>NC_052953.1:6163866-6804366 GCF_013358895.1 Oreochromis aureus | reverse complement strand
ATTTATATCAGAGTTACTGTTATTTACAGCTGTACAGTTTGTTTTCCGTCATTGTTCACCCAGAATGATGACGAAATAGGTTTTTAATTGTAATCTGTGTGGTGTTTCAAAAGTCTAAAAATGTGAGAGAAACAGAATTGCCTAAAAAGGGGATTACTGATAGATGGACTGAAGGAAAATGACTTGGAAATGTAAAAAAAAAAAGAACTATAGAACTGTTGCATCAAAAGTGGAAATCAGGCCTTTTTCACAGGAGACTTTTATTTTGCCTGAACCTTAAGCTGCTAAACTGAATGCAGCCGTTAGTGTTTTCAGACTGTAAATGAATGATGGTTAAACCACAAATATTAGGTGCATCATTATCAAAACATCCATCTTTGTGTTTGTGTGTGTTATGTTGAATGGTGAGCAGTAAGGTGGAGGGAGGACGGGTAGGACGGGGCTGACATTCTGCTGCCATTTACTGATGCCGTTTGATTGACAGGAAGGTCAGCCAGTGACAGCTGATGGAGCTCAGAGCTGCTGCTCAGAACTCCACCCTGATGGACACACACACACACACACACACACACACACACACACACACACACACACACACACACACACACACAGTTATTAAGATCACATTAATGGAATTTTTAAGGTTAACAACAAGTATACGTTGTTTGAAAAACACCTTTTTTTGTCCCTCCATCAGCAAATGCTGTGCGAACACCAAACCAACAATGAATTGATTTTAACATCTAGGCACAAACTGGGAGAAGGTGGAGGGGTGTCTCCAGAATATAGAAATTTAAACTTTTGGAGGATTAAAGAGTCTGATGGCAGAATAGAAGCCATCGTCGATGTGCTGAAAATGTTAAATACCTCTCTTTGTAGAATAAATTTGGCTCATTGAATCATGCACTCTGTTGTTGCTTTCAGGGCCCAAAGGTTATCACCCTGTGAGGGCTACTGCCCGTCTAGAGCTCACTCAGGCAGTTACCTTTGCTAGTGTCACATGGGCTCAGGTGGACATGTCATGGACTTTATACTGTGGTGCAGAAAAAGTAAAGCCTGTTTAGCGTTTTTGGCTCAGACATTTCTCAAGGTCAGGTGTGATGTCTAGTAAAATTCGGTATTGCATGAGTGAAAATGGCTTCAGTTAATAAGAGAGTCGAGAAGTGTAACCAATAGATAAAAAGATGAGAAACCAGAATAGGTGGCAGGCCCGTCTCAAGCTACCAGTAATGACAAGGACACTAGCAAAAAGCAAAAGTAGAGAAAATCCTGTCAGGATGGATAAGAGTCTGTGCCCACCACCTGCACAACCGTTCCCCTGCTGGGGGGTTTCTTGTTGCCTCTCCGCCACACCTGTTGTCACTATCATTTGCACCAAATGAGGGGATGGTTGATGCTTCCTAAATGGACAGATTGATATCTCTTAGGTTTAACTGACTTTTGACTTTGCAGCCACAGCTTATCTACACACTTTAAGGATGACTAAAGAAGAGCCATAATCACTAAAATCATTTATTTTTCTCTGGCTGCTGCAGCTTTTCTCACACAACAGGGGAGATTCACTTCCCAGAACAAACCCACTCAGTGAGTTGGTGTACTGTGACATTGTTGAATAAAGCTCCGGAGACTGCTGAGGTGTTCGTTCTTAATTGTGTGGATGCCCTCAAAGGCATCCACACTATTGAGTTCCTGTTTCTCTTTATTCTTTATTCCACTATTTACTAGTTGCTTCCGTACGTTTTTCGGCACTTAACTACTCCCTCAGTTTTTGTGCTATTTTCACCGTTCAAATCTTAAAAAATTCTGCTCTTTCTGCTCTTTCCTGCTATGACTTTTGGTGCTCATAACTTCTATACGTTTTGAGATATTGAATTTTTTATGCAATATTTTTTGCCCATTTCTGCCACATTATCAGTGGGGTCACTAGTTTTCCTTGCCGGTTTGAGCTGTGTTTTAGCTCAGTGAGATAAGCAGCCGTTCTCAGACTGGGAGGCCCGGGTTCAAATCCCGCTTATGGCAACATTTATTTCAGTTAACAGTTAAACTTTTTTTTAACTCTTTTCAACACAAATTTCAGCTTTTTCACCCCTTTTCAGCAGAACTTTCAGTTTTTTCACCACTTTTCAGCACAAATCCCAGCTTTTTCAGCTGTTTTCAGCAAAAACCTCTTTTCAGCAGAATTTTCAGAATTTTCACCTCTTTTCAGCATAAATTCTGCTTATTCACCTCTTCTGCAAAATTTTCAGCCTTTTCACCTCTTATTAGCACAAATCTCAGCTGTTTTCAGGAAAAACTCTTTTCAGCAGAAATTCTGCTGATTCATCTCTTTTCAGCGCAACTTTCTGCTTCTTTACCTCTTTTCAGCAGAAATTCTGCTGATTCACCTCTTTTCTGCAAAATTTTCAGCCTTTTCTCCTCTTATCAGCACAATTCTCAGCAGCTTCTGCTAATTTCAGCAGAATTGTCAGTCTGTCCACCTCTTCTTTACGAGAATGAGTTTGGCTCAGTGAGATGAGTAGCTGCCTTGAGCCCAAGAGGGCCAGGTTCGAATCCTGCTCAGGGCGATTTTTTTTTTTTTCACCACCATACAACTTTTTGCAACTTTTCATCTTTTTCATCTTTTCAGCAGACAGCTTCAGCATTAAGGCATCCACACAGCATTTTCGCAGGAAATGCAAATTTTTCTAGTTTAAAACAATTTTCTTGCCTTTTCTTGCTGCTGCTGCTCTTCCCCTCTCGCCTGCTTTCTAAGCATTCGAGCTGACTCCATAAACCTGCACCATTGTTCCCTGACATGAGTTTGTCACTGATCTGATTGACTCCCTGCAGTTTGACGCTTTTCTTTTTAACTTTTTACCTTTTTAGCAACAGTGACTTGTAGTAAAAGTCTGATACTGTGACAACCCCGTCTTATAATATAAATTCTAAGAAAATATTCCAAAAATCGAGACTGAAATGCAAACGTTGCAAGGTTGGTGATCCTGCCAGTTCCCGGCCTATAGGCTGCCCATGATTTAGAGTTGAGCATCATCAAATATAAGTATTTCACAGCAGTGGTCAGATCAGAAAATGTGTAAAACTCCAGTGGTCCATTTTGGAATCATTGCATAAGGAAGTGCTTTTCTTTAATTAGAGCTCCTTGAATGGCACGTATAAAAACAGAGCTGAGAATTGCAAAATAACGAGTTTAAACACCAGCCAATCGTGTCAAAGAAGAAGCTGATTACTCCACAATGTCATCTGGGATGGCACCGGAAACTGGAAACTAACCTTCATAAAAAGAAAAGTTTATCTTCTGATTCATATTTCTTCTTGTTTTCAGATATCTGATGAGAACGGTGAAGCATCCCATCCTGCTGAAGGATCCTGATGTTCTGCAATTCCTGGAGAGCTCAGAGGTAAATAAGAAAAATTACACCTTTTGCTTGGAGATGTTGGACTCATCAGCGTCAGTCAGTACAGGCAGGACTTCCAAACCTCAGCAAACTTGTTCATTATCATCACATCTCTGCGCTTCCACTTTTCCCTACTGAACTGATGTAGTTTTAACAGCAGCACTTCCTGCAGCCCAGTGTCTTTTGAATGTAACGGTGGGCACCAGTCTGCATCATTATTTAGAAACTGCTTCAACGCTTCACTGCAGAAAATCAACACAACCTGCAAACCTGGAGTCAGACCTCATTCCTGCTTTTGTCTGTTCTATTTCTGGAGTTTAATTTTTACTTTAACGCTAAAAACTGAGTTAAAACTCAGAGCAGCACGTTCAGTTATGACATGCAGTTTGTTTGCGGTGAAACTTTTGAATCAGGTGAGCTGAAAAATCAATTTATTTCTCCACACAAGTGTTTGTCCATTTACTTTCCAGACAAACAAGAGATGGTATTTCATGCATTAAAAACGGCGAGCACTTCCACACTAAACCTTATTTGAGAGAAAACCTTAAGTGCAGCAAACTCTATGAGTAGCTGGAGCTGAGTATCGATATCCAGCTCGTAAGGATTTCTATGATGCATCACGCTAAAGCTGAAGGCTGTAGAATATTAAACATAGACTGTATAGAAAAGATGGATTTAGCCACGGTGATGTCACTAACTGGTTAAAGAAGTCTCATTTTGAAGTCTTGATTTTAATTCAAGGTTATCTCACACTGTTAGCCAGCTTGGTTACCAAGTTGTTTCCATGCACTGTGCAGGTGTAATACACAGACACAGATATCTGCTAATTAGTGCCAAGTACATAATAGAATACTTTCACTCAACAAAACCTGAGTACAGGCTTCCTGTATGGTTGCTGGTACAACGAATGGCACAGCAAGCCCTTGTATTTGACAATAAATCCACCAACAGCACAAACACTTTACAGAGGTCCGGTTCACTGTCATTGGCTGAAGTCTAGCGGATGGCTAGCTGGGCAGTTGATACAGATTTGATATTCACACAGGCCCTAATAAAATTTAAAGGCGAGAAAAACCATGCACCTTGTAAAGCTGTCACAAAGGAAGACAAAGGGAGCAGCCACAGCTTTATAAAAACTAAAGATGTGCCAGACTGTGAAGCTTCTCAGTTGCTTTTGAATCCAGTCTCAAGTGAGCATTAGAGGAATGAGCTGAATGACTTTCACTGTTAGAATCTGGGCATCGCCCCCTGCTGGACATTAAAAAGAGTGCAAGTTTAAGGGATTTTGAACATGGGCTCGGACACTATGTCCATCTTTGGACCAGTGATTCGGCTCACTGGGCATTTGCTGGTTGGGCCAGCGCACTAGTGGGCTGATAGGTCAATATGATTATTTTGGCTGTGGCTGTGGGCGACTTGAAGCATTGACAGCTGTCTATTTGTTCATTTTCTTAACTGATACTCCATTATCCCCCGGCCACTCCCCTACCTTTGCTGTGCGCTCATACACCTCGTAGAACAGAGTTAAGTGTATAAGAAGTGGTTGATAAAGATGGACAAACAGGAACAATTAAATAAATAAACTAGAAATAGATTCAGCTAAACGTCTCAAATTAGCCCAACAACTGCTGTACCAATCTGATTAGAAAAACTCTTTCAACATCAATAATCAAACAAATTGAAACGTGCATAATTTGGATGCATATGGTATTATTTACATAGTTTCATTTGTTTAATGTGTATACTTTTTGCATTTTTAACTGGGCCATCTGCACTGTTTCGACCAATCATGATGGGCCGCCTTGTCCCAGTCCACACCTCTTTATACTGTGTGTAATTTAATTCATCAACTTTTTTTTGCATCATTAGTAATATGACCAATAGGGGGTGCTATTGAGCCACCACAACTTGCCTAACAAGGTCCCCATAAAGGTTGTTTATCTGAATGTCCATAGGCCTGCTAGAAGCAGAGCTACAGGATGACCATAGTTGAAAGATCAGGTTACTATTTTGATTCAGCCTGTGAGGACTAATGGCATCTATGTAAATGTCAGAATTGTCATCTTTCTTTAATCATACCTGAAGGAAGATTGCCCTAACAGAGCAAAAAACAAATAAAACCTCCTTTAAGAAAAAGGCAAAAAAAAGGCCCTCACTTTTCCAATCTCTTCACTTCTTTTTCCCAACCAGTGGCAAAATGTCCCGACAAGGTCGAAGCCCAGAGCCGCTGCTGTGAACCAAGCTTTCCAAAAACTGCCTTGGGGCTTAACAGCCTGCGGCGTTTTCTGTTTCCTTGTTTTATTGTCCACTCCGACTAAATCCTGTGCAACATCGTATTCAAACTATCCTGCCCCCGCCCCACTCCCTCCTCTCCTCCCCTGCTACCCACCTGACTGTTGGTGGGATTGTGTTGTGAAACAGCTGCAGTCATTGGGTCCAGAATAAATGGCTTTGTGTCACAGATTTAACAGGTGAATTGCTCGGACGCTTGACCGAGCGTGTCGGTCCGTCTGGCCCGCTTAATGAAACACAACCAGAGGAGGGAGAGGTGGAGGGAGGGGGTGAATGGCACCGAGCTGCAATTGAAAGCTATTTTCACCCCCCACCTCAACTCATTTACCCTCGTCCTCCCTTAGCTGAGGGCCCCGGGGACGCCGCCGTCCTCCGGCTGCTGCCGCTCCTGCTAAATGAGATTGGAGTGGGGGGGGGGGAAGTAAACCGTCACAGGAAAACCCTGTATGTCCGGAAAAAGTAAACTTTTCCAGAATGAAGAAAAATGAGGCTGTTTTCAAATGGATGTCCCAGCTTTTTCATTCTGATGCGATGGATTCTGTGATGGTTTTTGTAGCCGTAAAAGACGATCAGCACGTAAAGAAGCTGCATTAAACCTGTTTGGAGCTAAAATGTGGTAGACAAGACAATCAGAGAGGAAAGGAGAAAAGACCACAGATGTTTGGAGTGAAAGACGGAACAGAACGAGAAACAATAGGAAGTGAAAAGTAGCAGGGGAAAAAGAACTCCAGGAACAAAGTGATCAGGAGGGTGGAAACAATCAAAATCAAAGAGACAGCAAATCAACGCAACATATGCAGTAAGGATGAGATGAACGGAAAGCAGGAATAAGATGAAATGTATGAAGAAATGAGCTAAATAAATATAAAGGTAACGAGAACCTGAGCTTGTTTGTTTGTTTGTTTGTTTGTTGTGCAGTTGCCGCGGGCTGTCAGCACTCAGGCTCTGAGCAGCGCCGGACTTCTGCGAATGGTCAACAAGGCGGCAGATGCAGTCAACAAGATGACCATCAAGATGAACGAGTCCGATGCTGTGAGTGACGGATAGAGAGGGAGGGGCGAAGGAGGAAAGGAAATGGAGGGATGAATAGAGAGATTGAAGGATGTACAGAAAGATGGGAGAACATTAGGAAGGCAGAAAAGAGAGGAAAAAGATAATGAAGGAAGGAAAGAAGAAACTGGACTGGGGGACTAATAAAAGGTGTGGAGAGGTACTACTGAAAATGAGGAATGAAAAAAGATAAAGAAGGGTAAAATGAGAAGGAGGGAAGACGGGATGGAAACAAGAAAATAAGGAAGAACAAAATGGGAAGTGATAATATAAGAAATACATTTTAAAATATCAGGTGTGAGGTAGAAATGAATAGGGAAAAGATGGAGGAGGGAGAAAGAAGGAAGTATAAACAGATGGTAGTGAGCTAGTGACTTAAGGAGGGACAGGAAGGACAAAAACGAAGAAGATTGAGAAAAATAAAGGAAGGAAACACGAAAGAAATCTGGAAGTGGGGCGGAGCTGGGGGAAGGAAAGAATGAATGTAAAGCAAAGCAGGAAAATTAAATAAGGAAGGAGAGAAACAGCTGGATTAGCAAAGAATTGGAAATGGAGGCAGAGGTGAAAGTGACAAGAAAAGGGAAATAAAGTAGGAAAGATAACAGTAAGGAATGAAAATCAGATGGGAACACTGGATAAATGAAGACTGTTTTAATGGCTGGGTGTGTCTGTGTCTGTGTCAGTGGTTTGAGGAGAAGCAGCAGCATTTTGAGAATCTGGACGTTCAGTTGAGGAAACTTCACACCAGCGTGGAGTCTCTGGTCTGTCACAGGAAAGGTACGCTTAGTGTTTACCAAAACCAATGTGTTTCTTCTCTTTGACACCGTCTTCTTTGTTCTCTGTGTGTAATCTTATCCTGAGTCTATCAGAAAACAGAGGCTGAAAACTGTATTAAGTTCAACAAAAGAAAACAAGCAAACACCTGAAAGTTTTTAACATAGAAATTAAATTAAAAGTTCTGATAAAATGTCCGTACTCTTCCTCTGTTTGTGAGTAGAGACCCTGTAAAGTGGCTGACTCTTAAAATCCGTCTCTCGCTCCTCTCCAGAGCTATCTGTGAACACGGCGCAGTTTGCCAAGTCGGCGGCCATGTTGGGGAACAGCGAGGACCACACAGCTCTGTCTCGGGCACTGTCCCAGCTGGCTGAGGTGGAGGAGAAGATCGATCAGCTGCACCAGGACCAGGCCAACGCTGACTTCTACCTTTTCTCCGAGCTGCTGGGCGACTACGTCCGCCTGCTCACCGCCGTGAAGGTATGACTTACGACTGTTGGAGGTTCCCACTACAAACGAATGAGAGGTTAATCAGGACGTGCTGGAGCTGCCTAAGAAGCATAGAACTACATCTGAGCTACCACCAGCTTTTACTTGCTGGGTTTTGTCATCAAGACTGTTTGTCTGATAAATGGAGGATAAAAAAATAGAAAGTGATGGTTTTGATGTTTTTTAGCTTCTTTTCTTAAATAAGCTTTTCATTTTTTCATCGTTACAAATAAGAACGTGTTCTTAATGACCTGGCTGCATAAAGGTTACATCGACTCACTGCGCCATCTTGTGGTACAAATGGGTTTTAGACTAATTCACATTACAGACTTGTTGGTCACAGCAGCTGTTTCTTCACGTTCTTTTCAGAGCTTTTGTTAATTTTTGATGGTTTTAAGTACAGAAATTACAATAAGTGTGTGTGTGTGTGTTTGCTCAGGGTGTGTTTGATCACCGTATGAAGACGTGGCAGAAGTGGCAGGACAGTCAGATGTTGCTGCAGAAGAAACGGGAAGCTGAAGCCAAACTGCAGTTCACCAACAAACCAGACAAACTGCAGCAGGCCAAAGACGAGATCAAAGAGGTAAGACGGTCGTTTTGTGGAGCATCATCACCAAAAATAACATTTACTATGATAGAAATGACAAATCCCATTAGAACACATGGAATCATCCCATTTTTGATATTTTTGCTCATCTGGTCATCAAAACTGTTGCTTTGATTTTTTTTTTTTTTTTTTTTTTTTGATGCAATGATTTTCAGACTTTTTTGCCCATCACAAATGGGAATTCGGAGTTTGAAAGCACACCCACACCGTGTTATCTGACATCTTTGTTTTGCTACACAAAGGCACTTCTTACAGCCCAACAATTTCTTTTTGTGCATTAGTGTCACCACTCTACTTTACATATTAGAACTTTCAGCAAATAATCTGAATTTATATATATATTCATAATATTAACAAAGTAAGACATTAGATTGTGTTTGGGGGGTTAAAGAAGCACCATCCACCTGTTGCAGACTCAGTGTCAAAGTTAGATCAGCTGTGTTTTGGGGAATCTTACAATTCATGCAATTTGTGTGGCTTTTTTATTTCTTATAAATTAATCCATTTTGTTCACTTTTTTTTCTGTCACTTTGCCAAACGCTTAAAGGCCGTCCAGCTGTTGGTCTTGCTGCCTTTGGTTCAGACCCAGCACTCACTTGAAGCCAAATTTCAGAGGAAATGTTTGATTTCCAAATTCCTCTTTGTCTTACCTGGCACCACCTTATCATTAGCCACCTTCTCCCAAAAGATAATACACCTGGTCCTGAGGCTATAAGACTGATAGCTTTTATGATACTGTTAGCTCTATTTTCTGTACTTGGTGAGCTGCCTGCACAAGAGCGTCATTTTAATGTCCTCGCTGTTAGTCAAGGCCTCTGATGCGTCATCCTCTGCTAATTCCCACTATTGTTCAATGTGAAAAATGAGGCAAAAGATCGACATAAATTCTTTTTTAAAAATTTATATTGTCCCCTTGATTTCTCTCTAATGTCAAATCGCCATCTTTAATCCACCTGCACCAAATTCCTGTCTAATTATTTTCTAAGGTTGTGTTTTTTTCTGAAACCCTTCCAAGTATGATAAAAACATATGGTGTCATTCAGGAGCGGCTCTCCTCTCTCTGTGGTTTTGTTTCTGTTGGGATGCCCGGTCAGGTCGAATAAATGCACCTTCACGGTTCATTCCTGTGAAAACATTTTTTTCTTTTCATCTGCAGACTTCACTTGAACTCGGTACGACAAACACGAGCAGGAGAGAACAGAAAAGTACATTATTAGAGCGTCTGTTGAAGCTGTCACCACACAAATTCATCCTCCGTGTTGTCTGTCAGGATTCAGCTCACACACACACACACACACACACACACACACACACACACACACACACACACACACACACACACACACACACACACACACACACAGACGGTCGGGGGGGTCTGTGCATTAGAGCCGAGCAGCTGTCAGATGTGGGGTTTTGGGTGGAGAAAGGGGGGAGTTTTTTGGGTGAGGTGGGGGAGGCTGTCAGAAGCTGCAGACGAGGACAGATCGCAGTAGAGTTACAACCAACATTTATTTGGAGCCGACAAGAGTTTTGCCGCCTGTCAGGAGTCGGGTTTTGGTTCACGCTTTGACAACAGCCAACAGAAAACACACACGAGCTTTTTCTAAAGTCCAGAAAAAGAGTTTTACAGCGCGCTGCTGCTGCTGAACCTGCTCAACCACCGCTGCACACATCATGTTAAATGTTGACTGCGCTCTGCTGGATTTTAGGTGAATCTGTTTTATCCAATCCCAGTGCTTCATTTAAAGAGAACTTCAAATCAGGGATGTCCTTTTTTTAAATAGAAAAATATATATTTTCTAAAATGTTTCTATTAGTTTTTGGTAATTTGTGCATTTTTCTGTTCCCGTGCTTGCAGCGTTAGCGATGTGGAACAAACATTTCTGAAAGATTATATAAGGAAGGAAGTTGACTGTGGAGCTTAATGGGTCTCTACTTTACTGCCATCCATTAAAAACAACAGCTGTAGTGAACAGTCAACACAAAGTGAATCATATTGTTTTTATTTTATATAACGTCAGAGTGAAAGGAAGTTGTTTTTAAAGCTATGACAGAGCTGAACCTACATATTCCAGATCAAGAAGAATAATCACACAAAAAGAAATGCAGTATATCAGAGGTTATGGTTTAATAGCTCATGACTGGGTCTTCCTCTGTGTGCTTATATCATAACTGAATGCTGTTTGACCTAAACAGAGTCTGACAAAAGTTGCCCCCATGTGTGTGAATTTTGACCTAGATTTCTTACTGCACTTCTACTTCCTCTCACTCCTACAGCGGTTTGTTTTTTTATATTCCACTTGGCTTCTTTATTCTAACACACAGATTCAACTTCAAACCTGAACGTCATCATACGTTTAAGTTTGTCTTTAAACAGCTTTGCCTGGAAAAAGGATGCACAGTGGATGTAGCATTAAACGCTTTCTTGTACATTTATGGCCACATTACTTGTGTGCTATGATACAGGAGTCTATTTAATGACAGTATGACTCAGTAGATGAAAATCAACTATGAAAATTATGTATAATTGGTGTTATTTTGGGCTGTAGTTTCCTCTGTCACAGAGATGTGGACTAGTCTTTGGTGAACAGTCAGATATTTAACCCACACTGCCCCCTGTGGGCAACATACTGAAATAACTATCAGAGTCTGTGAATCAGGAGTCTGAGACACTGCTGATTTTTTTTTTTCCTAAAATAATCTAAATAATCTTCTTTTGCACCAACACATTTTTTTCCACACTCAATGATTATTTTATAACACAAATGATCATTTCTGAGTCATTTTATTCCCTTTTTTTTTTTTTTTTTTTAGATAAGTTTTTATTCTTTGTTATTAATTTCGGTCTTTTTTTTAAAGAGTTGCATGAACGGTTTGAACATTTTTATGCTTAACAACATTTGATCCTTATTATTTTAAGGGAAACAAAGAAACGAGCATGAAGAAAAACGTTTGGGACACACAATTACTGTTAATTAACCCCAAATAATTAATTAATTAGTTAATTTCCAAATTAACAGGATATTTTAACAGACTTTTTAATTTTTCAATTAAGGACTTTCTTCAGTTTAGGAAACTTCACATTGTGTCATAAGGAACAAGTCTTCATCCTATGTGATGTTTAACACATTACAGCTAAAACAAAATTATATTATATTATAGATTCATTCTTTTGGGTGGTGATTTCCCTTTCTTCACTAGATGAGATCAGAAGATTCATATTTAGAAATGATTCTCGGTGAAAGAAGCTCACTGTGGTACGAGAGCCTTTTAAGGAACTCACTTGTTCTGCTTGTGTTTGCACTACAGGGACCAGAGGGACTTGGGTCCAGTTTTATATCAGATTATTTTTGGTTTGTTTTTTTGAGTAACTACAGTAAATGAATAAAGTAACCAGATTACGTAAATAGTGGAGACAAAATACTTCCTCTTTGTGCTGCAGACATCTTCACCAAGCCCATCTAAACAAACCCATCTACATTAAAAATTATATGCATTTAATTTAACACTTAATTTTCCTGTAAACCAGAGAGAAACAGGAAGGAGACCATTCCTTCCAACAACTTAAAATCCCAGACTTCATCTTTATTTCTATGAACATTGTTATTTATATATAGATTTTATACTAATTTAGTTTGCATACAAAAATAATTAGGATGGGGCTTTTCAAGAGATTTTGGCTACCTATTCAGCACAAAAACTTTCTAGATGGAGAGGCTACATGTTTTTCTTATTTTCTGAGACATATATACTGTTACAGTGGTGCATGCTCAAGTTTCAAATGAGGTCAGTATATGTGCAAAATCCCTGTGAGCCAAAAGCTCAGGCTTCAGACCGCTCTAATCTGTCTTGGCTCTTAATGGTGTCAGTGAGAGCAGATATCCCATATACGGTCATCTCGGGCACAAAGAACCCTCACCAACCTGCTGTTCAGACCTGTGGTTTGTTTGGGGCAGTCACTCAAAAGTTGGTTTAAAGGAAGGGTGTCCTTAAAGGGGAGGGCCCAAAACTTGTTCCAGATAGTTAGGGGGTACACTGGAACACAATGCACCCCCTACAATGAAGACTATTTTAAACTATGAGTCATGGAAAGCTAATCTAGAAGAAGCCAAAAATGTCTTCAGGAAATTTTAAACCTTTTTGTCATCATGTTTAGTACTGATCTTTGATGATGATGTAATTTTGGCCATTTGCCTGCTGGAGCAGCACAACAAAAACTGGCAGAAATGACATTACAAGTATTCAAAGCATTTAAAAGAAAAACATTAGGCTAACATCACTCCATAGTGAACACAGATTTATGTTTTAGAGCCATCTGAATATTTCAGTCCATAAAATACTTCAGATTTTTCAATGAATGTGTCATATTAGATAAAATCACGAGACGTACGAAAATACAGTAACATGATCAAAGTGTTGATTTAAATCTGCGACTATCTAACTAGACATAAGCTGATAAATTATGAAAAGACATGCTCAGCATTTTTATTTTGTGTTGGAGGGAGGATTTTCTTTCCTTTCAGTGCCTGCATTTCTCCTCGGTGTTTTTGCTCATGTCTCTGGATCTTCCTCTATGATTTTGGAAGCTCTGAGCATTTTTTTTCCTGCCTCTTAACTTTTGTTGCATTTTCCCTGCCATGCCTTCCTGCAACCAGGAGATTGAGGAGGTAGGACCTGCCCTGTCTGTCTGTCCATCCATCTCTGTGTTCACCTGCCCGACCGCCTGCTTCACACCTTTGAGTTGCTTCTCTTTGCTGTTTAGTTCTCATATTTATCAGTATTCATTTGTGGCATATTGTCACCATGTTACCCTTTTGTTCTGTTTTGCTGTTATGGCCCGTCACATGAATCAGACCGTCAAACTGAAGAGTTTTCTTACAGCCATCAGTTTTTGAACCAGTTTCTCCCTTTGGGACCAAATGTTGACTCAAAACTTTCAGTGAATGGACAAACTCTTTCATGTGACATCGAGTAGTCTAGTGATTCCCAACCAGACACGCTTGTACCCCAGATCAGGTTAGCTTTGGTGATTTGAGATATCTGTAAACTTAAGGTAGTGGATTAAATGTTAAACAAATAAATTGTTCAAATAAACAATGCTAGCTAAAAGTAATTGAAGTAAATGGTTGACTAAGCCAAATACTGGATTATTGATTATTTGTAATACATAAATGGTATTTGTTATTAAATTACTTAACATATTTTTCACCTGCACTAACAAAGTGCTTCATTTATATGAAAGCAAGCTATGAATTCAGACTTACAGACTGACTGTTCAGTTGTCTGAAAAATATAATCGAAATCTGGCTTTTATATATTTATTGGTTTTAGAATTCAGTTTAAATTGAATTAAATGAGAATATCTGCAACCTTATCTAAGGGCTACATCTGGCAGGAAGGTTGGGAATCACTGATCTAATCAAAGTCTTTATTAGCATCCTCATAGCTTACAGCATAGTTTGTTTTCTTGTG
Organism: Oreochromis aureus; assembly: GCF_013358895.1. NCBI lineage: Eukaryota > Metazoa > Chordata > Actinopteri > Cichliformes > Cichlidae > Oreochromis > Oreochromis aureus. The sequence continues at coordinate 6,790,284 of NC_052953.1, read as the reverse complement.
TTGTTTTGTTTTTTATCCATGACCATGTAACACATAATAATTTAAGTTTCATTATTGTTTTATTCTTTTTAAAGACTTACTGAACTACAACTATCTGTTAATTAAATATCAGTAACCTTAATTAAAAAAAACCATGTAAAGTATAAAAGTCAGCACTGCTGAGTCAGTTCTTAACAGGGGAATGTGATTTAGGAAAACAAATAAAATGCTAAAGTCTTCTTTATGAGCATCGGATCAAAGATCAGGATGGAAAAAAAGTGTGACATTAATTTGTTGCCTGTATTAGCTTAAAAATATATAAAAAATATATTTTTTATTGAGTGAGTGGAATCTCTGAGCTGGCTCACAGTCAGCTGTTCATTTAAACATTATTTTGTGTTCTTAATCTTTTTTACTTCACTTCAACTAAACTCACCTTTTACCTTTGCTGGTATCTGGTCACAACAACAACACACATTAACACAAAGCAAACTAGTTTGTCTACAACAGTTTAGTTTGTGTACGACTAAATAGTTTTTCCCGCTATATTTAGGGCGCAGAAAAATATCTTGTAGGTGAACCTGTTACTGACATAATCAGTGTTCAGGTATTTGCAATTTACCAGATATGCTCACAACATTTCCTGTGATAGATCCCTTTCCAAATCTATTCCCAGTTGGATTTCCTTCACAACATTGTTTCTGTTCCAGCTTTTCCAGCAGGAGTTTTAATAGACAAAGTGGGAGTTCTCAAATTTCATGCTTAAGATACATCCAAGTTACAGGTGCACCTAAGTCAAATATGAATTTTTTTTTTTGGTTAAAATCTTTTTAAACTTCAAACTATCAGCAACAACATCGATAATTACTGATGGGTATTGTCATATTGTTTTTTTCTTATTTAAACTGGCATGTGAAATCAGTCATCTAGAAGAATCCTAATTATGATGCAGTTTAAAGGTGCAGGTTTGCAGAAAGGCATTAAAAACTTAATAATAACCAGCAATGTTCCTAAAATATGACAATGAAATTTAGAATTACAGAAATATTCTAAATGTAGTTTCCCCTTTTCCCTTTTTTTGTGTATGTGTGTTTCAGCTGGAAGGGAAGGTCCAGCAGGGGGAGAGAGACTTTGAGCAGATCTCCAAAACCATCCGCAAAGAAGTCAGCAGGTTTGAGGTGCGTGGGTGAATGTGAATATGAATCAGTGAACTGTTAAATGACAGAATGAGGTGGGCAAATGAATATACTTTTAATGTCATTTTCTAACAGAAAGAGAGAGTGAAGGACTTTAAAACGATCATTATCAAATACCTGGAGTCTCTGGTTCAGACACAACAGCAGGTAAACAAAAATATTAGTTACATTTTTCATTATAACTAAAATGCTCTCAAAACACTCTTTAAATATAAATTTTAAATAAAAAAAAACTTGTGTTAAACTTTGTAAATATCATGTACTGCTATGAAAATTAAAAATGTTTAATTTTCATTTGAGCAAGATACATATTTTTGTGTGAAAACTATCTGAAAATTGCACTTTTTAAGAAAAAATAATTACATATTTAGAATATAACATAAAATAAATTACCGATCTGAGTACTGAGGACTGATGTCAAGCTATAAATTTTGGTGCCTTTTATTTGACAAAAAAAGATTAAAAACATGGATTCTAATTTAAAATATAAATAGTTATATGCTTAATAAAAACATTTAGCACTTGTCTCAATTTTAATTGTTATTTTGGGAACAGTTATGCAGTAAGGAAAGTAAGGACATTACAACCCAAAAACAACAAAACTGGCACCTACAGGCTTCCATACATTGTGAATGAAACCAACACTACAAGTTTTCCATAAAAATGAAACAAAATGCATGTTTGTCTCCTTGATAACTGAATATTTCTTCACTTTTTTCCTCTTTCAGCTGATAAAATACTGGGAGGCTTTCTTACCTGAAGCCAAGGCAATCTCATAGAATCCGATCTACACACAGACAGTCCTGACTGGCTCTGGTCAAACTACACTACCCATAATGCACATGTCCTCCTGGGTCCTTCCTGCTCCTCCTTATTAAGCTCAGACTAAAGAAGAGAAGTGAGGCAGCAAATCAGCTGAAATCTGATAAAGTTCATGATGTTTAACTCCTGCTTTTTTTTTTTCTCCCCCCCTCCCCCCACGCTGTGCTGCGTTCATGTCACGACTGACCCTTTAGAACATTTAGAATAATACCTTAGGAATGCTGATACACCAAAACTGATTTCTGAGTTCCCTTATTAATTTTTATGAAGTCTAAAAGGGAGCGATTCGTTGGGTTGGAAAGTCGTATTTTCGTATGGATGTGAACGCAGCACGGGTTATGGCCCTGGTGATTTTTATTTTAATTTTTTTTAAACATTCTGGTTGATTTTGTTTGTTTCCTCATTGTGCATGAGGAAAAAGGTGATTGGAGAAAGCTATTTAAGGGCTTTTTACATAATAATGATCAATATTCAAACTTTTAACTAAAGAAAGTTTGTTTGTTTTTTTCTCCATAAGCTTAGCATTTGAAGGCATGTTTCCATAATTCACATATCTTTGAGTTTTGAACTGACAAAACAAGATATTCCCTTACATAAATAAATAAATAAATGAATAAATAAATAAATGAAAAATAAATTGGTGATAAAAAAGGGATTGATAACAACAGTTTATTTGAAGAAAGCGATTCGCTCCTCTCAACCAAAATATTGTGTCTTTAGTTAAATAAAAGTATTTACATTTCATTTCTTTCATGAAAAACAAACAGGACCCCTATGCCCAGCTTACCTTATCACCAGTTAAATTTCATCCAGTTTAAGTCACCAGTTTATTTTACTGAAAGAAGTTTTTACCTTTTTTTTTTTTTTTTTTTTGAAACACTTCAAACCGCTAAGTCAGAATATCTGCGCTTTTATTTTGGAACATGAGCTGTGAAACCGATCCAGAGTACGTGATCAAGGACGACCGACTGCATCGTTTTTGTGTATTGTGTCTTGTTACCTCCTGTCACCTGTACTTTCACTTCCTCTCATTCCTTTCAGAACAAGAGCCTGTGTTTTTGTTGCTGTATGATCGTAAGTGAAGGCAACATTTTCTGTTTCTGTCCTCTCTGAGCCAACAAGAGCAGAGAAGGAAGACTCTCACATGCCGGTTTAGTTCATTGCTGTTCTCGAGAAATTATGGATGGAAGTTTCTGAAAAAAACCCTTTTAGACAGTTTTTTGGGCAGTAAGTTTGAAACCCTTTTGAATATGAACAGAGACTAATACGCTTCAGTGTGGACACTGTGACATAAAAAAAATGCTTTCTTCTTTTAATATTTTCCACCTTTTCATGACAAATTTACTAGATGTCTTGGCCGTCTAAGTCAAAATTTCGGATTATCTGAAAATTTCAATTACTAAGTCAAACTTCTGAGAAAATTTAATTGACCTTGTTGTTTTCTTTTGCTTCTCCCGATTCTAATGTGAATCTACAAGAGCAGAAATCTTAAATGAAACATTAGTAACCATAAAAAAAAATGTGAATGTTGATTTTCTTACGACTTGAAATCATTATACGAATAAACGATAATGCGAGAATGCCCCTCTGTGGCAGATTTTCTCCATCTCTGTGAAATCATGCTAAATATGTGGTTAATTAGTACCTTATGAAGCTTCAGTGTGAACTGGGCCTTGGTGGTTTTCTTCCTGCTGCTCATGTTCAGCCCAGTTAGGAGAATTTAAGGTTTTGAGTTTTAAATTTAACAAGAACTGATTAAATCAATCAGAAACTGCTTGTTAGTATTTCTAAGTCTTGGAGGCTTGTGGTGTTCCAAGCTCTTCATTACAGATGAAGGATTTCCTTTAGGGAATGATCATAAATCTGAAGTTCGGAGCGTCTGAGTAGTTTCAGGCCTGGTGGAGGTGAGACTTTGTCAGTTGACTGAGTAGGTGTCCGTCCAGAGATCAGCCTCAGACTGTGAGATTTATTTTTTAGTCTTTGTTAATTAAGGTGACAACTCCAACTTCCTGCAAAATCCTGCAGAATATGACCTTGATTTTATTTTTTGTTGAATTCAAAGAACACTTTGCTATCCAACATCTCAAATCTGTCATAAAATCATTAAATCAGATATTTTAGCTTATTTGATTCAAGCAGAAAGTAAAACTGGAATTACTTTTGATTTTGACTTTTCTTCTTTTGGTGCTCAGCCCACATTACTCCTCAGTCTTAAATTCTACAAAACTATGTTGATTGTTGTGGTTTTTATCATGTTTTATTCCTCATTTTTTTTGCCACCAAATGATGTGCAATGGTTGAGAACTTTTACTTGATTTTAGGTTTTGTTTTTATTTTTTTTTCACAAATGATGAAATGCTTTATCTGCTGAGATTTTTTTAAAGCCATTTTGGTTTTGATATGACATTCCTGAAGTGTGACAGAGCAGACGTTTGAGTACAATAAAGGAATGTATCTCATCCATGGTTGGACTGGGTTTGAATTATTTATCTTCCGATTGGTTAAGCATCAGTTTATGTTCATTTTTAATGTAAACCTAGACTTTAACTTTTTGTAAGGCTTGTAAAAAGTTACTGCTGTGATTATATAACAAACATTACGCATAGGTCAGATAATAAACTGAGGTTAATTGATTCAGTAAGATGATTATATATTATTAAATTACAGTAAGAGTATCATTAGTATGAGCTTTTGTGTTTCATGTGCAACAAGTAAAGACTTTAGATAACTATATTTAAATCAAGCTCAAAGAGGTCATTCAAGCCAAATTTCTACTCAGGTTTTACATTTAGGTCAGTTTTCGCAGCAAATTCTATACATCCAAATACTGTAAATCAAAACTGCAGTTAGTGTGCATTAAATATAAGAAAATGTAAGTCTCATATTTTGTAACTGTAAATCAAGGTTAGTTGAATACCCTGTAATATACCTCGACCACTGCTTCTCACTCCAAATTCTCTTTCACATACATGGTTCTCAGTGTGTTTTGTCAAAAAACATCTGGAAGCACAAGTTTCCAGATAAAGTTTTTGCCAAATATTCATCAAATGTTTGCAAAATAGTATAGTATTTATTGCTTATAACATATAGTGTATTGAATGAAAAAACTAACAGCCAGTGTTTAAATCCTATGACACTGTGGCAAGTGGGTTAAAAATATCCGTACCTCTTTTAAGTGGGCATAGTTACTTAACAGGTGAGCTATACTAATACTAACTAGATTATTGTGAAGAAAAATGTAGTAGACTAAAGTAAAACGGTAATAACAGAGTAAATTTTGTAATGCATAAAGTCAAAAATGTCACAATGTAAAAACTAGATTTATTTAATTTTAGAAAGTTAAACTTCACACATTTACAAATACTAATAAATTAGAAAGTTATCGGATGATGTTACAAAACTTTTTTTCTGTAATTTTTTTCACTTGTTATATTGAAAATCAAGTTACCATAAATAGTTTCCTGTCTAATAAAGGGTTATTTAACAAAAACCCAATATCAGTGCTAATCAGGAGTCATTAATTTTCACCGGATTTTCTTCTATTGTGGCCTTTTTCTAGATTAACATTTACACTTTTCTCAGACACACAGACCCTGGAAGCCACATCATACAGCTTCAAAAATCAAAGTCTAAACACAGTATATGATGATCAAATATTGCTTACATCAGGATTTAAAGTTGAACATAGTCTTGTGACTCTTTGCACATGCTCTGTGTAAATTGAATTAAATGTACTAAATTAAATGGTTGCCATTATCTTTATGAAACTCATCAACACTGCAGTAGCAAAATGTGATTCCAGCGATTTTGGATCGTGTCCTTGCCTACACTCAGTCAGTCCTCAGCTGTCCTCTGTCACATGTGTTTCTCTCCTCCGGCTCTGTTTTTTTCATCCAAACCGTTGTTTTCTCGGAAGCTCGAAGTGATAATCAGGGTGCCGAGACTGAAAACGATTCACACAGCCTGTCAGGAGGCTTCACGCCAGCTCTGCTTATACAGAACAGACTGGGCACAGAGGGAGAGTGATATCAGAAAGTGGGCTGTGCGGTACTTTGCATCGTGGCTGTGACAGGATTGACTAGCTGTCATATTCAGCTTTCAGGTTTCAGCAGAGGGCAAACAAATTCACACTTGACTATATTAAGAGACACTATAGCAAATATTTACACCCACTGTGTCTGTGTAAGTGGTGTTTTCATTCATTTCAGTATTTGTTTGACATAAGTTTATCTTTTAAAAGAATTACCAGCTGTGATAACATGGTTGGCTGTGTTATCACCTTTTGATTGTGTGTGTGAGTGAGTGATAGCAAGACGCCTACTGCAGTATGAACCGCCTCATTCTTGGAGCCAGAAGTGATTAAATTTGATCAGGACAGTGAAGTAACGCCCATGCATTTTGCTTGGTTACAGTTAAATGCACTATATAGACAAAAGGACCGGACCATCTATGCATTACTCCTACAAAACCTGCTCAGCCATGGAAACCCATGCCATGAAGCTCCTGATGCACAGTCGTTGTATTGGTGTTAATGCAAAAGTAGGTTGGAAATCTGCAGTTACTGAGCCAGCCGAGCATCTGTGACACTACGGACCTCAGCACTAACTTTGCGTGAGCTGCCCTTTGCTGTGGCTGCCAAACACTTCCACTTCTCACTGTGAACACATTTGATCATGGATATTTAGACAGGGTGAAATTTCATGAACTGACTTGTTCCAACTGTGGCATCCCATGGTCAAATTTAGTGAACTCTTTAAAACGACCCATTGTTTTACGAATGTTTATAAAAGCAAGACTGTATCGCAGTGTGCCCAATCTTATACACTCATGAAAGGAAGGAAGCGAAAACATGCGAATTCAAAGATTAAGAGACAGATGAGATACTTCAGATTAAATTATAAATTAAGAGACACAATGCTTTTGTTGATACAGTGTATCCACTAATCAGAGCAAAATAAAAGATGTATAAAATGTCACCACCAAAAATTACATGGATTGCCTATAGCTGACCCCAGAGCAAGATGTCCGTTTCCATACACATGACATGTAATTTTGGACTTTTCTTTCCCAGAGTGGAATGATTTTACTACATATATCTTTATTAAACCAGGTGTATGTCTGAATTTATTTTAGATTTTCTCTTATCCACACATTCATCCATTCCAAACCCGTTTTGATTTGTGTTGGGATCATTGTCCTTCTGGACAATTTTAGATAAAGTTGAAAAATTTGGACGTGGCCCTCCTCCATTATTCCATCTACTTTGTATCAGTACCACTAGCAGCAGAACATGAAGCTACCACCACCATGCTCAAAAGCTGGTACACTGTTCTTAGGTTTCAATATTCTGAATATTGGTGAATCCAGTGAGTGTAGTCAAACAAATCCTTTTTATGCTGGCAAAGAGAAAGACTTTGTAGAAGCTTAAGCAAAAATCCTAAGATTTAAATTAATGGATGTGTATATTTGAGCCTGTATGTATTGGGGAAAATTCTAAACCAATTCAAACTTATGTATCCAAGTTGTTTTTTGTTGTTGTTTTTTTTATAGTTGCTGTATAATCATTTGATCACAACTGTATTTGCATTAAAATGCCCCAAAAGGCAAAACAAACACAGTAAAACATTCCTGATGATTCCGTAATGAGCTTAATTAGTGAAGATGAGACCTACTTATAGTTACCTGTATCAGCATTCAATGGTCTCTTCATGTAGCCACACCCTTAATAATGCAAAACTTTAAACCTTGATGACAATTTTACTGGATAGGTTAGTGTGATGGAAACTTGGGCACTTTAACATGGGAGTCTACTGGGATTGATGTGATTTTGGAGGCAGTGTGTAGCGGTCATTCGAGGAACTACAGTTTTTGGCACATACATGGTGATCTGTGGTTGTCACTCAGCTGTGTCACGTCAAGTTTGGCTGCAGTAAAACCACTGGAACCACTGCTGTGTGATTTCCCTCGGAGCTCTTCTCTCAGGTTGAGAATAATGCAGGTAAACCTGCATGCTTAACCTTCCCACTATGAATTTGCCTGAAGAGTAATGGTTCATCCAGTTTTTCAGCTTCACCTCCACCTCTAGAAATTTCACCCTGACTCCAGAATAATGCGTCTGCATCTGTTTTCCTTGCTCACGCTAACCTCTCGCTCTCACATGACTCTAGAATAATGTAGATGTATTTATTTCCCCTCCTCGACCCCCGTCGCTATCAATCTGGCCTTAGAATAATGTAGGCACATCTGTTGTGCTCACCCTCCTAACCCCTCAATTTCCCCACCACTTCAGGATAATGTAGGTGCATCTATTATCTCCGCTCACACCAGCGCTGCTGTCTACGACGCGTTTTCAGAATAATGTAACTGCATTTACGAAGAACGGGCCTCCCCTCCTATCCTCGCACGTTATCTAACAGGGTTAGGAAATAAATAAAATACCATGCATGTAAACCTAAAAGTGCAGCTTCAAAACTGTGCAGGTGAATTTATTTTTTCAGCTAATCAGCTGCACTAAATCGTCACAGCATCGCAGGTTTCCATATTCTCTCTTGTGCCAACTTCAACTGCCCCCCAGGGACACCAACACAGACGAGGTGCAAGGAGGGAAGAGAATGGAACAAAAAGCACTCAGAAGCAGATAACAGTGTTGTTGCGGCCTCACCCCCGCCTTTTATTTATCATATCTCCAAATGGCGGTGTAGCTGTTGTGCTGTGGTCAGGATACAGTGACCTTAGTTGATCAACTACCCCCCTCAGCAGCCTGATAAGAGGGTTAATATAAAAGCGAGCGAGTGAGGAAGGCTGTACTGTAATTATTTCTGCGCTGTCAGAGGGGGAACGGACCGAGGCCCTCGTGCCGATTCAAATCTGAGGGGAAACTAAAAAAGAAGCAGAGGAGGTGGTGGAAGTAAAGAAGGGCCACAACAACAACACCAGCGAGACAAATATCAGCCGGGCGCGGCGACACGCTTGAAATTGGACCAGTTTGTCATGCACAGAACTGCCACACACACACACACACATCTGTGAGACCATATAGGACTTAATTCAAACTTTACTGGTAACACAAAAAACACTCACAGTTAGATGTGTGAGAAATGTAGAATTTCAGTGCTCACTTGGAAGCTGAAGTACGCACAGGTATAGCCTGCCTTATACAAACTCTGTGATTCACATGGGTCCAGACCCACATGCGGCTAACAACCCATGTTTCAGGAAAAAACACAGTTTCAGTAAAATTCAGTAAAAAAATGAATAAAAATGGCAATTGGGCGGTTGTTGGATTTGCATATATGGACTTCATATATCCATGAATCCTATGATATCCATGGCTCTTAATTGCCCCTTGGGGATAAATAAAGTCTCTCTGATGGATATATACAACTTGGCAAGTTTATATTTGTCAACTAAATATTATTTACTCTTTTACTTTTCACATATTATTTAAGGATATGTTCAATCAATTGCAATCTATTATGCTGAAACGAAAGAAAGTATCTATATTTTCTCTTCAAGTTCCACCGTCTGTGAGGTGCAACACTTAAGTCGTACCTCAGAATAGTCTCCCGAGGTTACTTTGGAGTCATCCAGCTGGTCTTGAAACTAGGAGGCAGCATATTTTCAAAGAAAGCAAAGCACTAAAGACACTGAATGGGCCCAGTCCCGGTTTTCTGTATTCCCGTGAGACAGTTTACTAATTTAACTTCCTGTTGCAGTCGCACGTTATCTTCCTAAGATCTCAAGTTAAATTTCTGATAGAAATCTTCCGTAAGGACTTGTGGCGTTGCAACTGAGGTCCAGCAGTGTGTTGTTGAGTGAAAACAAAAAGAAGCAAGGTTCCAGTTTATCAAGAGGTGGAAATGAGGGAGCAGGAGTGCAGGAGCACAAGGAGATGATGAAGATATACATGTACAAATGTTAAATGCTCACAGATTGAAAGAGGTATTTTGGATTTTGAAAGTAAAAGTAACTTATAGGTGTACTACAGTACGTACGTGGCTGGTCTCTGGTCACATACATAAAACACTGTCTTGGCCACTGTATTCAAGATGGCAAGACAAACTGGAACCTGTGTTGATGTATTTTTAAAGGATTGATTCCAAGTTTATGTGAATGCATCACTGCCCTGAACCATCTATGAGTACAGCTGTTTTTTTCCTTGTATGAATTAGAAACTTATCTATTACTTAAAACATCTTATGACTGTTATCCAAATTACTCAAACAAGTAGGCATACTGTGTCCCAATGAGATTTGGGTTTAAAATTAACTTTATTATATGGCAGAAAAAGATATTTTAGAAATCACCGACCATCAAACTCTGAGCTCACGTGTCTAAATTCTACTTAAAACTTTAATTATTATGAGCTTGATGTCTCCTAATTTGTGGTGTTACTTATCACCACAAATTAACTTCACTGAACTGGACCTCTTAACTGTGTTTGTGGTATTGTAGACTGTTTTCAAAGAACAACAATAATTAAAAGAATTAAGTTTGTGCTCTAGGTTTGGGTGATGGAGCCTCTTACTTAACACTCATTAGGAGTCGTGTCTGTGCTTTGCACCTGTGTAGTTTATGGGTGGAGCTGCCTAACCAAGCCTACTAACATTAGCCTCTCATCAAAATATGGTAACTTCTGGCTGTAGAAAACAGGATGGTAATGACCACAAGGTTAAGGTGTGCTTGTAAAACCTACACATCAGAGGGGGGTACCCTGGTTCCTTCCATCTTTTAAATATAGTCTATGGAAATTCTCAATTATTCAAGTGCAGGTGGAGCAGGAAAAAATAGGAAAATATATAGTGCTGGAATCTCTTTGCATTCTCACTCTTTTCTTTGTTTTTTTCCTCATGTTTTTCTTCTCTTGACAACAGTCTTGCATATATGTCTGTCTCTCTCTGAGCGCTCTCTGTATTCATGCACTCATCGTGCGAATGTCGATCAGCTGATGGTAAGTGCTTCAAGACTTTGTTTGAGTACATTTCTCTGCATTTTGTCCTATTCCATCTGTCATATATAATTTATCTTGACACTTAAAACCTGATCAGAACTAATCACAATCACACATTTCAATAAAAATTAAATTAAAAAAAATAAAAATTATGAACAAATTTCTCAACCTGAACCTCAGCCAAGTTTATTTGACCTTGAAAACAACAAGCCCAAAGCCACTTTGTAGAGACTGCAGCATATAATTGTTAACAAACCAAAAAAAAGAGTGTCAATTGTGGCTTTTATTGTGAAGCTGGGAGGATGTATGGGCTAGCGTCGCCCTGTGATAGATGACACGATACCCAGCTTTCCTGATTTCGCAAATTTCTATGAAATGTGTCCTGAGTTCATGAAGGCGAGCAGATAAGAGACTGGAAGAGGTTCGCCGGCCAATAGAATTCATCCATTTCTGGCTCTTATCTGCTGATAGTGGAGGACCCTCTCTCCCCTCCTTTGCACTCCTTCCCTCCTCTCCTTTCCTTTGCTTCTTCATCACTTTCCTTTTCCGTTAGTCTCCTTTTTACTTCTTTCTTTGCTCTTCTTTCATCTTCTTCTTTTTGTCTTTTCTCTTCATTTCCTCTGTCTTGTCACAGATCTGTTCTTGTTCTCATCCTCCTTTCTCTTTTCTTGTTCTTCTTTGTCTTACTTCACACTTGTATTCCACCTTAAACAAAGGTGACAGCACCAGCACAAACTTTAATTGCACATATTCACACAACTGCTAGAAGTTGCTTACCTTTAAATGTCACCAGACACATAATCAGGTGCTTGCAGAAGCAACTTATTAGAAACAGAATCATCTTTATTTGGCCCACAAACAAGGGATTTGACTCTGCTTCACTTTGGTCTCTGCATAAAAAAATCTTAATTAATAAAAAAAATTAGCAGCATAAACTGATGCAAAACATCACTAAAGTTTTAAAGGCTTTTAACTTGTTGTGCAAATCAGTTTCACACAAGTCCAGACAGAAGAAGGAATTACCAGAGGAAATTCAAAAGAGCTAAATATAAATGTGCATCCCTTGCTGGTATATAATACACTAATACGGAGTGCACCACTTGTCTAAACAATGCTGCAGACCAAGTGCCCTCCTGCAGCGAGATAATGCATCTCAGCCACACCACACAAACTTATCTGCGAAAAAAAAATCTAAAATAAGTTACCAAATATATGTGGTTGAGTGTTCATAGTAAAGTCTGTCTGTGGAAACAACTCCACTGATATTGGGCAGAGTTTGGACACAGTTTTAAACTTTTATCCTAAATTTTTCATTATAGAAAGAAATGTGTTGGAGACAGCAACTGTGTGTTTTCTAACTTCACACATAACCAGAAAAACTCCACTACAAAACAGAAATGTAGAGTACAGCCCCAACAGTGGTAGCTAACTGCTGCATTTCTTCAGTGTATTTGGCAGACCTCACCCCTGATTCACTCTTTGTGTTTTACTGAAAAACAGGTTCCAACTGTTTGTCTCCAAAAACCTCAGAGACTCAGAGCTTCCGGTAAAACTGCCAGCGCTGCCGTTCGGCAATCTGAGACACTAGATCTTCTTTAAGACACTTCAACTCTTTTTTTCTGTCTTTCTGTTTTTTTTAGGGTCCCTTAAAACAACATTGATTGTTTCCCGCAATGACTTTCTGTCGCTGTGGTAATGATTATGCAGATGTGGCACAACCTTTCCGGTTGACGGGCGGTTCCCACGGGGAGAGGCGGTGACACCACAGTTGTTGCCACGCCGACAGGCATCCGACACGATCCCTCCCCTCCTCCTTGTCTGCTCCACCCGACCCTCCTCCTTGTGCTTAGTCTGGCCTTCTGGATGCTGAAGAAGGTGATGGAGGAGTGGGATGCTCTGCTTGCATTAAAACCTGGAGCTGCTCACATAAAACTGTGAAACATGTTTCCTGAAATGCTCTGTAACAACATAATGTCACAATCAAAATTAGAAAAAAACAAACCAAACCTATTCAGTGCATTTTTAATTCTAATATTGTATCTAGTCTGCCATAATTTTCTTATTTTGTATTTTTTGTAGTTTACAGTTTAAATCATAAACCTTAAAAAAATGTCAGAGCAGGGGGGAATGAAACATGTGCCCATGAGCATGGCATAGAACACTGTTCCAGCAAATGCTTAATGCACTCCAATGTGTGTGTGATGATATGCTAGAAGATAAAATGTCATAATATACGTTAAGAGAGAGAAGGAAGACAGGCTGAAAGACATGCTGTGGAAGAGAGCCAGGGATTAATAACAAGTATGATTCAATGCACAGAGGTCTATTAACACATAGTGAGTGAGAGAAGAAATACTAGTGCCTCATGGGAATCCCCCAGCAACCTATGTGTAATGCAGCATAACTAAGGGAGGATTCAGGGTCACCTGGTCCAGCCCTAACTATGTGCTTTATATGATTTAGCAAAAAGAAAAGTTTTAAGCCTAATTTTAAAAGTAGATTCTGAATCCAAACTGGAAGCTGGTTCCACAGAAGAGGGGCCTGAAAACTGAAGGCTCTGCCTCCCATTCTACTTTTAAATACTCTAGGAACAACAAGTAGGCCTGCAGTGCGAGAGCGAAGTGCTCTAATAGGGTGATATGGTACTACAAGGTCATTAGGATAATATTTAAGACCTTGTATGTGAGGAGCAGGATTTTGAATTCACTCCTCAGTTTAAAATTTCAAGTTCTCTGTATTTCTCATGATTGGATATTTTCAGTATATTTTAGGCTTTCATTTTCAAATTTTTGTAAATTATTTATTATACGGACAGTAAGGACAGATATTCCCTAAAAGTCAGTGTTAAATATATATGATTTCGTGTTCTATGTTTTCTAAAGAGAAAAAAGCCCTAGCAATGCAGATTCTGAAAATTAAGTAGGACAAATTTTAATTTTTAAATTTAACTTCACATGTTGTGAACACAGTATGTCAAACTAAGCGATATTTAGCAAGCAAATATGTACACCACTACACTATGATGACATTTTAAGTATGTTGTGTTCTTAAATAGAAATGATTAATATCTTTTTAGCCTTTTTTCCTTGACGTGTTGCTTTTAAAAGTGTGACATGTCATAAAAAGAGATCTGCTAAATAAAAGATTTTGACATAGTAGATGTAATTGGACTGTGACAGAGTAAAACCTACTCTTTTGTCTCCTGGCTGCTCTTCTCTCCTCCAATGACAACCCTGCACTGATTTATTCTCTCTGATGATTGGCCGTCTGCCGTCACCTTGACAGCAAGCCTTCTTCATTATAACTCCACTTTTCCTCTCCTCTTCTTCAAATCATTTTTCCTTTCATATTAAGTTTTTTCCCCCTCCCTGTGCTCTGCCACTGGATTTTATTTGACAGGAAATATTCCAGGCGATGCGGTGCGGTTGTAGATCTCGGGCCGTGGCAGAACGTATCGATCGGGCTGATTTGCATACATAAATCTATTGGCTATCTGACACTTGCCAATATTCTGGGCAGCGGGGAGCAGTGGTGCTGAGTCGGCCAGGTCACATTATCATTGGTGATGGAGCTTTGATGAAGTGTGACAGCGCTGCACAGCTGCTGACTGACTGGCTGAGAGACTGCACTGTAAAAAAAATTCATGTTAGCTTTAACAGCAGCTTAGTGCTTTTTAACAATGAGTCTGTCGGACTATATTTACATAGTTTTATTCAACACCTTGAACAAAAAGTAGGGTATAATTCCCTGAGCACTCCGAGGTAATTTTAATTTGTTAAGTTAAAAACTAAATATGGGTGTGATAAGATAATTAGTTAACTGAAATAAATATGAGAACTAGAAAATGATACACTAAAAAAATATTTGAAATGAGCAAACCTGCTCTGGACACCTAACTGTAACGACACTAAAAAACAAACAAATTAAAACTTAAAATAAGATAAAAATCAAACCAATTAGAAAATTATAGTGACCGTGACTTTTTTGAAACATAATTTACATGAGATTTGAAATTAGCACTTAGCAATTAGCAACATCATAAACTCATTAGGAAAGCTGCTTAAAAATCAAGGTTGAAATAAGGCCCTTTTTTCCTATGCCCAGGTAATTAATTAAGATTATTATCTTAACTAAGAGATCTTTTGGCAGCTGTACGGTAAGTAGACTCCACGAAGAGATACACTTAGTTTAGATAATTCATTTCAAATCCATTTATAGAGTGCCGCTAAATAACAGCAGTCACCTCAAGTCAGTGGCGGTCCTAGCCTGTTTGGCGCCCCGGGCGAACACGCCCTCTGGCGCCCCCCACACACACACACACACACACACACACAGACACACACACACGCACATAAAACATATTAAGGTTTATACATTAACATAAAACATAAAACTGTTGTCGGAACCATACTGAATTTCGCCAGAGAAACACACACACAGACATATGCATCGTATGCAAACGGCTACCAAACAGCCATCATAATTTGTCATACAATGAGAACAGGACAAATCAACAACTGACAATGACTAATTAACATTAAAATCTGTAACAAAATGTATTGTTTGGAGTTTAGACTGTTACTGTTAATATTTTTACCATTTCTTCTTGGAGCAACTGTAACCCACATAATTTCCTTAGGAATTAATAAAGTATTCTGATTCTGATTGTTTCAGGATGACCTGCCATTATCCAATGACACATCTGCTTACCTGTATCTTTTGCTTGTTTCTCCTCCTCTTCTTTTCTCTTTTTTCTAAACTGAGCACCTGATGGCTTTGAACTCTTCTTGTCCATCTTCCATTGGTTTTAATTTTGCACTCCAGTATGAACACCCCTCCCCAACTTGAGGATCACCACAACATAACCTAATAGACCTACACCTTAGTTCACAGATTCACTTTGGTTTATTTCTGGGATTTCACACAACCCAGGATTCAAATCATGAATACATAATGGGCTTGGATTTACAACATTATAAATGACATGTGCTCTTTTTGGAAGCAGCCGCCCCCCCTCCCCTTTCGACAGGTTGTGTGAGACTTTAAATCATCAAACTGTAAATTATAAATTTTACATTGTCATTGATCCCTTTACCCCGAGTCCTAAAGTGTATATTTATTTTCTTACTCTTCTTATATTTATTGTTTGTTTACTTGCACTGCTGTAACTGGAGCCTCGTCGTCTCGTCTCTCTATATACTGGACTGTATGTAGTGGAGATGACAATAAAGTTTACTTTGACTTCAGCAGCGCGCAGGCGCACCGAGGGCTCTCGCGCTCAGTTTTCGTGTATTGAATTTGGAAAAAACACCGGTGCAAATTATAAGTCTGTATCATGATGTCTGGTGTTTTCGTGTTTGTTGGTTTGTTTTTATTTTGCGAGTTGGTTATTAGATGCTGCTCCAGCCAGCCAGAGAATCCCCCGCCGCCCCGCCCTCTCCTCCCTGTGCTGCAAGCAGCAGGCGCACCTCGCAAACGGAGGGCACCCTTACTCCCAGCAAATGGGCGATAGAAAACCGATCTGTGCCTATGCCATTCCCAATATGCGCTGGCTGATATCGGGGCAGCATGAGTACGAGCAATTTTTTTTTTTTTTGCCGATGCCCGTGATGCCGCCCCCCATCACGATGCCGCCCCGGGCAACCGCCCGTGTCACCCATATCAAAAACCGCTACTGCCTCAAGTACTTGTGGTACTATGTCGTAAAGTATTAGAAAGAAACCCCAATGATCACATGACTCCCTATGATCAAGCACCTGGCGAAAGTGGGAAGGAAAAACTCCCTTCTAAGCAAATACAACTCAGAACTAAGCTCAGGGAGCTGACTGGTTGGGGGTGAAAGGAAACAGAAGAGAGCAGAGAGAGACAGGACTTGTCATGTAGTGGATGAAGCTGGAGGCTGGATTGAAACGGGGTCTTTGTCTTCTATACAGTCTGACTTCTTATTGCAACTATAGTAGCTGTCCCCTGCTGGCCATTAGAAGGAATGCAGCTTCAAGGTTTTTCTCCATTGGCTGAACATTTTAGACCCAGAAGCCAATGCCATCATTTCTTTACAGTCTACAGGCAATGTTCAGTCTTACAGCTTTGCACAGTGGGCTTTTGAGTGGGATCAGCAGTAGGAATAAAACTTTCTTAGTATTTTAAAATGCAAAGCACAAGTTTTAAGTTTGTTTCCCACCTATCATGGTCTAACATACCTGACGTTTGTTAGATCAGGTTTGGCTAAAACGTACATTACTCAATTATCATTTTAGTTGCACTGTCCAGTACATAAGGAATCCATTGCACTCCATTGCAGTTGCTTGCAACCAATGATACTGACTGGGTAACTGTCAAATTTTGACTTGGGCCTTTAAACAAATAAACACATTTAATGCATTTAATTGATAAATGTCCAACTGTCCGTTTTGAATAACTTCCTGTCTGGACTTAGTTTCATCACTTTTTGTTCTGGCTCTTAAGTGTCCTCTTTTTTAAATCAGTGATCAATAAAATTTGAAAAACTTTTTATATTTTTAACAGGCAGAAGCTGTTGTGCTACGGGCAGGGAGCCCAGAAGCATCATCCTGACTCAGACAAATTGGACTGTTTACGCAAGAAAAAACACAAATGTCTTCAGCTTACACAGTGCTGCAAACAGTATTAAGTGTAAGCACATCTGTCTGCTCATATATCAAAAGCAGAAATAGATGACAAAGCTGGGACTTTGTTGTCATCCACAAATGTCTTGGGTTGCTGATTATTATCAGGCAATAATCTGCATTTTCAAGTTCAAAAAGATGATGCTCAGCAGAGAACTGAAAACACTGGCATACGTGACCAAATGAATGTGGTCAGCACTGCAAGCCTAATCCAAAGCCTTCAGGAAGTGCTACACCACCCATGCAAGAGACTTCTTAAAACTTGTTGAAACCTGGTTTATTTAGTTAATTTAGTGGAGATCTGGGCTTTGAGATTTATCACCAAACACAGCAGTGATTTCAAAACTTTAAACATCTGTAAACTCATTAAAAATATGAATAGCATGTCATAATTTCCAAATTTAGACTTTTTTTGTAAGTGTGCAATATGTGAGGAGGTTTCTACGTTTAGGCATCATTTTCTTTATATTAGTGTCTGTGTCTCTGTCTTTCTTTGTGTATGCATTTTTACATCGGTGTGTGTGTGTGTGTGTGTGTGTGTGTGTGCGCGTGTGTGTGTGTGTGTGTGCGCGTGTGTGAGCGACAACTGGAGTAGGATCTAGTTTCTTTGTTTCTGTCGAAGGAAAAGGTCAAAGCGGCAGAGAGAATTAATTGAAGAGTGAGAGAGCACAGCTGGCTCTGTCAGTCCAGCCATTGCTGTGTGTGTGTATGTGTGTGTGTGTGTGTGTGTGTGTGTGTGTGTGTGTGTGTGTGTGTGTGTGTGTGTGTGTGTGTGTGGCTCTGTATATGGGTTTTTATATGCTGTTCTGCATGTTTTGTGCATTTTTGTTCTGTTTTTTCCCTTACTGGTTCATGAGAGCTACATCCGATTATCAAATTGCAGAATTAATTAACTGTTTGTTTGTTTGTTTGTTTATTTTTTCATTTGCTTCAGCTACCTATACTGCACCTGCGTATAAATGCACGTACTCACTTCACACTGAAGCACTCTTCCATCTGAAGGGATACCCTCTCACCATATTTGTTATAGTTTTGTACCAATCTTGGCTCTGGAAGCTCAGACATTATCTTGTGTAACCCTATGTAATATCTTTTATTTTCACTTGTAAAAATGCTATATAATATAAATAGTATGAATACTGTATACATATAGGTGTACTGAAAAGTGCCATTACTAACAAAGCATATATATAATCCTAGGAATGAGCGCTGCACAAAACCTACTGTGCGAGTTAACAGATTTATCAGCATCATGGATCCACCAGACTATCATTGTGGTTTTCTGTTCCATTAAATGTGTTTCCCACATGCTTTCTCATGGTGTGTAGGACAGTTTTATCAGTATTCTTTCAGCTGCAACCCAGGTGGTGTTAAACAGCCTGAGAAGAAGTAAAGAACAAACATCTTATTTCCAAAAGTGATATTGCCCCAATGAAAATTGACTTAGGTTCCCTGTTTTAGGTTTATTTTAAGGCTTAAAGAACAATAACATTACTTATAATTGCTCGAAGCCAACAGGAAAAAATCCAAGGAATAAATTTGCTTCAAAGAATCTGTACTTCTTATTCATGTTCATCACAGAGAGACAAAAACCTCTGACGCCACCACCTCTTTCTCTTCCTCTTCCTCTGCTCTCTGTGATTTCCTCCAGCTCATCCTGGAGCCAGTCCTGGAAAAACTGGTGTAAAATTTCCCCTCAGGGTCTCTTATCGTTTGGCTTTGCCTGGTAGACCACCAACAGCAGGTGCTTAAACCACCTCAAACACTCTCAATACGCGAACGTTTATTAACTCCCTTTATTTCAAATAACACCAAAAGTGTAACACTTATTCAGACTCTGCTGCTGTCATCTGTATTTTTTAGTGTTGCTAAAGTAAAATATCTCTTCCCTTCCAACTTTCAGACATATGTGTGTGTACTTTTTTCTTTTGCAGTATTTTCTGTCTACTAGCATGCTTGCGCTTATGTGTGTGTGCGCTCTTGACTGTATGTATACATCTGAGTGTGTGTGTGTGCTCCCTCATTACCTGGCACTGCTCCCGGTGTTCTCGTCGTGGGAACGCACTGTGACAACCTGCTACTTTCGTATGCAGGAGACCAGCACTGATGACGGGGTCGAGTTAATAGCTCTTCTGTGGCGAAGCTCTGATCCTTCAACGCCCCCGCACGCATCCCCGCCACAACTCCCCCTCTGCACCGTGATACAAACACCGAGTGGCACAATTTAATGAAGTTCTGTTCTTTAAAGCAAGTGGTGGTTTGCAGGGATGGAGGGATGGAAGGGAGGTATGAGAAGCCCTCTGCTCCTTCTGCTCATCTGTTTCTTTGAATAGTTTCCACGAATCAATCGATGCGCCGGTTTTCTCCTGGCCTTTCAGTGCTGTCACCCGTCATTGAGGGATGCAAATTCATGTCAGAAACTGGCCTGACACTTTTCCTGTCGGGGCCCGCCACTTGAAAACGCCGCAGCTCAGCAATAAACGGGGTGAAGGCCTCATTTCTCAGAAGGCCGACAGAGAGAGAGATGGAGAGGGAGACCTTTTCCATCAAAGTTTTCTCCCTCCGTCCTGACAAGATGAGGATGTGAAAGGACACTTGGTAAAGTTCATCTCTTTCCAGACAGAGAAGCACCAAAGTCAGAAAAAAGATTTAAGTTCTGACTGTTAAGATGGTGAGAGGCGAAACAAACCGACTCCATGAACAATATAAAACACCGAAATCACACAGAAAACTACATATGCAAGTCCCACAGAAAAGCGTGTGCTCTTACATTTTTCTCAGGTTCATATTTACCTCACAAGAAAAATGTGTGTTAAGCCAAGAAAATGACACTGATCACCCAAACCTAAAGACGCAGGTAATGTTTGACACGGCAAATAAATGTTAATTTGCTGTCTGCAAACACAGCAGCTCCCCACACACTGAACTGGCAAAAGGCAAGTTACTCTATAGCCACAACATTTTGCAATCAATTCAAAAACCAAAGAACCCCATCAGATCGGCTGTCTGTAAGCCTCACTTTCACTATGCTGCCTCTGCTGGAAAAAATTAGACTCCATTACTCCATAAAAACAGGGACAGGAAACCTTTTTTTTCACCAGGCAGGTGAAGTGGAGCCGATGGAAGAACTTGAGTAACTAAGTAAATTTACCAATCACAAAATCACAAAAATGGCCAGCAGGGGGCGACACCTCTGACTGCATAAAGAAGTCTGATTAGTTA
This sequence comes from Oreochromis aureus, assembly GCF_013358895.1. Lineage (NCBI taxonomy): Eukaryota > Metazoa > Chordata > Actinopteri > Cichliformes > Cichlidae > Oreochromis > Oreochromis aureus. The sequence goes on along the minus strand of NC_052953.1, from coordinate 6,769,471 downwards.
GAAGTCAGTGGAAGGATTATGCTCACTTTATCTGTGGCCTTAGTAAATATTTTGCTGATTAATTTATGGTATGAACTGTTACTTTCAAGTTGAATTCATCCAGTTTCCAGCAAGAATCATTAAAAGGGAGCGTGTCCTTTATGGTAGTCCAACTTGAATGACAAGTTGAAACTGTACCAGCACGCAATGTCCTTTGGTTTCTCCGTCCACGCTATGTCCAAAAAAACAAAACAGTGAATGGCTTCACAGAGGCTACGTCCATCTTTTGTATACAGTCTACAATATAGGTACATTGTGGCTGTTGCCTTGTTAGAGCGAGCAGCAGGCAGGACACGTAACACTATAGTATAATTACCGGTGCTGTCCTCAAATAAGCCTGTCTGCTCATGCGCAGGTTGTACTAGAAAGGTTAAAGGCTGTCAAAAATCAGACCCAAGAGAATCAGAACTAGGCATTATCACAGATGATCTTTGTTTGCCAGTAACTAGTTTTAATTTGGGGCTTCTGCACGTACCATTGTCTGTCAGATATTTCTGAAGATAAAGGAATCTGAAAAAAAAAATGCAAGAGAAAGACCTTTTCTACAAAGTTTGTTCGGTGTATCCTGACAGAATGTGAATGGGGAAAGAACCCTTGGTAAAGTTCACCTCCATCTGCTAGAGGATAAAACTGAGAAACAGCAAATTAGGAAAAAAGTAAAAAGAGCAAAGAGAGAGAAAATAGTAACAAAGACCTCATAATCCAGGCGCTGAAGCCTGTCCCAGCTACCATAGGGTCAGAGGTGGGATACACCTTGGACAGGTCGCCAGCCTGATGCTGGGCTAACACAGAGATTTATGCATTACATTACACTGCTTCACTCCTTAATAAAAAATTATGATGCATTGTTCGTTATGTTACTTTTTATGTTTACTTAGACCAAAGAGGCTGTAGAAACAGGCAGGGACGATGCTACAATGCTACAAGGCTGTCTGCTCACCACGGCTTCAGCTGTTCTTCAGCTGAGGGAGAAGAAAGCCTGGCCCTAATGCGTGTGTCCTTATATTGTAGATTCAAACTTTTTCAAACTTAAAATGTTCTTTAATTTGTCTTTTATCCACTTGGACATTGCATCTTCATCTCTTCTCTCTTTCATTCTGTCCCTTCTTCAACTCATTTCCCCACTTTTCTCAGTTTCTCTTTTTATGTCCTCTCATTCCCCAGGCTTCACTATATTTTCCCCCTTCCTCCTGTATTTTAGCCTTCTTCCTCTTCCAGTTTGTCATCTTACACCTTCTCTTATTTCTTCCTGTCAGCTTTAAACTTTTTCTTTAACTCAGTACCTCATCCCGTGTCTCTGGTTTCTCCTCTATCTTTTCTCCTTATCTCTTTCTCTCCACTTCTTTCTCATCACCTTCTGTTCTTCCATTTCCAATGATTTCTTTTCTCATTTCTAGTCTCTTCTTTTCTTCTTCGGTATCCTCTGGTATGACCTTGTCTCCCTTCTCCTTTTCCTCTCTACCCTCTTCCTTGTCTCCTTTTGTTTTCCTTCGTTGGTGCTTCATTTGCTTCTTCATTGTTTTCCCATTTGTCCTTTCTTTTGTTCCTCACTTGCTAACTTTTTCTTTCTCCCCTAACTCATCCTTTTCTTTCCTTCATCTCCTCTCCACTTTACTTTTTCCTATCACCTTCCCTCTCATTACTTCTTCCATTTCTTTTTTTTCCTGTTCACCTTCCCCTCCCTCCCTTTGGCTTATTAAGATTTCAAAGATACAAATGGCGGCGGGCTGATTGCTTTCAGGGAATCTGCCTTTAATAATTACAGGTGGAGAAGCTCGGGGTAACGTTGGCGAGGCAGAGCCTAATGGAAAACTAGATTTTTTCACTGAATTAGAGAGCGGGGGGATGGGGGATCCATATATTGACAAGCCATCAGCGGGGCACAGATCAGGAGAAGTGCTTCAGACTTGTCGGAGAGTCGAAGGCAAACTGGCTCTGATGCTCCGTGGCATCTCCGTGTGCTTCCTGCTGCTGCTACCAGCCTGTGAGGAGGATCCAACCCGCCTTCATCTCCTGAGCTGCTCTGTGGTGGGAGGAGGAGGAGGAGAGTTAAAAGGCTGCAGAGTTAACCTTTTTTATTCTGATGACTCCCTCCTCTTCTCATCGAGGGCCCGAATCAAAATGTAAATGCTGGAGCCTCTGAGGGACGCGGGGCGCCGGGATCTGCTCGTATTGATTATAAGTGAGTCAGAGTCACTCTGCTCAACAACCAAATGTGTTTTCCCCTGACGCTCTGTGACAGGTATTACCCAGTGTTCAGCTGGCCTTAGGCTCCGTTGCTAATGACATTTCTGATTTCAGAGCCAACACACACACACGCAGGCATCAAAGTCACGGATTATAGTGATTTTTACTTCAAAATGAAGATGTTTTTTACTAAAATGAACACAATGGACTCTATGAATCTTTTCAAACTGACCTGCTATCTTTATTTTGTGTTTGAGCCAAAAGCTGCTGTAAACACACAGTTCCTGACAGTTTTTTCTACTCTGCGTGGCATCTTAGAGAGAGCGTATTCCTAATATGGTCATATTGAGCACTGATTATAATTTCCACATCTCCAAGTCCGATAAGGTTCACTGTGGGTGTAGGTGACATAAATTTTATCAGGATCTGTGCAGACGTCCATGTGATCATGCAGACTCGTCAGAGGAGAATTTGCATTATTCACCATCTACGCATCCACCCAAGGCAGCAGATCTCAAGCAGACTTTAAAGAAGTATAATGAGAAGGACTGCTCAGCCATCAGGTCTCCAGCTACCTGTATCCATGTCCACAATGAACTACAATCAAGACTTCAGGCTTAGAGCTCTAGTTGTGAGCACAGAAGTCCAAACTACCTGCTGTTCCAACCTGTTGTTTATGAGGGGCTGACAAAGAAGTTTGGATGCTGTGTACAATGTCTGATAAAGTCTCATAAAGACACATATTATTCAGAATAGAACATAGAAAACATATCAAATGTTTAAAATGAGACATTGTACATTTCATGAAAAATATCTCTTTTTGAATTTGATGACAGCAACACTTCTTAAAAATGTTGTTATAGGGCAAATAAAGTTGGAAAAGTAAGAAACAGCTGGAGGAACATTTAGAAAGTAATTCACCTAACTGGCAACAGGTCAGTATTATGATTGGTTATAAAAAAGAATGACGTAAAGGGACACAGTATCTCAGACATGCAGATGGGCAGAGGTTCACCAATCTGGAACTGCAAAGACTTTGGCTATCTTAACATATACAGTACATGGAAATTAGTGCATGGGCTCAGGAAAACTTCCAGAAATGACTGTCTGTAAACACAGTTTGCGTGTTGTCCCCAAACGCAGCTTAAAACTACTGTGCAACAAAGAAGCCATATGTAAACATCACCGTCTCTGGGCCAAAGCTAATTTAAATTGGACTGAGGCAAAGTGGAAAACTGTTCTGTGTTCGTACAAATAAAAATTTAAAATTCAGCTTAGAAAGCATCAGTGAAGAAGACTTGGGACTGTTAAACAGCTAGAATCTTACATCAGGTAAGAATGGGATGTCATTCCATCCCCAGAGGTCCACCAGCTGGTCTCCTCAGTTCCCAGAAGTTTATGTACTGTTGTTAAAAGAAGGCGGGGTGCTATAAACTCATGTTCTTCTTAAAAAGGTACATTTTGTTGTTTTAAACATTTGATGTCTTTTCTATGTTCTATTGTGAATAAGATTTAGATTTCTGGCATCTGTAAATCATTGCATTCTTTTTTTCTGTATATTTGACACAGTGTCCCAACTTTTTGGAGTTGGGGTTGTAATTGACTTAAAGGAAGAAGAACAAAAACAGCTTGTTTCAGATAAAGGATGGACTGTGGGAGTGCACCAGGACACTGTAAAAGATAAAAAGGAACTTTTTGAACTCTGAATCATGCAAAGGCACTCTACTAGTGTCCATGAATACAACTGTGGGACAGGAAGCAATGCATAATATAAGTCACCTTTAACACCCAGGCCATGTCGGGCCACTTCCTTCTTGAATGTGTACATAGGATAGTAATTTTGATGTCTGCTCGTAGAATAGAGCCATCACAAAGTTTGCACTGCTACCCTCAGCCTTCCATTTCCTGTATGGTGGCAGGTTCAGATCAGATCTGATCTACTCATGATGTATGAAGCATGCGTTAATTACAGGACAGATCGAGTGGTGCCCTGAATTTGCTTAATAAAGCATTAAGCTTTGATGATTCATTTATGCAGAGACATTAGCTTTAAACTTAATTTTAGGTTCCTGCATCATCAATGTTTTTCTTAGGACTGAGATGCTCTGTGTGTCTCCCAGAATCCACTGTAGCCTCAGTGAAAGCCTTCAGCCTCCATTAAAGTTGAGTTTGCAGAGCAGCAGGCAGTGTGACCTCCTCAGGAGTTCATATGTTTGACCATAAACACTGATGTTAAAGCTCAACTTTGATGCTGTCTGGGGGATTTTTGCTTTTCTGTCACCTGAACGGATATTAAATTTTCACGCTTGGCGTCGTACAGTAAACACACCACATGCAGTACTCGGAGTTTGTGTATTTTAAAAAAGTCTATGCGAGGTCATTTTGTAGTCTGTGTGTTTGTGTGTGTGTGGAGGAGGAGGGGTGTTTCCTGCCAAAACTGGTGATTTCTTCTCTATTTTTTTTGTGGGGTTGCATGATGTGTTGTGCTGTGAGCACTGGGTGCTGTGGCAAGGCAATGCAGCTGACTGATCCATCCATCATCAGCTCGTAGTCTCTCTGCTGCGCGCTCCTCAAACTCGGTTTTTGTTTGGAAACCATCCATCATATTCTTGAGCATGACACTCTGGCAAAAAGACATCCCGGCCATGACTGCGTGCGTGTGTTTTTACTGGTATGTGCTCATGTATTTCTGCTTTGAATGAAAAAAGAAAAATCTGGTTGTAATATTGTACTTGGACATTGAACATTTTTACATGGCTGAATCCATCAGGAGAGTAAAGAAAGATTTTTTGTCTATTAGGTTATTGCAATTATGATGAAGAAGCTGCTGTTAGGACTTAAGGTTTAAAGTAAATGTAATCTATAAATGGAGATGGGGAGGCAAGGTGTCAGCAACTTTGTCCCACATTGCCAAAATATGCATTCGACAAAGAATTTAGAGGTATTCGTCATCAGGCAGAATATTAACAGTGATTCTTTGACTGCCCCCTCCCCCTCCCCCCAGCATACCTCTCTGAGTAATGATCTATTTAAAGAGTTTTCATGGAATCAGTCCTCTGTGATAACAAGAGCTAGAGTTACTCTGAAAACAGCTTAAACTCAAAGTTTAAGCTGCTTAGAAAAACTGAACTTGAAGTTCTTGAAGTTTTCAAAATGAACAATGATTTAAAAATAATAATATGGTCATCAACATGTTAGGGATCCATTTCAAGCTTAAATGGTCTCGGCTCTTATTTGCTGTGAGTGATGTGATGCTAAACGTTGCTACAACGAGTAGTGGATTTGTTGACTTGCTTCTGAAAAGTTGAGAAAAGGCAGTAAAATTGTATTCATTCAGAAAGGTCCAACATTACCTCTAGTCAATAAAATCACAATATGGATATATCCTGAAACAGTGAAGTTAATGTATAGTTGTTGTTTAGTGGTGAAAGGACGAAGAAGTTGATAATTACTACTAAGTTTGTTTGTTTTTTTAAATGGAATGTGCCATAGATGCTTTACAATGCAGAAAGATTTTGAAGCTGAAATAATTTAAACAAAGAGGCTTCATGATACTCCACATTAATTGTCCCCTCAGTAAGCAGCTAAACTTGATTCTCTGAATCGGCTTTAGAGGGGAAATCCACTCACAAATGTTGTTCCCAGATCCTGCTGGACATTATGCGGCAGCGCTCGCCGGTCTCCTAGCAAGGCTCTAGGGTCTTTCCCCAAGTTGAGCCACAAGTGACTGGGCAAGAGCAGGACATGACACCCTTAACCATGCCACCACTGCTGTTCACCCGAGAGGATCCAGTAGCCATAACTACTAAAGCTCATCACCCTGGTCCATAACCTTCGAGGAGCTTGTATGATCTTCACGGAGGAGAAGGTGAGAATGGCTGGTGCGGGGCAAGTGGTTATTATAAGGGGGTCGAGGGACCCCCTTATAATAGTGGTAGTAGAGCTTCCATGATTGGTCACGCTAGAGGGTGCTTTGCATAGCGAGATACAGAGTGAGGATTGAAAGACAACTGCCTTAACTCTGGGTTTGAAACTCTTTCCGGCAGACTCTTAACAAGTTTATTGTATATTGTATAACAAGTTATTCTCTGAAACTGGTCATTTTAACATGGGAGTGTATGAGGACTGACTCATTTAAAATAAAACCAAAAGTTTGAACGAAAGAGTTTTGATGTCTTTACATCCAACAGTTTAGCTTCCAAAGTAAAGAACCTTTGCTGTGCCGTTGGTCTATAAAAATGAATTACACAGTTTGAATTGTGAGGTTTTTTAAGTGATGTATAATTCAGAGGGTCAGGATGCTTTGTGCTGGTGTCCAGGGTTAAACTAAGGCCAGAACGTGAACGTTTAACTTGAGAGCTCGAACAAGCTTGTTCCAGCTCTGTACTCTAATGCTAAACATTTTACAAAAACATTATAATTAGTGTGCTTTAATCCAGATCCTTTGAGACAATACTATAAAGTTTTGTCTCAACTACACATACAACTGAAGCTGAGAAGAAAGCTCAAAGAAATGGAGCAGAAATTCTGATGCTACAATTAGTTTTTTACCTCGAGACAGGTCAGACCTCTTTATCTAGGTCTCTCTCTTTCTCTCTGTAATGTTGGCCTGTTTCTAGTACATCTGTGGACTCAAAGCTACAAATGACGTGATTATGATATATCATGTAACAGAGAAAGTCTCTTTGTTTCTGCCGTAAAAGAGAGAAATCAATACCAGGGCAGTGCGGAGCCTTCAGGGGCCGCGGCGTCTCCCCTGGACTGACCAGGTAAGGGTTAGGCCCAGCCGGAGGTTTGGTGGGCTCAGAAATGCTGATTCTACATTTAGCTTGACAGTGATGCATGCCTCAGCCTCGGCGTCCGGTTAGCCTGGTACCTGAGGGTCCGGCCGAGGAAGATCAGCTGCAGACCAGGACGGGGTTAAGGATGGGGGGGGTGGCAGAGGAGCAGAAGGGGAGGCCAGAAACTCTTATTTTTAGAAGCAGCAAAGTCTGGGAGGGAGGAAAGATGGAGGAGACGGTGGGAGTATTTTTTATAGGGGTGGGGGACAAGGGAATTGGAGAGAGAGAAAAAAAACAGTGTTAGAAACAAGATGTTTTAGGAGCAGTCAAAGTCTGCAAGAGCAAATATCCCCCAAAAATACACATTATAAAATCTACTTTTATAAAATTAACCCATTTGGTGGTTTCACCTCTTTACTCACTTTAATCTGTAACTTTGGGGTTCTTTAAAACAGAGTTTGTCAAATTCCATTTAGTGCTTTGCAGTTTTTCTCCATTTTTACTTTTACTTTGTGGGGTAGCTGTCATTCAGGAGACAGAGCAGGTCATCTACTAATTGGAAAGTTGATAGTTCAGTCCCTGGCTGCTCCAGGCTGCGTGCCAAAGTATCCTTGGACAAGATACTGAACCCCAAGTTACTCTTAAATTTCTCCTGAGAGTTTAAATGTGTGCAAAAGTTAATTTAAAAAAGTGCTTCGGTGAATAAAGCATGAAGCAGTTTGAAGCAGAGTAGAAAAAAAACTCATTCTCTTTTTGTCACTAGAATTCCCACCATACAGTATTTAAATCAGATGAATTTGGACATTAAAAGACACAATAAAAAAGTAATGAATTTACTTCATCCTGTTTTTAATTTCCAAAGATGCAGTGTACAAACAGCTACAAACATAAAAAAGTGACAATTCTAAAAAATGAAGAAAAACAGAATCTAAATCTAAATTCTGAAATAATAATTATTCCCAGTGAAGCACTGCTTCCAGAGAGAAGACGCAGATTGTTATGTTTCGTCAGTTTTTAGCAGTCTGAAAGAACAAAATCTTACAATGTTCTGTTGGGGACAGAACATTGAATACTCTACACACGCACACTAGCTTTCTTGTCTTTGATGTTGACCTTTGACCCCATCTTCTCAGTAGAGCATGTCGAGGGTCATCATCAGAGTGGTGTAAGGCCTGTGGGAGGCGTCCAGTACACGCTGTTCATGCTCACTAGATATTGGATAGATACAACTGATGGCAATGCGTTACATTGTCATTACTCTAGTTTCTGAATTTCAGTGACTGTGTTTTATTTTATTTTAAAGTTAATATTTTAATCAGTATTTTATGCTTTCATTTCTACAAAGTAAAACTATACAAAAACAAAAAAACAAATATATTTTTAACAAAAGATCAAGAAGAAAAAATAAGGTATTGTTTTCGGGAAAACAAACAAATTTAAAAATACTGATTGTAAAGTAGTTTTATTAAAGTAGAAATGAATATCTTGTGTTTTCCCAATTTGTTAAGGAAAGATAAATAATTTTGGAAGGTTGGACAATTGCTACCTGGATTATGAAGCATGTCAATGAAATTTTTGGGGAATATTTCAATATTCCAATCCCTTCTCCCGAGATATTACATTCTGCAATTTCATCATCTTCATTTCATCGTCTTCATCTTGACAGCTTGAGATCAACTAACAATAAAATGCAAGTGATAAATCCTACAAGGTCATTTTTTTGTGGGGGAAGGCCTTGACCCTTGGGTCTCGCTCGGGTCACTTTGATTTTGACCTCCAAATGAAGTTATTTAGATAATCTGGAAAAAAAAAAATTTGCTCTGTCAGACTCTGAGTGATGGCACCGTGTTTCTGCTGTTATCTGGGTGAGTTCGCTTTATTATTTCTGATCAAAATGATGAGTGTAACGCCGTCTGCCTCAGACCAAAATAAGATATGGAGTTTCTATCAATTACTTTATATTTTTCTTGATGCAAAGCCAGATATATTTTAAAATTGTATCCTATTATTACTTTTCCCATTATTAATTAATTATGATTAAAAAAAATAAAACATTGAAATTGGAATTTGAATATAAAAAAAGATGAGACTGATGTGTTTTAATGAGCAATGCAGTTTAAAGAAAATAACAAGAAAACAACAAAGAGCAGAAACTGTTAAGGAGGCTAAAACGCTGGCAGACGGTGCAGCTGGCTGAAAGTTAAAAATAAGGCGGCGGTTCTAACAGCGAGTGTGTAAATCCTCACACAGGATGGATGTAGCTGTCGTTATTGCTGTTGTTGTTGTTGTGTCCACCATTCCTTACAGAGACAATGGTGTTAATGAGCCTCACACATCAACCACAGCACACTCCATCCTCTCTGTGTGCTTGTGTGTGTGTGTGTGTGTGTGTGTAAATGTGTGTGTAGGTCAGGAGCTGTATATCTCAGCGTGAAGGGTTGCTTTAGCTGATATTTGTCGTGAATTGTCTTTTCAAGTAGCTCAAACTGAAAAACTAATCCTCACTCACTCAGACAGGATGACTGACAGCACAGAAAGGAGCTAACAAGTGAGTTTCAAAATAAGGACAAACATGCAGAAAAAAATCGTTAAAAATGCAGATTTAGTGATATTTTCATAAACACCTCCTTTCCTTTTTTGTTCTCCAAAAGAAAATCATAAATCATAAAATGACCAAAAACAGATATGAAATGACTGCAAAAACACCCAAAAATGAAGAAAAACCCCACAAATATTCAACACAACCACTAAAAGACAAAAATGTATAAATGAAAATTAATTTGAAGAGACATAAGGCACACAGAAAAGCATGCATGAATGCTTGGCAGTGCGAGTGAACTATCTACAACACATGGTAAAACCTTAAATTGAACCAAGAACACTAGAGGTGAGACATGATCATTAATTAATAAAATTAGCAGATTAGTGATGTCCATGCATCGGCCTCCTCGGCTGTAGTGGTCAGCCAGAGTGATCTGCGGCCAATTGGCCAATCCAACACCTTTCATTATATATACCCTTCTAAAAAATAAATAAATAAAAAAATCCATCGACCCATATGACGACAAACTGACATAATGGCCCCAAAGATACACAAAATGACTGCTTAAATAAAATAATACCAGTGATCTGTACTGAGATGCAAGATGATCTCAGTGAGTCATGGCAGAAACAAACTGACAACAACAAAAACACAAACTTTCCAAAAATAAGATTCAAAATCATAACAGATGAAAAAATGCTTTGAAGAGACAAACATTGAAAAATAAAGAACACTGACTGATTATACAGTGACAAAAGCCTCAAAACCGCTGAAAAATGAAATGAAATGACTACAAAGAGAGGTACACTGACTGAAAAGCAACACAAACACAGAGAGAGTCAAACCAACAAAATAAAAATGAAAATGACCAGTGAATGACAATAAATTCTTATAAAGAGATGACAAAAGCTGATAAACAGCTTCAAAAAACCACACAAAACCCAAATACAAAGTACACTGACTGCAAAGACTCAAATAAGAACCAATAGATGCAAAACAAACACCAAAAAAGGCAATAACAAGACACGAAATGACCATAATTCTCCAGATAATGATAAGAAACATACCAAATGACCAGACAAAGTGATATATATACATGGACAATGACCACAGAGGGGTGGGATATGACCAAAAAAAGAAAGACAGCAGTGGGAAAATGTGTCATGGTGACAAAAGCCTTAATAATAACAAGCAGTAGAGCACAAATACTTAACATAGCAAGGCTGCTTTTAATTTGAAGGGAAAGATCAGTGTTTTTTTTTTTTTTTAAGTTTTTAAAATTAATTCTAAAACTACAAGTTTTTTAAGATATTGTCCTCTAACAAAATTTTACTAACACATAACAAAATAAAATACAAATCACATTTTTTTTTTAAACATAGCAACAGATTCTAGAGTCAGACTATATAAAGTGATAAATAGATGTTTTCACAGCTGGTCTGAAAGCAGGATGACTCTCAGGCAGGTATGGTGCTGTGGGGGGCGGGGCATTGTGGTGCGTTCGCTGTCTGTCAGTGGCCGGATGTGGTAGAAATTCTCTGGTGGAGAGTCAGGCTCAGGTTTGCCATCTGTCAGCTCTGATGGGCCGGCTATCGATCCAGCTCAGGGGTCACACCAGGATCCTGACCCCCCCACGTCACTGTCTGACACACACACATGCACACACACGCACACAGGGGAAGGTTTAGGTATGTGACAGTAATGTGACAGTCATTTTCCCAGTGTGATGGCTGTCGACGTTAGCCTGCTGGGCAGTGACACAGCCGTCGCTCCTAACCTTTTTGTCCTCCATGCTGACCTGGATCAAACCCCAACTATCTCCATTAGTGAATGGATGACATGTTGTGAGACTGCATGTGTGTGTGTGTGTGTGTGTCTGTGAAGAATGTGGATAATGTCTAATGTGGCTCTTTTAAAGAAGATAGGATCTGGATAATTTTTAATTCTTATTCTTTAACCAAAAACTGTAAAGTTAGACCGATAGCTGCTGAAGGACATCACTTCAATTTGCAAAGAAGGGTCACCCTCACTGACAAAAAAACCTTGGTTTTTGTTTTTCCATGAAATTTTGACTTTATATTCTGTGTTTTTTGTGACATGACTACAAAAAGTAGTAGAATGAAAATGGCTAGCTTTATTAACAACACCTTTTCTCCTAGCCCACATGATTCATTCTGCCCCATCAGAAGGCAGAAGTTTGAAGTTAGCAGAGGTAAATGTGGGAAACCCCAGAGGTCAACAAATTATCATTACTCGTTTGGAAGTTGCATATATATGCATATAACATGTAAATACTAAATGTAAAAAAATGCAAACACATTTTTCTACCGTAACAGATAAATTTAAGTCCATGCCAACTGGTGAGGCGCATGCAGAATGTCCATAACACAGATTTTGTTAATAACTTTAATGGACAGTTGAGTTCACCGCTTTCGGAATCTGATCTCATTTGTTTCACTTGGCTATGACCTCAAACTCTCACAATTTGCAGCCAAATGCAAAGTGGCTTATCTGAGAATTGGCACCTCCAAATCTGAGGCCGTGGTTCTCTGCTGGAAAAGGCTGGAGTGCCCTTCCCTGGTTAGGGAGGACTTTCTGCTAGTGGAGGAGTTCAAATATCTCAGGGTCTTGTCCACAGCTAGGGGAAGAATGGACTGAGAAATTGGCATACGACATGGTAGAGCATCTGTAGTGACATGGAGGTCTTCAGGTCAGAAATTACTGTTGGTCCCACGTACTAGGTTCAAAACACATGGAGATCGGGCTTTTCAGGCACTGAAAAGGCTGTGGAACCGTCTTCTGTTGTCTTTACGCTGTTTAGACTCCATTGACTCTTTTAAAAAGCAGCTGAAGACATTTCTGTACAAACAAGCTTTTAATTAATTTTCTCATTGTTTTATATTATTATTTATATTTCTGGTTTTATTGTGAAGCACTTTGTGATTTCTATCTGTGAAAAGTGCTATATAAATAAATTTTACTTATTTACTTACTTACTTACATGGAATCTGTTGATTTACTGGGCCATACCTTTACCGATTGTCACGAGCTGTGGGTAGGGAACAAAAGAATGTATGGTGGCCCCTAGAGACAAAGCACATACAAACTCCAAAATAAATAAAGTCAAATAAAATAAAAGTCTTTCTGATTCTGATTCTGAAAACACATGCAAACTCTAAAACACAACGGAAGTGCTCCAGGACGCTAGGGGCAGTGTTGAGCTTCTCTCTGAGCAAAGCACAATGACTGTGAGCAAACGTCAGATTTGACTCCACCATAAACCAAGCGTTCATAGTAATTAAAAACAAATCAAACAAACAATACTTTACACATTACCTTTCTTATAAAGCGTGGTTGTTCTATCCTTGCAGGTGTTTTCAGCTGGTATCCAACTTCATGTGTTTGCAACAAACTTGCCATTTATTTTGCAAATCGAGCTCAACACTGCCCCTAGCGTCCTGGAGCACTTCCATTGTGTTTTGGAGTTTGTATGTGCTTTTTGGAGTTTGTACTGTGGAGGTAAACACAGACGACACGAGAGCTCTCGACTAACACTCATCGTTTATTCCTCATCACCACACAACTGAACACTTTTCCCTCCAAAACATAGCAACAACACTTCCTGAGAACTGGGTGTGAGTGGAGCCCTCCAGTGGTCAACCACACATGCCCCCCCGAACACCCAGTAGGGTCATCCCCTAGTCCAGAACCCTTGCTTTAATCAAACGTCCAGAACGGCTGAACCGGGGAGGTGGAGAGCTGGCTGAGGGGAAACGAGCCTGAGGACCAGGCTGGCATGGGCGGCCAGGAGAAGCTGAAGATAGCTCGGGCCCCGCCAGGTGGGGGGTGCTCCCAGAGGAAGAAGCAGGGTTGTCCAGTCCAGGCGGGGGGCCTGAGCCGGCACCAACTGATCATCCTGCAGCACATGTGCCGGTTTAAGTCTGTCAATAGAAACAGTCTCCTGACGACCCTCAAAGTCCAAAAGGAAATGCTTCCGGCCCGGTTGAATAACCCTAAAGGGGCCGTCATACAGTGGACGCAGCAGAGGCCTATGAGCGTCATGCCTGACGAAAACAAACTGCGAATGTCAAGGGTTTATGATCGACATACGTGGTGAAACTCCGACCCTCGAGAAAAAAACGAAAATGCCGGGTCGCGAGGTGCAGGGCCAGCAACTCCCTGTCAAAAACACTATATTTGCGCTCACTGTCCCTAAGCGTGCGACTGAAAAAGGCAAGCGGTTGCCAGACACTGGAGACCTGCTGCTCCAACACTGCGCCCACCGCCACGTCCGACGCGCCGGTGGTCAACGCAATCTCCGCCGACGGAAACGGATGGGCCAGCAGGGCGGCGTTTGCCAGCGCGGCCTTGGCCTCGGAAAATGCCTGGATGCGTTCAGGGAGTCAATCAATTGGGTCCTTAGCAGTTTTACCCTTCAAGGCAGCATAGAGAGGCTGCAGCAGGTGAGCAGCTCTGGGGAGAAAGCGGTTGTAGAAATTGACCATCCCCAAGAACTCCTGCAGCGCTTTAACGGACGCGGGACGCGGAAAAGCCGAAACAGCCCGGACCTTTTCCGGGAACGGAACCACACCATCAGCGGAAATGCAGTGGCCCAAGAAATCCAGAACCGGCAAGCCGAACTGGCACTTGGAGGGGTTGACGATCAGGCCGTGTGCCGCCAAGCGCTGGAAAACCTGACGCAAATGTGGCATGCTGACTCTCAGAACAGCTGGCCACCAATATATCATCAAGGTACACGAAGACGAAAGGCAGCCCGCGCAAGACAGAGTCCATCAACCGCTGAAAAGTCTGGGCGGCGCCTTTCAGGCCGAAAGGCATGCGCAAAAATTCAAACAGGCCGAAAGGGGTAATAACGGCAGTTTTTGGGACGTCTTCGGCGTGCACGGGAACCTGGTGATACCCCCGCACCAAGTCAATTTTAGAAAAAATCGAGGTGCCGGCGAGGTGGGCGGAAAAATCCTGTATGTGGGGAATGGGTAACGGTCGTTCTCCGTGACATTATTCAAATGGCGAAAATCCCCACACGGCCGCCACCGACCGTCGGACTTGGGCACCATGTGTAGTGGAGAGGCCCAGGCACTATTCGAGCGCTGCACAATGCCGAGGCGCTCCATAGCAGCAAACTCTTCCCGAGCGACGGAGAGCTTCGCGGGGTCGAGGCGCCGCGTGCGTGCGAACACGGGGGACTGACCATCGGAATATAATGTTCAACCCCGTGCTTCGTTGCCGTGTTTGAGAAATTAGGAACAGTCAGTGAAGGGAACTCACAGAGCAAACGCTGAAAAACATTCCCAGAAGTCACCAAATTAGCCCGATTCAGGGGCTCATTGGCGCGAGTGAAACAGGGTACTGAAGAAAAAGACTCGGCGTTGATTAAGCGTCTGTTAGCGACATCGACCAGCAGTCCGTGGCCACAAAGAAAATCAGCGCCCAAAATAGGTACAGAGCTACCGGCAACAACAAAGGTCCATTGGAAATCCCGACCATGAAAACAAACAGTCACGAACCTTTCCCCGAACGTTGCGATGGGAGAGTCATTAGCCGCAATAAGCTGCGGTCCGCAGCCCGCTGCTAAACTGTCGGCGCCGGACGGGGGAAGGAGGCTCTTCTGGGAGCCGGAGTCGACCAGGAAACGTCTCCCGGAGCGCGAGTCTTCTATGAAGAGCAGTTTTTCTTTGTCGCCAGCGGTCGTGGCCGCTACAGCGCGCTGTCGGGGCCCGTGTCCCAGGGTCGGAAAAGCACAAGGCAGCAAGCAGCGGCGCGCTCTGGGGCCAAAACACTGATGGTAGAAACAGAGGTCCCATCCGCGGTGTCGCTGTGCCGCGACCTTTGCCGCCAGCGAAGGAGCGGACACGTCGGGGCAGGTCAGTGGGGAAGTAGAAGGCGCCGCCGGCGAGGCTGGAACTAGGTTGTGATCGTGGAAAGCGCGGGTAGCCAAGAGAATACGATTCGCGTCCTCAACCAGGGAGCGATAATCCTTCGTGCCCAGAAGTGGAGAGTTGGCGAGGCCGGCTCTCACGGCCGCCGGCAGCTGTCAGAGGAAGATCAATCAATCTTTATTTATAAAGCACTTTTCATACAAAAAAAACTGTAGCACAAAGTGCTTTACATGATTAAAAGGGGCGAACAGGAATTCCCCGTCGTCCGGACCGAGAAAGGACAGCATGCGCTCCATCAGTTCGAGAGCCGTACCGCCACCCAGGCCTGAGAGGGAGAGGAGCTTCTCGGCTCGCTCTGCGTCGGAGAGGGCATAGCGCCGAAGAAGCAGCTCCTTAAGGGTGGCGTACTTCCCTCGGGCGGGTGGGTCCCGGAGGAGAGTCAACGCACGACGGGTGGCTAGCGGGTCGAGAGAGGCCACCACCTGGTGATATTTCGTGTCGTCAGCCGAGATGCCACGAAGGGCGAACTGAGCCTCCACGTGCATGAACCACGACGGGGGATCGTGAAGCCAAAAGTCCGGCAGCTCGAGCAGCACAGCAAACGCACCTGCAGCCGGAGGCAGAGGGCTGACGGCTGCTGATGCATCCAGAGCGGAGTCGGTGCCACCATCGGACTGCAGCATGTTCGAGTCAGGGGTCACCAATGTGGAGGTAAACACAGACGACACGAGAGCTCTCGATTAACACTCCTCGTTTATTACTCATCACCACACAACTGAACACTTTCCCCTCCAAAACATAGCAACAACACTTCCTGAGAACTGGGTGTGAGTAGAGCCCTCCAGTGGTCCACCACAGTACGTGATTTGTCTCTAACGGCCACCATAAAGAATGAGATCAAGTGGCAAAAAATAGGCTTACACTGAACAGACTCTGGGGTCCCTCTTAAAAAAGTGTGAGGCACCCAGACTGAAAACATGCTAGAGAGGCCCTTGGGTGGAGTAGACCTAGCGTAGGTGGATGGGGAGAGGAACGTGTGGCCATGTCTTCTTAGTCTGTGGCAGAAAAACGATGGATATGGATGGGTTTAACACTTTAATCTTAAATGTTTTTCTTCTTTTTCTGAATATATCCACCTACCTCCTAGAATGGTCCTTATATGCTGTCATATATTTCTAACTGGTCTGTTTGTATTAATTTTACTTGTAGTAAATGTATGTTTCCTGTCAGACTTCAGCTTTTCAAACATGTCCAACTCAGCCAGTTCTCAGGCTTCGATCCGTATGGAGATCAAACATCCTCTCCCACAGCCTGGACGTCCAGCAGAAGAGACAAAAGACGAGAACGCATTGAAGTAGAATTGATACTCAGTTAGGAGTCTCTTTAATGAGTAGAAAAGCTGTTTTTTCTATTTTCCTGTTTAACACTAACAGCAGCTCATCTATTCAGATTAAACAGCGTTGACAGTGAGAAGGTACACCGTCATCATCCCGTCTGTTTTCAAGTGCTTCACATTGTTCCAGAGCTGCATGGTTGCAGTTTCAGTTCTTTCTGTTCCACCTTGTTGAATCAGAACAGGCTTCATGGTGACCTTTGAACTCTGACCCCTCAAGTAAAAAAAGAGTGCCTCTTTAAGAGATAATTTCTTTTTTGGCCAAGTTAATGATTAAACCACTCTCAAATGGTTATTTATTTAAATCTTTGGACATTATAAGTATATATAAAGCACTAATGTTGAATGGTTTGTGTACAATTCTCTAAGTCTGTGTGATGACATATGAGTTCCCATATGAATTTAGAAAAAGGTGCTTTATTGCTGGAATAATTATAGTACCAAATAAATATGCAGACAAAGTCAAGTGGTAACATCTGAGAAAAGTAAAAGGGCACTGCAAACTGCAGGTGAATTTCTATATAGCCTAAACCATGCCATTAAACTTTAAGCATGTCATGCTGAATTAAGTATAAATTTTTAAACGGTACATTTCCCAAGTCATTATAAAGTCCTTAAAAATCTCTTATTAAAAACAAGGAAAACAAGGTCTAAAAAAGTGTTTTTTAAATCATTTCAATGTTATGTGATAACAGCGAGCAGAATGGTAATCAGACACATTGAAATATTTTGTTTAAAAATACACTGTATGGACAGGCAGACATTACTGGAGCTGCTTAGTCATGAAATCTCATGCCACGAAGCTCCGGGTTCACAGTTTTTGTGCTGATGTTAAGTTTTTTTGTGCTGCAGTTAGTGATTAATCAGAGCCTTGTCGACTTTTAAGCACTCTTTGCCACACTGAGCAACTCTGCTCTGATGCTTTACATCTACCACTTTGTGGCTGAGTTGCTGTGGTTCCTTTGCAAAAATGCACCTTACAATCCATGGAGAAAGATCTAGGAGGGAAAGTTCATGAACTGACTTGTTGCAACAGTGTTGTCTTTCACAGATGTTTGTAAAGGCAGACTGCATGCTAGGTGCTTAATTTTACTTTATTTTAAGTGTGAAGAAACCCTTCAAACCAGCATGTGTGGTATACCTGAGATACATAAAATAAAACACACACTCTTTCTAGAGCTACAGCCGGACGACGAGGCAGCAGGAAGCGGGCGGTCCAGTTTTTCTTCTTCATTAGTGTTTGTGCCTGCAGGTGTTAAATAATATTAATGACCTCCAGCGTCATTACTTACCTCTGCGCTCGCCCTCGCCTCAAGTGATTTTATCGACTCTCCACTCCTCAGCCGGTGTTTGTGTGTGTCCGCGTGTGAGATTATTCTGCGGCGATATTATCAGGAACTTTAATAAGTTGATTAGCGGCGAGGCGCTATCTGCTAACTGGATCTAGATGATGATGTTGATTGGACGGAGCGCGGCGCCATCCATCTTTCTGATTGGCTAATAACTGAAATCCATCACTGTTTCGCTCGATTTACGCCGCGATGTGTGTGTGCTTGTATGTGTGTGTCTAATTCACTCCACTTTATCTGCTTGGGTTCATTTTATTCTTCCTCTTCTCTTTTCTCCCCTCTGCTTTGGTTCATTTCACCTTTCCTTCTGTCTGTCCTTTCTGTACACCCAGCTATGTCTCTGTCTTTTGACGTTACATTCTCTCTGTTTTATACTTTTAAAATGTGTTTTTCATTCTTTCCATTTCTATTTTTTCGCTTTCTGGGTTTCCAGCCTTGGCAAGTGAGGCCTTCTAATGATTGACACACAAATGTCAAGTATATTATCTGTCGGAGTCAATTTGAGCAACTTATTCAGTTATATTAACTTTGCAATAAATATCTTTAATGTTACAGTTTTTTTTTAAAAGTGCTTTAAATAATAAAAATTGTGCAATATCAAAGCAGATGTTGAGATTATCACGTCTGAGAAGCAAGTAGTGATGTTGGGGAGCAAGAACTCCCTTTTAATAGGAAGAGACCTTCAACAAAACCAGGAAGTCCCCCAGCAGCAAAAGTGAAGTGTCCGTCTCCCGAACTCCTGGAGAGGAGCCTGTGAAACTAATAACATGCTGTGTAGAGATCCTATATCCCCAAAGGTCTTTACGATGTGATATGGTCTGATCTATCAGCAGTTTGTATGTAAGGATACTAATTTACTAAAATTAAATACTTAAATTTAATTTTAGATTTCAAAGAGGTGCTAATATGGAAGCAAATAATTTTTCTTTCAAGTCACCTGAAGCTCCCTGGAGGCTTTTCAGCCATGAGATCGACACATGCGGTGTGGAAGGATTGATGTTGAACACTCTGGGATATTTTGTCATTGGTGGGGATAGCGCTAAATGTGTCTCATTGTCACTAACGGCGTCTATAATATGGCTTATAATGCAGTTTGCATGTGAAAAGACAGAAAACCTGTTTTACAATTTAATGCTGACTGTTACACACAAAGCTGAATGTTGCTTTCTGTGTGTGTCTCCTTTTCTCTGCTGCAATGTTTCCACAACTTGCAGCAGCAGGACACACCTGTTGACTCACTGAGATGTGTGTTTGTGTGTGTTTATGTGTGTTTGTGTGCGTGAGTGTGTGTTTGCTTGAGTGCAGCCACAACGTCACTCGGAGTAATTAGTCTTTGGGCTGAGGAGAGAGCCAATACGGCGTTTCTACAACAGCCAAAACTCCTGAGACTCAACCTCTCAGACACACACACACACACACACACACACACACACACACACACACACACACACACACACACACACAAACGCAGCAGTAGCAGGTAGATTAATGTGTGTTGTGTTTGTCGTCCCGGAGGAAAGCAGCTCTCTTAATAAAGAAAAATAATTCCTTCCTCTTTCTCTGGATTGCCTTCACTTTCTGGAAACTCTGTGTGTGTGTGTGTGTGTGTGTGTGTGTGTGTGTGTGTGTGTGTGTGTGTGTGTGTGTGTGTGTGTGTTGAGTTGTTTGAAAAATACCCTCTTGTTAATATTTTGGTTGAATGTGTATTATATTATTTGGGTTTTACTCAGCCTGCTATATCTTACTTTGCATTGCAGTGACCTGTTTTTTTTATTTGTTTGTTTGTTTTGTTTCTCTCTTTTTTATTATGGGAAATGAAAAAAATTGAAAAGAAAATGTTTACATTAAAGGGTCAAGAGAAACTGTTTTTTCTCATCTATGTGAAGTTTGAGCTTCCACAGGCCACTGAGAAAAGCCAAAAACCCCAACAGACATGAAACTCAACAATAACTAAGATCTCTATTTGGAATAGCGTATTTCCAAATAATGTAAATTCTATTGCATTATTGTTGCTAAACTAAGCGAATTAAGTGTTTAACCTTCTCCTGAGCGTTTGATTTAATTTACAGTTTGTTTACTGTTTATATTTTGTACCAAAAATGAACTGTTCACTGTTAATGGGATGGATGGATTTTGAAATCTTACCAGAAGTCCTAGTGAAATCTGTATGATTTGTACTGAACTCAAAGAACGGCAGAAAATCAACAACACAGAGGTTTATGTAAAAGCCCAGAGGCAAGATAACAAAATCGCCATCAAAGTTGTCAGTGATTGTTCCTATTGCACCTATTATCTGCACAAAACCTTTAAAATCCGTAGCATTACTTTCACATTATCTCAAGCATTTTTAACCCTTGTATGGTGTTTGTATTTTTGTTACTCAGCCAGTGTTCATGGGTCTGGTGGACCCGCTAGAGTTTTGGCTTTCCAATTAACACTATCAAACAATTTTATGTTAAATTACTCAACAGATGTTTACTTTATCCCAATTACGAGCCATGTGAACAGCAAACATGGTTAATTTTTTCCTTTTACCTTTGTTCGATCACATTTATGAATTAATGTGCTTCTCGTTTTTTGTCAATAAAATGTTCTAAAAAAAATAAAATCAGTTCTAATCAAGTGTACATATCTTTATACCATATTTTGCAGGTTTTGATGGTATATACTGCCTAAAGGGGCAACGGCCTCTAAATGGCATGGGTCTCACAGACCCGAACACCATACAAGGGTTAAAAACAGAAAGTCTGTCGGAAAGTTGCCATTTTAATACATTAAAACTTTGTTAATTATGAATACTGGTCTATATTAAACTATAGTAGTTAAATTCTAACTATCTTTGCAATATATTAATGCGCTGTTCTCATTTGACTTTATCTTGCTGCTTCTACACTTAGTGATGAATTAATAGTTTCTTTTGCTTATCAGAATCTGATAAAAATCTAGTGGCTAAAGATGAAGAAACACAGTGCAGTAAAAGACTCATAGTGCAAACGCACCTCTTTGCACCACTGCTGCATGCTGCATCCAGTCTGACTCGTACGGTAACTTTATCTCCTGCATCATTTTCCTTCTGTGGTCACTGCTGTGGTCTGAAATCAGCTTCAAGCAAACCTGAACATCAGATTGGAGAATTGCTGAGTGTTTTACTGGGGCGAGCGTGCACAAACACAAACAGTTGAAGGAGAGTTGTATCATCATTTAGCCTTGTTTTATTTCCTCTGTTTCCTCATTAGGAGCAGCAGATTAAAGTTGCCTGGCCATTGGTCTTCATTTGGGCCAACACATACTGCTAATGGACCTGAGTGTGTGTGTGTGTTTCCCGACATACATGCAGGTCTTTGTGCTTATGTGTGAACACGTTCAAGTGTGTGTGTGCACGCACCAGCTGACCGGTTGTGTAATTAGCCGGGTCAGGCTAATTGACCTTGTGGTGTAAGGGCGTGTTAGCTGCAGATTGCCAACGTTAGGCGCGCTGTGACTGTGAGCAGTGATGGATGTGTCTGAGAGCTCGTTACACAAACCAGCAGAAAAACCAACAAAACCCTGTGAACCATGGTGAACCAGAAGGGCTTTACTTGTTTTTATTTATAAAAGATTATCAGGGTCGGACCACCAACAAACAGCCGTTTAAAAGCACTTTAAACTAATGGCCACTTCCCTTCAGCTTTCAACATCATGATTTTTCTTAAATATTGTCTCAAATAAAAAGTCGTTTCCTCTTTCAGAATAGAAGAATAATATTCTGCTAAGTACCAAGTGGCCCCACTGTCTGAGTGAAAGAGCATTCAGAAATAATATAGTTCCAGCTGTAGTGGATATTGACAAAACAAATATAAAGAAGTCTAATGAGCTGTGGTTATAAAAATCATCAGTCTTGTAAAATGGATATTTCCAAAGATGAAACCTTTTTCATATATGTTTAAAGGGGTCAAAGGTAAATGATTCTTTTTAGCTGAGTCCATTTCTTTTGTGGGTCGACTTTTTACTTTTCTCTTGGATATTTTATGAGTTGCTATGTAATAAAATGCTCTTAAAACTCCTGTTTAGAAAACAGCTGATGTATGATTTGTTTCATCAGTTTATCAGGTCTTATGAACACATTTCACAGCTGCTGCTGTGACTGTAGTTGGGAACAAAGAGGGACGTTAGGTGACGTTGCTAACTAGCAGTAGGGCGGGGATAGGGAGGAGGTTGGGGTGGATGGATGGCCTAACATTTAGCATGTTTTATGTTTGTCCCCCAGGATAGTGATTCATGTTCCTTTGCTTTCACTTTGTTGTTTTAGTGAGGCTGTGACAGCTTAAGAATTTCTTCCTCAAATGTAAAAACAACAATTTTCTCACAAAGGAGCTCCAATTTATTAGAAATAAAAACAACAAAGGAAAAATAGCCCCCCCCCCCCAAAAAAACGAATCACAGTTACTTAAACACTGGAGCAAAGACCCACTATATAACTCGATTATTTCAACAGGGAGCTGTGTATGCATTTATTATGTGTGCATCTGTTTATTTATGTGCTGTTTGCAGATAATTGTTCAGTGTATGTTTGCCATCAGTGATTGTCAATGACCAGCTATGAGTTTTTAAAAACAGGAGTTGGTGGAGACCAAATCAGAGCTAAAACAGAGTTAAGATAACGTCGGACTATTACCTGTGATATTTTCCGTTTTGTCGTTGTGTTTTCACATTTGTTGATGTTGTTTGATGTTGATGTTTTTATGATTTTAGGATCTGAAAGTCTTTGCTATTTTTAGTATTTTGGGGGGAGTTAGCCACAGCTAGCTTTTTAAAAGTCAAGTGTCCTGATGGTGGCAGAGTAGTTTCCTCAGTTCACATCTCACACTAATTTAATTCATTGTTATAAAAATATTTATCACAGAGGCTTTTATTAAAACTTAGATTATGGGAATAGACAAATACTGCTGTTACACTGTGACATTAATTATACATAAAGTGCTGCTTATGGTTGGTCTAAAAGTTGACACTACGAGTGGTGAAGTTTATAATATAAATGTGTGATATCTGACACTGATCCAGATATATAAATGGTTTCTGGTCTGAACATTGAACACACATTTGGGATCAGAGCAGCAGCGAAGTGGCTTTCAGCTAACAAGCTGGATGGATTTGTTCTTCAGATCCAGCCCTGACCTGTGATCGGCCTCCTCGCTCCGCACAGATCCACTCTGAGGCGGTGGCAGCAAGTTATCGACGCCTCATGGCCGTTAGAGAGACACACATCCGGCCGCCCGGCTGCTGGCGAGCCCTTTAACAAATGATGAAACAATAAAAATAGGAAGTCATATTTCCTCACAAAGGCTTTTTATAAAAAAAAAAAAAATAAGGCGGGGTGGTGGAGATGGATGAGGCCTTAAAGTGACGGCGGTGGTCTATGACTGCTATTGAACGGACCACATCCTTAACAAATGTCCCTATCACTCCTGCCTGTGTAGTGAAGCTCGATCGCCCGCCCGGCGCTCTCTCTCTTGCCCTCTTTGCAGAAGATGGATGTGTGTGTGTGTGGCCTATGACAGAGTAATGTGTCCTGGCATGCTAGTTGGGTTTATTAGCAGAAACTAGTTATTTCTGGCCCCCCCTGTGTGTGTGATTGTGGGTGTGAGTGTGTGTTTCAGCTGTGATAAATGCAGTGTGGCTCCTGTTGATTTTATTCATTTGTCAAATCGCTGGAGAAAGGGTTAATCAGCTCTCTCCCGTTTTCTCTTTTTCTATTTTTTCATCTCTTTCCCTCTATGCACCCCCTTCTTTCTCAGTGTTTCTTCCTCCTCTTGTCATTTTCTTTTTTTCCCCTCAAACAACTATTTTTATATTTACGTATTTTCAAATTTTTTATCTTTTGTTTTGTTCTGTCACCTTCACATACAGAAAAAATATGGACTGTATGATGGCATTTCCACCTAATAAAAATGTTTAAAATCCCAATTTCAGAAATATCTTCAAAACTGCAAGATCAAAATGAAAATTCTTGTGTTTGTGGAAAAGAGATGGTCTGGAGTATGTAGAAGAAACATTCAACCAGCCATTTCACTTCCATCTAATCAAGACTACAAATTAGGGTTTAAATTACATCCTCATAGCTATCTAAGACTGTTGGACAATGCAGTAAGCCCATGTCGTCACTTCACTGAATGTGCTGCCCTCTGCAAGCTATAAAAATGGTGATGGATTCAATAACAGTAACAGTACAGAGGCTGGAATTACAGTTTTTCTCGATTGCTTTGGCTCAATTCTCACAGCAGAAAAGTCATTCTCACTCCTCTTAATGCAGTTCTCAAATCAGTAACACATTTCCTCACCCGCATTAGACATTCAGATTGTTTTTATACACACTGCTGTTGTTTCTACATGTACTTCACTAACAAAGATATTTGTCACTGTGTTGATGCACTTCTCGCTTCAATCTGACAACTCATCAAAACACTTTGTACTTTATTCAGTCACGGCTCTAGTTCGCTCACTTTCCCCAAAACTGTCCTGCATTGCAGTATTTTCAATCTAGTTACTTCAAGTTTTTTTCAAATATGTGTAAAAGACCAAATACAATAACGCACTGAAATACAGATTTTCACTGTTGTGCCAGAGCTGCTCACCCAAATTTCTCTTTTAAGCACATCCCAAGGATGCTCTAGTGGACTCAGACCTGGTGACAGTGGAGACCATTACAGTGTTTTTCAGTCTTCTGTTGTCTAATTTTGGTGAGTCTCTGCAAAACTTAGCCTCCGTTTCCTTCTCTTAGCTGACAGGTGGGGCCCCACAGGTGTGGTCATGTGCTGCTATAGCTCATATGCTTTCAGGGTCAGATGTGTTGTCTTTTCAGAGATGCTCTGCTGCAGAGTGTGTTTGTAATGAGTTCGTGGGTGAGTTTTTCTTGCCTTCCGTACAACTCGAAGTACTCTGGCCATTCTCCTCTGACCTCTGACATCAACAATGTATTTTCACCCAGAGAACTGCTGCTCACTGGATATGTTCTCATTTCACCCCATTCCCCATAAACCCTGAGATGGTTATCTGGAAAAATATCAGTACATCAACAATGTCTGAAATACTCACACCAGCCCGTCTGACATCAACACCACACCACGTTCAGTCATCTTTCTTCCTTATTCTGATGCTCGGTCTGAACTTCAGCAGGTGGTTTGAGTCGCTGCTGATGTGAAAGGCTGATGAGATATTTGGATTACTGTGACAGTGGAACAGGTGTACCTAATAAAGTGGCTGCTGAATTAATGTAGTGGGACTTAATTGGACTATACAGGAGTTGGTGCTATGCTCTCAGATCATGTCTGTTTTCTGATCCATTTCGTTTAATGATCATTATTTTGCTTTTTACTATTTCATTAATTTTGTTTAAAAAAATCCTTCACATTAAATTTTTGTTTCTGAAATTGTTTTACTCTAAATTATGTGAACTCGTCAGTAAGGTTTTGAGAAAGAAAAACATTTTGATCAATCAGTCTTTAAAGGGTGGTGAAATGTTTTTTTATTTATTCATCACACTTTTGTTTTTGATTGGTTTTTATTGTTGGGGTGTCTTTTTGCACAGGTGTGTCTGTGTTATGACAAATGTCTTAACTGTTTTGAGAACTCCATGAAGAGCGGTAAGAACGACTTTTTTGCTTTGAGAATTGAGACAAATCGATTGAGAAAAACTGTCAAAGGTGAAAAGCTTCAATCTGGTCTCCATTAAACTGATTTCACATCATTTAAAAAATCTTAGTAGCAACAAACATTACATTTAAAGCTGACCAATTTAATTTTCAAAAAAATCTTCTCAAGTTGGCCAGATAGATGGACAAATGTAAACATCAGTCCGAACTGTGCCAACAACAGGATACAGCGGGACTTCTGTGGAGCAATCCAACAACAGCACATACTCTGGAAACAGTCCAGATGTCCACAAGAGGATCATCTCAAATGTCAGATCAGCCAACTTTAAATCATGATTTTTTCCCTACCATTCTCTAAATAACCACCAGAAAATGTTATTAGTGACAATCAACACACTTAAAAGACTGTGATTTCTATCTGCAGCATCTTACAGTTTAGTTGTGGCACGCCTCTGTTCTGGGACCTCCAAGTCCTTCAGTGTGTGCATATATGGAAAATCAGGGGAGGGAAGAACAGCAGAAAGATTCCAGCACAGAACAGAGAAGGCATCATCATGGCACTGATTACAATAGCAGGGAAAATATGAGCTGGGGTGGGCTGCAAAGTGGCTTGCAGACCTACAGCTGTTGTAGCTATGCTAAAGGTAAAATTTAATATAGAAGGGTATCCACTGAACCATCAGCTGATATGAGCTTGATAAGCTGAGATAACCTGATCTACCAGGACTGCACATGAGTTTGACTTTGTTTCCTGCTGGATGGAACTTTATGTATAATTCTGCTGAGGAGAATTTAAATGAATAGCTAGTCTATTATATACACTATGTAAGTCTGACATATAAAAGTTTGCACTATGTTAACCACTTAACATTCACAAGGCCGACAATTTGAGGACAAGGATTAGGGATAAGTTCACATCAACAGCTTCACATGGAATTTTAATGCCCATGGTATTCTCAAGTGAACGTGTTATGACAGGAGGCTTATGACCCCACCTCACAGCCAGGGTTATGATGGAGGTTATGAGGTTAATAAAGCACAGAAAACATTACATCCATGGTATCTTCAGCAGTTTTCACTTTATCTTCTTTAATTTAGAGTGTTTGGTTTTCTTCTGTCATTTAGACCAACCAACAATATAGGTGAGAAAAAAAAATCCACAAATTGATAGGCTACAGATTTAATAAGAATTAATAAGAATGAAAAGCTGAAAATGAAGGCACGGAAAGAAGAGCAAGTATTAAGAAAAAAATGTGAGGAGTAATGAATGACAATCAGGACAAAAAACAGTGATGAAGAGGAGGAAAAGAGCGCAAGAGACAGATGAAGGGATAAAGTCCGAAAGAAAGACAGCAAAAGAGACAGAGCGGAGAAGGTGTCGCCAGGGAACCAAGAAAAGATAAAAAGTAATAGACTGAAACAAGAGGAAGACTAAAGATATACACACACACTCGTCCCCCCGCTATCCATCCATCTCAGCTTGTGGAAATAAGGGCCTCCTCGTTGTCAGCTTGTTATTTTTCCCTCCTCCTCCTCAGTCTCTCTTTCACTGTCTGTTCTTCCCTTCCTCACTCGCCCGCCGTCCTGTCGTCTGCCGGCGTTCTGTCATGTGTGAAGGTATCGATTTGCCAGCGTTTTAACCATCAAACTGCAGCTCCGCTTTTTAAACAATATCTGACGGACGGAGGTAGGAGGAGGAAGGAAGATGAAAGAGGAAACTAGGAAGGGAGGACAGGAAAAGAGGTAGAAGGGGAATAAAAGATGAGGAAACTGGGATGAAAAGGGAAAGGTGAATTGAGGAAAGTCATAGGGATAAGAGGAAAAATTAGGTGTAGTGGTAAGGACATAAGGAGACAAGTGAAGCAAAAGGGAGCAGAAGATGATTTAAACTGAAAGAAAAAAGGGTGTAAAACATTATGAAGTGCAATAT
Source organism: Oreochromis aureus (assembly GCF_013358895.1). Taxonomy (NCBI): domain Eukaryota; kingdom Metazoa; phylum Chordata; class Actinopteri; order Cichliformes; family Cichlidae; genus Oreochromis; species Oreochromis aureus. Next base: position 6,741,722 of record NC_052953.1, on the reverse strand, counting down.
CTGGAATTAGGAGTGATAAAGAAGGAATGGGAAGAGGAGAAGAGAAGACATTATGAGGACAATAAAAGAGAAAAAAGGAAGAAATGGTAACAGGGGTGAGTTAGAAGTAGGGAGGAGATGGGAGGTGTGAATGGAAAAAAAAGAGGCAAAAGAGGGATGAAAGGGAAGATAAAAGAAAGGGGAGATGTGAAGAAAGGAAAAGGAAGGAAGGAAGGAAGGAAGGGAAAGTGAGGGCAAAAAAAATGGAAGATATCCCTTTTGAAGCTCCATCACATTGGTTTTACTTTCAAGGGTGGACAGAGTCATCAAAGCAGAAAATAAGGGGAAGAACAGAGGGTGGAGGTCGCAAGAACACAATGGATGGATGGATTCACTAGGAGAGAAACTACAGGAAAAACAGAGCAAACCGAGATTTAATGATGACTGTTTGAAATTTAAGAATGTTAAATTTGGGAGATTCTGGGACAACCTAAGATGAAATGTCTTTCTTCAGCTGCTTTGGCGGGGAAAAAGAGCTTTTTTCTAGTTTTTTTTATTTTATCAATAGTCAACATGTCTCTTGTTTATACATTAAAAATCAAGATAACGGACATAAATATCATCTTTTGTGTTTGCAGATTATTTTATACCTCTTTTATATGGATTTCATTTATTTTCATGGTCGTTTAAATTACATTATAAGCCTTAATTTTGCATTTATTCTTAAAATTTTAAGGATTCACACACAAATATAAATATAAAATATTTTAAGAAAAGAAGAGAGGAAGAATGGACCGACAAAAGAGGCACTAAAAGAACATCAGCAACAAATATAGGATTTTACATGATTACAGGTAAAAAAAGAGAAAATTTCAAGAAGACATGTAGGACATGTAGAAAAAGAGAGTCAGGGCGATTTGAAAGACAACAACTGACTGCTGAGAAAGACAAATAAAAGTAAAGATGGAGTGATAGAAAAACAAGCATTAGTCCTCTTTATGGATCGCTGTTTGCTCAACCAAAGTTTGGTATCATTGATCTGCTGCCAGTGCTGCATTTATCACTGCGCATGTGTCTGTGTGTTCACATTTCCTGTTTCTCTTTAACAATCATGCCAGTAAAGTGCATTAAAATGCATGTGTGTGTGTTTGATCTTCAGACCTCCAGCTGTGAGTAAAGATCACAAAGACACACCCAAAGTAGATTTTCCATCACTTCAGAGGACATTACATTGACTTCCACTTGTTCCCAGGTGACTTAAACTGAACTCGAAACCAAGTCTTGATACAAAAATGTTTTTAAAAAAAATAACAATGACAGTGATCTAGCTCATGTAGATCTGCTTTTTACCCGCAAAATTAAATACAGTCTACACAGTAAATATATAAATGTCCCCATAACATCAGCAATACCAGTCAACACACATTCAGACCTCCACACACACACACACACACACACACACACACACACACACACACACACACACACACACACACACACACACAGACGTGTCCGCGGGGTGTTAAGGCCATTCAGTGGAGCATCTCGTCCTACTGGTGTGTGAAAACAATAAGAGAGATGGAGGAGGACGAAAAATCCATCCATCCCACTGAGAGGGGGGGAGGAGAGAGAGCTCCATCATCTTACAAAAAAATCTTCTCTCTCTCTGTAGGTGGTTTCAGTTTTAACAAGCCAGTATCAAAGACATAGAAACAACTGAGACATCGTGAAGGTCTCATTAAAAACAACAGCAGCTGAAACTTAAAAGTCCATCCATCATCCAAAAACCTGAAGTGACCATGTTGCACACTCCAGGCCTGAGAAATTTAAGCCAACATAAAGGTGCTAAAAACTGCAGTTCCTCACATGGCCACCAGAGGTTGATTTTAACCAACTCTCAAGAAGAAATAAACATGTTTATGGCCGGGTACACAAAACGGTTTTGGTTTCTTTTACTGACCACAGTCACACAGGCCAAAAGAGTGGTGGCAGACACACTGGTAATACCAGTCCTTTAGGAAGAGAGTGTACTGATCAGTTGGTGAGCGGTTACTGGAGGTTGCTGGTTTTCATCGTGTGAAAGTGGTCGCAGTGGAAATATCTTATATAGTGTCTTGATACATGCTCCTTAATCCAGTTAAGGAAATCCCAAAAGGTTGATTCTGTTCATCTGGACGTAGCGTTTCCAGTGGGAGAAACATTAGCATTCTTCTATAGTGCTTTTCTGCTCTACCTGTGCACTCAAAGAACTTTATACAACATGCCTCATTCACCCAATTTACACGCATTTAGATATTCATACTGTCTAACATTCACACACATTCACACTCCAGTGGATGCATCGGAGGGCAACCTGGGGTTAGAATGTTGACCAAGGATATTTGGTAAGCAGCCCGGAGCAGCCAGAGATTAAACTACCAACATTCCATTTAGTAGATGACCTGTTTTATCTCCTGATATACAACCACCCCACCAGTGAGAGTCCTATACCAAAAACATCTGTGATTGCTCTGGTCGCTACCAGATTGCTGTGGTCAACGTATTTGCTTCATAATTTGCAACTAGTCACCAATTTGTAGTGAAGAATTATAGTGAAGAAGGAAAAAAAAAGCGCCAGAAGCCAGAAACTGGGAAATTTCGCATTCGGAGTAAATATTAATCTTCCATCCAATCTATGGTTGACTGTAGCAGCCTACAAGCTGCAAGGAGGTATTTGATGGAGTTTTTGGCCAGTTTCATCTGGTACCTGCCATCAACCTCTAACAATTACTCACCAACCAGTATGGGAATAAAACGTTTTCCTCTAGACTGACTCATGCAGCTGCTAGAGTGCATGGTATGACTGCATTGAATGGCAGGAGAGCACAGCTATAACACTATTTGTCTTCTAGGCCTCATCTTCAATAATTGGAGTCACTGAGCTAGACCGTCCTTTTATTTTTGTGCTGCTAATACTTTCTGAAACATTTTTAATAGATTATCTGACTAATGTTTCAATAAGAAGAAATCATTTGCTACCTGGCGATTAGACTCTAAAGACCCTTCATAGCGACCCTTCAGTGATATGAATTAGGACAGAATCCTCCAGTGTCTAGACACAGGTGGGGTGAAGATGAAGTCGAAGCTCTGAGTGACCAGGATGAGTTAGAGATGGGGAGGAGGCTTGTTGCACAAATGAGAGTCTCAAAGGCAGAATGACAGAAGAGCACTGAGATTTTAAACAAGCAGAAGGGAGGCTGAAGGTGGAGAAAGTAAGTAAGAAAATGATTGGACTAGAGCAATAATGTCAGGATGTAAAGAATAGACTAGCAGTTCAACACCCAGGAAAGCAGGGACAGAGCTTCCTTACTGAACTTATACATACAGTAAGCTTCATATTGGCTTGTTGTGTGGTACAGATGGACAAGTTTGTGCTTCAGTTTTGGTTAGTGAAATTCTAGTATGTTTTTAATCTGTTATTCAACACTAATTAGCAGGTATCTCCCTGTTTATCACAACCATTTTGTTTATGAACGCAGCTTGCTAACCAAGCTAGCAAGCTGCTAACTTATTATATCATTTCTGGCTTTAATAAACTAACACATGTTAGCAAAAATGAGGCTGCAGAATGGACCAGAGGGCGGTGGACAAGTGGGTGGACAGTTAAGTTATCAGCTTATACTAGTCAGAATTTTGCTTAACAAAAACTTCTTTTAGCAACACTAAAAGAACAACAAGCAGCTACAGTGGCCATTGTCTAAACCTACCTGTTGCTGAGTGCAGCAATGCTTCTACTTATGATTAATTTGAATATGTGAGTTATTATTGAATTTCCCTCTGTGTAGTTGTGATGGAGGGTGGAGTTGCCTTTCATTTTTTTCTTCCAAGTTTGCATCATCTTCTACCTCACTACAATTGTAAAGACATATCGCTTCAGTTTATGAAGTGATACTTCATACACTCAAAATTCTTCAAACTTAATGAGATATTCATCAGAGAAGTAAACTTTATCAGAGTCTTCATGCTCGGGCATAACATGAACAAGATTAGGCCATATGGGGTTTTTACACGTTTTTTACACCGTCTCCAAGTGGTATTAGATTTACAGTACAGTTGCTTGCTTGTTACATAACTGCCTCCTCATGTTTCCTGTCTGTCACTATTGTCAAAGAAAGCTTTGTTGCTTCTTTCTGTGAGTGAGAAATGCAGGCATGAGGAATCAGATCCGATATAAGGAACAGTTGTTTTACTGCTCCGTGGTTAGATAACAGAAATAAAATAGCCAAACTTGACAGAAAGTGCCAAAGAGCCTGTTTTGATGGTTATTTGCATTCTCGCTGACACCCTATGTGCATAAACAAAACTAACTATACATATATGACCAGACGCGGGGTTTAAAATGGTTCATGGATTGATTTCCTTTCAGCTTCGTCCCTCCTCTTCTTCTTCCTCTCCAGCATTTCTCTTTATATATTTTCTCTTGCTTTGCATAATGTTATTGATCAGCTGTAGCTTTACACAGCCCATCAGCTGTTTACTGACAGAAAAATAAGCTTTAAGCGGAGAGAAGAGATGCAATGAGACCAGAGCCTATTTTAGTCTGTTTTATTCTTTTCTCTGCTGATGTGGGAGGTAGAAACTTTCTAACTTTCAATAAGCTGACAGGTAAACAAGCTTTCCTAACTTGAATTACTACCATACCAGCAAGTCCAGGTGAATTCACAAGGAATACAGCACTGGCCTGGGAAGGTGGACATATCCTCCTGAGAACTGAGGAGAAAGGAATCAACCCAATGAACTTTTTTTGTGATTTCCTTTCTCTTTAGAGCTAAAAAGGCCACCCAAACACATGAGATATCAATGGAAACTCAAGGATGTTCTCTATTTAGTACATCAGGACTTAGTAGGGTCGCTCAAAAAGTCAAAAGATATAGACCAAAAGCAAATGTCCATTACAGAGGACATAAATGAAGGCTGGTTCCCCTGGTTCTCAGCAGGATATTGTTATGATTCAATAGGACAGGTTGCAGTTTGTTCGCACACATGTTCTTCTACACAAAAGTTAATCATGGAGTTCCCCTTGGTTCTGTGTTAGGACCCATACATCTCACATAATGCCTTCTTGAAGAAATACTGCACACCTTTCCAATGCTATGCAGATGTCGCTCACCTACCTGCCTTCACGTTTATCAGTTGGTATGACTTCCTTAACATTAAAAACAAAAAAAGACTTCAGGGTATGTGAATGTGTCTTTCAAAGTGGCAGGAACCATTTCAATGGACTTTTGAGGGAAATTTGAGGGTTCTAAGTAAGGCTCAGTCAGTATTTGCTGTTTTATGTCACCCTTTGAGCTGCTTCCATCTGGTCACAGATCACAGATCACAGGTAATGTGTGCCTCTTTCAAGCTGGCTGTACCACAAAATACCCTCACAAAATATGACCTCAACCTATTGCGGCGTTAGCTCCAAAAGTAATCTTAAAATACCTTTTGGGCTAATATCAAGTGTAACTGTTTTAAAAATCAACATGTGTACACCTGGACTAAAATATGGTTTTGCTCTTGTTAGTTACATCGCCCCTTTACAACAAATGTATAGTGGGTGAATGGATAAATTATCCTTTTTTGGCTGTTGTAATTGACAGATGGCTCAAGGAGCTAGTCATCGCCTCCACTAGTTCAAGTTAGTGAGCTGGACTCTGTGTTTATGGCGTCAGTTTCACAAACAATAAAATATAACTATGTGACAAGTAATACGGACCTTTGTTTTTTTAAACTGTCTCTTCTTAGGTGTGACAGTTTTACAGTAGTACGGTGCTCGATCCGTTAACTGAAGTGCGTCATACACAACATTTCTGCCCAGCGTTAAAGAGCTTTGGGTTGTTTGTCCCTATTCTCCAAATTTGACCCATGGGGGTTTAACAGTAACATTTTTCTTCCTGCTGGCTTTGTTAAGCACGAAACATGAAAACTGAAATAGCTTTCGATGGCTAAGGTGACGGACATCTTAAAGCAATTCTAAGTTTACCACTTGAGCAGCACAGTTGTCAAGAACAAGTAGAAAGAGGCTGTTTACAGCTCTCAGGATGAACTAGGGCTCAAGCCGTCTAATATGGATCTTTTTTCCACTTTTAGTATCTTTTTTCATCTTCCTCCTCTGGTTTCTCAGTCCCCTTCTCGTTCTTCATGTCTCCCCTCCTTCGCTCCTCCCTCTGCTCCGGCCTTCACTGCTAATTAGTTTCAGAGGGAGAGCAAAGAAGGGTGAGGGAGGGTGAGGAGCAAAGAAAGAGGAGAATAAAGGACACATGAGGAGGAGAGAGAGAAAATGGAGAGTTTAGTAAAAATGACTCTTACTACATTGAGGCTTAACCTAATTATATAGCATACCTGTAACAGCTACGACAACTGCTGCTGTGAGTATCAATATGCAAGGTAACACTTTTCCAGATGGAATTACTTCTGCATTTATTTTATTGCATCTACTAGTACCAATCTACATCTAAATTACATATTGGATAACTGCTTATAGTGTTATTATTACTGGAGCTTAATACTAATGTAGATAAGGTGCAATGCAAAATGTTTTTTGATTTCATAAGCACAAAAAATCCTATTTAATTTAAATTTAAATGAATGTTGTGTCTATATTAAGTTTGTCTCAGGACTCTGGACCATTTCCAGAGTCTTGTTCATATCACTTGTTAATGCCTGTGCAGGGTCGAGGGTGGCACATTAGCTTTTCTTTCCTTTTTTACATTCATAGGTTGATTGCGTGAATTAATGTAAAGCAGAGTTCTCTTGTAAATTCCCGAGGTGTCTGTAGAGAAAGATTCATTACAAATGGCCTGAACTCTGGTGCATGCCTTTGTTCTTCTGTTCACACTAAATGTGTACATTTTTTGACCACACAGATTATCACACAAGATCGCCTAAAATTGTAAAGAGACGGATCATGACAAAAGTATAAAACAGTTTCCAATGTTTTCAGTGTTCCCCGGCCTCCAACTCTGAGGAATCTAAAGGCCGCCAGGACTCTGGAACGAATAACTGAGTAACTGTGGAAGAAAGGCCCTTGTAAGGAAGGTGACCACAAACCCAGCACTCTGCTTATCAGATATTAAGAAGTCCTCTGGAAAGATGGAGAACCTACTAGAAGGACAGCCATTAAAGGATTTAAGAAACCATTTACTTCATCGATCTGGCCTTTACGGTTGACAGAAGCAACTCTGAGGAGATCTGATTAGGTGACAATATCATGGTAGTAGAGCAAAGCATGGTAGTGGTATCATTATGCTGTTGAGGTGCCCACAACTGCAGGAATAGTGGGCACCTCAACAGCTCAACACCTCAAAGTCATCAGGAATAGGAAAGCTTCCTGGTAAAGTCAGGTTTGGAGACATAAAGCCAATCCAGAAGCCAAAAAAGCCCTTGTGGGAGGATGAGGCAACATCTGATGTCCCATTCTGTGATGCCTACGAACAGCCAGTACAAACATTTTGATGTGTGTGTGAAGCTAACACTGAGTTAGGGATGCTAATGTGTCTTGTTTGACCCCAAGTCTTTTAAAAAATGGACTTAATGAGTTAAAGAATGGTCTGAGCAACCAAAAGCCTTTCACTCAAAACAACTAAAGGAAAAAACCTGGAAAAACAAGAGCACTTTAAATAAAACAATGTCTGACAGAGGAAACTCTCCTCTTCTCTCCTCTCAGTTAGGACTCTAATTGGACGATGAGAGGAGCCCGCTGAGGTTGTTTGGCGTTCGTGTGTGTGTGTGTGTGTGTGTGTGTGTGTGTGTGTGTGTGTGTGTGTGTGTCAGCATTTCGATTTTCTTACACCATCCCTCTCTTTTCTTGGTTGTTTTAAGGATGAAAAGGAGGAGGAGAAGGTGGAGGAGGTGTCACCACAACTGTACTTGCCAGTGGTGACAGGACAGCAGCTGCTCTCTCTCTCTCTCTCTCTCTCTCTCTCTCTCTCTCTCTCTCTCTCTCTCCTCATTGGTCTGGATGAACGAAACTCAGGGGAAATCATCACTATGTTTACACCGGCCCCTCCCTCCTCCCACGCCACCCACCATCTCTGTCCCATAACCCCCTGCTGCCCTGGCCCATCTAACCGCCCACCCCACCCCACCCCATATCTCTGTTTTCCACCCCATGATGGTGGCTGTTAGACAGATAGAAAGCAATACCCCCCACAAACCCTCCCCTTAACTCTCTCTTGTAAATTTGTGACCTCCGTGAGCATCTGAAGAAAAGAAGAAGGAAGAGATGGAGGGAAAGAGAAAATGGCCGGCAATTGTGGTGATGTGATGAGGGAGGAGGGGGGAAAGTAAAGGCCAGACAATTGGTGGTGAGGGATGTGCAAGAGAGGGATGAAGGGGGGAGAATGAGGCCTTGAGAGGGCGATCAATGCGATGTTCACCTGCCGTCCACCTCCCCAATTTAAAGAGAAGGCGCTCTAACGATTTCCCCGGCCAGCTCCCACCGACTGATGGAGCCCGGGAGGAGAGGAGGTGTAGAGAAAGTAGAAAAATTAGGCTTCGACGCAGCAATGCATATAAATGGGAGCGAGGCTGTCAGAAAATTAGCTTTTAATGATGGAATGCATGTAGTTAAGACAGAAACAGAGGCGGGAAATAGCTTTTAATATGTGTGGGTGGTGAAAGAAGTGGAGGCAGAATGAGGCTTTCAACGCAGGGCCGCATACAGATGGGAGCAAAATTACTGGACAATTAGGTGTTAATGACAAAATGCATACAGAGAGAGAAATTTGGGTTTAATGCAATAGCGTTTGTAAGAAAGAAGCAGAGGAAAATAAGCTTTTAATATACGGCTGAATTTAAATGGGACAAAGATCACAGGAGAATTGATGCACACAGTTAAGCGAGAAGAAATTAGTTTTACATTAACCCTCCCACAAGACAGGCTACAGTTAAAAAAAAATGCAATACACAAATGTATGCACAAAGATAAAGAAGAAACTTTAAACTGTAAATCCTCTCAAAATTGAAACAAAGTAGTTTTTTTTGATAAATGCAGGTTTTGGTAAAATTTTAAACAAGCATCCTCACCATAAATCTGAAATATTCAAGACATATCACCTATTAATCTGTGTTTCTGCACATGCATTCTCCCATTTTGTTTTATTTACTGTGTTCTGCATCAGAATGATATTTGCACACAAAGGTTTTCTGTTTGTAAAGAGAGAAAAGATCCACATTTATAAGCAAAATAAATCTTTTCATTACTCGCATAACTGAAAACAGTTCAAGTCCCACAGAGTTTTTAAAAATCTTATTTTATGTTATCTAAATAAGATAAGATTAGGTAAGAATAAAAGGTTAGGGTTAGGGTTATTGGGTTAGGTCTGATAATGAGGATGACAACTTTTCATTTTGGACATATAAAACAAAGAAATCAATATATATACCTGCCTATACATGTACACGTACACATATATATGTGTGCAAAGAAATGAAGCAAAATCTAAATAACATGAAAAAATACTAAACACCTTTTCTGATGAAATATATTCCAATTACTTTTGAGCACCTAAAAATGGGGGGCTATGCCACGGGTGGGACTTTTACCAAAAACCAATTCAAGTAACTCACTGACTTCAAGATGAATAAATAGAGCAAATATGCTAACTCTTTTACAGACTTTAGGACTTATTCCTGCATTGCTCTTATTGAGTCTGAGATAAAAAGTCTTCTTTGTGTCTATCTATCCAACAACTTTGTGATTAGCTCTATAATTTCACAGGCAGCTGATATCAGGCACGAAGTCTTTTGGTCCACATGTGTCGATATGTAATTTGGTTCAGTGGCAGTCTCAGTCTGCTCAGTTCTACAGTGTTATATGTCAAAGTGACTGGTAGAAATGTCAGCAGACTAATTCCTGGGCATTTACTAGAGCTGGTGGCCCCAGTGATTCTGAATTTGAATTGACTGTGTGTCATTGTCATAATATCAAAGCTACAATAAGACACACTGATATAACTGACCGCCCATCCTCCTCCTCCGGCTTGTTCTGCCTTTGAGACATGTGACTATTTACGTTCCCGCTCTCCTGCCCCGACCTGTCAGCCCTGTCAATATGATTATTCCTGCCTCTAATTGAAGTCAGAGATGAGAAGGAAGGATGAGGTGGGGGAAAGAAGGAAACTTAAAGGAGGATGGAGGGGAGTGTGAGACTCCTCTGCACATGTTAAGAGTATTGAAAATGAGGTGCTGTAAAGTGAGGAAAGAACTTGACTGTTAGTTGTTAGTTCGAAAAAAAACTGTAGATTTGAAAACTCTGGACTTCTACTCAAGTAAGACTGAATCCAGTTCCACTGTGTTTCAGATGTACTCACTAAAATAATATATCCTGTCATATTAGGCATTGCTAAATTTTCTAATTATAATGTTAGTGTAATGTCAGTGTATAATGTTAGTTTTTTATAGATGGTTCAGTATGGTGTCAATTAAAGGAGATATCCCTGATATGGTCACAGTTTTATTCACTATCACTTAAAACTAGGGACTGAGCCCAGAAAGTCATCAGGAAAGTGTTAAAAGAGGTCACAGATGGAGGGAGTTCCTCTTTTTCTAAAGTCTTCTGTACAACCAAAAGAGTTTTGCTACCAGAGGAACTGCAAAGTAGTGTCCAAGAAGAACAATTAGTCTAAAATGAGTATAATATTTCTTCCTTGTGATCACCATTTACACCTGGGACACTTCAGGCTTTGCTTGACCTCTGCCTATGACTTCAGTGGCCTCAAAATGCACTTCTCCAGTAATGAGTAGCTCTAAAAAAAATCTCACGTCCTTTATAACTTAAAGAGCTTTAGAAAAGAGTACATTTCACTTCAAAAGGCTGAAAGGTCTGAGTTCAAATTGTCGACTGTTTTACTGAAGACTGTTTCCCAAAGATTTTTGGATTGATTTTGTAGAAACTTAAGTTAATAAAAAATATGAGAATTACTTTGCTCACTTAGTTTACACAGTAGAAACCGTAACAGTGTGAGGAGCAATTATTGCGGACATAACCAAACACTGGCTCTGCTTCAGAGAGCAACGCAAGTCCACAAACTGTAAGGAGGGTTGGGCTGTGAGTTTCATGTCCACTACCAATATGTCAAAGCACCAACCCAAAGGACACCTTTTCCTTTTTATAAAAATCACAGTATAAAGTAAAGACCTTACAGGAGGGCCCGTTCTCCTACCTCGATCAGTGGTGTGGCTGGCGTTCACGTCTTTTGGCATCTGTGCTTGAACACACCGAGCTATGGCATTTGTCTGGAGGATTGCCACTCCAGAGATTTGTCAAAGAGCAGGGTCACTGCTAGGGACATATTTTAGGTCAAATCTTTTTCTTAACCCGAACTGAGGAGTTCTATTACCGAAAACAAACCAGTAGGTGAAATGAAAACAAAACAGAAAGAAAAGGAAAGTGCAAAACACAAAGGTCTCCTGGCTGACAAGACAGCAATTTATGCTACTGTAAACATGCCAATCCTGTAACACAGACATAGGTCTTTAAAAAATTACTGCTATCTCATAGTGGCAAATTTTGTTGCACACTGATTGAGAAGCCATCTGACTTAATGGTGTTATATTATCTTCTGGGATTACAGCGCTGAAGAGGGAAAAAAGGGTGATAACAGATTATTTTTCAATTGCATATTTTTTTCATTATTATCGACTGAAATTGTTTGATAAAATATAAAAATAAGAAAAACAAATATAATAATTATTCTTTAATAAGAGCCTGAATGCGGCCTAACATTTCTGTATAAGCTGTTGTGGGTAGTTTAATTTGGGGTTGGGTGTTGGTTGTGCGCAGGTTAGCTGTTAGTTCTCAAAGCAACTCTCTCTGTCTGATGATGTGTTTGCAGCTGACCTTTAAACAACTCTGTCCCATCATCCTCTGCTTCTCTTACAGAGGCCCACAGGGAGTGAACGCACACACACACACACACACACACACACACACACACACACACACACACACACACACACACACTGGGTTATACAGAGGTAGAAAGAAGAGACAAACACACTCACATGCATGTAAATGGGGTTCTCTCGGCACAGGGATACACACAGTATACATGTAAAAATGTGCACACACAAACCCTAGAGAAACACACACACACACACACACACACACACACACACACACACACACACACACACACACACACACAGAGGCATCACTGTCTGAGGTTTGGTGGTAATGAGGCCTGTCATCCTTCCACGCAGCCTCTCTCCCTCCCTCTCTCTTTTCTTTCTTTCTTTTTTCATTGATCCACTAACAGATCCCCAATATAACAACTAGCAGTCGCTGTGGGAGCATCCCCTCGTTCCTCTCCTCTCCTCCTCCTCCTTCTCCTCGACACGTATCCCTCTGGACCATTTAAAAACCTACCACCACTTTCTCTCTCTCTGTCCTCTGCCTCTCTGTCTCTTTCCCTCTGTGTCTCTCTATCGTGTTTTGTTTCTCTCCTCCGTCCTCCTAAACCCCCCTCCATCTCCGGCTCTCGGCTCCTTCGCCGGGTTCAGACAGTCTTGTTATATCGGCTGACAAACAGAAAGGGGTTTCTCCACGGCGTGCCGATGTGGAGGTGGTGGATGTTTAAGGTGGTAGTTTGTCCATCTGTCCATCGTCTCACCTGGTGTTCCTGTGGAAAAATAAAACAACCCCAGCTAGGAAATATAGACTCAGCTGAGAAGTTTCAGAGAGAGGAAAGTAACAGGATCAAAAAATGACATTTCTGAGTGAGTTTATATTACATCTAAAATAAGCTTCCAGTCTTACAGGCTACCAGCAGAGCCCTTATTTATTTTATTAGCACATAGTGGCTTTCAAACCTTTAAAACAGATTATTTTAAATGTCTCTATTTAGCTTTAATTCACTGACAGTGAGTTGCAGGTCAGAACAGTTGTAAGGTTTCTAAATTACAAAAGTTGTTTTAACTGGTTTCAAATGGAAGACTTTTTGCCACAACTTTGTGATCACATACAATTAAGCATCTACAGATGATCGTTTAACAAAATTATGAGATGAACAAAGGTTTGGATGTCCTAAGCGAATCTTAAGACACTTCTTACTTGCCACAATTTCTTTATTAGTCATCTTTACAGCTTGATATGCACTGTAGCAGCGTGACTAAGAACTGAAAACATAAAAGAATGGAAACTTGAAGCCAGGATATACATGTTCTTAAAATTTAAATCATTCAAAACTATGTCTACTCATGAATTCATAATAAATGGACCAAATAAGACATGCAGTACACATAGAAAAAAAAGACACGACCACCATTATTTCAACCAGGCAGTTTTTAGACTCCAGATGTGAAGTAGTTCTGTAATGTTTAATTTACCTCTTAATGGGACCATAATTTAGAAAACCAACCAGGTTCAAATTAATCAGGATATATAAAAAAGACTGAAACCATAAGTTCATCAATAACTTTTTACTAAGGTGATAAATCAAAGCAAAAACTTTGATTGAAGCAGGGTAATTGCAGGGACTGTGATACAGTCTGATTTGTTTTTGCAATCAGAGGACAGTCCTCATTTCTTCGTGTTACTGTGGTCCCTAAAAACACTCTGGCCTCTCATTGCTCTCTGCTTGACAATTTTAGCAGACCACAGAGTTGGAGCAAAGAAAGCAAAGAAAGCAAAGAACAGTCCAAGCAGCACATAATATCAGAAACACAATGAGGCCGTAAGATGTTTCTGCATCTGTTACGTAAAAACTGAAACAGTTTTACATCAGTTGCAGAGCTGATTTGAAGTTCAAAACCAGGAAATTAGAAAGAATGAGGTAGACGAAAAATTGTAAGAAACCACAAAAATATGTTTCTCTATAACAAAATATCCAATATTCCACAGCTCAAAGAAATTAATCTTTGGTGTCATGTTTAACCAGTAATTTTAGTTAATTTTAGAAGTAATCTAGTATGGTAACTGTGTAACGTGTAGATTTAATGACATTTAGAATCAAATGAACAAACCAGAAACATGACAGGAAACGAACGTGAACAATCTGAGCAGATAAACAAACCAACGACCTTTCTGATTATTTAAATACCTCTCCCATATTCTGTTCATCTTTAGCTGCTCTGTAATAAACAGGTGTCAGTGAAATTATTTTCTTATTTTGTTAATTTGTGAAGATCTGACTTTTCAGAAGAAGGAAGGCTTTGAGCAGACGGCTGTGATACATTTCATTGTTTTCTGTCGACTTCCTGTCTTCCTCCAGAGATTTCTGCTCCATTTTGACCTTTGTGTTCGAAGATGTTTTCCCCCCTGTGTGTGTGTGTGTGTGTTTATCTGTTTGTATCAGTGTGTGTATGTGTGTATGTTGTAGAACAGGGGAAAACAAATCACCCGCTGTAGTTCTCATTAGCAGCAGTTTTGTGTCAGCGCTGAGAGATCAGCTGTCAGCTCTCGGCCTTCCGCTGCAGCTTCACCTTTTACCAACTATAATTACACCATTTAACAGCAACGCTCCTCAAACAGCCACCCGCAAATGCTTAAAGTAGGGTTTAATATACAGCACAAAGGCTGTTTGGATTGTTTAGTGTAGGTTTGTAACTGTAAGACAACAGGTGTTGTGTTCCAGTCATACCTATTCACAACTATTCAAACAGATTATCTGTAATTGATCATTGATATATATATATAAAATTATGTTAACTCTCTCCATAAATCTGTACACAGCGGGTAAAATTTAACACATCACCAATTTGCTAAGTAATATGTTTCTAAGTAAATATATTTCTGACATGAAATTCTCACCAGATGTCGGTAACAACCCTTCCAATCCACACATGCGAAGACATCAAACCATAATGTCCATAATATGTGTAATAATGAGAAATGAAAAAGTATGAAGTAGGTACATGCTTGGTGAAATTTATTTAATCCTTCATACAAAAGTCTTTGTTGGTGATGACGGCTTCAAGAAGCCTCCTTATGTAGAAACCAGTCACATGTGGGATTTTGGCCCATTCTTCCATTCAAACAGTCTTCAGATCCTGAAGGTTCCAGTGGCCCCTTTCATAAACTCTGAGCTTTAGTTGTTCCACAGATTTTCATTTGGATTCAGGTCTGGTGATTGGCTGGGACATTCTAGCAGCTCTATTTTCTTTCTCTGAAACCATTGAGAGCTTCCTTGGCTGCGTGTTTGGGATTATTGTCTGTGAAGATTCTCAGTCATCCAGGTCATCGTAGTCAAAGGAGTTTGCAAAGAAAAAAGCGTCTGGACTTCTTTAAGTTGCTTGAAGACGTTTCACCTCTCATCCGAGAAGCTTCTTCAGTTCTAAGGTCAAATGGCCGGGATTGGGATTTGGGATTATTGTCTTGCTGAAACATCCACCATCATTTTATCCTCATCATCCTGGTAGATGGCAGCAGATTTTTATCAATTATATCAAGCGTGCTTGTGCCATGTGCTGGCAAAACAGCCCTACATGATGACATTCCCACCTCTAAACTTCACTCTTGGTATGAGATACCTTTAGACCTTCAAACATGGTGTATATACTGAATTCTCCCAGTTTTTTACAGGCTTGTCTAAATGTTGTCTAAATGCACTTTAAACGTGCTTCAATATGCTTTTTCTTCAGCAATTGAGTCTTGTACGGTGAGCGTGCATAGAGGCTATGGGCTGTGCATTACCTGTTGTTTTCCTTTGAAATAATTGTACCTGATGATTTCAGATCTTGCTGTAGCTCTCCACAAGTGGCCCTTGGCTCTCGAACAACTCTTCTGATAATTATTTTCCCTACTCTGTCTGAAATCTTGTGAAAAGAACCTGATCGTGGCCGGTTCATGGTGAAATGATGGTCTTTCCACTTCCGGACTATGGCACCAACAGTGATCACTGGAAAATCTTCTGTAATCAATGTCAGTCACAATCAGTGTGTTTTGCAAAAGTAAGGCTGTGAAGGTCTTGAGCTCAGTTTTTATGTGTGACACCTATTTATACGCCATGAGTTGGGACTGAACCAGCTGATATTAATTTATGCTAAGTGGCAGGATTGCTTTCTAATTACTGATAGACTTTGGCTAGTGTCATGACTTTCCATACCTTTTGGCACCTGCCTTTCTCCATGTGTTCAATACTTTTTCTGTGTCATTTCTCGCTGTTACACAACTTAATATATGGCCATGGTTTGTCTCTTTGCGTGTGTGGATTGAATGGGCTCTTACCAACATCTGTGCAGCAAGCAATAAGCCATTTTTATTGTCATATGAAAATTCACCACATCAGAATCCATACGAGATGAGCATATTTAATCCTAATTACAGTTTTTAAAAAGGGACGTTTATGCTTTTACTGCTTGTAGGTTGTATATTTTTGGGGTTGTGTTCGTAGCATGTGTCAAAAACCACCTAAACAGTCATTTATGTTAGGGGCTTAAAAAAACAAAACAATGTGGTTTACAATGTAGTGGCTATAATGTTAATTTTATTATCATTTAGTGGCTTCTTAATTGTTCCACTTGATATGACACACAGAATTTACAGCTACCTGAATTAGCAAAGCGGACCAGCTGATGGCTGATGGTAGGTGAATGGTGAAAAGCCAGAGACACAAGAAGTAAAAACAAATATAAAGACTAGTTCCGGTTGTTTTGCAATAACATTTTTATTGTAGAAAACATATTCATTGGCACTTTCCTTTATTGTTGCTGAAATAAAGAAAAAATGTTTCTTAAAGAGGTTTAAATGTTGTATTAGCTGCAGTGGCACAAGAATATGTTCTACAGTATGTTACCATGACAGTTTTGGGGTCGTTACAAAAGAACTGACAGTTCACCAACTTCACTGAAAAGCGTCCGTACAGAACTCATTTTCACAATTTTTGAACGATTTCATCCTGTGCAGTTTGTGCTGTAGTTTTTGCAAACATGATATGGTGCATAATGTGTTCCCAAGCACAATGCAAACGCTATGTTTACAGTGATGCAATGTTAAAAAAAACATTATCTGGCACTTGACATGTGCTACATATTTCTTGCATATGCATGTTAACAGATTTTAAAATTCTGATATTTATGAAATAGATGCATAGGAAGTGCATTTGGCAAAGAAAAAATGATTTGGCCACAAATGCTACATAAGTGTTTCTGATGGCAGATTATACAGTGTCTTCATTATTTGTTACTGATGCTAGATGATACTAACTGGCATCATCCACGTAAAGTAGTGAAGTATACTAATGTGTAACACCATTAGCATTTACCACAGTGAACCTGATGAATACTGAACACAGCGACTCACACACTGCCACGACTCCTCTGTTAAAGACTTTGTATTTTGAGGTGTTGATATGTTTTTCCTTTTCCCTGCCGCAACTCTGAAATGGGTCATTTCGGAAATGTAAAGCTTCCATTTGATGGTCTAAGAATGACAAACTAATATTAATATTAATACTAATACTAATATTTATGAACCTGTACATTGGCACTCCAGGTTTAACACCTTCTTTTGAACTGTTTTCTCAGAAAGTTAATACCTGTTAGTTAGCTACTGTAACGATTTCTGTTAATAACTTAATAGAAATTTCCAATTTATATTACATCTGCATACAATGGAAATCAATCAGAAGTCACAATCTGCTTTAGCTACTTTACCCACAATTGCTGAATGCTAACAAGGTAGCATTAGCAAGCTCATTATTACTATACATGTTAAGAATTACAACACTTAACATGTATAGTTAACATTAGCCACTGGTGTATGTTAGCATGTAAACATTAGCTTGTGAGTTAATATGTTCCCAGTTAGCATCATATGAGCTTGCTTGGTGAAATTTTTAGACTTTTTTAGTTATAAGTGTGTTAAAAAGTACCCAGTCCAACATGCTAGCACCCCAGAAAGAGCACGTTAACATACTAAAGGAATTTTAAAAAACTGGCACGTTTTCAGTGGGACTAATGATTAATCACTAATGTATAGTATTTTCTACTATATTTCTCCTACAGACAGTCTTGCACCATTGGCATTTACCAGCCCTCCACCTCCACTACGAAGGGCTCTTTAACGGGGATCCTGCCACTGTTGACGATCACACACTCTGTGTATGGCAGGTTCCTGTCGTTGGTGTCCTGAAGCTCAATGGTGTGAACCACAGCCTGCAAAAGGAGATCCACAGAAGCAGGTTAGATACTTTATTTTAGTGACAGTGAATCACACATCAGTTTGTTTTAGATGTCATCTTTAACATGCAGTGCAATATTTCCACTAAACACGTGACAACACGATTTTGAACGTGTGACAATGGATCAAGTCATTAAAGTCCCATTCACACAGGTCTTAAAACTAGCATTTGACCATCTGGTAACCACAGGTTGTGAGGGGAAAACGTGCATTTCCTAATTCTTGTGTTCTTAGTTTGAATACAAGTGATGGACTTGCAAACAATGTCTTGCTATTCTCATAAGCTTTAATGAAAAGTACAACCCAAACCGGAAATAAAGAAGGTTTGCCTTCAAAGTAAAATTGCACCTTTTTAAACTTACTGGCTGTGGGGTTAAGACAACTTTTACTTTGAAGGCAAATATTCTCCATTTTGCATCACACTTTGTCACATTTATGCTATTAATTAGCAAGTATTTGCAGCCAAAAATGAAAAACTACAGATAAATGCAGAAATCTGATGGGAATCAAAGCAATCACTAGAAGGTTTTTGGTGCAGCCAATCTCCAACCTTCCTTTTATCTCAAAACTTTATGAAAGAACAGTTGTCAAACAGCTAACAGATCATCTGCAGAGGAATGGCAGGTTTCAGAGCCCATCACAGAAACAGCTTTAGTGAAGGTTACAAATGATCTTCTTATGGCCTCTGACAGTGGACTCATCTCTGTGCTTGTCCTGCTAGACCTCCGTGCAGCGTTTGATACTGTTGACCATAATATTTTATTACAGAGATTACAGCACGCTGTAGGTATTACAGGTACTGCGCTGCAGGGGTTTGTATCATATCTGTCTAACAGACTCCAATTTGATCATAACACAGACCAATTAGTTAAACTGCAGGAATGTCTTAAAGACATAAAGACCTGGATGGCCGCTAACTTCATGCTTCTTAATTCAGATAAAACTGAGGTTATTGTACTCGGCCCTAAAGATCATAGAAATATAGTATCAACCAGATTTTTACTCTGGATGGCTTTACCTTGGCCTCCAGTACTACTGTGAGGAACCTTGGAGTCATTTTTGACCAGGAAATTTCCTTCAATGCACATACTAAACAAACAAATAGAACTTCTTTCTTCCATTTGCATAATATCTCTAAAATCAGAAATCCTTTACAGCACACGATTAGAAAATGTCCTTCCTTTCCTACCTTCTTCTACCCAGGGCAGATTCAGTCTGATAATGATGAACAAAACCTGCCAAATTAAAACATATTTTCCACTTCCATGTGTAGTATTTATCTTATTCTGTCCCTTGTTACATTACACTCACTGTTTTCTCAGCACTTTGCCTTTACTACACTCTCAGAGAAAGCCCAGTAAATTTTGGAAACCTAAGTAATAGTTTCCTGCCCTCTGCTGAGTCCCCACACCTCAGAACATTGCTAATACTGACCTTCCCTAGCTCCAGCCTTTGAATGCCTGTGTTCATCTCTCTTGTTGCTTCCTGGTACCTCAAGATTAAAATCTTCTACTTGATTTAACGTTTTGCCAAGTTTTGCTCCTGCTGAATGCAGCCCAAGTCTGGATTATTTCCTGTACGGGTGGAGTTCCTGAAGCTGTACTAGAAACTAGTTCGCCTGTGGCAGACCTTTCAGAACAAATACAAGGACTAAGAGAATCAAATGTGAGCTTACTTTCTTTAATAGTTTGTAGATTTAGTAACTCATTAGCTCTCAGTGAAGAGTCTTTGAGCTTCCTGAAAACCAGAGTCCTCTCAAACCAGCTGTGTTCAGCTCAAACATCAGTACTCTTCTTTAAAAATAGAAAAATAAATAAATAAAAACGGAAGAAGGAAACAGAACTTTATGAGCCCTCTGAGCAGACAGGAAAATGCCTACCCCAGCTCTCCTTTTAAGTAGGAGGGTCCAGTTTTGTGATAATATGCAACGGTTTAATGTCTCTTAGGTGCACTTTGTGTTAATTTGGAGTTTTGTGCATTACATGCAAATGCTTCTCTTTAGTGTGATTTTTCATCTTGCTGGTCATTCTTATTTTGATCTCCATTTATGGCTCATTCAGCTGAATTGTTTATGTTTTGACATGTTTGAATGGGACTGCTAATTACTCATGGTTCTTCACAGGTAATGTTAGTCGACACCTTGCTTCTGCCCGTTTCCACCCATTCAATTATTATTAGGCTTTTTTTTGGCCAATTACAAATTAAAGTCTGGACAACATTTTAGGTCCATCTAAGAGGGCACAAAGACAACCATAAAAAGAAAAGAAAAACATTTTAACATTCGTTTCAGCATGTAATACTGGTTGGTTGGCAGTCCAACAGTTTCCCATCTCTATTTCTGTTCATATATTTTATACTCAATTTGTTCTGGCTTTGTTTTCATTTTCTCTTTGGATTGTTTTTAGTTCTCTGCTGTCACTGAGGTCATTTTATGCATCTCTGAAGTTTTTTTGAGATTCTGCTCAGGGGCCCACTTCTGTATCACACCGCTCACCCTGTAGGCTGTTAACAGATTATTTCACAGTCAGGACACATTTGCACAAATAAACCCACACCTTCTCCTCCCCTGCAACCAGATGTAAGAAAAAGATTAATGGAAAAAAATCTTAAGTTCCACCCACCATCCCATCCAGGACTTTGCCAAAAACCACATGTTTCCCATCCAGCCACGGAGCTTTGGAAGCTAGGATGAAGAACTGGGACCCATTGGTGTCTGGCCCAGCATTTGCCATGCTCACCTGGTACACAGTTACACACACAACTCTTTGTTATGTCATGTTATCATTTTCATATTTAGGTTTGAGTCAACTACCTCATTCTCCAATACATGAATTGATAATGAGAGTGTGCTCACCCAGCCTGCTCCAAGGTGCTTCAGTTTGAAGTTCTCATCTGCAAAAGTTGTTCCATAAATGCTGTGACCTAGATTTAAAAAAAAGAGGATTCAGGAGATTCAGTTAAGCTCTGATGGATTTTTTTTTTCCTGAAATGTAAAATGATCAAGGTTTTAATTCAATGTGTAGGTACTACTTTGACTTTCATTCCTACCTCCAGACCCATCACCAGCTGTGAAATCTCCTCCTTGGATCATAAAATCCTTGATGACTCTGTGAAACTTCGTCCCTTTGTACCCATAACCTTTCTGCAGAGACACATGTAAAAACATAATGCTGCAACACAAAGACCACTGTGCATCAAGAGTGATACACAATTATGAAACTGCAAAACAAAAAAAACAAAAAAAAGAATTGATCAAAGTGAAAACTAGATTTTTCCTTTTTTCCTTTTTCACCACCTGTGGATACATTTGTATGTCACAAACATGTTATGGAACTCAAAATATAAACATGTTGTACAAGTAACCTTGGAAACAATGTCAACGCTAATTTCCAACTTTCTGAGGCCTTTATGGGGCCTGACTGACATGTTGTGGTTATGATGATGGCTACATTTAATCACCATTAATCGCTACCCCTAAATGTTATGTGTGTGTTTTCATCTGTTTGTGTATTCACATGCAAGTTGTATTTGACATATTAATTTGTAAAGATTATATACATTCACTGATCATTTCATTAGCTACACCTGTTGAATACTTGCTAATACAAATATTTCATCTGCCAGTCTCGTGACAGCAGCTCAGTGCATTTAGGCATGGAGACTGCTGAAGTTCAAACCAGCATCAGAGCAACTGAACGAGGAAGACGGGTGCTTTCAGTGAATGTGGCATGGTTGTCTGGAGTATTTTGGTCTACTGGATTGTTTCTGCCAAATCAATTCTAGGGTTTAAAGAGAAAATATCTAGTGAGCGGCAGTTCTTTGGGCAAAAATGCCTTTTAGATGCCAGATGTCAGAGGAGAATAGCCAGACACCTTCAAGCTGACAGAAAGGCAACAGTAACTCAAAAAGCAAACCAAGGTATGCAGAAGAGTATCTCTGAATTTCCAGATTGCTGAACCTTGACGCAGATGGGTTACAGCAGCAGAAGACCAGGATTCAATGACCACAGTTTGTTTTCATGGGCATTGTATTTTGTTGCCTGCTTTAATAAGTCTTGATTTCTGCTACAATATTTGGATGTACCGTGTATCAACAGGTTGATGGTGGTGGCGTAATGGTGTGGGGGAATATTTTCTTGGCATAATTTGGCCCCCCAATACAAACTGAGCACTTATTTTAACACCACAGCCACAACACAGAATATTGTTGCTGACCACACTCTACCAATTTTCTGATGGCTGCTTCCAACAGGTTAGAAAGCTGAAATCATCTTAAACTGTTCTCTTGGGCATGAGAATGAATTCACTCAAAGGTCACCAGATGTCAGTCCAACAGACCACCTTTAGGATGTGGTGGAATGGGAAATTCACATCAAGGATGTAACTGTCATGCCAATATGAACCAAGATCTCTGAGGAATGTTTCCAGCACCTAGTTGAATCTTTGCCATAAGAGATTCAGGCAGTTCTGAAGGCAAAAGAGGTTCCAACCCAGTACTAGCAAGGTGTATCAATTGAAGTGACTGCTGAATATATACCATAATCACATTAGTGTGTGTGGAAATGTGTATTTGTCCAACATCATCCTACCTCTCCAGTTGCCAGTGCGACAAAGTTATTCACTGTTAGAGGGACGACCTCTCCAAACAGACCAATGACGATCCGCCCCACCTCATGACCTCCCACCGTTATGTCAAAAAATACCTGGAAAACAAAACAGCTGTCATTTAATAAAACGTCATACAACGTATTGCCAGCATTTCACACATGTACTGCAGCCATGTACTTTTCTAGACATGTGATGACCAACTAAGCTTTTGTGAGAACAGAAAAGCGGCGTCCAGTGTCCTTCCTCTTGTACACGCTTTCAAGATAATGACCTTACCTAAAATAAACCCATTTCCAGAAGCCATATTCACCCGAAGTGCACAATTTAAACAATGCTCCTCCAGGGTTTTTTAGGAGCTTGAGAGTGAGTTTAAGATAGCATGTGAATTTAGCTGTCTCCTACAGTCCCATTTATTTTTTTATAGTCTGAAGTTAGAGGATCATCCAAGTACATCCCACTGTTGCAAATAGTAGGAGCCTTTGTAAACATGACGCCAAAGGAATCATCTCCATCTGATAAGCCGGAGAGGTTCAGATAAAACTTTATGTAGCACATGGATGTCAACATTAATTTTGTCAAAATCATAATTTCATGGTAAAGAATTAACTTCCATGCTCTTATGCAAACTTAACTCTGAGTTTATTATTCAACTTTTTATACTGAGCACTCATCCTCTGCGTCTATATGGAAGCGTGCTACTTTTCCTTTGCAACCAGAATATGTCTTGAATATGTGGGTGAGGCCATATTAACCATAATAGGGAGTCAGTTTCGCTCTGCCATCTCTGTTGCATTTACGTATCAGGTTTCTGTGGCTCCAAAAACGGACCAGAGCTCCTACTTTAGAACATCATATCACAGAAATGTGTGGTTTCATTAGAGCTATGCACCCTTTAAGCACAGAATAAAAGAAATACAACAACTACAATGTCAAGACAGGATCTCATGGCTGTTTAAAGAAGGTCCTTAACATCGCCTCAGGGTACACCAGGGTTTGAGCTCCACATATGTTAACACAGTGTTTGCAAAATGGTTCTGAAAGTTCAGGTGTGGGGGTTTTTGTATCATCAAAACATTATTATTGCAATATAAAACTCCATGTTACACATTTACTTTGTATTTTCTATGCAGCTTTTCCATCTTAAAAAAATAAAATAATAATAATAATAATGATAATAATAAATCCAGAATTAAAAGAGTATGTAACATCAAAGGTTGTAATTGACACTAACGAGGTTAACAAGGGTGAAAACTGAGAAGAAACCAAATAAAGAAAAGAGGTGCTGCCTGTCTTATGGTCTGTATCTGTGCAAGATGTCAACAGGCCTCAGCCCAAGTATATCAAGTTTTTTGAGAGGTTAGCCAATACCAACATGGTGCCAGAAAAGCTAAAGACACTTAGAGACCAAATGTTCCTCATGTAAGAAATCTGATGTGTGATGCACCTGTAAATGCAGATGCAGGAGTCAGATTCTTGTTTTTAAAAAAGAGAATAATCCTACAATGAAAAAAACGAGCCAAAGGCATGCCAGATGATAGACAGGTAATTTTATTGAAAATCACGCTGTAGTGATTTTTCTTAATACACTTTCTCCATGTTTAAATGAATTTCAAAGTAAAAGCAGGAATCTGGTTCACACACTGTGGCTGAATAACCGAGTGTGAGTTTAACAGATGGCTTTTGCAGATGTTGGGCGGCTCGTGCCTTTTCGGGGTTTGTGCATGTTTATTACAGCCTCTGATTAAGGAGGTCACACATTTATCTAAGAGTGTGCGCGTGTGTTCGCCTGCGGGCAAACGCACTACGCATTAAGTTCATCTCAATGGACACGTGTACAGCTGTGTGTGTGTGTGTGTGTGTGTGTGTGTGTGTGTGTGTGTGTGTGTCCCACATATTCTCGAAGAATCACGGAGACAGAAGCCTTGGCCTCCTCCTATCGTCACCGGACACGTCTCCCCTCGCACTCCGGGTGACCTGTGCGCGCGTGCCCTTCCTGCAGTACCGCACTTCTGCGGGATCGCCGTGAACGCACGAGAAGATGCAGATCTAGCACGCGGAAAAGAAGCCGACGCGGTTTTGGATTAATGCAAATAAATGCGGCAAAATATCGGCACCCACCTTCTCTGTGACTTTCGGTCCTGTCCGTGAAACTGCGCCGGACACCGACTGCAGGACGACGGCAGAGAGGAAAAGGAGAGCAGGGAGGCTCGTCCGGAGGTCCATCTTTGATTAGCGGAGACAGGCCCCTGCTGCGAGAACCGCCGAAAGGGCGAGAGGATAAAGAGGCAGTCACAGCAAGTCACAGCTGGAAGGCTGGCCGGGGAACGGCGCTCATAACCCGGCTACATCATAAGACCACTCCCCCCTGTGGGCTGACTCTCGACCAAAGACCTGCCTACTGAGAGGGAGAGGAGAGCAGACAGAGTGAAAGGAAAAGACGGGACTGAAGAGGAAACAAGAATAGCAGAGAAAATAAATGTTAAGACTTGAGAAAGAGGAGAGGAGGTTTAAGCAAATAGATGAGAGGAAGCAAAGTGACAGTGGAGGAGAGGAGAGACGAAACAACAGGAGAAAATTTAATTTAAATGGAAAAGGGAAAGAAAATTAAAGAAGAGGAGAAAAGATGAGCAATGACTTAGAAAAACAAGGGAAGGACACAGTGAGAGAGGGAAAGATCTGAGGTGAATAATCAAGGGAATGAGGATATATGACAAAACAAGGAGAGGAAAAAATGGAAGAGAATACAAGGAAGCGACATGTGAGGAAACAGGTGGAGAGAACACAAAGTTAATAAAGGAGATTTGAGGGAGAAGTCAAAGAAATAGTGGTGCTTTGCTGATATTAAAATAATAGATTCAATACATGTGGCTTTATGCCTTTCTAACCATTATTTCTTTTACCCGTTTACTTTTTTTTTGCCCAGAAAATGATGATAGGCACCTGACCTGGGTATTTATAAACTGGATTTACTGTTGCTTAACTCATTTAGGAATACCTAAATACCTAAACTCATTTCAGGTTGTATTGAATAAAACATTAAACCCAATTTTGATGATTATAGTTTACGACGATATAGTGTCATAAAGGAGGATAATGCAGAGTATGCATACTGGCTAATGACTTGTGATCAGAAAGTTGTTTGTCAGTGTGCATGTAGCATCACAGTCAAATCCTCCACTGGGTTGTTACACAGGTTTCAAAACAGCAAAAATGCTATCTTGTCAGGATTGTATTTTGCCGTGTGTAATAAAAAAAAAATCTGTGCTTATATTAGTGATAGACTGTATATAAAAGATGGATGAAGCATGAGCAGTGAAGTAGTGAAGACAATGTAAACATCTATTCTTTCTACTGACCAGCAGGAGATGAGTTTTCTTTCACTGCCAGCCTTTCCCACCTGTGACTTCTGAAAACACTTTCATGATGAGTTTGTGGTGTCAGTAGTTTCAAATCTTTCTTCAATACAAAAATATGTTCAAATTGTAAATGTTGGTCCCATTTAAAATAAAATAAACAACAAAGCAGGGTAAACGTAAGTGCAAAGTTACCTTGTAAGTAATTAGATCCTATTATGTTAGGGTGCAGTGTCCCTTTCATTTCTTCATCAGATACCATAAAAGCCAACACAGGAGGTAATTATCCAACGAGCTGTAACGTATATCTGGATGCACCATATATTTGACACAGGTGACGTTGGCATGTCCATCTCTATGATAATCAGGTATGCAGTGCAGACACATGACATATAGCACATATGACAGTGAGCATCTTATTTCTCACTTAAGTTCACTTTGCTATGTGTGTCATTAATAATAAAAGTTTTATGGAAATTATGCAGGGCTCTTTAAGTGTGTTAAAGAATAGATGAATTATATATGCTTCTGTAAGATTGTCTAATATACAGAATTTAAAAAATCTAAAAACACAAGCTACTATTTTCCCATGAGAATAATCATACCTCAAAACAGGGAAAAAAGATTCTGTAGCTCAGAGGATTATATTTTTCTTGACTAACTGACAAAGAGTTGCATTTCGCAGTATGCAGTGATCTATAAGGTGCAGTGGCTTGTTTTTGACACTAAATGAAGGATAATGAAGTCCATACAGCAGAGTATTTTATCTTTAAAATACTTTACTGCATTAAAAACACCTCAGGTCTGCTTGGGCTTGGCTTCAGCTGCAGGAAATAAAGCTGAAAAAGAGAATATAAGTCCCCCCTGAATACATGTCTATAGAGATGAATTATAATAGTCAGCCTGCCGTGACCTTAACACCACAGCAGGGACACACACACACATACACACACGGTTATCGGCCTCCTGTCAAAGCAGCCCGTCCATTCGTCTTTTCCTGCCGCCATCCGCCGAATTAATTAAGCAGAAATGTAAACGTTTTAATTGAATGTCAAAGCAGGACCTTAACAACATGCTCCTATGTAAATGAAAGTGACACCGCTTTAAACCTGTGTGTTTACATGTGGGTTTTTACCAAGGTTACAGCAGCCTAGTCATGTATTTATGCATGTGTGTGTGTGTGTGTGCTGCACAGCGTAAATGAACTACAAACATTTTAATTGAATTAACACCACTTGTGTACTAACTGGCCCCATGCATTTAAACCAGTAAGGTTTCAATCAACCAATAGTGGAAGTGAACCCTGTAAACATCTCCAGACTTTAATGGCCACAAAAGTGATTCATAGCCATTTTAATTACAAGTAAATTAGATGATCATTTTTATCTATAAATCAAGATTTGATTTGTTGATCATTTTGTCTGACTTCTCTCTGTCACTGATGGGTTGTGTGTTATAAAGGCAGTTAAAATGGAACCCATAGAGCTTGAGTATTAGTCATACTCTGACTTCCTTTAAGTGAAACTAAGTCAACTGAAATAGTTGTCTGATACTTGAAAGCTTGTTGGATTGATGGATTGACATTTTACTTGTAAAGCAAAACCTGAGGTCAATTTTCTTGGGAATAATTCAACAGTGGGAAAATTCTTTTGGGACAGTGTGCATCACAAGTACTTCCATTCCAGCCTGGGCCGCAAAAAATCCCCTCTATTAATAGTGTTTCTATTAAAGCACTGTTTTTTTTAACTACTAGGTGTTGCAGGCAGCAGTTCATTTTGCATTGTGCTGTAGTCTTTTATATTAGTACTCATAGACAATATAAAGGATGATCAAACTAGACTTCCCGTGTGAGGTGTGAAGCTGACTATGAAACCAAGGACACCCCATGTTTGCTGACTAATGAGAAGTTAGTCAATGTGTAGCCAATTAGCATAACCTCAATAATTCTCCTTTCTGATTCTAATAATGACCATAATTTAGAAAATTGACACATTGTTCTATTCACAGAGCGACAAACCTGAGGCCAGTTTTCCCATAAAATATTATACAACTGCTAAAAAGCCATGTTGGCCCCTGCTAGCCATTTTAGTGTCGGCTTCACTTTCAGAATCAAAAGCTATGTTGACCTTTCATACTGTCCTTTGGTGCTATTTTAAAAAATGAGGTTGTTCAATAAAATAGTTGCAGCTGTTTTACAGCTTGAACTAGATTAACAGCACAGCATTTTTAATTTCTCTTTGATATTTGGGCATATTGGGGCCCAATGAATGTAAAAACAAAGAATTACCAGATTTTTATTTTTTTTTTACCTTATTTTTGTTTTTAAGGAAAATAAGAGCCAAATATGAGGATATTCGTTTAAAATTTCGATAGAACAGTAGCAGTATAATGTCCTCGTAAGTGGATATCAGGCCCTTGTAGAGCAAAATTGAGTATTTTGGTCTAAATAACCCAAAATGTGATGTCCACATATGTGGACGCCAGGTCCTAGGAGGTTGAGGCAGTTCTGCGCTGAGTTCACTTTTCAGGAGAGGCAAATGTAGAATTTATGGTACAACTGCTCTATTTGCCTGCATAGAGCCTACACGAAGGGATTTCCAACCTTGCTTGAATGTATAATGTGCATGCACATAATGAACAGTATGTAAGTCAGTGTGGGTGACACTGTGTCTCATCCTGATGGGGTTAAAAACTGTGCTGGAACAGCAAAAGGAATGACAACTGAGCTCACCTTCAACAGGAGGAACAGAAGCTCAAAAACTCTATAAAAACAAACAAACAAAAAACTAAAAGTGCTTTTATCTTCCTTGAGAAGAGACCCCTTGTGGTCATGAATGTGATTACGTGTCTACATATAGAATTCAGGCTGATGACTCCATCACTGCAGGAAACCTCATTAGTAGCACAGTAGATAAAATATTGTGTAAAATCTATACGAGGATGTCCTCATGTGGTCATTTTTACCATGAAGTCTGCTCTCTGGAAGCAACTTTATATTTAAAGACAATATATTAGTGGTGTAAGTAATATTCAGCCACTGGTATCAGGGACTGTACCGTATACACGAGAAGACTCTTATTCTCTTCATTAATTTCAAACATATCATTGTAAGCAATCTTTAAAAAAAAAAAAAACACTCGTGCATGCCCCTGCTACAGTGTTGCTTGGCCTGTTTGTGCTGTTGGCAAATTTATATACTTAATCACACTGAGAGAAGCTTAAAAAATTAGATGTTATTGTTAAGAAATAAAAATGATACAATGCTTTTATAAGGTTATAGCTGAATAAATGCTGAAAATGGGCCATTTTAGCTCATTACTAGGTTGTTGCTAGGTAACAAGAATATGTCAGAACTTCTGATATAGATAAGAACCTTCAGGGGCCTAAGATGTAACCGTGTGCTAAGGGGGGAAAAACAAACCAAAAAAATAAATAAATAAAATGCATCAACAATCAAAAATACAGCATGAGAATCAAAGGCAGTAACTGCAGTGGACAGTTTTCATTTTTTCCACGGATGGCTACAAGAGTAGCCAATGGGATCAAAGATGGATCTGTATAGGGTGATTCTAGTCCGAGGGCTGCTGCCACTCATTTGTATCGGTTCTATTTACACTTATCTTTTATCCTTTATCATACATTACTGCACACAGTTATTGTACAGCCATACCTGAGTTTGAATGATTTTTAAATAATTGTAATCTAAAGTTAAACTGCTTCCATGTTGCTGTTGAAAATGAAACTCCTCTTGCATTCCTGCAATGTTCTCACATGCAGGAATACACAGCTTTGCTAAATGAACTCTTGTTTATATTGTGTTTTTTCCTTTCCTGCAGCCGTCTAAATAATTAGCTTTTGTTGTAGAAAATGATGAATTTGGGCAGTTAATTTATTGATCGTCCGGCTCCTTTCGATGTGCTTTGCTTTAGAAAGTCATTAATCAATGGATGAAAACACCTAATTCTACTCCTGCTCTGTTTTCCCCCCTTTTCTTTTCTTTCTTTATGCATTCTGTCTGGAATGGAAAATCCCCCGCGGCATTATGGAAACGAATCAAAACTATGAGCTAAAAAATGATGGTGATGAAGAAGAAATATAAGAAATGTACATTTAGAAAAAAAAACCCTGAATACATTATTTGTATCTGCTGGTTAGGGAACATTTGCTTCAATGTTACATTTGTAATGATAAAAACAAACACCACAGCTTCAGTTTCAGCTTAAAGTGGGAGTCATGCTGATGTTAAAAAAGACCTTTATATTAAATATTATGAATTTGTTCCAATGAATGGTGCTACAATATCATAAGTGGATGAAAATAAATGTTGAAAATTCATTTTCAAAGATGAAATGAAACAGCTGACAATGACAATAACAAGGGTTAGTATGAATATTATTCACATTTACCATTATTTTGTATGGTCTTTTAAAGTTTTTCGCATTTAACACCACAAATGACCTCAGTATGACAACCAAAACATGACAGAAGTGGTGTGTTATTTATGTGCAATCTTCTAATCTCACATTGAAATACCTCCACTCTCTTATCATGTTGATGAACAAGTTAAAACAATATATTATGAGTCAACAGTCTGTACACACAAGAGGGCAAAAAACTATGATGAACAAATGCGTAGTGTAGCTGTTTGACTATTATACACAGCGAGCACAATGAAGAGGAAGCCAGCATTTAAATGTAAAGTGTTATGATAAATTACAAATTCTTACAATAATTCATGACAGAACATAAGGAACATGAGAAAAAAATAGTAAAGTGAACTTTCAGATCATCTCTGGCGTCTTTAACGGTGCATTTGGGGTTTAGTTTTCCTCACACGGGGCTCTTTTTGTCCCAGACAATTATTTAGTGGCGAAGTAAGCTAGGACCAAAATAAACATATTTGGTAGAGGGCGCAATTTCCTGCTCAGTGTAGCAAAGGAAGTTCAGCTCATAGACTGAAGAACCCCGCTGATGTTGTTTTGTGGCTGCAGTTATTTACTTTTATATAGATAAGAATGAAAACTACAGAATTTCTCCACTATGGGACTATTAGGTGTTGTAATTCTCCAACAGGAATGTGGAGTTTTAATTATATATTTTTGTGCATTATTTTTGTAGTATAAAATAAAAACAAATCTGAGGCAAGTGCTAGCATTGTAAAATGTAGTTTATCTACATTGAACAAATTAATCTGTATGTGTAAAACTAATATTAACTACAATAAGTTCAATCATGACATTTCTGGCCAGCATTTAAACTCAAAATGTAAAATGCACCAAATATTTTTTGTTCACTAATATATTTGTATAGTTTTTGGAAGTCTAAAAAGTCACAGAAATGTAAACAATAATGCTCAGGTTGTTTTTTCCCAGCTTTATGGATTTCTTCTTTTTCATTAACACTCAGCACTAAAAATTCATCGGTATTGTTCATTTGTGGATGGATGCAAAAAAACAAAAACCCTTAGATCTAAAAGGAAGTGTGATGCCAGAGATTTGACTCTTCAGCAGTGACTAACAGCTAATTCCTTAGAACAAGACCACAAATCACTGAAAAAGGAAGTAAAGACGTGGGATTGGGCTGCAGTGCTGCTGGCTTCCTACACTACTAAAAAAATATTCCTGTTTCATCAAATTGAACAGCCAACCATACAAGGACATTTTTACTGATGTTATGATTAAAATTGCCTTTTTGAGTGCACTTTCAAAAAAAAAATATCTCCTAACAATAAGAACCTTACATCCTTGGAGGTAACAAAATTACATGTAAGAAGACCCTAGATTTGAACTACCAACCCTGTGCTTCCCTGCTGGCTACTGTCGACCCTGAACTTGTGCTTCAGCCAATCAGACGTGCTGTTGCCACTCCACATTCCTGCATGCTGAAAAAGTCGCTTTAAGCCGACAAGAGTTCATTTTCAGACGCTTATGTTTGTGTTTTTGTTCGTTATCAATCCACCAGAGGTCTCGAGGATGACAAATGGGTCCTGTCAGGGCGACGCCAGTCATAACAACACACACTCATACTTACACACACACACACACATTTACGTTTTCAGGCATTTAGCTGATTCTTAGCTGTTCTTATCCATAGCAGCTTACAATGACTGATGTACACACACATACTGTATGCTTTACGTGTGTGTAGGTGTAGGTGTGTGTGCGTGCGTGTCCGTGTTTGTGAAGCAGACGGGTGGGAAAGCTTGGGGTCATGGATAACAAGTCAGACCCAAAACACAATGAGCTCGGCTGTAATCTGTCTTATCTGCACTCGTACACACACGCGCACACATACGCACATACATACACATACACACATACATACATTACACAGACACACAGTGGATGAAAGCTGAGCGATTTGAACTGGCAGAATGACCACCTATAAGAGCAGAAATAAGAATAAATATCATAAAAACAATATTTTAGATTGTTACACAAACAGATTGAAAGTTCTTCGGTGGATGAATGAGGAGAATGAAAAATAACTGTCAAGAAGCTCAAAAACTATACGAATTTTTAAAAATCTTTCCTGAGAAGAGACCTCTTGTGGTTATGAATGTGATTACTTGTCTACATAGACAATCCAGGTTGTAGACATAGCCTCCACTGCTGCAGTGAAACCTCATTAGTAGCAGATTTGTGAAAAGCACAAGTCTGCTGATGTCTGCACACACAAAAACTCAGAAATTCGCTTTCATTACTGATGTTCATAATCTAGCTAGAACCCCATAGAGTTGAAACAGAAATTGTGAAGTTCTTCCACTAAGAGTGATGTAGTCACTGTAGAATGGCAGTTTGCCTCCCTCCAGGTGACCTGTGTAATCATGTTGAGGTCCCCCACAGGCTGAGCATGCAGCACCTTCCACCTCTGGGGTCACCGACACTACTTGCAAAAAAAGAATAAATCCAGTCACCAGAAAGTCATTTTTTCCTATTTGCAAAGATGTTGCTCAAAGATGTTCACTTTAGCATGACTTAGCCATTATCTGTACTGTTTTTGGAAAAAACTATAATTATTTTGTGATTCTGTAGATTAAGGACTATCTGCTGGGCACTGAGTAGGAAGTGGAATGATTCTGCTCTGTCAGCTTTGAGTGACATCAGTGAACAAACAGCATTTCTTTATTAGGGTTACTGGGTGTTATGACCTCTAGGGGTAACAAAGTATATATACGGAACTGATATTTGAAAAACTTTCAGTTACCTCTGGTTTGATGAACCAAACTGCACTGATTTAAAGAAAAACTGCTTAGTTGTACAAACTCAATTTTTACCACACAAAGGTGTGCTAAACTCATTTACTACAAATCACCAGCAACCTTTGATAGATACATGAGAGAGGTTTGCATGCAGCCAGTGCTGCTTTCACCATATTGGCATTTGTTCATAGTGTCAATAAAGATCATTTGAATGAAGTGAAAAGAGTCCAGTCTGAAGCAAAGCACTGTAAAGAAGACATGAAAGAAATAAAAGGGGGGAAAGGAGGGAGATAGTAAAAACTGAGTGTTTGGAGAAAAAGGGGGATGGAGAAAAGAGAAGTGAGAGAGAAAGGATACGTGTGAATTTGAGGGAGAAGGAGAGAGAGAGACTATGGAGAAAAGCGGAGAGAGAGGAGGAGAGAGGATAAGTGAATGGAAGTGGAGAGAGAGGGGGTGGGAGAGAGAGACTCGTGTAGAACACTCTCCGGTAGTTTTGGCTCCGGAGACGCGCTGGACGCAGCGGACTGTCCCGGCTCCTCTCGATGATTCACCGCAGCCCGGAGGAAGGACAAACCTTCCACCGCTGCCCGGAAATCGGCGCCCAAGAGCCGCACACACTCTGATAACTGTAAGGCTTTGCTGCTTTGCCAACTTTCACGTTATAAAAAGAAAGGGAAAACATCAAAGGGAACTCCAAAGAAACCTATCGGAGCCTCTCCGCGTCTCTGCCCGCCGAGCGCTGCCTCTGCTTGGACTCGATCAGCACGCGAGATCGCCGAGCTTCCAGGGACTTATCCGGATCATCTGCTCGCTTATTCAGATGAAACTATTCATCACGAACTGGTTTACACTGTAAACTACTCGAAAGTGTGAACGTGAGTGCGTTAACGGCTTTTGTTGGCTTTTCTAACGCGGTTTTTTGCGCTCGGTGTGCGTAAAATCCGCGCTAAAACAAACCATCCGAGACAGAGACAGCGGAGCAGAGGAAGGAGGCAGAAGTCAGTTTATACTTGGTGTTTTATTGGTGTTCGAAGTTTATGTTCCAAACTGAGTGCTTTTATTTGGTTGGTGAGACTTAATTCGTCACGAGTTTTAAAAAGAACGTAGAAGAAAAAAATAAACTGCAAATAGACGCAAAAAAATTCAAATATAAGATCATTTTATTTTAAGTGACACAGAAGATTCTTTTATTTGTACATCGTTTACGTCTCCTCATTTCAGTGGACGTAATTATTTTCTCTTTTTAATATTCGCCAATATTCACCACTATAAAAACTCTGTTACTTTCTAATAATGTCTTCTTATGATGTGTAGAATCGTACCTCATTCTTATCATTGGAATTTAGATCTGCAGATTTTATTTTCTTTTTTTTAAACAAAAAACACACCAGAGTGGAATCCACCTTTGACATTCCTCTGCGAAAGGCTTCAGGTTGAACCAGTGGAGCATTTAAGACTGAACAAACTCATAAAGATCACCTAAAACATCTGAAGCATGACCGTCTCACTCTTTTTTAGTTATAAACACGGATATAAATTAAAATTTGGAATTTTGAATCCGATTTTATCCTTTTAAGCTTGTTTGAAGCCTAAAAAACACATTAGGGTGACTGAAAGGAGAGCAGAAGCCAGACTGTGAAACATATTTATTTGAGATTTGATTTGCAATCAAAGTTGTAGAAAAGTGAAACACCTGATTTGTATAGATTAAAAAACTCAGACTATATTTAATGTTGATAAATTGTCATTTTAAACTTTATACCTAAAACATTTCAGTGCAATTTGCACCATTTTACATTTACGATTTTTATAAAAAAGGAAAAAAGTAAAGAAAAAAAAACCATTATCGATCACCAGGCTGATGTTTAATGTGCTCACAAGTTTAACACAAATGTAATTTGGGATGAATCATCAGAAAAGAAATTGATTGAAACAAAACACTTTCTGGTAAATAAGTGTGAATCAGGTGTGATCTGTTGTAGATTTTGAAATGAGCAATGAGACGGAATTCTGCAGAAAAACAAATCAAGCAAACACATCCGTCATCATTTGAGTTTTGGGGTTGAGCTCTCTGTTAAGTCCCTGAAAACTGATTTATCTAAAAACGCAGTAACTTAAGGCACTGATTTTATCTTTTAAAAAGTCACAAATGTCTCACTAAAGTTGTTAAATATGTTTAAAAATTAATTAAACACAAAATTAAAAAATTGTCTGTAGTGAATCTGACACTTGTTGTATATCTCGTGTTTGAAGTGAACAAACTGGAGCCCCTGCATGTTCAGCGCTTCATGTTTTGACCACTTGAATGTTTCTCTGTGTTTTTTGATCCTGATGATTGATGCCGCTCTCTCTCTGATGTTTCCTCTCAGCAGACAGCGGACAGCCATGCTGAAGCCGGGCGACCCGAGCGGTTCGGCCTTCCTTAAGGTGGACCCGTCCTACCTGCAGCACTGGCAGCAGCTGTTCCCTCAGGCTCAGCTAAAAGCTCCTCTGGCTCCTCCACCGCCCCCACCTGACCGTCTCTCCATCCCTATAGACACCGTGCGCCCGTCCCGCCTGCATAGCCACCTCCTGGCTTCCACGCACTGCACTTCTTCCTCTTCTTCTTCCACGTCCTCCTCCTCAGCAGCTTCTTCTTCAGCAGCAGCAGCAGCAGCTGCAGCCGCAGCCGCAGCCGCAGCAGCGGCCCTTACTCCATCCACCTCCATCTCCATTTCCACCAACGCAGGGCTCTCCCAGCTGCCTGTGCCCCAGCAGATCGCACTTTTTGGGCAGGCATTGGCCCCAGTGTGCGCTGGACCTGGAGGTCCTGGAGGAGGAGGAGGAGGACCAGGAGGAGGCGGAGGAGGAGACCTAGTGGTGGTGGTCCCTCCAGAGAATCCGCAAGGGCTCAACCCAGCAGCTGGGCTCCTCCATCAGGCCAAAGAGCAGAGCTGCGGAGGGGTGGGGGTGGGAGTGGTGTCGTCCAGCGTGAAGAGCAGCAGCAGCGGAGGGAGCAGCGAGGAGGGCGGCAAAGGGACCGTGACGAGGTTCAAGCTGACGGCAGAGGAGCTGGACTACTATCTGTACGGACAGCAGAGGATGGAGATCATCCCGCTGAGCAACCACACGGGAGAGCTCAACAACCGTATGTACACACACACTGACACACACGCTTTATTTAGAGACGCAATCCTGTAATCTTCAGTTCTAACAATCCTTCTGTGGCGCTCAACCATGACCTTTGACCTTGTGGTGTACTCAGTGTTTAACTGTGAAGTACTTATAATCACACTGTAGTGTTTCTGTCGGGCTTAAAATCGTCTGCTCAGCGTTTCAGGTGTTTTAATCCTATAACTACAACTAAAATAACGTATTTTTAATAAAATGTTTAACCACTGAGTGTTGCTAATTATAAATTTTTATTTAAAAAAATAGCTTATTTCTATAATTTCTCAAGAATATTTATGTATTATTACTGCAAAAATTTCCTTTACTAGTTTTTGAAAAGTTATAACTAATCATTTTAAATTATTTTTTAAAATCTTAAAGATAAATTAACGCATAACATCTGCTCTTTTTGACCACAATAATTTTCTCTTTTGCTTCGTGGCGTTTCTTTCAAAATACACACATATGTGGCACGCCGCCAGCATCCGTTTCCACCTAAACAACCTCTTAAAATCAGTTATACACAATAACTAGGGGCCACGTGAAATTACGATAGTTTAAACAGACGATTCCCAATAAAATGATGTTTTTAAATCTCTTCCATCACTTGACATGTGATTCACATAATTTCAGATTTATTTGGTCATTAAAGTGCACTAAACTTGTAACTTGAGTTTATGAGCAAATCTAAAATGATTTAACTAATGTGAGATTTAATTTCACTCACTGCAGTTTTAAAGCGTGTCATGCAGCACTTGTGCGAGACGTTACAGTTGGTTTGACAGCTGCTGTGCTGGACAGTAGGAGCTGGAAGAAGAGGAGGGTGGTTGGCGTGTGGAGGGTCAGAGGTCAAAGGTCAGCAGCCTGGCCTGGGATCACGCTCTCAGACAGCAGCAGTCCTGCAGCTCACAGTTAATATTAACCAGAGTCCATTTGGATCTTATATTAAAATACAAACGCCTCTTTTCTCTGCACCTGTCGGCCTTCACGCACCATTTAAGGGTATTTATTAGAGTGCGCTGTCATTTCATTCCGGTCAAAGCTGCGGATTATTTCCCGAAAAGTAATAAAATTTTATATTAAAAATAGAAACATTTAGAGATTTTTTTTCTTAGTTTTATTTTTGTTTTAATGGTTTTTCACTTTTACTTTTTTGTGTTCTTCGAAAAAAGACAATCTTCATCCGCCTTAAAAACTGATATTTTTCACTCTAAAGCTGACTAAACTTCAGTTTCGATATCGGCTGTGAGTCCTCGCACACGTTTGCACTGATATCGGCGAGGCGCTGTCATGCGTAAAAGACGCACCAAAACGCCGGTTAAAATCTCGCCAGTCTGGCCTAGAGGTGCGTTTCTTCAGTGCCATCGGGGCGTCCCGTTAAAAGAAACACACACACACACGCGCGCGCACACACTTCCCGATGGAGGCTCGGCGCTGAAAACAGCCGCTGTGCACGTGGAGATTGATTTAAAGTTTCGGAAAGTTTGACATCTACCCCAGGAAATCACTTAAATACCCAGAAAAAGGCTTCTAATTTCATTTATATCAGTGATTCAGTTCTCTGTTGTGATGTACATTACCCTCTGAATATAATAAAACTTTCACCGAGTGAGTTAAATCCTGAACTGAACAGATTTGTTCAAGCGTAATTTAAGTTTTTCAAATCGCATTGTTTGCCATTAGTTTAACATTACAGTCAGAATTTATTTATTATTGTAATTTAATCATTTATTGTCCCGATTATTATTATTTTGCTATCGCGCAGTTTTATTTTAATGTCCTCACAACACTTCTAACATTTATGGAGGAATTTGTCGCTCACTGCTTTAAAAAAGGTCCGTTTTTGATTACTTTAATCTCCGACTTCAAGAACATTCCCATAACACAAAAAAAGGTGATTTTAAAGTGGCTGCACCGTGATCCATCTTAATTTCAGTCCAGACTTATTATTATCATCATCGTCATCTAACGGTTTAGTTTTCAATATTTCACATTTCGGATCTCATTGTTTTGTTTTGTTTTAAGTGTTCAGATCTTGCAGCAGAATAACGAGAACTTCATTTTATTTCTGTTTTGCTTTAAACGTTAAACTTCGTGCTGTCTGCTGCTGCAGCGTCACCGCTCTGTCTCGTTCTGCTGTAATAATCCTGTAATCTGGCGCTTTGGCGTCTGTGCCGTAACCTCGGGGTTCATCTCCGCCGCTTCTGCTTTCAGGCGTTATGGCAGCGATTCTAAACAGCACGCACAGATTGTGTGTGTGTGTGTGTGTGTGTGTGTGTGTGTGTGTGTGTGTGTGTGTGTGTGTGAGAGAGAGAGAGAGAGAGAGAGAGCGCGTATATTCCGCGGTGATAAAACGGACCATCAGCAGTAATCTGAGTCGATACGCGCCGGCAGGGCCGATGAGGGATGGAGGGACAAGCAGGAATTAATTGCCGTATATAGTTTTGTGTTTGTGGAGGGGAGAGAGAGGGAGAGAGTGAGAGAGAAGGAGGGGGGATCGATCCACCGGCCTACCGGCCCGCTATTTATCATCCCAACACGGTCGTATTGAGGTCTCCTGGGTGTGTGTGCGCGCGCGCGTGTGTGCTTGAGTGGGCGGAGTGGGGGTGTAGATAAAGCAGTCACATACGCACTCCTTCATGTGTCACTGTCCCAGCTCGATTATTAATTACACTAATAATAATGATAATAATAATAATAATAGTTAACTAATTAACTAAACTAATTATTATCCATTTACGTTTTTACCTATTTTATTTTTATTTAAGTGCAATAACTGCGAGTTATTTATCTTTCTTTGCTATGCTAACAGGTTCTGTCTGAATATTTATGGCACTGATTTTTCACGCTTTTTTAGGGCTCTTATGTCTTTAGGTACATATTTTCAAAAATGTATGATTGCTTTTCTCTCTCGCACTAACAACAAAATAAATGTAAAAAGCATCCACCAGCAGAATGCGGGACTGACTGAAGGTCTATAGCTCGCCATGTGTTGATACAGTTTAAAATAAATTAAGTTATTATTAAAATGATTGACTGCAATGATTTGTTGAGTGACATAAATTAAAGAAGGTCACTTGTTTTTTGTTGTTTTTTTTTCACTATTTTCTAATTGATTAGTCATAAAAAAAAATTTTCTCCAAAAGTTGAATGATTATTAAATTAAATAATTAGAATCAGAATCAGAATCAGAAAGACTTTATTTATCCCCAAGGGGCAATTAACATTAATTCATTATTAATTAATTATTAAAACAGTTTGAAGCTTTTGACGGATCCATCTTTGGTGTAACTCAAAGTCCAGCAACACTGGCGCCCACATTTGCCATTATGCCATGGAATAACCTCATTAGCCCATCACTTAGTCCACTTTTGTTACATGAGATTTCTGTTAAAAGCTTCTAACCCAGGATAAACATGACGATGCCTTTGTGACATTATTCAAGGTAGTTTTTAAGACTTTATAAAAATATTTTCCAAAGAGATTTTTTGTTTTGTTTTTTTCAACAGACTGAGTAAAACTACTTGTGGTGCGTAAACAGAGTTCTTTAAATGCTTCAAAATTTGTGAGTTTGTTAGATGACAAATCAAAATGTTCTCAAACATAGGGATTGTGACTCATTTGCATTTAAAAATCATAATGTTAGTATTCACAGATTCTTGGGTACTTTTAGATTACAAAATGATCAATAAATGAACAATTCTTCCATCTGTTGCTGCTATTACAAGCCAAAAATACAGATAAATCAAGCAGACTTACCTAACATGCTGGTGGATTAGCATACAATTAGTTCCTTTGGTTTATTGCCTTTTTAGTTATTAATTTAATACTCTGAAAATCAAATTAAATTCCAGCTATAGTTCCCCCAGTCCTTTAGATGTTTAAGTCATCTATGTTCACATCCGTTTTATGTGACTGAGCAAAAGTGGAAAAACAAACTGAAAGAAAACATAAAGAGGCTGGAATTTTATGTTCAAT
Source organism: Oreochromis aureus (assembly GCF_013358895.1). Taxonomy (NCBI): domain Eukaryota; kingdom Metazoa; phylum Chordata; class Actinopteri; order Cichliformes; family Cichlidae; genus Oreochromis; species Oreochromis aureus. Next base: position 6,701,309 of record NC_052953.1, on the reverse strand, counting down.
AAATACATACATAAATTTTCAAGCTTTATGTCGATTTCCCAACAGCAAAACGTATGGCTGGAAGTTATCAGCCAGCTGGGATGCATTCTGCTTTGATAGGAAACACAGATCAGTTCCTCCGAGTTACATCTGGAGTTAATACCAGCTGACAGTTTTACAGTAATTTAATAACGGCTGAACACACACACAGACCTCTGATTGCTTGTATGTTGGTTTTCAGCCTCTGTCAGTTTGTGTGGAGTCACTCAAAACAACTTTAGCACACAAACTATACTGTGTGACAGATATTAAATGCAAATCACGCTTTACTCTCTCTAACCGACAAGCTTGCAGGTCAAGTTGTTGTTTACTGTCTTTAAGTGTTAATGGGAGGCTTGAAATGAAATTCAAACCTTCTGTAAAGACGAGGAGCAAGCAGTACGTCACGTATGCTCTGTGCAAAACCAATTCTTGAAAAATCACATCCATAGAGTTCTGACTGATGCTGCGATCGCATTTTGAAGGCAGCATGCTGTGACTGCTGCCTGGATTATGTCTCATCTGGTTACATTGATGCAGGGAGAAGGATTCAGAATCCTGCATGTTAGTAAAAGATTGTGGTTTTCATTAAATATTTAAAATCTAAACATGTCATGGTTTGTTGACATGTTTAATATTAAACCATGACAGTATTTCCTGTGTTTGATATGTGTTTCCCCTACCAAAAAAACAAAAACCCCATCATATTACAGAGCTCCAGTTATTCTCTGTGTAAGAGCTGATGTTGCTCAGAAAGACCTCACAGAGCTGATTTTCCTGATTATGATCAATCGTAGAAATAAAGAGGGTTGAAAGATTTAAACCAGACCTGTCTTAGAAAATCATTTAAAGACCTTGATATTCTGCCATCGATGTAATTCAAGTGAAGAAAAATAAATAATTGCATTTATGAAATTTATAGTTACAGTACGGCAGTCAAGCCTGTTATGTTTAACATGTATGGACATAAAATGTAGACCTCCCAGACTGGACACCTCTGTCTTTTAAATGGTTTTGAGAAAAGAAAAATAAAAGAATCACAGAATGTGAATAGTTTTTATGTATATATTTTATGATTGTAGAAGCATTTTTATTTTTTTATTTTTTTAAAAGGAGAACCAAAAACAGGAAAAGGTTTTTCTACCTAACTGTGTTTTTAAGATGTCCACAATGATTTCTGACCACTACGAGGTGGAAGAACAAACTCAGGAATACTGAATATGTTACAGAAATATATATTTATTCAGTTATAAACCTCACTCTTTGGGCAAACGCTGACTTTGGAGTCTGAATTTGTCCCTAACACAGCAACAACTATTAGTTTTTAACTGGACTCTGCCTCTACCAAAGGACATGATAAAAAGCTGGAAGTCTTTTACTTTAATAATCTAAAGGATTATTTTACATAAACAGATTAAAGCTGCATCAAGTGAATTGTGCTATATGCATCATTTAAATGTTGTTATGAAGTAGTCATATTTTAATTTCATATTTTGGAGACTTTTTCTTCAAAAACAAACAAGAGGCATGCAAATTTGACTGAAAATAAATCATTTTATTTTAATAGGTTCTAAGCTTCAATCCAGTATATACCTAAATAAGATGTAAACTTCTCATTTTATAAATAACTTAATAAAAATTATGTATAATAATAAGATAAAGAAAGTTATAATACACATTAAAAACAAAATTAACTGTTGACTCACCCTCTGTTTTCTTAATGTTAGTGAAATATGTATTTAAATTTCTTTTATTGTAACATGGGCATGTTTATTTTTTAATTTTTAAATACACCACCTTATGACCACTAGCAGCTGTATTTTTCCATCTAGCCAACAGTAGTTTAAAAATCTCTGTTATGAGATTGTCCGGGCTAAGACAAACGGCTGTACAGTCAATACAGGTCGGTGCGTGAAATAGCATTAGCTCGTAAATTAGCACACCTGCTTACCCAAAATATGATCACTTCCGGCTTAAAAAACAAGATGGTGGTGGAGACAACGTTAGTGTAGCTTCATATGCAAAGTTTGGAAACTAATAGGTGATGTCACAGTGAATGCATCCACCTCTTATATACCATCTAGACAATTAAGACAAACTATTACACACTCAATGTAATGTATGCCTTTGTTTTAAGAAGGTATTTCTGGCTTTACATTAAAGATGCTGCAAAAGTTTGATGTAATAGATTAAAGCTGCACCATTTCATTTATGACCACTAGGAGGCAGAAGACTCACAACAAACTCCACATGACAGTTGTTATAGCTTAAAACAAAAGTGTTTTACACGTGTAACAGCAGACGTGAGAAAACAACAGAATTTATTTTTGTGTCCGCTTAATATCTATAGTCTCAAAGCAAAATCCTGAGAGAAATATCTGCGTCTATAACCACTTCCTTCTCATCTAAAGAGGATAACTGAGAGCTAAAAAGTGTATCAGTATTGTTCTGGTTGTAGAAGAAGTAAGTGGAAGCCTCACTGTGTGGTCCCATCTCCTCCGGACTCACAGCTGTGCTATTAACATGCACAGCTGTTATCAAATGTGATGATTTTGCCAAAGAGAAGTCACCGAAACTCAGATTTCTTGCTCTTTGATGCTTGTAATGGCAGAAAGTCAGGAAATAACACAAGTGTATATTACTCTTACAGTTATTGTTGAAGATCAGAGTGACATAAGAAAAACTGTGGAGACTGAAAGAGGCACCTTAAAGTTTCAAAACATGAAAATGCTTGTTACTAAGACGTAAATGAAGCAGATTAATAACTCGGCATGGAGTTTAAAGAGATAATAAAGAGATAAGAGATATCAAAGTCAAACACACTTATTAAAAAATCTGTTTTATGAGAACAAAACACTTCATAAAGCAGCAGAATAAGAAGTGCCTGTAGCCATTTTCACTGGAAGGAGCTCGGGGATCAGAGGCAGAGCGGAGCTGTCTAAACACTGGCGATGGATGCAACAGAATACTGAGGTTGAATGATGGGCAGCAAGGAGAGCATGCCATAACAAGTTCACAGCCAGTTCATCAGTCTGGAAGAGAGGAAGAGAGGCGCGAAGGATAGAGAAGAAACAGAAGATATGTTCACCAATGACACTTTTACAGATTTAAGTCTGCTCCTGTATGCAGTGAATTAGCAGCAGTATCAGACGTAGTCTCAGTACTGATAACAACACAGTCTAATTTAAGGGGGATGTGTGTTCTTGGACTCTATTAGAGTAGCTTTGCAATTTAAAATAAACAATCTTTATCTCATTCTGGACCTTGGCGCATCTGGTGATATTATCACCAATCATCTGTCAAGACAAACAATTTTAGCTCCTCCCCCTTTCAGCTAACTTTCTTCTGACTGGGTCACGTTCATAAACACAAGGTCTTACGGTCAAGGGGCTTTAGTGTCTGACTTGACATATTGGGGATAGCTTCATGTCATCATACAGAACTGAGCCTTCAGAGCAGTCTGAAGTCTGAGCTTTTGGCTTACAAGGATATTCACACATATTCTGACCGCATTATATCTTTGTCACATTTAATATGAGCATACATCTTTGTGTGTGTTGCATACAGTCGTGTGAAAAAGACATGCAGTCGTGAAAACCTCAGCACGCCTCATGAATACGTAGCTTGTAGAACCACATTTACTGGCAATAACTTGTAGTACTATTTTCCCATATGACTTTATCAGTATTCACATCATTGTGGAGCAATGGCCCAACTTTTTGCTTTCATTCATTGTGGGCATTTGCTTATGACAGTCCCTTCACATCCTTTCATTCAGCCAGTCTGCTGTAGACTTGCTGCTGTGCTTAGGATGAAGCACAGCAATCCTAATTTCCTAATTTCTTTAGCTCTCAGACAGATGGCCTCATATTTGACTTTGGAGTACTTTGATACTCAACGACTGCAGCGTCAAACGATCCAAAATCCTCACCCCTCCACCATCTTGCTTGACAGTCGGTATTCAGTGTTAGCGCTGTTATGCTTTGTTTAATTTTCTTCAAATGTGGAACTGTGCATCTCCACAATGGTCTTGGCTGTCCAAAAAGGATTGGTTCTAGTGTGTTCACACACAGCATATCCTGTAATATTTAGCATAAAAAAAATTAAAATCATAGTTTTATTACTTTTTATGTATAATTAGATTTGACTAGTATACGTTACAACAGGATTGAGATTTGTTTTGTGTTTAAGAATCAATTATAAAGTTACTTACATATAAAAGTATGTGTTAATGATAAGTAATAGGAAAAAAGATTGTATACATAAGACACAATTATAGCAGATAAAAGTAGTGCCAGTAGTGTTATTAGTTTCCCTACCATCTTGGTATAAAGCTGAATTGTTTCTGTAAAGAAGGTTTGCAGTTCATAGATTCAGAAACCACAGTCTCTTCTCTTTCAGCGTGTATACACACATGTCAGGAATCCATCAGCTCCTCTGAGGGGTTAACTGATAACCTGGCTCATAGTTTGTTTGATCTCTGTTTGATGGAGATGTTTGGGATGAAACTTGTATGTTTCAGTTAACATGTAAATATGCTTTACATTTGTTCTTTCAGTGTCGAAGCAGAAGGTCCAGTGATTTGATGTGTTTTGACAGATTCGTCGGTAAAATGTGGCTTCAGATAGAAACATCCAATGTAGCATAAACATATTAATTTCTTGGCATTACAGTAGTTTTATTATATGTATTAGGTTTTCTTATTTTTATTTATTCTTAAAGATATCAACAGTCATGCAGGACTAACAGCTTGCAAAGATGACATAAGGCCTGTTCAGCCAAAGCATTGTTGTTTTATTGTTGTGGTTTCTCTTATGATGTTTTTATTCCAGAAACCACACACACACACACACACACACACACACACACACACACACACACACACACACACACGAAATATAAATCTGGGTAACTTCAATTTAAGTACAACAAACCTCTGAAGGATCCTCTCACGTGCTTAAACTGGAACACCACAAACTTGAGTGATATTCATCATCAGATTTAGATGATCACAAGCTTGAATCAGGAGATTGCCTCAAACTCTTTGTTTTTCTAGCAGTCAGATGTAGCACCAACAATGGTGGCCAGATATTTTTAGGTTTCATGTATTTTTATAACTGAGTCAGTTTCAGGGAGAATGTGTGCATTTTAGCTGCATTTAACGAAAAGTGGAATTTGTGCATCTAACAGGCCTGGTTTGGTTTCAGCACCCAGGCTTGGGCCCGTGCACCCCAGTGGATTTATGTCTGCTTCTGTCTCCGGAACTTTTTGCGTGTTTAAAGCAAGGAATAAACTCTGGGTCTGAAAACGAGGAAGTGGCAGAAGCTGCAGTTCCTAGAATGGCCACTGGAGGCTCGCTCTAAAAGCGAGTTGATCTCCACAGATTCACATTAAAAAAGACTGAAAAATAATATAATTGATGTACAACGAGTAAATTTATAATATTTTATTAGCCTATTGTTTAGATAGTTTACCCCCTGGGCATCTCCTAGGTGAGGTGTTTCAGGCATGTCCTAGGAGGACACCTCGGAGCAGACCCTTATATCTATTGCTCGCAAAGGTAGCACTTCTGTATCCCCATGGAAGAGCTGAAGGAGGTGGTTGGGGATCTAGGCATCTCTGCTTAGACTGTTGCCCTGTGGCTTGATAAGTAGTAGAAGATGAGATGGATGGATGGATGGATGGATGGATGGATGGATGGATGGATGGATGGATGGATGGATGGGTTTGTGTGTCTCCCATGCCCTCTCAGGCAACAGCTTGCATAACTGTTAACTCAACTCTCCGTCCTCTCTTTCACTAACACTATGAAGGGAGCTGAAATTTAAAATAAATTGAACCAGAGAGTGACATCACAGCGGCCATGTCCAACTCTTATATATAGAATTTGACTCTCACTCTGTATGTATTTTCTGTTCTCCTAAATTAGGTAACAGTGCTCACATTTGTGTTTCCTTTTGGTACTTTTTTTGTCTTTGGGGTCTTCAAGATCATGTTTGTAATTTGCTTCTTTCGTGTTCCAGGTGAAGACCAGAGCCCTCCAGTCCCGGGCCTCTGGGCCTGCGACTCAAGGCTTTTTTCAGCCTTCCAGATCTCTTTGTACCCTAAAAAAATCAAGATGCTTTTCTTTTTTTCTTTTATTCCATATGTCTTCTTAGCGTTCAGTATTTCTTTGGGTAAAAGTTTAAACATCCACACGCCCCCTGCCTCCTCACACGCTGATGAAGACATACTCTATGTGCAAACATTAGCTGCTGCACCTTATTAAAATCCTCTCATTTTTCCATGCACTCTAGATGTAATCTTTCTTCTCCCTGCTTCAGTTATTCTGTTTGTCAAGGCTCCACTTTGAGCTTTTGTTGGCTCATGTGTCGGGACTCCTACACACACATATGTATTTACTTAGTTATTTCTTTTGTTTTCTTTGGTTTGTTTGTTTACCCACATGAATGAAGCAGTCATGAGGGAAATATCTTAAGTGGCTGCTCTGTGGTGTTTCTTTACTTTTACCCCTGAGCTGAAATAAAAGTGACGTTTTTATTTTATCTCGTTTAATAAGTGAAGGATCCTGGAGAATTTTTCCCATTTACTCGACCGTGACCCAGAGTTACATTTTTTGCTTTATAAATGACCATAATATGGTTTAATTAACTTCAATCCATCATGGTGTAAAAGCAGCCGTCAGTCGATCAAATGACGGATATTTAATTTTGGAAAAGACAGAAGAAAAACAACATTAACATCCTGTTCCTCTCAGCCGCTCTGCTCTGTGGGAGTTTTCTGCGCAGATAATAATCTCTCATTATGTTGCTACAGTCAATTAACATCCATTACTGTCAGACTGCATCTCTGAGTAGATGTTGACACTTGCTAACTCCCAGCAATACGCTCCTTGCCACATTTAACCTGGAAAAACACAGAGGAGAGGACTTTTTTCCCTCATTTGGACTTCATCAGGGCTACTGCTTTTTATTCCTCTTTTGCTTTTTCTTCAGTTTCAGTTTTTCATTCAGTCTGAAGGATTAACCACTGCTTGGAAAGATTTAATCATTCGTACCTCAATTTTGACTCTAAAACTGCGATGAAGTAACAGATCTCTTCATGAAGTGTGTTTATTTACTGTTACATAAAGATTCCAGATTAGATTTGCAATGACTGCTTTGTGGATTTTCTTCCAGTCATACAGTTACAAGTAAAAATACAAAACGATATGTCAGTTTTTCATCCACTTACATCATAATGAACTGCAATTTGGAGGTTTGGAACTTAATGTGTGTGCTAAGGGGATTTTTTTAAATAGCTGGTAATTAATAAAGAATTTATATCAGTACAAAATCTGTATAACTGTGCCAGCATTCAATCACATTTCCAGTTAAAACTTTTTAATTGGTGTTTTCAAAATGGAATTTGCAGGTTTTTAATGGAATTCTACATAAACAACCCAAATGGATAAAATGCATTCATACAGTTATTAAATCAGAAGGTTCACATAGAAATTGGATTTTGAGATTTTCTTATGCTATCAATAAATTTTGAAAGGAATTCCAGGGAACTTCCTAGATTTTCAAAATAAATTATCTCTTTTCAACAATAAATAATAAACGCTAGAAAACTGCAAAACATTAAAATATTAATTTTAAAGAGTGAGTGAGCACAAGTGAGTTTATCTTCAGTGAGAAATAATTTTGACATTGTGTGCCAAAAGCAACACATTTTTCATGCTCTTGTATTAATTAAAAATCTGGAAACACAAGTTGTTTCCAGCACAAGGTTAATCTCCAAATGAAGACACATGTGTAAACACTTGCCTGGAATAAAGTCCCACCCATAACAACACACCAGTTTCAGTGAAAATTGAAAGCCTGCAGCCAGGACCTAAACAACACTTTTTGCCTTTTTAAAAATGAGTTTCATCATATTTAAAACAAATGTCTTCAGTTATGTTATGTTGTTTTGTTTTCAGTTTTCCATCTGCTGGTGTTAAAAAGTCTCTCTTCCTTGCCAGGTTGTGACATGTGTGCAGACAACAGGAACGGTGAGTGTCCGATGCACGGCCCTCTTCACTCTCTGCGCCGGCTCGTCGGCACCAGCAGCACGGCAGCATCTGTCACCCTACCAGACATCCCCGATTGGCTGAGAGACCTGCCCAGAGAGGTGACCCCCACTTCCTAAATACAGCCTCTAACTAAAAACAGTTTGGTTCAGAGCAAGTAAAATCCCCCTTTCTTCTCTGATATTTGAGTGGTTCATTATTTGTTGAAAAATACTTAAATTGAATGTAGTGCCTGCAAAACTATGTAATAATAAGAATATAAATGTACACCACTGTAATATCTTTATCTACCAATTGCTCTCTACCTTCATCATGGCTACCTCTGCTTTGTATCCGGGTGAAGTCCATTCATCTCTCCTTCCTGACATTTAATTGGTCCAAGCCCGAGGAATGCTTATTTTTTATTGGCCACACACAATGTCAATCACAGTAACTGGGCTCAAACAGGTGTGGGTCATTTTGGTTGATGAACTGAGGTGTCAGTGGTGGAAAATATGCATTAGTAAAATAACACACAGTCAATGCAAAAACTACACAATAGATAAATAAATAAAACTATACAAATACAGTTAAACTAGTACTTCCACTGGGTGATATATGTCTGATAAGTAGGCTGCTGTAAGACCATGATATGATAAATCACAGCTACAGTTTGTAAGTAAATTCTTCTACAGAACAAACTACACGTCTCACCTTTAGCTGACTGCAGCTGCTGGTGTCACGTTGTTTTGACCTCTGTGTGCAGGTGTGTCTGTGCACCAGCACAGTTCCTGGTCTGGGTTACGGGATCTGTGCAGCTCAGAGGATCCCTCAGGGAACCTGGATTGGCCCGTTTCAAGGAGTCCCCCTGATGCTGGAAAAAGCGCAGTCTGGAGTGGTCAGGAACACCCGACACCTGTGGGAGGTAAGGAGGGGAGAGCTTTATATCTATGCGTGCACCCACGATTGACTCATGGCTTTGTGCATTTGTGCAATAAGTGTCATTAAATCCTTCCAAAAAGATTCATGGCTGCTACGATGCACAGGAATCAAAATACATACGGGGAAGACTAATTATTTTTGGCTGGTAAAGACACATTTTGAAATGTATCTTTGAACTGAGATCAATAACATTATCGGGGTTGCTTAATTACCCGGGAATTAATGGTGCAGTTTTACAGGTGGTTAGCTCATTAAATCGAGTTTTAGCAGTGCAGTGAGGAAATGGAAAAACAACAAGCAGCTAGCTAGATGCTGGAGGTACTCTTAGGTTATACTTGCATCCTGACATACATATGAAAAAACCATGAAACCGTAGTCAAGTGTCTGTTATATGTTCTTCATGTGCACTTGGAGTCTGCTTGGATGATGTATGAGCAATTGGTGAATTAAAGCGTAGTGTGTTGTGGACATTGGAGAGCACATGGATGTCCTCATGGAGCCTCATGTTTATCTGTGACTATAACACTGGTTTTAGTATCACAACCATCGCATTATCAATGTTATCACATGATGGAAGGATATAGAAGGGGGTTATGTTATGTGCGTTTTAGCGTTAGGATGTCTACAAATTGAATTCTCTCTCTCTTTCTGTACTTTGTATATCTGGAAAGACTCAGCTGGATTTTAAAAGAGAGTTTCTGTGTGCTCGAACACACGTCAGTCACATATTTTGAAATGATTGCATGAGGACCAGACTTCCTTTTGTTAAAATGTTAAATTAACTAACTTGAATTGTTAGACCCATTCATTTATTTTAGGCTTCTCATTCAGGACGCCAGCAGTAATTGTATTATTTGCATCATTTGGAGTTCCTCTTGTGTTCTGCAGGGGAAATAAAAATGATAGTAATACAACAAATAATAGGTTTTTAAATTTCATCCTGTTCTCGCTTTTTGCATTTAGTTGTGTGTCTGCCTGTTTGTGTGGATTTTTTTCTGTGCGTGTGTGCTTGTGGTCAGCGTCATGTCACCTCTCAGTCCATTGATCAGAGCAGATTGTATTTACATACAGTGGCAGGAGAAAGTCAATGTGGCAGTTATAAACAGCTGCATTAGCATTAGAGAGAGCGAGGGAGGGTGGACTGAGGCATGCAGGGAGACACAGAGATAGATGAGTCCCGTGTGGCCGAGCTGGTAAAGGTCAGTCAGACGTCGGTTGACCGGACATCAGTCTCTCTGCTGTTGACCGCAGTGGGACAGGAGGTGGAGGAGGAGGACGTGGGTGGAGAGGGGCTTCTGGTTGTGGTGGTGGGAGGCTGTAGAGGATCACAGGTCAGAGGTTAGGGGGCAGAGAAGACATGATCAGCCAAGTCCGGCAGGAGCACCAGGTTTTTGCTTGGGGGACAAAAAGAACATGAAAGTGATGAAGATTAAACTGACGACATGTTTTTATGAGTTTATCTGATGTAGACAATCACTGAGCAGATTTTACTTTTATATGTTAATTCCTGCTGAACTCAATGTGAAGCTGCAGTTAAATCGGTTGTGCCCAACAGTATGACCTGCAAGAGCTAATCTGCCAAGTGACAGAGAGCAGTTACTGTTTATAAGCACAACTGTTGTCATTTATTTATGACCACCATGTCTGCAGGTCATTTTCTAACCCATTTCTACTCCTCCTCCACTTTTACATGCTATGCTTTTGGTAGAGCTTTGCAAACCCATGTCTGCATGTTGTAGCTGTTTATCGTCACCAGGGGGCAGTTTCATAAATATGTGAACTACTCTATTTCAACAATTGGATGCCATCACTTCCTGTTGGGTAGTTACATGCTTTTTAGAGGACTGTAAACAAGTGTATCTTTGTACTCAGCGCGCCATCGAATGTCTTTGTGAATCTATGCCAAGGCAGAAACATAATATCAATATCATATCTGTTGTCGCTGATGCCTGGGCTGGTCTGGTGTGTGGAGTTATACACTTCTGTGATCAGGTAAAGATTGTGGAGACTTCAAGAGTTTCTTTTTGTCCCGATGTGCAGCATGAATAATGAACACAGGTGATTTTAAAGAGTTAGTTTGAATGGTCCCGTTCTAGATGGATATTAAGGCTAATTAAAACTGACAATCTGAGACAATTTGCCTATTTAAAATGAAATCTATAACACAAAGTGTAGAAACCGAATATTCTGGCGCTAAGCTGTAAGAATATCATGGATGTAATTTTTGTTTTGCTGCTGCAGTTCATTATTTGGACCTGGCACAAACTCTCAGTGACCCTCCATGGGGTCTGAAACCAGCTTTTTAAACTCACTAACCCTGAAGAAATTGGTCTGGTCAGATAACCCAGCTCTAACCATCGGCAGATTACCGGCTGCCAGGCTACGACTGGCCATTAGGCCTATTGATGAAGGAGCTTTACACACAGATTCCATTAAAACTCACTGGTTGTTAAACTCACTTATTGACGCCTCCCAAAACAGGAAGAGATGTTTGTCCTATAGCCAATCAGGGAGCTGGTGTCATGTTGTCCATGGCATCCTAGAAGGGCCGGTTTTAATTAAGACACTTACCGTTACGTCTGAGTGGAACAGCGGAGGGTTTTCTGGAGCGGCAGTATTTTACTGCTCGACAAATCGATCCCCTCCGAGGCAGAGCTCAGTGCTGGAGTCCAACTTTATGGTGGAATAATTCTTGAACTATCTGACCGGCAGCTTCATCACTCCCTACTCCAGCACCGTGGCAGAGAAGTCAGGAGGAGAGCGCTAAAACCCAACTTTATCTTGATGTAAATGTAATTTTTGTAATAAAGTTTAGTTTAGGGCTACATTGATGAGTTAATCAATTAAGTAAAATAAATACTGAGTAGTTTAAGCAGTTCCCGCAGTCCAGTTTCTCTAATTTCTTACCTTGAGGTTTCTGAAAATGCTGATTCACTGATTTATGCTATTATAGATAAATAGATTAAAAAATATATTCAGCGAGTTAATGAAAACTTCACAAAGTTCTTTCTGCTTGTTGGATGGAAAAAGTGAAAAGGGAGGAAGGAGGCAGATGGAGGTGAAAAGGTGTCGCAGATAAATATAACAAAATAAAACCAGTACCGGTACCAAAAAAAAGACACATGGGAAAAGACCCAGTGAAACCCAGTTAACGATAAAAACAATAAAAAAAATAATGATAAAAACCGATAAGAACCCTGAAAACCATAAATTTCACACCCGAGCCTCAACTCACACGGCCCAGTACCGAATGACTCACGGACCGGTACTCACGGACCTGGACCGGTCCGTGGTCCGGGGGTTGGGGACCGCTGCTATAAGTGATGGAAAAGCACAGAGAAATGAAGAAAGGCGAGAAGGAAGGAAGGCAGGAGGTGGGGGAAGGATAAATAAAGTGTACAAAGAAGATGGAAAAGGAAAGGAAGGGATAATGAAAGGTGTGAAGCTGATGGGAAAAGGAAGAAAAGGACAGACTGAAAAGGAAGGAAGGAAGAAAAAACGGGGGAGAAAGTCTTGGTTCACTCCAGCTTGTTTTTATTGTTTATTTGTGTGTTTATTTATTGAAACTGGTATTAAATTACTTTGTTGGCTTCTGAAAATCCACCCAGTTATTGGAGACCCAGTAACTGTGTCCACCCTTTTTTGTTAAAGTGTTTTCACATATCTGGAACACATTAAAGGAAAATCCTTAAACAGAAAAACTATAAAGCCAAAAGATATGAATGAAATGAAATGTAAAATCTTCCTGCAAATTTATCTATTTGTGGCTACAGCAGAACTCAACTTTAGATTGTTTGCAGGTGATTTAGTAAGAAGTTAGTAAATGGAATCCTGTTACAATCCTGGATGTAGCAGTGGAAAATCTCAAACACACATCCAAATATTCCCACTTTGAGTTTCAGTTTCTTTTTGAGGGAAAGCGTGACAGGTTCTCATTCTCGACTCGAACCGGCGACCTCTCTATCTGAACCTCGAGTACGCTCTGATTGAAAAGAATGTGCAGTAAAAACACGAGCGCCGTCCTCTGACCTCGTCCTCTGGGGTTTTACAGGAGTTTTCTTTTTGGACAGATCAGAGACTAGATGAGCTGTCAGCACCGAGTCGGTGAATACGGCCCCAAACATCATAACTTCAGAGCCGCAGAGAAAGAAAAACTGGAGCTGCTCAGTTTGAGGCAAAATATTTTGTTAGTGTGGGATGTTGATGGGACACATGAGGATTCAGAAAATTCCAAAAGCCTGTTGGCATCTTGGCTTTTTGCATCATGAGGCTGTTTTCTTTGTCTGTTTCTGGCTGTCACTCTGTCCGTTTGTGTTTTCCTGTCCGTCCATCAGTGCAGAATTCCCATTGACTTTATGTTTTTAGTGGTTTGTGGTCACAGCATCCAGTAAAGGCTTTGTAATGTTTTCTTGACTGATGTCATTATTTCATGTTTATGTATTCTGGGTTTTATTAAAGCGCCTGATCGCTTTTGACATCATCGCTTTGATTACATAATCAGAAATGGTTTATGGCAAATTCCATATGGTGGTTTTCGTGTTGCTTGGATTTCACTGAGGCAAATACGTTTTTATCGGTGGAATTTATTAATAAAGCAGAAGCGGTCACACTGATAATATGACGTCAGATAGATGCCAGGAACAAAGCGTTAAGGCCCTGACATAATTTTCCAAATGTGACCATAAACTCAATATCTTTGGATTTTTGGGCACTCGACTTTTTTTTAGCCATGATGTGACATTAATTCTTCAAACAATCAACCAATTATTAAAACAAGTTATTATGTGTATTGATAATGACAGTAGCATTCCTCCAACTTAGAATTCAGTGATTGATTTAATAAATGAACGACAAATTATTGTTATATAAATATAGACAAAACTTTAAAAAGAAAATGTACAAAACTGGTGTTTGTCTGATTGATGAGAGTTTCTGTCATGTCCATATACACTTTTTTGAAGACTTTTCCTTATTTTTTGTTACTTAAACTGCTACAGTGTTGGATGCTCAAAATGACTATGGACAAAGTTTCAAACAATGAGGCCAGTGTATGCACAGCTTATCTCTGTTTCAACAATATGTTTATTGAGTTTTTAGAACTACAGGTGAAATACAGGTCAAATAAATCGTATACAGAAATATGAAAGAATATTCATCAGGAAAAAATAAATAAAAAACAAAACAAAAAAATAAAAAACAAAAACAAAAACAAAAAACAACAAAACAGATGGAGTATACAAAGTGTCATTCGATCATATCCCTCACGGATATATCACTTATATCACGTTATGTCTCTTCAAATTATATGACTCCAGGTTCCCCGGATTCCACCAACACTTGTGAAAGGTCCACTCCATCCATGTATAATATAAAAGGTTTCCAGACAATTTCAAACAGCTCCTTCTTCCCTTTCAAAATATAAGTTATCTTTTCCATAGCTAGAGATGAGGGCATGTCCCGTAACCAATGCCCCAGTTTTGGTCTGTTAATTTTTCTCCAATAGAATGCAATTAGACGTTTAGCATGCAAGAGGCACATATTTATGAGGGTCCTGTTTTCTTTTTGAGTCGTAGGAGTTGGTGGATAAAGTCCCTTGCACAACTTATCTGTGTGAGCCAAAAGATCAGGTTGCTGCTCTTACTACCCAGTTTTCCCAACTTTTTTTTTTTCAATTTTTGGCTCTCTGTGATATCATATATATAGAGAGAAAACACTTAAGGCTGTATTGGCTATATCCCATGAATGGCTGGGATATACCTAATAGGGCCATCTTGGGCACACAGTTCTAGAGGGTACCCAAGATGCCCAACAGGGTGTGAAATGTGAACCAAACTGGTCTCGAGCTCAACTTGTAAGCAGACTACTAGAACAAACCTTCTGTTTATGAAGACTAACCTATAAGAAAGCTGACTTAAAGGGAAGATAGCCTTAAAGGAGAAGAGGAGGGAGAAGCTAAAACAGCTCATTTTGAACTGAAAAGCTGCATCAGGGCTCATATTACATCAACAGGGACTATTTTGAGCTGTGAATCGTGCAAAGCTACCCCAGTATATGCAGGAACATAAAAGTGTGGTGGTAGATTAGTACTACTTTGATGTGATTGTAGTACTAATCTATGCATCTATGTTCCCAATGAAACCTCTTGGAGTTGCTTACATGACTGAGGACACCTGCTTTGTTTCCTCTGCCTTCTCCCGATCCAGTCAACATTCAGCAGAATCCACAGTCCTCCAACTGGGTTTGAAGTTTAGCCCCTTATATTGGTCTGTAGACCGTTTTTTTTTTTTCAAACTTTTTTGTGCCGATCGCATGCTAACGGACAATCTAGAAAATTTAAGACATGTTTGTATTCATATCTGTACATCTGTACAATACAGCCTCTATGTCATTTGGTATGGCATCACTTTTTTCTTGGATGTATGAAATGATAGAAATTATTTGGAATGTGCATTTGCATCATCATCTCATACCATTTCCCATCCATTGCTATATAAACCCAAACGAAACTTTGTCCAGAGACCTTTCTCTATCTTCTTGAATTCCTCTCCTGCCCATCTTCATGCTCTTCTTTTGTCATTTCTGAGTTAAAAACTCTTTAAACACCTCGGGGAATCATTTGCTTTCAGGTCAAACTGTGGCTGTCATAAACCACCACTCAGCCTGGTGCTGTTTGGTTAAACCCACTCGGTGAGTCGGGTTAACTCAGTTCATTTCTTGCTCTGCGTGACATTACCCTGTAGGCATGGTAACAGCAGGGGTTCAAGAACAAAGACTGGGGTTTTCCACCCAGACCTACATGTTAGAAAAACGTGTGTGTGTGTGTACATGTATATAGTCTCTTCATAATCCAGCAGCATGTTTGATCAGAGTGTTTTTCCAGTGTCAGAGCCGCTGGTTGTTTCCTCTCCTGTGCTGGTTTCTGTGGAGGCTTCACCTGCTGTGCTGAGCTATAGTACAAACATGTCCACTCTCTTCATGCCACATGTTTGAGCCAACGTTTGAAGTTCATTGTAGTACCCACAGTCATTTATCCTTTCTTTCAGCTCACCTCAGGCAGTATTGTATGATTATATGGTTTAAATTATAACTATAATTTTGTACTTTGTGAAAACAAATGTGAAATTTAATGCAGACTCTCTTTTTTCAGTGTTACCAACACTCCTGCTATCCTTTAGCTCCTTTTTATATATTACTGTACAAACACTGGCTTTCTTTAATCTCACCTTCCTAATGGTTAGAATTGATTGATGAGATAATGTGGGGGTTTTCTAAATTATTATTATTTTTATGTGTATAAGTTATGTAATTTTATTTTGTTGTGTTGTGCACATCAACTGTATAAATGAACAGACCACTGTGACTCTATTCATGGGTTCGTGAGCTCTGGGATGGTTTGTTCGTACAATTAAACACACAGAAAGTCATATTATTTGTCAGATAATTGTGTTAAAAATACTCAAAGACACCAGCAGCACAAACTTGACCAAGAGGTCCAGTTCACTGACTCCAATTAGTGAAGGGGAACCCCAGCAGACAGCTAGCAGCTATAGCTGCCTCTGCTATCACCCACCTGTCTGTCAAAGAAAGCACTGGTCAGTGTTTAAAAACCATCGAACAAAGCACCAGTGTGCAATGTGTCTGCTCTGTGTCAGATAAATTTTTGAGCTAACAAGTTATCCTGGAGTCCATGCTAGGTAAGCTAGCCATGTGTTCTTATCTAATCTCACCAGAAAGATTTAAGGCGAAAATAATCCCAAGATATACGATTCTGCATTCTTTTCTCCAGTGTGTGTGTGTGTGTGTGTGTGTGTGTGTGTGTGTGTGTGTGTGTGTGTGTGTGTGTGTGTGTGTGTGTGTGTGTGTGTGTGCACATGTCTGCCTTCTGCACAACTATCCCTATGATTATATTAGTTATTGGTGGTTGCTCAAAATCATCAAACTGGCTGCATTCCAGTTTTTTCACAACATTTTTGTTCATATTCAGTTTTATGATTTGTGTCAAATGAGCTGTCAGCCCTGGAAAAACATTCTTTAGAAATGGCCTGAAGGAAGTGAGAGACTGTTGTTCAGTTTGGAGCTAAAAACAAGTAAAACAGTTTTAATGTACTGGAAATTTTTTAAATCCTCTAAATAGCTCAGTAACGCTGGGATTTTCTGTCAGTGGTCAGTTTTAAGAAGTAGCATCAGAGCAGAGGGTGTGGGTCATGGCCACAGATGGGTCAGCTGGATGCTGAAGCAGCCTCATGATGTGCAATAGGCAGTCTTCTGGGTTGGGTCTTGAAGACAGCTGCTGAAGGGAGGATTGAACTTTATTGATCTAGCTCTTTTGAAAACAGTAGGGCTTGATAGGAAGAAGACAGGAGAAGAAATGAAAAGACAGAGTGGAAATGACACAAAGTGTGAAAAAGCATTTATAAAAACAGAAAAGAAAACGGTATGCAAATCTCAGAAATGTGATCAGGGAAATCTTCACACCAATTTCTCAATATTATTATCCAAAAAAACAATTTTAGCTTTCTAGACTTTTGCCTTTCCTGTGGTCGAGCTATCAGACTTTCAGGGTTGAGATGAAATCAGAGTGGCACAGTGACAGGAGCAAGCAGTTCATGCTCTGAAGGCCACAAGGCCAAAATGTTAGCATACTTGTTAGCCTGGCCAAATGCATTGGTGTGTTTGAAATTTGGCAACTTTTTGTGTTTGTGCTAGTGCTTATGTGCTGATTTTATAAATTCATTTTATCCAACGAAGCAGTGACAAGATTGTGATTATACAAAAGTTTCACAAATTTAAATCTGTGCTTCAAACTTGGCTAGATCATTGAGATTTAATAGGTGACTTGAATATAAATGAAGGCCTGGAATAATGAGGCATGGATGATATAAATAGTCTTTTTTGAGCTTTAATTAATAGGGTGTTGTGGGTGCTGTTCTATCCCACCTAGTTGAGCTGGTGACCCAGATGCCATAAGGCCCGGGTTCATAACCACCCTGGGCCATTTACTGCATGTCTTCCCCTGCTCTCTCCCGGCGTTCCTGTTCTGTCATAATAATAGCTAAAAAAAAAAAAATGTGTCATGGTGTGCATGGAAAAACTGACTCATTCTAAAATTATTGTTTCTGTCTGATTAGAATGTTTCAGGCTAAGACATACAAATACAGACTTTTGACAAATTAAAAGAAAAACCTGAACTCTTGACCTTGAAGGAATGGATTCAGTGAATGCAGCGATTATGCCCCACATTAGTATGGAATGTGGAACTGCTACTCTTGTTTACGTCTTTTCCACTGATGCAGACAATGCTCAATCTAAACCCTGTTTCGCACATTGCAAACAAAATAAATGGTCCTAAAGAGGCACTGAAACCATGTCTACGTGAGGGGCTACTGCAATAAATTTACCAATGATTGGCAGATGCAGCCCACAGATTTTGCCCATTAATAATTGGCTCTTAAACCTGCCAATATGGAGGCTGGCTCTTAAAAGGCAAAGACGCAGAAATGGCAACAAGTTGACGTAAAAGAGGAAAGAGCTTTTTTTTAGAGCCAAAACTTTAAAGTTTAAAAGTACAAAAGCAGATTCCTTATTGAAGTTATTGCAGTCTTCTTGGTTGTCACATTTCTGCAGAAACCTTTAAGCATCTATATTGAGCACTTTTCCAGTCTCACTGACCACTCAAAACACTTAAGACTGCGAGTCACATAAGACTTTAAAACTACATTTAAAGAATCATTAGTCAACTCAAATTAAAAAAAAAAAAATTGCCGAAAAAGTAAAATGAAGTCAGACCTAAGCGTGATGAGGAGCTGCTGGAGATGAGCTATGGTTTGGGTAATTTGGGTCAACAGGACTGTTGGAAGGAGCTGAGTTGTGCCATGGACTGCAGCACAGATAAAGTTGTTCCAATGGGTGGTGGTCTCTGTCCTTTTGGTGGTGGGCTGCTGCCCCCCTCTGCTTCTTACTGTTGTGTGAGAAAGCAGCACCTCTGCTTCCAGACAAGAACTTTCTGCTGTTGACGTTGAGGTGAATCAGGGTCGGTTATCCAAATATTATCCGTTTCTCTGAGCGATTATTAGCCCTCAGATTTATGACTCTGCTCGCCGCTTGCTGAAAACACAGTTTCAGATGGTGAGGCTGCTCTGGCTGTGTGCAGAGGCCCAGACTGTTGCTCTTGGGCATGATGGCAGCGGTGGTGATGGCAGCAACGGCAGCACAGTTTATAAGGCTTAGTGCTGAAAAATGGACCCCTCAGCGACACGTTGTGTTTTTAAAGAAACTGAAC
This sequence comes from Oreochromis aureus, assembly GCF_013358895.1. Lineage (NCBI taxonomy): Eukaryota > Metazoa > Chordata > Actinopteri > Cichliformes > Cichlidae > Oreochromis > Oreochromis aureus. Next base: position 6,682,038 of record NC_052953.1, on the reverse strand, counting down.
GATTGAATAGCAGTGTGTCAGATGGGGTGAATAAGCAGGACTGTGGCTTTATTTAACCTTCCATTTATTTTTGGCAGGCTGAACAAATCATGTGGCTGTGGAAGATTTAACATTCAGAGTGACAATAACGAGGAGAATCAAATGTCTACAGATATGAATAGTACCCTTATGGGACGTATTGTCTAAGGTTGAGGAAAAAGAGATCAAGGCAAAGAGATCCAAAACAATTGCAAAGCAACAATGAATAAATGACTAAAAAAAGATACTAAAGGAATATAAATAGAGACAAAATGACCACAAAGACAAAGATAATGACAATGTAGGGCTACTAAAGGCCTGCATGAACACAGCTGACCACAAAGAAACACAAAATGAGTGCAAAGAGAAGCAAAAATTTACCAGAGGTCTTAAATGACTACTAAGACACAGACATGGCCACAAAGGGGCACAAAGTGAGCATGAAGAGAAACAAAATGATGGCAGAGACTCAAAAATGACCACGGACACACAAAATGGCTACATAAAGATCAAAAATCACCATAAAAACACATAAGTGAACACAAAGATGAATAAAATTGCCACAAAGAGACAGAAAAATAATCAAATAGAGAGGTTAAATGACCACAAAGACGCAAAAATGACCACAAAGACACAAAAATGACAAAAGAGATACAAAATCACTGCAGACGTGGCCCCACAGTCCTGTAATCAAGTCAGTTGTGCAAGTTGTGAATGCAGAGATCTTTTATAGTAAGATTAGAAAAAGGAGGAAGAGGTGAAGGAGGAGAGCGGTGTGAGCGAGGACAGAGGAGGAGGAGACATGGTAAGATAACAGGGAGGAGGAGGAGGCAGATGAAGAGAGCAGATAACAGTGGAATTAGCGGATAATCATTGATTAGCTGTAAAAGTGAAGTGTGCAAGCATTGATCCGCTCTCAGGAACAGTTTTACAGGATTTGGACTGAAAAAGAAGAACGAGAAGAAGAAAACGGTGCGTTTAGTACAGAAGAAGAAGAAGAGGGTGGAGAGGCTGACTTTTTCTGATGCTGATGTTTGTCTTTTGTAACAGCTGACAGATGTGGTCAGCTGATGAGAAAAGCATGTGGTTGGTCAGACTGAGTTCTGAATAAAAGAAGAGCGTTGGTGGTTTAATGTCACTCTATCAAGACTACATACTTATTAGCATGTAAGCTTTCTCATGTTTTAGTTCAATTATTACCAATGACGTTAAATTACACACTGTGTAGTTTTGATTTTAAAGGTTTTGGAAACTTACAGGTTAAGCTGGTTCATTATCCATATAACATCCCAGGAAGTCTGTTCATCTGGATGTAGCATTTTCACTGGGAGAACTGCTTTGTCACTCATATATATACACCTTTCTGGGATTTCCTTACCTGTGTGATCGATCGTGCATCAAAATAAAAGTATTAAAACTTATTGCACAGTCATTAATTCTGCATGAAGGGTCTGAGGGCAGATTTGTTGTGTGATTTACAGTCTGGAAAACCCCTCACAGGGAAATTTGTGATTTATTGTTTTCAGCTATAAATACCACGATTACATTTTGTGACTTGCGACTTGCAGTTACTTCAACTTTGCAGGTTTGCAGAAAAAAAAATACCTACATAGTGTTTTGTGTGTGTGTGCATTGTGTGTTTGGGGGTCTTTTTCTTTCGAAGCCTCTGTTTTTACCATCACCATATGGGGGGGGGTTAGCATAGCATATAAGGATTAGATGGTGGCATATTAAGTTGTTCAGTCAGCTACTGCTAGCATGCTTGGCTGGTTACTTACAGATAATTTCCTGTTAATTGGTGCTAATGAACAAAAATACTAGGAATTTATTCACAGAAACCCCCCACAAAATTCCTGGGTGGGCAATGTGATACATTATCCCATATTATTTGTCAAATAATTGTATTTAAAATGTTCCAAAATGAACCAACAGCACACAGTGGAGATGAGGCCTAGCTGATGCGCCATATAGACAAAAGTTGGGCTACCCCTGATCACTGATCTTGATCTGGGTTTTAGCCTGGCGTTCTTAGCGCCAGTGAAGGGAAATCTTAATGGTTCAGCTTACCAGAAACAATTTGGAAAATTCTATGCTTCCATTTTTGTGGGAGCAGTTTGGGAAAGGCCCTTTTCTCTTCCAGGATGACTGTGCCCCAGTTCACAAAACAAGTTCCATAAAGGCATGTTGGATAAGTTTAGTGTGGAAAAACTGGACTGACCTGCATAGAGCCCTGAACTCTGACCCTAAAAATGTTCTTCTGGATGAACAGGCAAAAGTTTCCACAGACGCTGCTTGAAATCTTGTGGAAAACCTTCTCAGAATAATGGAAGCTGTTAGAGCTGCAAAGGGAGGGATCTGTTTAAAATGGGATGTCATAAAAGCTGTGGATGCAACGAATAGGTGGCCTAATACCTGTCAATCACTGGAATCACACCTGTGACCTTAAGCCTTCATAAGTTTGAAATGGTTGCGTTATTTAAAAAAATTGCCCTTTAATAGGTGAGATGGACTCTAGCCATCAGTTGTTATGAAGGGGGAAAATTAGTTGTAAAGACCATAATAATAACTGTAAGCACTTTTATTTCTGTATTATATTTGCACATTTTAACATGGAAGTCTGTGGAGATTAACTCACTTTTGGAGTTGGCCCCAAGTGGAGGCCAAGACCAACTTGCAGTACAGAAACTGCACTTTTTTAAAAAAACTTTTACATTTTTCACCCTTTAATGCTACTTTCAGGACATACAGTAAATATTTGTCATTGCTTTTTGCTTTTGACAAAAAAATACAAAATCAATTTAAAATGATTCAAACACAGTTATTCAACTGGAATTAAATACATGGCATATATTAAAAGATCTTAAATCTTAAATATAGATAAAATGCCCCAAAAGAGGGAAAATGTTATGTTGTAAGATGGTGTTAAGGAAATTGTTTAAGGCCCTCATCTTTGACTTTGATTTCTTTTCATGCTGTGAGCAGCCCTCTAACCCTGACCTGAACCCCTAACTGTTTTTACACATCATTTAACACCATAAAATTGTAGTGTTCATTTTGAATGTAACCACACAATATGACGTTGCTTTGGGTAACAGAGAAATTTATGTTTCTAGTGTGTTTGCGTCTGTTTTGGGTTTTTTTTCCCCCTTTTTTTGCAGTGTTTTGGGGCCTAAATAGAACATTTAGAAACCTAACATTGCTCAGATGCAAAAGTCTTTCTCCCAGCAGTCATAACTCACTCCTCAAGTCAGTCTTCCACCCTTTTTTTCCCCCCCAAGACCTTAAAGAACACAAAGGTTATGGTATTAATTATCCAGTTCCAGGGGTTTTAATTAGTTACAAATATGTTTTAGTTTTTGAATCGCACACTTATTACATATACAGTGTCCATTATAAAATAGTTTTTGTTGTTTTGCAGAGAGAATTCAGAGTCTGAAGTCTGTTGACACTTGGTTTGTGTGTGTGTGTGTGTGTGTGTGTGTGTGTGTGTGTGTGTGTGTGTGTGTGTGTGTGTGTGTGTGTCTCTTGACATACTGAAGATGGAAAAACTGAACTGTCACACCAAATATCACCTAATAGCAGCTTCATTTCATAACAAACAAAACTGTTCTGTGTTAAAATAAAAGCTTCAAACACACTCCCATATGCTTCCGTGTGTGTGTGTGTGTGTGTGTGTGTGTGTGTGTGTGTGTGTGTGTGTGTGTGTGTGTGTGATAGAGGAAGTGTTGTAACGCCTTCAGAAATGATAACTCACAGCTGCATTAGTGACTTACTGACACACACAAAGTGATAAATGCATTTAACGCACGCACACACTTGTCTCACTCATATCGTCGTCTGACGGCGAAGTGGCCATTTACATGCCAGTGTTGGTTCAGAGCGACAGTTAAGTGTTTTTAACTGATAGCTGAAATGCATTCCTGTCTGCAAACACACACACGCACACACTCACACATATCACAGAGTACCTCTGCTCTTGGTCCAGACAAGGAGAAGATTTACTCTCTGTAATTAGGTCAGAAGGTCAAAACACTGTTGGTAAATTGTAGTCTCTCCTTCTGTGTGTGTGTGTGTGTGTGTGTGTGTGTGTGTGTGTGTGTGTGTGTGTGTGTGTGTGTGTGTGTGTGTGTGTGTGTGAGAGAGAGAGTGTGTATGCGCGCATTCCAGGGTGTTGATTGAGGCTGTGCAGGTCCCTCATTAACAGCCATCAATCACAAATACGTCCAAATTCAAATTCCTGAGCTCGAAAGCAAAAATTAATTATTAAATATTTAATCTATGAAAGCTACATATATCCATGCTCCAGGGTAACAAATAAGAGCGTCTATTTAGCCTGATATGTGTGTGTGTGTGTGTGTGTATTTATGTGTGTGTGGACAGTGACAGAGCAGTAAGTGAAGACCTGACAGCAGAGATCAATGACTGAAAGAGAGAGCTGTAATCCACTCTCTTAAAAAGACACACAAGCTGTCACTGGTTTCTGTGTCTGCACGTCTGTGTGTGTGTGTGTGTGAGAGAGAGTGTGTGTGTTATTCTCCCCTCTTACCTCCAGTTTTCTGGTTCTTGTAAAGCTAAAGAGGCGGATGCAGATAGATTAGGCTCTCTCACCCTCCACTTCAGCTCTATTGAAAAGTTAAAACTAAATAATCAGTTTTGCTTGACTTTATGTAACTTGCCACACTTTCCACACTAATAAGGACAGAAAACATCCAATACTCAAAGTAAGGAGCAGATCTGAACAATCTTTCTCTAAACAATATTGTGAAATAATAGTAGAAATGTCTGAAAGTGGATTTTATGCCACAGCTTGCACATGTCCTAGTAAAGTGTTCCTCTGCAGCACTCGGTGCAACATTAACTAAAGGTATTAACAAAACAACCACTTACTGATAAATGTCAAATGTGTTGTGTTGAAGAGATATCAGTTGAAACTGAATTAGGGCTGCGGTGTATGTTGTTACATTATTAATCTAAAACCTGAAATGGGAGGAAATGTCTTCATACTGTATATCTATATGTAAAATGTAACTTCTTGGTGGTGAAAGAGGGTAATTTAAATAAGTACCTTTAAGTGTATTGTCAGAGCAGAGTGCTTTGCCACATGAAAATGTGTTATGCATGACTTTCTCAATATCGTCAGGACTTTTACCAGAATTGAAAGATAAAATCTTTAAAAGTTATAATTGTGATGAAAAGCTGTCAAACTCCGGCGTCTGCAGATTTATACATGGGAGTAAAATGGAAAGCTTTGCTGTGTTGGGAAAAATAAGACAAGTGTGGATATGATGTGGTGTGGATTTTTTCTACTGTTTTATAAACTACATAGAATTATTCAAAAGATTAAACAAAGATGAAATGGTGTGTTAGTCATTGCAGTTTCTTTGAATAAAGCTCCCAAGACACTGCGCTTTCTGCAGAAGCAGCACTTATAGTATGTATAATGTGTGGTCTCAGTGTGAGAAAACAAACCAGTGCGCTGCTGTAAGGGTCATCTGTCCCGAACAAACTGAGGGTCAAACAAGGAGAATTTACTTAGCTTTAACAGACTGAAGCTACAAAGAAAAAAAAATCTCGTTTTGTTACGACTGTTGTGCTCAGATGGAAAAATGACAGCTGGAGCCGTGAAGCCAATCCGGCAGCCTGGCAATGTTTGCAACATTTTCTGTCTGTTCAACTAAACAACATTTTCTCTTTGGCCGTTTATCTTATGGCTGGAATTTTGTTGCGATGGATTTGATAAACACAGGCGGCCAAAACGTCTTTGACAGAACAGCATCGAGCTAGAAACCAGCTGCTGGTCTGAGAGGCCCAAGTTCACTGGAGCTTCAGATGTCATATGTAAACTCAGCAAAAGGTGGCCCTGCCAATGAGAAAGTGATATAATATAATATCAAGGGTAAAACTTTAAATCAGCACAGATTCATGACAAAAAATGGTAAAATTCAAACGTACAGAAATAACTTTTAAATGTGTTTTACTATATATATATATATATATATATATATAAAAAAAGTAACCACAGCACGTGACTGAATGCTAAAACCATTTCAGGAAATTCAAAATGCTTCAATGAGGCAAAGACACAAATTACAAAAAAGGAAAAAAAAATGTAAAAGTCTACGAAAACAAAAAATAGGATTCAGCTAATCAGTCAGTTTTACCAAGAGTCAGACGAGAGTGCTGTTAATCCTACAGTGCACAACACTATTGGATGATAGCATGCAGAGGACTAATACTGAAACAAGTTTTAATATATTTGCTGAAGTACTTTACTGTATATTTTGCTTTGTGCATTTTTAAAGCTTTAGGAAAAACAAATCTACCGGATACATCATTGTTGTTTGTCATTATCTGAAATACGATTTAAAAAAACCACACAAAAAACAAAACCATCATGAAAAAATACTTTAAGGACACTCATTCACTACTGTACACGGTGAATATAAAGCCAGCAGGTTACATTTTTTAAAACTATTTTGGAAAATCTAAATGTTAAAAAATGAACAAGTAAACTTCTGAATAGAACAGAACAGCAATATTTCAAAGTGACTGATTGTTAATGTGAAATATCTAATGCTTCTAATCTCCGTGATGCTGCATGATTATAAATAAAGCACCTCATCAGTCATCCCCAGGAGAAATGTTGCTGTAGATAATAATTATGAGCCCTCATTTATTAAAAACAAAACAAAACAAAACAAAACAAACTTTACTGGCAACCTCCTGGAATTTGAAAACATAAAATTAAAAAGACGGGGGGGGGCAGTGCCAGAAACTGCAGTTCCTCTAATGTCCACTTGAGGCTGGCTCCAAAGTGAGTTCATTCTTATACATTCCCATATTAAAAATATCCAGATTTACAGCAGAAATAAACATTTTCACAGTATAGTGCATGTACTAAAAACGATTTTTGGGATGCGACTTGGCAGTAAATAGCAGTGTCTATGTCTCTGCATTGCACTCATATAGTTTATTAATGCAGTGTGCTAACCCATCTCACCAAAGTTAGTAATTAACCATTTCTGTTTAATTATAGTAACCTCCTCCACCCCCTGAACCCACCCACCCCCTCCCGCCCAAAACATATGAGAATGGCCAACACTGAGGCTTTAAAATGCCCCCAGACCAATGGGCAAAGCCATCATGCCTCTCGGAGTCTTTATGTACAGTCTGTTTACTTAACTGCGTTAATCATAGATCATTTTTTTCACCAGCTTCTCATGTGAAGGTTTACTGCATAAATTAAATAGTATTTATCACAGAAAACTCAACATCCTTGTGAATTGCACAAAAAAGCTAATTTGGAAGTTTTTGTGTCTTAATTATGTAAAACAGAGAAAATGTGGAAATAGTTTCAGGCCACAAGATAAACAACCTAGAAAAAAAATGTACACTTAATCATATAAAGTAGTTTATGTGAAATGGACAAAGATTCGGATAAGGGCAGGAGAGTGTGCAGGCAGTCCAACAGCGACAGACAGTAAAGTGCTTACATACAGAGAATAATAAATGAGGCTGTTTCCTCTGATTCTCACAGTCATTTACTGCATTGATTGTTTGTTGGCTGTATGGACAGCAGAGAGGCAGGCTATTGGCTCAGGTCATCACCTTATAAACACACTCAACGCCGCCTCAATACAGTCACACTGCATCTTTACCACGGATGGACGGAGGGATGGATTAATAATGAACACACACACAGACGGAGGCTGAGGGAGATCGACTCCTTTTAAGTGCTTATGATCGCTATTAGCTGTGCACTCTTCAGATTTCTGTTGATTTATTTACTCATTTTTAATTGTCTCATGCCTGTTGCCTTTGCAGCAGATATCTAAATGTCAACTTCTCATATACAATTTACATTGGTCGAGTAATATTTGAGTTGCACATTTTCAAATCAATGTAAAATGATAACTTCAGACTCTCCATGCTACTAAAAGATCTGTTGTTGAAGGAACTGAAAGCTTGAATAGGGAATGAAATCATTGAGCCTGAGGGTGGCACTAGAGGTCACTGGGTCAGTATAAATACAAGAAACATTAAATCTCTGGGGAATGTGATCAGCAAATTTCCCACCAGTTCAAACACTTAATTTTAATGTTTTCCGTTTAAAAGTGGATTTGTGGTTTTCTTTAGGGGAACAGACTGAGAGATCTCATCTTTGAGCCAGGAGCAACAGGAAAAAAAGCAAGCTGCTTCTTCCTCTTAATGGACCCTTGTTTGGTTTACGTTTCAGCTCCATTCTTCTTATTTGATGTGCAGCCTTCCACCGTTGCTGTGAAAAAGTATTTTTAGGCCTCGATGTTAAAGCTGGCAGACGGAGCTGTAAGGCTTTTAAGCAGGTGTAAATCAGGTCTGTGTAACGTTTAACGCCCAGCAGGCTGTAATCATCACAGCTCCAGCTGACTGTGGATAAGAGCCTAATGAGTAGCTGCAGAATCTTGTTTAAAACATTTCAAATCAAATTAAGTTATTTGTCTGAGCTGCAAGTGCACAACTCGTTATCGTTTTCAGTTCATTCTTAAGAAAAGAGGCTGACCCTTACACTGGTATATCATCACACTATAAATCGTAAATTAACAAAAAGATATATATTTTCAGTTCACATTTTAATCTGCAACTCCCTACCAGTGTCATGAGAGATGCTATCTTAAACACTGAGATAAATTTTAATGTTGGATGAAATTTTGGAAGTGACAGCTCTAATAGGACAATTTAGAATCTTCTAGAGTTCATTAGAAAATCTTCATCTATTCTCATCTATGTGCAATTGATGTTTTTTAAGGGGGTTATTCCTTTAAAAAAGACATAATTGTTTGATTGTTGTTGCATTCCATATATATATTATGTAGATTATCAAAAATGTATTTTTTCAACATTTACTTTAGTTTTGCAGTCCCATGAGATTAAACAAAAATGTGTCAAAAAAACAAGAAACAATCAAATTGCCACATGTTGGATTGTTAAAAAAAGAAGGGGGCCCTGTAAATGTTAAATAAAAGCAAGCACACATAAAAATAAGTATGCACTTAATAGTAACATCAAAGTTATTTTATTTTTAAGAATAACTATTTGTGATAGTAGTAACCTTGGTATTTTATGTGTTTTAGCTTCTTCTTCTTATAGTAAATGTTGTATTATTTTTAATATTACATTTTACTTTTAGTTTTTCAGTTTGGCATTATGTTTATATGGGGTTTTATGTTTTGTATCCATATTCTTTGATTACTTTGAGTCAGTCCCTGGTGTTTGAATGTGCTATATAAATAAAACCAATCTGACTCTTTTAAATCTAAATTTCCCTTATTATTCCAGAGAAGGAACTACATAACTCTGGATGTTGATAGTAGCTATATTGTGGTGGTAGGGCATGGCTGAATGCTACAGAAAAAAGTGTCAGTTGGAGACCATTCGTTAATCACTATATTTGACAAGGCTGAGCTTTTATTAGTTTTACTATTATTATTTTTCCAACATTTTGAAAATAATGTCAATTTTTGAGCTAGTTATCTAGTAAGTTACATGCAACATGCCCACTCTGCTTTGTTCAAGTGTACACAGCACCAAAAACTTTTTGTTACCCTTGAAATTTTGTTTTGTTTGTTTTTGTTTTTTTGATGTACATGGCAGACTTCAGACACCAGTCTGTATAGTTTGTTTACAGAGTCTCTGAAATCACTTGGTTTTTCTTGATGGATATAAACCATAACATCTGAAATGCGTAAACTTTTTCATTGTAGGCTACTGAGCATTTTATTTGGAAACTGGCAGAGGAATAGAACAGTTCTGTGTTACTGTCTGCATTCCATTTTTTTCCAGAATCAATTTGGTCATTTCAGTTAAGTTGTTATTGTTTGAAAATGTTTTGTTTTTTTAGTGTCAGTTGAATTATTTGTGGTGATTTTGTTGGTGGAAAGATTTATTGTGTTTAAAATAAAAACAAATACAATACCTTTTGAAGGTAACTGACTTAATCATGTAAACATCCCACTTTTACTGTCATCAGTACCTTCTAAAGCGTTCTGTATTTACAAATCTCACCATATTGACTAAAGCTAAGTACATTTTCTTTACATTAATTTAGTTATAGTTTTGTCTACTACATACAACTTAAATTGTCAAGGTTTGCTGTGTGGCAGGCAAAGCAGAGAGGCGATCTGGAAGACCTGGGAGCCAAGGCATAAAACCTTGCCTAACCTTAAAAAAACAAAAAAAAGCTAACAGGAAGACATAGAACAAGCAAAGACAGATTCAAATATACACACACGGAATAATGAGGGAACAGGTTGGAATACAGCTGACTCTAATCATGATCTGATGAGGCAAGGGAAGCAAAACAGAACCCAGAGAGACTATCAAATTAAAACAGGAAATTACTAACACTGAGACTAGAATAAGACATACGAACTTGACACAAAGACAGATGATAACAAAACACACAGACAAGACTGAGGGCACAGAATGGGGTACAAAAGGGGATAAGCAACCTCCTATAAACTTAATGCACAGATAACTGGAACGAAACCACAACAAAAACAGAATAACAACAATACAGAATACAGAACTGTAGTACAAAGATAACCAAAACTACAAAACCCCTCAACATCCCTTAAAGCTCAAACCATGACACAAAGAGTTCTTGTGTCTCGTTTAAGTCTTTAGTTTTAGTTAACTATAATAACCTTGTTTACTGTTACCTTATTTTCAACAGGATACGATTGTAATGTCAACTATACAAATTCAGATTTATTTTGAATTGGATTTACACTGAGCTATGAGATTATAATATATAATAAAAATTATTATTATTATATTTAACATTTTTGTGCCGTACTTAAGTGAGGTTGGTTTCACTGTCAATTTAGAAAATGAGCTAAATTATTATTTAGTAAAAGTAAAAGATTTCAATACGTATATTAATCTATACAATTAAAATTTACAGTCAAGGTATTATTACAGTAGCTACAATTATAGTCACTAAAAAGTTAGTTGTGTGTAATTCATATCTGACATTTTTTCTTTTATGGGTGAAAAAGATACTATATGTGCTACCTCTAACTCTGAAGGTTGTCTGTTTTCAGATATATCAATACTATCCTGAATTAATGACAGCTCTCTGTTTTCAACTCTGATAATTTGTGTTTCCAGATCTACGATTCAGAGGGAACGTTACAGCACTTCATCGATGGTAATGATCCCAGTAAATCCAGCTGGATGAGGTATATTCGCTGTGCGAGACACTGTGGGGAGCAGAACATGATGGTTGTACAGTACAGGTAGGGGCAAGTCTTTGTCTCTAAGATGTTATTTCTATTCATTGTTCACAGTGTAGATTCAAAGCACACAATGAACAGTTACTTCTACTGTTGCATGTTTATATTGGGTAACAAAGGCAAACAAAACAAAGGCAAGTTTTTTAGACTGGTTCTGTATAAAATTTGATTTGGATTTCCTTTAAAAATTTAAATATAATTTTCCCAGAATTTTATTACAAAAAGACACCTATTCACTGAATATATTTTACTATGAATACACCCAATTTTTAAAGTGAAAGGTGTCACCAAGAGGTGGTGCTTTCTTCAGAAAAAAAACTTTAATTATTTGGTTGGACTGTGATTCTACTCTGCCTGTGACCTTTTTTTTTCTTTTTTTTTGTTACACTTACTAAAATCCGGTATGCTAGTGTTAAATTATTTTGTTGTTCCTGGTTTTAAGACGAATCTCACTAACACCTGTTAGAGAGTTATAAGCACTTAGTTATGAGTACAAACCTTAGTTCAACAATTTCTATAATAAATGTCACTGCATTTGTGTCCCACAGTTACAGGAGAACTGGTTTTATTACAACAACCAATATGAATACATTACCATCTCTTACCATAACACCACCAAATTAAGGATTTAAAATTAAAGATTAAAAATCCTGAATTTTACATAGTTAGATAACTCAATTATACATATTAAATAAAACAAACAAGCTATGAAAACAAACAAAAACAAAAAATTGCTGATAACTCAGTATAAGTAGGTAAATATGTAAACTCATATTAATGATAAGTTACGCTTAGCTCAAATTATTGGATGTTGTTTGCATTTATAGTGTTACTGTCACCATTTACCATAAATTAAAACAATACACATGCACAAACAAAAAGCTGAACAATGTCTAGTGTATTTTCTCTATTTTTTAAATCTGATTTCTTTGTTATAGCAAAGAAGTAAGATTGCAGCATGGTGGCACAGTGATTAGCACTGTTGCCTCACAGCAAGAAAGTTCTGAGTTCAATTCTGACATCAGGCCGGGGCCTTTCTGTGTAGGGTGTACCCTGCCTTTCACCCTAAGACAGCTGGGATAGGCTCCGACCCTGAGAAGGATAATGGATGGTTGGACTTCTTTGTTATATTTTCATAGATTTTTCCTTCTTCTGCATTATTCTGATTAGCATGGTGAAGCATTATACTGTTCTTCACCAGTTAAATCTCAAAATAGATATAAATAATGTAATACTAATACTGATACTACTACTGACAATAACAGTTTGGGTTTCTTGAAAGGCACTATATAAAGTAAAAAGTATTTGCTCCCTTCCTTATCTCTTAGCTTTTTGCATATTTTGCACTGTAAATGTATCTTTATAGACAAAAAAGAAAAAAAAATAGTCAAAAGCCAAATGTCTCAATGAACAGGTCAGGGGAGCATGTTCCAGAGAGTGGGCAGCACTGAAGGCTTTGCCCCAAAATATCTGTCTTATGTGTGGGATGGAGAATGGGTTACTTAGTTAAAATCTTAGAGTCTGAGATGCAGTGCAGGGAGGTCCAGTAAGTACTGGTGTGCTGGTTTTGATGATTGGTTTAGTTGATTCCTTATCTTTGCCAGCAGTGCAGTATTTAAAATTATCTACACCAATATTGACACAAGCGTATTCCCCTGAAATTAGGTTTCACATCACTATAGCCATACCTTTGGTCCAGGTAAGACAGTAAACCACACATTTCTTCATGTGAGTTTTAACTTTATCTACTGGTAATGTCTGAGATTTTCACTCCTTTTCGTTTATTCATGTATTTTAGTATGCATGTATTGATTTATTAAAGTCAACAGACATTTCCTTAATAATATGTACAAGGTAATTATTTCTCACCTTTGTTAAAGGATCTAGTGTTGTCTAGCTGCAGGAGTTGTTGGTATCTTTTGGTTGTAGAAAACTAAGGTTAAAATTTTGCATATAGTTTAGTTTTTTTTTTTTTGTCCATTTTTGATACATCTCTGTCCATCTTTCTGTTTCCTGTCCAGTACAGAAGAGATCTAAGAGAATTAAGCTTTGTTTTTTTTTTTTCTCTTTCCCAATTTTTAGAGATGAAAATCAATTACTAAATGGCAAGCTTTATGCACTAGCACTACATCAAAAAGCACAACCACAGTTGAATTAGTATGGTGCCTTTTTTTATTCTGTTTACAGGGAATCTATCATTTACATTTTTTTTTTTCACAATGACTGTCTTGCAGTTGTTTTTAATCAAACCTCATACCAAGCGATTCAAATGCAGGAGTGCAGATGAGGCATCCCTTTAAACTTATTATGAAAAACCTGCTGACAGTAAATCGCATGAAAGTAAATTGAGATTAATCATATATACTAGGTAAAAAAAACCCAAAAAACATTTTCACACTTTACATAGAGATTTAATGACATGGGTATATTACAATAAAAGTCACATTTCAGGTTACAGGTTTGTAATTTGAACTTCAGCTATGAATAAAGGTGCACTTGGTTTATTATTAAACTTCTGTTAAGTGTATATAATGAAAATGGAGAAAAAAATAGGATTTTACAAAGAACATCTCAGAACACTTTGCCTCTTTACATGTAACATGTTTAAAACAATAGAATGCTCATTTAGCTATACTGTCAGAAGTTCAGCAATTGCTTCTAAGGAAAAAAAAAAGAAAAAGAAAAAAGATACATATATATTGTATGTCTTTTTTGTAAATGTATGCTTCAAATGTGTAATGCAGTAGCAACTGGAAACTTGTTAAGACAGTTCTCCTATACACTGGCACACTATACGTCAGGGGTTCATGCAAGAATACCAAGAACTATGTACATTCTTTCCTTAGAAAATATTTTTTGTGTTATTACAAGATGCAAGTAATAAGGTTTCTGATGAATGACCATAGTGTGTTGTGGTTTGGTATCTTTGATGCAGCTGCTCTTAGCGGCTAATAATTGTTTGGACACTGTCACTATCAGTCTCAGCAAAACTGATTTCAAATAATTTGGGCGTCTTTGCAAGATTCCTCCTATTATAAAATTTACAACTATTATAATGAAAGCCTATTACTTCTTATTTTGAAGCAATAACAGTATGATGTTCCTGCAGGTGTGGGCAATTAATTTTCCCAAGGGGCCACATAAGAAACTGGTAATCTTTTTGGACAGCTGCATCAGAAAGTATTAACTCATACAATAACTCAGTTGTCTTTATCGACTGCTGCTGGTAAGTGTGGCCCCTGGGAAAAAAATTACTGCCAAGCCTTATTGGAGGTAAGTCTTGCCACTTGGCAACCATATTGTTATTACCTCCAGGGAGTCATTTTAAAATTCTTTTTTAAATGAATGGAAAGAAAGTTATAACTTCAATGGAAGTTATACATTTCTCTCAACACATAGAGAATTACCAATCTTTCTCAAAATTAGAAAAAATGAAAATATTACATTGACAATTCATAGGGAAATATCAAACTGAAACACATTTGCTCCCATTTCAAATCAGAACACGCCATTATAGATAAAATGCTGCTGTCAGAAAACATTTTATAAAATTTTACAAAATTGTTGTTCTGTGGCTTTCTTCATATGTTCCTGGATCCACTTATCTATTTCGTCCCCATGTTGTTTCTGCATTTCGTCAATTTGTTTTACGGCTTGAAAAGAACATTTAAGCTCATTCATTTCTTTTTCTTGTCGCTTATTCATTTGAGCGAAGTCCTTCTTATATTCCTTTTTTCGGCACAGCTGTTGAATAATGAAGTCATTGTTTTTTTGTTGTTTAAGCTTCATATTCTCAAATTCTTTTTCTTGTGTAGCTATCACAACTGCAAAGTCAGTGGTGTATCTCTGTCTGAACTCCTCTGCTTGTTTTCTGGCTTCCTCTTGATTTTTCCTCATCATCTCCTCCATTTGCTTTTGAAAGTTTTCATGTAATTCTTGCCATTCTTTTTCCTCCTGTTCTTTTCGCATTTGATATTCTTTCTTTTCCTGTTCATATTCTTCTCTGAGCCTTTTCAGTCGTGTTTGCTCCTTCAATCTATGTTGGTCATCTTGAAGTCGTTTTTTCCGCCACTGTTCTGGTTCTTTTTCCCAACCCTCACTTTCTTTTCTGATGTTCTCTGAATTTTGTATCAACTTTTGTCCGGTAAATGTCTTTTCTTCTGATTCAGATTGAATTTTCTTCCCTTTTTGTTTCCACTGGTGTTGCTGAATTTCTTCCCTCTGTTTTCTCTCCCTTTCCTCTTCTGCTCTCTTTTCCTCTATCATTTTGTTCTCCTCCTCCTCTTTCTTAATTAATTCCATTTTCTCTTTTAATGCTTTCTCTTTTGCTGCTCTTTCTTGTTCAATTTTTCGCCTCTTCTCTTGAATTTTCTCTTGATGTTTTCTTTTAAGGTCCCGCTTATCTTTCAGTATCTCTTCTTCTTTCTCCTGCAAAATCTTCTGCATTTCCTTCTGAATTGCGTCCTCTGTCTGTTTGAACATCTCTGAGGTGTAGTAGCCACCACCATTTTTCTTCACCATTGACTCAATCTTGGTGAGCAGCTGACTGACTTGAGAGCGGTTACTGGGATCATTGTTATTGAACACATGGTATCGTCCTCCACATTCAGCTGTCAGTTTTTTTATGAACCCTTCGCTGTCTTCTTCCATATAACTCTCAACTGTTTGATTTTTTAGGTCATCTCCTCTGGTGAATAAGATAATGATGAAGTCATTTGAATTCTTGCCAAAAAAGTTTTTGATGAGCTCCACTGTTTGTTTTTCCTCCTTTGTAAAACGACCAATCCTCAGGACAAGTAAAAATACATGAGGTCCAGGAGCCATCATTGTGATGCATTTCCTGAGTTCCTGTTTAATTTTATCATTGGACAGACTTGTGTCGAATAAACCAGGTGTGTCCACCACAACAACAGGGCGTCCATCAATCTCTCCTGTTTCTTTTTTGCAATCCACAGTCACTGAGTTCATACTGGCTTTTGAATGGAAGTGTTCTTTTCCCAAAATAGTGTTTGCAGTGGCACTCTTTCCACTTCCAGTTTTCCCAATCATCACAATCCTGAGACAGTCCTGGCTCTTTTTTTCAAATCTTGACTCTCCCATTTTGGATTTATCTCCTGTGCTATTGTGCATGAAAGGTTTTGCAATAATTTCTTTTTTGAAACCTCCAAATGGTGTTTTCATCTCTTCCACAGCATCCAGTAACTGAGGGATCTGCTGTCTGTCCTTGATGTTGAGGATAACATATCGGCCACTGAAACTCTCGCAAAACTCTTTGATCTCTGTGTTCATTTTTAAAAAGTTAACAATACCTGGGTGTGTAGGATCAGTCTCCACAGTAAAAAGAACCATTGTAAAGTCCTTGACTTTAGAGCTCAGTATTTTTTTGAAGGTCTCCACCTCACTCTTGTCTTCATCAGTAAGGTGATCCAAGGGTTGAACTAGGATGAAAGCGTGGACACCCTCAGGATCACAGAGAGAAACTGTCTTGATTGCTTCACTAACTGCTTCCTCCTGAGATTTTCCATGGAGAGCAGGAAGTTCCACCACTGAAACCAGTCGACCACACACCTTTGCCTCATTTTTGACACACGCTGATGAATAATATTCTATCTTTTTGTCTCCTAGGATGGCATTGGCAGTTGATGTCTTCCCAACTCTAAACCTCCCACACAGTACCAAATTCATAGGTTTCAGACTTGGAATTTGAGGTTCTTCCAGACCAATTTGAGGTCTCTCAAAAATTCCTAACTTCACAGGAGGCTTTGGTTTCTCAGATTCTTCAATCCCATCTCCCGATCTCCCACACAGTGCTAAATTAAGTTGAAGTTTTGATTTTGGAATTTCAGGTGATTCAAGGAGCTCAGCACTTTCAGAAAAATTTAGATGTCCTCCTCTGTTGGCAGTCACAATTTGACTGATCTTTTCCATCAGTATTTCAAAATCAAAGTCAGTGTTTTTTTTGTCAAAGTTTAATTTATGCTGTCTTTGTCCGCAGTCCTGGATAAATTGATCGACTGCCGCGTTCTTTTCTTCATCCTTTTGTGTTATGATGACCATTGAATATTTAAGCGCATCTGGACCAAACAAACTCAAGATGAACTTCAGTGTTTGTCTGTTTTCCTTTGTGAAATCTGAAGGTTTCACTAACAGCAGCAGGACATTTGGCCCAGGGTGACAACGTGCCACACACATCTTCATCTCATGTCTGACTTTTTCCACAGGAAGACTAAAGATGTCTGAGGTTTTCACCACTGTTATGGGCATTTTTCCCCATTGTCCTTGAGCAATGGATTTCTTGGATATTTTTAGAGGATGAGAATCTCTTTTACCAGTGATCAAGTTACTTAAAGTTGCCTTTTCATGTTGGTTTTTTCCAAATATCACAATCCTGAGTTCGGATGCTGAAGAGGACACAAGAAGCTTATGATTAAATACTGTTACAAATCAATTTTCTTTTATTAATTTTTTTAAAATCAGTATTCAGTTTTAAATTGAAATAGACTTCAGAGCACTAAACAAATATTTTCAAGCTCATATTCATGGTGGATCACTGTCTGAAAAATATTCAATTAATATCTGTCACAAAATTTTTTACCAGCTGCTGTAAAACTAAAAAAAGCGCATTTTAGGTATTATTTTATTCATGACTAATAACTTTAATAAATGAATAACTTTGAATAAGTTTCTTTAACTTAACTTAAAAAAAACAAACAACCCCAAATATATATATTTTTGTGCACTTACCAGATCTATATGCTGATCCTGCCATGATTTTACTTTGTTCAGTTCAGCAGCAGAATATGCAGGTGTCTGTTGAGTTTTAGGGAGGGAAAAAAAGAAAAGTTATGACTGAAACACAAACGTGTCCACTGCATTTTATAAAGTCCAAAGTCAATGCAGCCTTCTACCAGGATAATTTAGAGACGTTTGTGTCATATGCTGACAAGCTTTATGTAGATTCCGATTTCCTTTTCCAGCAGGGCTTAGGACCTTCTCACAGTGCTAAAACTACTATCAAACAACATATTTCAAATTTCCCACGTGTGGGTCTAATAAACTAATAAAGGTTATCTTATCTTAAAAACTTGCTGACCATGTTATTGCTGTGTTTGATTTACCAGAACTCGCTTGAAATGAAACTCACAGAGAATGTGTAAGGGTATTGACAAGAGGAAGATGAGGAATACCTGACCTGAAAATACAGATGAGCTGAAGACTGCTATCAAAGAACCCTGGGCTTCAGTAACCTCAGCATTACCACAAGCAGATTGGTTGCTAAGTAGTTTAACATGGAACCAGTCTCTCTACACACACATGGCAATTAGGCAGTGTCGTTACTGAGACAATGAGCTAAGCGGAGTAAAAGAAAATGTTTTTTTTTCTAGTATCCAAAACAATAGCACTTGTTATTGTAATTTCTTTACTTGCAAAAAGCTAGCAGGAATCCTCAATCACACCTCCTCTGTAACACAGAGGAGCTGCATAGATATGAAGAAAAGCTAACTTTGTAGCTGCTCCCATTCACCACTGTTTGTTTTACACAGCAAAAGATCTACAGTAAAGCTACAGAAGTTCAAATAAACTATATAGATGAAATGTTAACTTAGTCTGACACAATATTGAAGACGGGTATCTTGCTAAAGGATGTCAACATCTGTCTTACTTTAAATGGGTGTAATTCATGCAGTAAGGGAGGCTTGGGGTCTACTAGACCATATTTATTTCAAGGCTTTAGTATCATTATGTTAAATATAAGTAGAATATTATATTGGTTAAACTGTAATAATTCATTCTTCATTGTTGTTGTTTTTGTTGTTGTTGTAGGCCAGTAAAAATGTGCATGGACCAGAAAAACTCTGAGCCAATGAAATGGGGCTGTTAGCCTGGACAAAGAGTTATTATTAACATTAATTACTAACATTTATAGGAACTGTTATATTAAAGCACAGGGCAAACCTCAGTTCTGAGAACAGTGGCAGGCTCACTTTTGTTCACTGCAACCACCACTCCTTTAAATGCTTACAGACACACATACGGTGGCTTGCAAAAGTATTCGGCCCCCTTGAACTTTTCCACATTTTTGTCACATTACAGCCACAAACATGAATCAATTTTATTGGAATTCCACGTGAAAGACCAATACAAAGTGGTGTACACGTGAGAAGTGGAACGAAAATCATACATGATTCCAAACATTTTTTACAAATAAATAACTGCAAAGTGGGGTGTGCGTAATTATTCAGCCCCCTTTGGTCTGAGTGCAGTCAGTTGCCCATAGACATTGCCTGATGAGTGCTAATGACTAAATAGAGTGCACCTGTGTGTAATCTAATGTCAGTACAAATACAGCTGCTCTGTGACGGCCTCAGAGGTTGTCTAAGAGAATATTGGGAGCAACAACACCATGAAGTCCAAAGAACACAGCAGACAGGTCAGGGATAAAGTTATTGAGAAATTTAAAGCAGGCTTGGGCTACAAAAAGATTTCCCAAGCCTTGAACATCCCACGGAGCACTGTTCAAGCGATCATTCAGAAATGGAAGGAGTATGGCACAATTGTAAACCTACCAAGACAAGGCCGTCCACCTAAACTCACAGGCCGAACAAGGAGAGCGCTGATCAGAAATGCAGCCAAG
Source organism: Oreochromis aureus (assembly GCF_013358895.1). Taxonomy (NCBI): domain Eukaryota; kingdom Metazoa; phylum Chordata; class Actinopteri; order Cichliformes; family Cichlidae; genus Oreochromis; species Oreochromis aureus. The sequence goes on along the minus strand of NC_052953.1, from coordinate 6,662,112 downwards.
AGGCCCATGCTGACTCTGGACGAGCTGCAGAGATCTACAGCTCAGGTGGGGGAATCTGTCCATAGGACAACTATTAGTCGTGCACTGCACAAAGTTGGCCTTTATGGAAGAGTGGCAAGAAGAAAGCCATTGTTAACAGAAAACCATAAGAAGTCCCGTTTGCAGTTTGCCACAAGCCATGTGGGGGACACAGCAAACATGTGGAAGAAGGTGCTCTGGTCAGATGAGACCAAAATGGAACTTTTTGGCCAAAATGCAAAACGCTTGCCCCAGTCTGCAAAAGACTTGAGACTGGGACGGAGGTTCACCTTCCAGCAGGACAACGACCCTAAACATAAAGCCAGGGCAACAATGGAATGGTTTAAAACAAAACATATCCATGTGTTAGAATGGCCCAGTCAAAGTCCAGATCTAAATCCAATCGAGAATCTGTGGCAAGATCTGAAAACTGCTGTTCACAAACACTGTCCATCTAATCTGACTGAGCTGGAGCTGTTTTGCAAAGAAGAATGGGCAAGAATTTCAGTCTCTAGATGTGCAAAGCTGGTAGAGACGTACCCTAAAAGACTGGCAGCTGTAATTGCAACAAAAGGTGGTTCTACAAAGTATTGACTCAGGGAGCTGAATAATTACGCACACCCCACTTTTCAGTTATTTATTTGTAAAAAATGTTTGGAATCATGTATGATTTTCGTTCCACTTCTCACGTGTACACCACTTTGTATTGGTCTTTCATATGGAATTCCAATAAAACTGATTCATGTTGTAATGTGACAAAATGTGGAAAAGTTCAAGGGGGCCGAATACTTTTGCAAGCCACTGTACTCACGCATTCACTAGCACACCTAAATATGCACACATGCACAAACCACAGACAAAAACATAAAATAGTATTTAAAAATAGTGTTTTAAATATTAAAGCATTCAAACCAATTCTTGTAGCCCAAAATAAAGTTAAAAGCCTGTAAAGAACCATTTGACCAAATTAAAAGATACTGAAATGGCCCTCAATGGTGAGTAAACTGGACATGTTTTGGTTAACCCTCTCAGGCTCAAATTAAGTTTTAGTTGCTAATGCACAACCAAGTCCTGCAGTGGTACTTTTGAGTAAAAAAACTCATAAAATATGTATGTGGGGTAATCAGGTTGTTAGTGTTTTAACTGTTGCAAATCTGCAACGCCTGCCTTGAGAGGGTAAATGACTAATTATGGAGCTGTTTTACTTTACTCTAATTCATATACATATAATACTGACAATTATGCTTTTGTTGTCTTTATCAAGTATGAACCACTGATCACTATGTGACAGTGAGAGAACATTTTTTCTTACTCACACAAAGTCACAAATTGTGCCATAAATGGAACTTTTTTCTAAGTGCTATTTATTTGCGTAAGATGGATAAATTCTTGCAAAATGAATTCAAACCGATTCTATTACACCTCCAACAGATGTGTTCTTGAAAAAAAAAAACAATTTTTTGGATTTACCTGTTAAAAAATATAAACACCAGCCCTTATTTTTTTCTATTATACTTGCTTTTTGATCATAATAAATTTAATATATAGCCTTCTGACACCCATCCTATTTATATTACCTCTGCAGTGGACATACACTTTAACTTTTTTGTAATTTATAAGATACATTTTTCACCTCACTTCTCAAGAGGATTTTAATATTTCTTATGTTAATGTACTATGTATTATGCATTGTCTCTGAATACTCTTTAATACTCAGTTCGGTCATATTGTACAATTATTGGATCTGTTGCATATAGTGCTAAATGTTCTTTGTTAGGTGCACTCACCAGATCTGTGAGGACGTCTTGCTTGGAGCTCTTAAAAGAATTTTCTGTCAGCTAGTTTTGGTTGAACTGGAAATGAAACTGTGTCTGTACAAATATCCTGCCTCTTAAATATTCAAGAAGGTTGTCTAAGGTGATCTTATCTCAGTGTTTTGTTTTTTTTTTACTAAAATCCAAAATCTCTTAAGCTAAAATAAAAATCCTTTTATTGAATAGTATCACAGTAATACACAGCAGTTAGAAAAAAGAATTTTTCCATTTATAGATATTTTAAAATGGAAATTCGTAATTCCAGCAACAACAACAACAAAAGACTCTCTGCTATTTCTTGAATGTCTGTATTTTAAAAATGTTTGATAAATGAAAATAGACTTAATAATATATTCAGTATAACCCTAAATGATTGACTGAGCCCATTACCCTATCAGGAAAATGTTTACAAAGGTCAGGCTCAAGGGCTGGTGTTTTTCGTTTAAGTTTTAGCTCACATTATTCATTATATGTACTATATTACTTGCAGATGACTTGCAGATTTTGCACACCAGTGCAAAATCTGCAAGTCACTTACCACAGGATGTTCTACCTATCAAGGATATCAAAATATGTTGAAAGATTGTGGTTAAATGTGGGTGGCTGTTACTGTGGCAACTCATTGGCAATTCTGAGTATTTTTGTTTTTGATTGTTTGATTTTTGCACCCAAGTTTAATTGGGCTCTGTTAGGGCAAAATAGCCATCATTACTAGTTGGCTCTCTCAACACTTACAAATGCTTATCACATGTTATCACGTGTCACATTGTTACATTAATTTATTCAAAATAAAAACTCAGTAGTACAAGTACCATTTAGCAATTCATTTACATTTAAACTTCATTTACAATAGATAAAGAAGCAATTCGTTATATATGCCACACATCATGGATGAAATTTTTTTTAAAGAATTTTGAAGTGCTGCCTTGCAGTGTAACTTTCCCTACCATGTCAGTTTCAATATTCTAGCTTTGCAGTGGATCTCATGGTCTGCCACTTTAAGGGCGGTAGTCTATGACTTTGTTTGACAAAGTGCATGTCAGGATGCTGCAAGAGAGATGATCCAAATCTGGGGTGTTGAAAATTCAGGATGCAAACTTAAAAAAAAAAAAAAAAAAAACAAAAAATGCTGCTCCAAATTGGCAGGATAATCTGGCATTTCCACATGAAAAAACAAGCTGATAAAACTTGGCTAACTTGGGCATTGGTGTAGACCTCACTTTGTTCATTGTGAAACAGGTGGGGGAAAAGACACGGCAAAAGTAATCACCACAAGTGAAGATAATAAGAATGACAAGAAGTAAAAACCAGACAAGATAAGAAAAGCGAACACAGTAAACAGGAAATGACCAATAGACATGTGCTAGACACAAAAAACGTTAACAGGGACAGTGAACACAGAATGCTGGGAAAACTATAACAAAAGAAACAAAACATAATGCACTTTCATCCTTTCTGCCATTGACAGTAATCAAAAGAGAAATTAGCCAAATTCAGAGCATCAGAAGGCTCATAAAAAATCAATTGCCTAAACAGTGACTCAGAATTCTTTGCGAAGGTGAGTTGTGGAGCTTGTTCTTTCAACTTATTATATTGCAGCAGTGTACCAGTATCTGCTGCTTCCTCATTTTTCTTACTGCTTCATGCAGTAAGAAAAACACACCAAGATGTTCGCTTACCACAGGATGTTGACTAATAGAATATGTTGACAGACTGCGGTTACATGTGGGTGGCTGCTACTAGCAACTGTGAGTGACAAGAGTCAGGTACAAACTGAGTCTTAAACAAAGCGTGTGCAGCATTGTTTGATTTGTGCACCCAAGTTCAATGGGCTATTTAGGGGAATGACTGGTCCCTCTTTTTTGGTCTCTTAACATGTAAAGTATGCTTATCACATATGTTACATGAGCTTTTTTTTTTTTTTTTAAAGATTGAAATAGGCAAACGGTAATAGAAATAGCATATTAATCATTTATCTTTTCTGTGTGGAGTTTGCATGTTTTCTGCAAGTCTGCGTAGGCTTTCTCCAGGTGCTCCAGCTTCCTCCCACAGCACAAAGTATGCATGGATTTAGGTTAACTGGTGACTGCCCATAGCTGTGAATGTGGAGCATGAATGGTTATCAGTCTCTGTTTCATCCCTGCATTGGATTAGCAACATGTACAGGGTGTGCTATAAAATGGCAGCAGATTAGTGAATTAGAAGCAGTCTATTACTGCTGATAAACTGTCAGTATGTGGCAGTTCCTGTTTCAGTGATTGTGTGTTATACAGTGCATGACTGTCCATTTAATAACATTATTGAACATTAATACAAAACATCAATAAAATGCTTAGGAGCATATGGTCAGAAACACAGTTTAATAGATTTGCAATCCTGGTGAAAAAAACTGTTACTTTGCCTTGTAGTGCAAGCCCTGAGACCCTGGTACAGTTTCCAACTTGGCAGGGATTCAAACTGTCTGTTGATAGGGTGAGTGAGGTGCTTGTATGCATGCTGGATACAGCGTCTTAAGTAGATGTCTGTAGGTCGCTCAACTGTTTTCACTGGATAGGGTCTAATATCCAAGATGTTATAATGCTTTGTATAATACAGTAAATTGACAAGATAGACAGCTGGCCTTTTTAACCTGCTCAATAAGTGGAGGGATTGCTGGGCCTTTATCTGAAGGAAATAAATAAAGACCACATCAGGTCTTCAACAATTTAGGAACTTAAAACGTGTTACCTCCACAACTTCAGAATCTTTGATAAAGATAGAGTTGTGTCTTCTTTAGACTTCCTGTAGTCCACTATCAGCTCTTTGGTCTTTTTAACATAAAGGTCAAGGTTGCATGAATATATCCTAAAATCTCAAGTCAGATTCTTGCTCCAAGCATATGGATAAAGATTTTAAAAAAAACATACAGTCGTGGCCAAAAGTTTTGAGAATGACACAAATATTAGTTTTCACAAAGTTTGCTGCTAAACTGCTTTTAGATCTTTGTTTCAGTTGTTTCTGTGATGTACTGAAATATAATTACAAGCACTTCATACGTTTCAAAGGCTTTTATCCACAATTACATGACATTTATGCAAAGAGTCAGTATTTGCAGTGTTGGCCCTTCTTTTTCAGGACCTCTGCAATTCGACTGGGCATGCTCTTAATCAACTTCTGGGCCAAATCCTGACTGATAGCAACCCATTCTGTCATAATCACTTCTTGGAGTTTGTCAGAATTAGTGGGTTTTTATTTGTCCACCCGCCTCTTGAGGATTGACCACAAGTTCTCAATGGGATTAAGATCTGGGGAGTTTCCAGGCCATGGACCCAAAATTTCAATGTTTTGTTCCCCAAGCCACTTAGTTATCACTTTTGCCTTATGGGACGGTGCTCCATCGTGCTGGAAAATGCATTGTTCTTTACCAAACTGTTGTTGGATTGTTGGAAGAAGTTGCTGTTGGAGGCTGTTTTGGTACCATTCTTTATTCATGGCTGTGTTTTTGGGCAAAATTGTGAGTGAGCCCACTCCCTTGGATGAGAAGCAACCAGACACATGAATGGTCTCAGGATGCTTTACTGTTGGCATGACACATGGTACATGACACAGGACTGATGGTAGCGCTCACCTTTTCTTCTCCGGACAAGCCTTTTTCCAGATGCCCCAAACAATCAGAAAGAGGCTTCATCGGAGAAAATGACTTTGCAGTCCATTCACCATACTTTCTGCAGAAGATCAATATGTCCCTGATGTTTTTCTGGAGAGAAGTGGCTTCTTTGCTGCCCTTCTTGACACCAGGCCATCTTCCAAAAGTCTTCGCCTCACTGTGCGTGCAGATGCGCTCACACCTGCCTGCTGCCATTCCTGAGCAAGCTCTGCACTGGTGGCACTTCAATCCCGCAGCTGAATCCTCTTTAGGAGACGATCCTGGCACTTGCTCGACTTTCTTGGACACCCTGAAGCCTTCTTAACAAGAATTGAACCTCTTTCCTTGAAGTTCTTGATGATCCTATAAATTGTTGATTTAGGTGCAATCTTAGTATCCACAATGTCCTTGCCTGTGAAGCCATTTTTATGCAACGCAATGATGGCTGCACGTGTTTCTTTGCAGGTCACCATGGTTAACAACTGAAGAACAATGATTTCAAGCATCACCTTCCTTTTAACATGTCAGGTCTGCCATTCTAACTCAATCAGCCTGACATAATGATCTCCAGCCTCGTGCTCGTCAACATTCTCACCTGAGTTAACAAGACGATTACGAAAATGATCTCAGCAGGTCTTTTAATGACAGCAATGAAATGCAGTGGAAAGGTTTTCTTGGGATTAAGTTAATTTTCATGGCAAAGAAGGACGATGCAATTCATCTGATCACTCTTCATAACATTCTGGAGTGTATGCAAATTGCTATTATAAAAACTTAAGCAGCAACTTTTCCAATTTCCAATATTTATGTAATTCTCAAAACTTTTGGCCACGACTGTAGACCCTTAAGTATGTACTACTTCAAGGCCAGGCATCAGTGGTTGTTATTAAAGCAGGCTGATGTCAACATAATGTGATAAACAAATCATAAAACATCACAGTTGCCCTTTGGGGGAGTTGCACCCTCTGAGTGCTTGTGTTATTAGATATTCTGCCTACTACTGTGGTGTCATAAACAAATTTAATTATAACGTTGCACAGGTGGCTTGCCATACAGTCACGTAAATAATGAATATAAAACATGACTTGGCAAAACCTTGAATAATACCTATGCTCAGAGACGAGGTGAAGGATGTTCGGTTGTCCATCCTTACAGTCTGGGGTCTGTTTGTTAGAATGTCCAGTATCCCACTACAGAATGTTGTGATAAGGCAAAGATGGAGGAGTATACTACGTGTCTCTCTGATTCAGTCCAATGAGGGTGAAATCAAGTGCAGTGGAGATGGCATCTTTCCTCTATTCAGCGACAGATGAAAGATGTTAGTAAACACCTCAGACAGACTGGTACATGATCTGGTTACCCATCTTGGTATGCTGTCACAGCCAACAGATTTGTGTACTCACTCTGTGTAGGTAGGACCTTACTTTGGTGGCTTACATGTTTATCTGGTGTGAAGTTTAAATGCCAGTCAGTTGTTGAGGCTCATGAAAACAGGCATAGAAATGGTTCAGTGCAGCAGGTAAAATAAGTATTGAATGCAGCATTAGTTTTCTAAGTAAATATTTCTAGGTAATGCACAACCGCACAGCCTTGGGGGTGGGGGTGTTTTTCAGCATATGGTACTGCTTCACTTTATATAATTGAAGGAAGGATAAATGGAAAAATTTACCTAGTCATTCTAGATCAAATTCTGTTGCCCTTTACCAAGATAATGAATATGAAACAACATTGGATGTTTCAGCAAGACAATGATACCAAACACAGCCAAGGAAACTGTCACTTGGTTTCATAACTTAATTTATAGAATTCTGTGGTTTGATTTCTTTGCATGTGGGGATTTAATGGATTATATTACTGACATGTGGTGAGAATTTCATGTCAATAGCATCTTTACAAATAAATACGTTCAATACTTATTTTACCCGCTGTACATCACAGAGTGAAGCATCATGGCATAGGGATATTTTTGAGCTAATGTAATAACTTATTGATCAGTTTTATAATAAAATTTTAAACTATCAAACATCTATATCAAATCATAAACACAAAATAACTAAAATATGTTGACAAGAGTACAGCACTACATGTAGGTTTTAAACTTAAACAGTCTCCATGAAATGAGTAGTTAGGAAGCATGTGACTGGTTGTGTGATGGTGGCTGAAAAGGGTTAACTTTTTGTCCTGTTCCACTCACCATTTTTCCTACCGAAGATTTAAATAAGATGACCATCTTCTCATTTTACATCACTCTTTACTTTCAACAGAAATAAATATTTAGTAGTCATCGTGAGAAGATTATTTTAGAAAAAGATGAAGGTAAAAAAGAATATTAAAAAATTGCATATATTAACAGTTGAAACTCATTTTATCCAGAGAGTTTGTCTGAGCTAATTTCAATGTAGATGTTTGACTTTTCTACAGGAGTTCTGAACAGAAAATTACATTTTTAGAGATTTATTAGGTATAAGTGGGCCATACACCTAGACTTAATCCAACCACTTAAATTTCTCATAACAAAAAACATCCCTTCTATTTATGTATCTAAACTTCATATTCTCTAAATAGTCTTAATTTTTCTTAATTGCTTATCCAGTTAAGCTTCACAGGGGCCTGGAGCCTATCCTACCTGGCATAAAGCTAGAGCTGGGGTTCAGCCTGATCAGAGTGGTAGTCTGCTGCAGGATCTTTTCTTTTATTAAATAATTTCTTCTTGAGGGTCCTGCATAGTGTCTTTGCTGTACCGGTCCATCAACGTGAAGAGAGAGCTGAGCATAAAAGCGAAGCTCTCCATTCATCAGTCGGTCTACGTCCCTACCCTCACCTATGGTCATGAACTTTGGGCAGTGACCGAAAGAACAAGAAAGCTTTTTCCGATGCATGGCTGGCCTCTCCCTTAGAGATAGGGTGAGGAGTTTGGCCATCTGGGAGGGGCTCAGAGTAGTCACTACTCCTCCACATCGAAAGGAGCCAGTTGAGGTGGTTCGGGCATCTGACAAGGATGCCTCCTGGAGGCTTCCTGAGTGGGGGTTGATGCACCTGGGAAGGCGCCAGGGTTTCTCTGCTAAGACAGATGGACAGATTTGAAACAGGAGTGGAAAAAAAAACATCTATGTTGACTGTGAATGGACATTTTTGAACACAGAGGGTGGCTTATGACACCAACTGTCTGCTGCCTACAATGCCAACTCCTTCCAAGGTACCTCAACCCACTCACATCTTGCGTCAGGCGACCTCATTAGGTCAGTCATATTAGGTCACAAGGCACGGTCTCACAATGGTTTCAGTCGAAATCCTTGTGATACTGAGCCACGCCTTTTTCACACTTTGGCAAGAGAGTCACATGATTAATAGTGGGTCCCCTTAAAAGAGCCAAGAGCTTTACTTTCCACTCCTTACTACTACTTAGACTGAAAACCTATATAGACAGCGTGAACAATTCTTTCTTTTCGAGTATAAACTGATTTCTTTTGTTTTTGGCAGGATGTTTTATCAAGTGATAGCTTAAACCCTTGCTGAAGTTTTTGGACTGTGTGTAAACTTGAAGAGAATCCTCACTTTTAACTTGAAGCGACAGCGCAGAATTGCACAACAATATTAATCCTGCTAATAATTCTACTATTGTGTGCAAATTTGATTTGGTAAGATTTGATAAAACATTTAAATTTCATGAAGTCTCATCTGTCCTCATTGGTAAGAAGAAAATTGTAAACGCATTAGAACCAAAGAAAAATACATTAGTTTTGTGTACTCAAATAATGTAACTGACATCAGTTGATTTTTTTTTTTAATGGAGAAGTGTGGATTGTTTTTTTGGCATACAAATGTAGTGTAATATTTATGAGAATTAACTGCTTTTCATACAACTGATTTAGTTTGCGTTGAATTGTTCCTGAATTGCATTTTCTACATGTCTTTAAGACTATGGACATACTGTATATAAAAAAGTGGAATGTGAAACTGATAATTGACATTTTGGAATGAGCTGTAAAAGTTAATATTTGTATGTAAAACCTGGATTAATAATAAGTAAATCAGCTCCATGGGGCTGTATAACTACAGTGTACTCTATCATGGATGAATAGAAAAGAAAATCTTGGATCTTAAAATCTTAAATCTTGCATTTGCTAGTTAAACCCTTTAAAACCAAGCATTACTAAAACTAACTGAAGTCATGCTACTATTGTGACATCTCATAAAATGGTGCAAGCCTTATCTTCTTCAGCTTTCTGTACATATTCTTCTATCCAGTCATTGATTTGTTTATCATGATCTAGCTGTAGTTGGTTGATAGCTTCTTCATTTGGCTCGCCCTCATTTTCTATAGAAAGATTGTAATTCAGCTCATCCACTTCTTGTTCTTGTTTTTTCTTCAGTCTCTCAAAGTCTCTCTTGTATTCTCTCTTCATGAGCAGATGTTTAAGTATGATGGCGTTGCTTTTTTGTTGTTTTTGCTTCATGTCTTCCATTTCACTGTCATGCTTTGCTCTCAACGCTGCAAAATCTACTGAATATTTCTGTCTGAACTCATTGAATTCTTCTGCTTGCTTTCTGGCTTCTTCTGCAGTTTTCTTCTTCATTTCCTCGACTTTTGCCTCATAGATATCCTGCGCTAATTTCCAGTCTCTCTCCTCTTGTTCTCTCCTGAGTCTATCTAATTCTTTTATTTTGCTTTCATATTCATTTCTTTCCTTCTCATATTCTTCTTTGAGTTTTATAAGCAGCGCTTGTTCCTCCTCTTTCCTCTGTTTGTCTTCCTGATTTCGTTTCTCCCACCATTCTTTGCGCTCTTTTTCCCAAGCTTCTCGTTCTCGTTTCATCTCTTCTCGGTTTTCCATCAGCTTTTTGTCAGCATGCACATTTTTTTCACATTCTGATTTTATTTTCTGCTCAAGAGCTTCAAGTTTTTCTTCCCACTGCATTCGCAGATTTTCTTCATCAAGCATTGACACCCTGTTCTCTTGTTTCCTCTTTTTCTCCTCTCTTTTTGTTTTCTCCTGTTCCTGGTTAATCAGTTCTTCCTTCTCCTTCAGTGCTTCTTCTTTTTCTGCTCTTTCTTGATCAATTTCTTTCTTTTTCGCCTGAATTTCTTCATCGCGTTTCCTTTGAAGTTCTTCCATCTCTTTCTCCATATCTGCTTCTTTCTCTTTTAGGATCCTCTCCATTTCCTTTTGTATGGCTGCCTCAGCTTCTTGGAACATCTCTGTAGTGTAGCAGCTGCCACCATTTTTCTTCACCATTGTTTGTACTTTGTCTAAAAGCTCTGTGACTTGTGAATGATTATTTTGATCTCTGTTGTTAAAAACATGGTATCTTCCTCCACAGTCGTCAATCAGTTTTTTAACAAAGTCATCGCTGACTTCTTCCATGTAACTCTCTATTGTTTGATCTTGAAGATCATCTCCTCTGGTGAATATAACGATAATGAAGTCTTCTGATTTCTTGCCAAAAAACACCTTGATGAGCTCTACTGTGTCTTTTTCTTCTTTGGTAAATCGACCAATCTGCACTACCAGTAAGAACGCGTGAGGTCCTGGAGACAACAAGCTGATGCATTTCACAAGCTCCTGTTTGACTTCATGGTTGGACAGAGTCGTGTCGTACAAGCCTGGTGTGTGTCGACCACAGCAACTGGACGACCATCGACCACTCCTGTTGCTTTTTTGCAAACCTCTGTCACTGACTTCATGCAGGCTTTAGAATAAAAGCATTTTTGGCCTAAAATGGTGTTTCCAGTTGCACTCTTCCCACAGCCAGTCTTCCCAATCATCACTATCCTGAGAGCATCTGGGCTGTGGTTGTGATTATCAAAGGATTCTGTCTTCTGTGAAGGGTTTCCTTTGAGTTTAATCAATCTAGGTTTAACAAGCATTTGTCTTGTGAAGCACTTCGATCCCATAGCTGTCATCTTCTCCACAGTGTGCAACACCTCAGAGACCTGCTGCTTGTCTTTGATGTTGAAGATGATGTTTCGTCCTCCACACCTCTGACAGAGCTCCTGGATGTTTCTGTCTTCACTAACAAAGTTGACAACAACTGGATCTGTGGGATCTGATTCCACTGCAAAAAGAATCATGGTGAAGTCGATGACCTGAGATCCAAATTCATTCTGGATGATCTCCAACTCTTGCTTGTTTCTATCACTGAGGGGTCCCACAGGAAGGACCAGGATAAAGGCATGCACACCTTCAGGATTCCAGAGAGAAATACATTGCTTTTTGCAGCTCTTTATTGCCTCAGGAGATTTTCCATACAAAGCAGGCATCTCCACCAGGGACACTAAACGTCGGCACACCTGTGTCTCCTTCTTAACATACTCTGAGGAGTCAGCAGGTTTACCAAACTGGTGTTTTCCTACAATGGCATTGGCTGCTGAACTCCTCAGGTCTCCATGTGGCCCACATAATACCAGGTTAAGAGGCGGTTTAAAACTGACTGTTGTGTCTCCTTCTTCACCTCTGTTTAGATAGCCTCCTCTGTTTTCATTCACTATGCTGTCCATCTTTTCTACAAGGTCCTTAAGATCCTGTTCTGATAAATCATCATCAAAGTTGATTCTCTGCTGCCTTTGTCTACAGTCCTGTATGAGTCGATCCACAGCTGAAGTTTTTAACTCCTCACTATGTGTCAGAATGACCATTGCATATTTAAAAGCATCTTGACCAAAGAAACTTAGGATGTACGTTAGTTTTTGTCTGTCTTCTTCATTGAATTCAGAAGGCTTTACTAACAGGAGCAGAACATTTGGTCCAGGGGGGCAAAGAGCCACACACTTCTTCATTTCATGTTTCACCTTATCTCCAGATAATCTAAACACATCTGAGGTTTTGACTACTGTTAGGCGTGTTTTCCTATACTCTCCTTTAGTGACTGTACAGAATGCGGGCATCCTTTGGAAAAAGAAATCTTTTTTCCCGGTGATGAAGTTGGTTAGAATTACTTTTTTTGTCAGAGTCTTTCCAAACACCAAAATCCGAAGTTCATATGCTGTAAAGAAACAAAAAAGCATTAAAAATTTTTTTTACCAATAATTACACACACACACGTGTGGACCAAAAACCTCTTTTGATTGCTTTGAGACCTGTGGTCATCTGTTGTTCGCATAGAAGATTCCAACTTGTGCTGTACAGATGTATGTGTCAAATAAACATCTTTCAAACAGAGCAACTTTTACTTTTACTGCAATCAGTCTTCATTTAAGATTTGACCCACATTTTTCACAGTTTCACTAATGCTAGAAGCTGGCAAGGATTTGCCGACACATCACATCTTCCATGCAATCAGTGGGTGACCATGGCCCTTAGAGTGCAGTATGAAGCAAGACTATCTTGGTAATATTGTTTACATTCATATTCTGTCTAACTATTGGTGTTATTTTAATAAATGTTGCCAAACTCACCGCATGGTGAAAGTGGTGGTGATGCCATAGTAGCACTGTGATAGAAATCTGAAAAGTTTGTATTATGTATCTGTTGGATTAAAAAAAAAACAAAAAGACAAAATTTATCATCAAATATTTGACATAGTAATCAGAGACTTACTAATGTGGCTTAAATCGTTAAGCACTATACTATTGCTCAGACACAATGGATAATGCCTAAATGTTTTGCTACATTTGGGACAAAAACAATGCAACACTGTGCACTGAAATTCAGATTGGCTAATATGTACATGAGTGAGTGAGTGTGTGTGCGTGTATGGGGGGGGGGGTCGTCTGGTGAAATGTACAGTGAACAAACAAGCTCATGAGTAAGATGACCAAAAAATGTTACACTGTGTTGTAGAGTCTGACAGCTGCTGGTAGCGCTTCTTCCTACACTGTGGGTGTAAAAGTATACTGCTGTGGTGTTACTGTATAAAACAGTGGAGCTGGATAGTACAATACCATTTGTAATATAAAAACCTAGGTCACAAAAACCTTGAATGTTTTGCAAAATGTAAAAAACCCAGAATGTAATGATTTGCTGATTTCATAAAGCCATATCTTATTCACAATAGAACATAATAAACATAATAAAAACATTTTAATCTTTAGATTGAGCTAATATTTTTCTTGAAATGGTAAAACCTTTCAATTTGAAGCTGGCAGATGGCAGAAGCAGTCTCAAAGTAAAGCAAACATTGGGGTGTTCTAAGAAAATATGTATTCTGCAGCTTATTAGGTTACTTGATAATAGGCCAGTTGCATGATAAGGTACAAAAAGAGCATATCTATTATATTATATTTCAGATTAAAAAGACAAATACAAGACACAAGTTACCAAATATTTTCTTGTATTCTGTTTTTATTTACATTTTACACAACATTCCAACTTATTTAAAATGCGGGTTATAAGAGCAAAATGATTATAGATAATTCTCAATATATTTTCTAATACTGTGTACAGTACTAGAGTACAATATATAGGTAGATACAGCAAGTGTCAGATACCTCCATAAAATGGTATTTCAAGTAAAGTTAAAATTATATTAAATGATGCCTATTTGATGTTTGTTATGGATTAACCTTACCTATTTTAGCCTGATATTTGAATGTAACTTGCATTAATCAGGTCTGTATTTCTTTATGTAACTCTACACGTTTCAAAACTAATATCTATGTAGCTCTTGCTTGTACTATTTTGTAAAATATTTCCCACACCTATAATATGAAGACATATTAAATGCAGTACTGTAACTACACAATGTGATCTGTATCTAATTACCAGACCTGTATAGATTTCTGTCACAGAGTGTGAAAAGTGGACCCAGGTGCAGACATTCTAAAACTCAAACTTAACTGATGATGAGCTGTTTATTAAGGCAGACTGAACAGTACAAAATAAAAGGGCAAAAACAATGCAAACTAAGCAATAACCTAAACTGGGTAAACTAGAAAGGAAGCACAAACTATGAAAACCCTGGCAAACAGAAACACAAACAAAACTCTAAACATGGCAATGATGAGGAGGATATATGGAAACCTGAACGCAGGACATGGCATGGGAATAACACAGACGATCCGACAAAGACTGAATGAGAAGGCACAGACTAAATACACACAGGAGGCTAATGAGGGAAGTGGGAACACATGGGGGAACAGCTGACACACATGAACATAAGGACCTCAGTGGAAGAGTAAAACTAAACACGATGAACACAGGAACACAAGATCTCTTCAAAATAAAACAGGAAACATGAGACGCAGACATGACAACCAGAACTTGGCAACATAAGACACAGGCATGAAACACATGAAGGGCAGGGGAGACTTAACAGGGGTTGGAAGACACAAGGGAAAACTAATAAGCAAATGAACATAGGAAACCTAATAAGCTTAAACATACACTACAAACATCAAAAGAACTAAAACTCAAAACACTGGATCATAAGACCCAGGATCGTGACAGATTTCATACACCTAGTCAGTATTAACAGTTACAACTAACCAGTGTAGGACTCTAGTCTGTTTCCAGCAGTTATAGACTTTATTAATCACTCCAGACTATTTATTTTCTGTGATTGTACTCACCAGGTGAGACTCTGACGTTCTTCCTCGGTGCTGTTAAATGTCCAAACTGAATCAGGTCACTTGTAACCACCTTTTATTATCAGAATATCAAGGTGTTGCCTTGTACTAGTATGACGGCAGAGTAAAGGCCATGTGTGATGCAGTTACTGATAAATGACCAAACACTGAGCATTCCCTGGATTCTTTATGCTCTGTTGCATCTGCGCAAGCTCCATGCATTGTCTGAACCTTTAACAACAGAAAAAGGTCATACAAGTCTCAGGTGGTTTTATGTCTTATCTAAGCGAGAAGTCGCATTAGTTGTTTTGTTATTATTGGGCTGTTTACCAGGCGCGTACAGGACACCCAAAGATCTAATCATTGTTAGTGATAAATGTCAAGTTGAGCTAATCATCCTGATCTACATGTAGAAAATGTTCACAAGATGTGATGGCAAGGATATCACTTGCTATGCAGGGCAAGGAGCAAATGGTGGCAAAGGGCACAGTGCCTTAACTAGTTGGCTGTTGTGGAAAAAACAGAAACGTGTGGGTTTTGGTCCATTATCAAAAAACTGACAGTGGGTTTAAATTTAGATGCGGTTAATACACTTACATAGAAAAAGCGGTTTGTGTGAATGAGTGAATGAGGCAAGTTGTATAAAGCGCTTTGATAGCGCACTATATTCAGAGACACTCACAGGACATTTCAGGTTTTTCTCCTTAGCTAACACTAAGCCTTGAAAATTGTAGATTCTTCTTGAGCTGAAAATGCAATTAATGAATTAGAATGAGGCATACTTCATTTATCCTGCTTTTGGGAAATTACTTTGCCACATCAGTTGGTGAAATAAAAATATGAATATTGATGATAATAATAACACATCCTCAGAAGTGTCCAGTTTGCAGCTAGCATACAGGGAGTGCAGAATTATTAGGCAAATGAGTATTTTGTCCACATCATCCTCTTCATGCATGTTGTCTTACTCCAAGCTGTATAGGCTCGAAAGCCTACTACCAATTAAGCATATTAGGTGATGTGCATCTCTGTAATGAGAAGGGTGTGGTCTAATGACATCAACACCCTATATCAGGTGTGCATAATTATTAGGCAACTTCTTTTCCTTTGGCAAAATGGGTCAAAAGAAGGACTTGACAGGCTCAGAAAAGTCAAAAATAGTGAGATATCTTGCAGAGGGATGCAGCAGTCTTAAAATTGCAAAGCTTCTGAAGCTTGATCATCGAACAATCAAGCGTTTATTTCAAAATAGTCAACAGGGTCGCAAGAAGCGTGTGGAAAAACCAAGGCGCAAAATAACTGCCCATGAACTGAGAAAAGTCAAGCGTGCAGCTGCCAAGATGCCACTTGCCACCAGTTTGGCCATATTTCTGAGCTGCAACATCACTGGAGTGCCCAAAAGCACAAGGTGTGCAATACTCAGAGACATGGCCAAGGTAAGAAAGGCTGAAAGACGACCACCACTGAACAAGACACACAAGCTGAAACGTCAAGACTGGGCCAAGAAATATCTCAAGACTGATTTTTCTAAGGTTTTATGGACTGATGAAATGAGAGTGAGTCTTGATGGGCCAGATGGATGGGCCCGTGGCTGGATTGGTAAAGGGCAGAGAGCTCCAGTCCCACTCAGACGCCAGCAAGGTGGAGGTGGAGTACTGGTTTGGGCTGGTATCATCAAAGATGAGCTTGTGGGGCCTTTTCGGGTTGAGGATGGAGTCAAGCTCAACTCCCAGTCCTACTGCCAGTTTCTGGAAGACACCTTCTTCAAGCAATGGTACAGGAAGAAGTCTGCATCCTTCAAGAAAAACATGATTTTCATGCAGGACAATGCTCCATCACACGCGTCCAAGTACTCCACAGCGTGTGGCTGGCAAAAAGGGTATAAAAGAAGAAAAACTAATGACATGGCCTCCTTGTTCACCTGATCCTGAACCCCATTGAGAACCTGTGGTCCATCATCAAATGTGAGATTTACAAGGAGGAAAAACAGTACACCTCTCTGAACAGTGTCTGGGAGGCTGTGGTTGCTGCTGCACGCAAATGTTGATGGTGAACAGATCAAAACACTGACAGAATCCATGGATGGCAGGCTTTTGAGTGTCCTTGCAAAGAAAGGTGGCTATATTGGTCGCTGATTTGTTTTTGTTTTGTTTTGAATGTCAGAAATGTATATTTGTGAATGTGGAGATGTTATATTGGTTTCACTGGTAAAAATAAATAATTGAAATGGGTATATATTTGTTTTTGTTAAGTTGCCTAATAATTATGCACAGTAATAGTCACCTGCACACACAGATATCCCCTAAAATAGCTAAAACTAAAAACAAACTGAAAACTACTTCCAAAAACATTCAGCTTTGATATTAATGAGTTTTTTGGGTTCATTGAGAACATGGTTGTTGTTCAATAATAAAATTATTCCTCAAAAATACAACTTGCCTAATAATTCTGCACTCCCTGTAGAGCCAGCCTTCTCAGTCAGTTTATTCACTCTGTCGGTGAAAACTGCTGAGTCATAACCACAGAATCAAAACCTGTATACGCTTTAGGGACAAAATCAATGGGCTACAGTTCTTAATTTTTAAATTCAGTTATTTTTTTCTGCATCTTTGCCACAGGTATATGAAATCAAGCAGCAAACCATGGAGTCTACCTTTACAAGTTTTTTAAAGAATTTCTTGTCCTAAAGAGCTCACGGCATTAGAACAAGTTGTGTTATTCCAACAGTGGTGTTTCCAGCTGAAACACTCACATTATTATAATTGAGAATTGTCACTGATCTTCTTATGTACATGTACGTTTAAAGAATGTGGTGTAATTGTCAAGTGTGTCGATTATTTATTAAGGCCTAAAAGATGATGTCCACCCTATAAATTCTGTGAAATGAATTTTCTAAAACTGGGTTTAAATATGAAAGGACCTTTTAAGTAAAGCCAGGACATATTCCCTTATTTCAAAGATTCAAAATTGAAGAAACAAATTAAAGCAAGGTTTTTAACAAATACAGTTTGTATTTAACTATGAACTGCAGTTCCGTGCTTAGGTTGCCTGAACTTTATTACATTTTCCTTCACTTTAAAGTTAGATTATAACAGTTTACGGTCTTTTTTCCAATCAATCAATATCCGTAATGAGTCTTCAGCTAATGTTTGTTTTTATTTAAGTTTACTGTGATATTTTCCAACAGTGTTACTTATTCATTGTCTCTTATTGAATCAGAATTATTTTTGGTGATAAAGTGATCATCAAAATTAACGATAAGAACATCAATTGGTTTTTGTCAAAAATATGAAGCTTACATTTTAATATATTTCTACACAGACTACTTCTCAGATGTATAAAAACAAAAAACAATCAGGAACCGAAACATTTTTATCATTCTGAATAAAGAGACAAGCAGTGCCAAAAACTGGTTATATAGTACAATACAGTGTTTTCTGTAAGTAACAAACACATCTGAGCCAAAGAACTTCTGTGATCTTCGTGAGATTATTGACACCAGTAATTGTTTTTAAATGGAAAAATATGTATTACTTCTTACAGTAAAAATGGCATGATACAAATTAAATGAAATCTTTACCTAACTGATTTATATGATTAGTTTACATTCATTCATGTTTTTACTTAGCAGACAACATTTTCTGCAGTAAAAAAAAAAAGGCTGACATTGTATATAATACTTTGAGTATATTATGTTATATAGAACTACATAAGTGTCATCTATCATGCAGCTATAAAAAAGTATTTGTTTATTAAACACTTCAAAACCAAAAGCTATCAACTTCAACCAAACTATGCTGCTGTTGTGACATTCAGGTAAAAGAGCCCGTTTCATAAAATAGTGCAAGACTTATCTCCATCAGCTTTCTGTGCATATTCTTCTATCCAGTCATTGATTTGTTTATCATGATCTAGCTGTAGTTGGTTGATAGCTTCTTCATTTGGCTCGCCCTCATTTTCTATAGAAAGATTGTAATTCAGCTCATCCACTTCTTGTTCTTGTTTTTTCTTCAGTCTCTCAAAGTCTCTCTTGTATTCTCTCTTCATGAGCAGATGTTTAAGTATGATGGCGTTGCTTTTTTGTTGTTTTTGCTTCATGTCTTCCATTTCACTGTCATGCTTTGCTCTCAACGCTGCAAAATCTACTGAATATTTCTGTCTGAACTCATTGAATTCTTCTGCTTGCTTTCTGGCTTCTTCTGCAGTTTTCTTCTTCATTTCCTCAACTTTTGCCTCATAGATATCCTGCGCTAATTTCCAGTCTCTCTCCTCTTGTTCTCTCCTGAGTCTATCTTGTTCTTTTATTTTGCTTTCATATTCATTTCTTTCCTTCTCATATTCTTCTTTGAGTTTTATAAGCTGCGCTTGTTCCTCCTCTTTCCTCTGTTTGTCTTCCTGATTTCGTTTCTCCCACCATTCTTTGCGCTCTTTTTCCCAAGCTTCTCGTTCTCGTTTCATCTCTTCTCGGTTTTCCATCAGTTTTCTGTCAGCATGCACATTTTTTTCACATTCTGATTTTATTTTCTGCTCAAGAGCTTCAAGTTTTTCTTCCCACTGCCTTCGGAGTTTTTCTTCATATCTTATTGATGCTATGGTCTCCTGTTCTCTCTTTTCCTCCTCTCTTTTTGTTTTCTCCTGTTCCTGGTTAATCAACTCTTCCTTCTCCTTCAGTGCTTCTTCTTTTTCTGCTCTTTCTTGATCAATTTCTTTCTTTTTCGCCTGAATTTCTTCATCGCGTTTCCTTTGAAGTTCTTCCATCTCTTTCTCCATATCTGCTTCTTTCTCTTTTAGGATCCTCTTCATTTCCTTTTGTATGGCTGCCTCAGCTTCTTGGAACATCTCTGTAGTGTAGCAGCTGCCACCATTTTTCTTCACCATTGTTTGTACTTTGTCTAAAAGCTCTGTGACTTGTGAATGATTATTTTGATCTCTGTTGTTAAAAACATGGTATCTTCCTCCACAGTCGTCAATCAGTTTTTTAACAAAGTCATCGCTGACTTCTTCCATGTAACTCTCTATTGTTTGATCTTGAAGATCATCTCCTCTGGTGAATATAACGATAATGAAGTCTTCTGATTTCTTGCCAAAAAACTCCTTGATGAGCTCTACTGTGTCTTTTTCTTCTTTGGTAAATCGACCAATCTGCACTACCAGTAAGAACGCGTGAGGTCCTGGAGACAACAAGCTGATGCATTTCACAAGCTCCTGTTTGACTTCATGGTTGGACAGAGTCGTGTCGTACAAGCCTGGTGTGTCGACCACAGCAACTGGACGGCCATCGACCACTCCTTTTGCTTTTTTGCAAACCTCTGTCACTGACTTCATGCAGGCTTTAGAATAAAAGCATTTTTGGCCTAAAATAGTGTTTCCAGTTGCACTCTTCCCACAGCCAGTCTTCCCAATCATCACTATCCTGAGAGCATCTGGGCTGTGGTTGTGATTATCAAAGGATTCTGTCTTCTGTGAAGGGTTTCCTTTGAGTTTAATCAATCTAGGTTTAACAAGCATTTGTCTTGTGAAGCACTTCGATCCCATAGCTGTCATCTTCTCCACAGTGTGCAACACCTCAGAGACCTGCTGCTTGTCTTTGATGTTGAAGATGATGTTTCGTCCTCCACACCTCTGACAGAGCTCCTGGATGTTTCTGTCTTCACTAACAAAGTTGACAACAACTGGATCTGTGGGATCTGATTCCACTGCAAAAAGAATCATGGTGAAGTCGATGACCTGAGATCCAAATTCATTCTGGATGATCTCCAACTCTCGCTTGTTTCTATCACTGAGGGGTCCCACAGGAAGGACCAGGATAAAGGCATGCACACCTTCAGGATTCCAGAGAGAAATACATTGCTTTTTGCAGCTCTTTATTGCCTCAGGAGATTTTCCATACAAAGCAGGCATCTCCACCAGGGACACTAAACGTCGGCACACCTGTGTTTCCTTCTTAACATACTCTGAGGAGTCAGCAGGTTTACCAAACTGGTGTTTTCCTACAATGGCATTGGCTGCTGAACTCTTCAGAACATCATGTGGCCCACATAATACCAGGTTAAGAGGCGGTTTAAAAGTGACTGTTGTGTCAGCTTCTTCACCTCTGTTTAGATAGCCTCCTCTGTTTTCATTCACTATGCTCTCCATCTTTTCCATGAGTTCTTGAAGATCCTTTTCTGGTAGATCTTTTTTATCAAAGTTGATTCTCTGCTGCCTTTGTCTACAGTCCTGTATGAGTCGATCCACAGCTGAAGTTTTTTTCTCCTCACTATGTGTCAGAATGACCATTGCATATTTAAGAGCATCTTGACCAAAGAAACTTAGGATGTACGTTAGTTTTTGTCTGTCTTCTTCATTGAATTCAGAAGGCTTTACTAACAGGAGCAGAACATTTGGTCCAGGGGGGCAAAGAGCCACACACTTCTTCATTTCATGCTTCACTTTATCTCCAGCTAAACTGAAGACATCTGAGGTTTTCACTATTGTTAGGCGTGTTTTCCTGTACTGTCCCTGAGTGACTGTAGTGGATGGAGACATCTTTTGCAAAAGGTCCCCAGTCAAATCTTTTTTTCCAGTGATGAAGTTGGTTAGAATTGATTTTTTACTTTGAGTCTTTCCAAACACCAGAATCCGAAGTTCATATGCTGTAAACCAACAAAAAAATTATTACAAGTTTTCCAGCACATACATACAGATTTATATCTTTTATTTCTTTTATTCTTTTTGAACTTTATTTTTTTTTAATTATTTGCAAAAATATCTATTCTTTACTGGGAAGTGTTCAAATAATCTTTTTAAACTCTCTTATCCTTCTCTCCAAAACCACTGTGAAGGTGTGAACACCAGCCTAATTTAATTTTTGGTGCATCAAATGATAATGTGTTAAAGCTGCTTGTATGTGTCACTAATGCACAAGGGGGCACATTTAAGAAATGTGGGGAGAGTCGATGCTTTTTATAGCTGTAGTAGTTGCCCTTTAGTTTGTAAATTAGAAACATGTAACATGTTCGGGATAAGTGTCAAACAGTTTCAAAGTTTATTGTTTACAGATTCAGATGTTCATAATACATAAAATGCATATGTGTTTTGGTCAGGTTTGGACTGGGTAAGAAATCGATCCTAGCATTTTTTAGTCCCATTATGTCCCTTCATCGTTGTCTTACCCTGTGAATTTCACATTCCTTTATCTCTTCCTCACTTTTCCACAAAGCTTTGTTACTAGTTCTTGCTGGTACTACAATTTGCTGCACCTATTTTTAGTTTCTTTTTATTGTTTTCATTTTGTTTTTCAGCTCCACCTCTCCGCCACTTCTTCCAGACGAAACTTTTTTTTTTTACACCCTGCATGAGCGATGGTAGCGGAGGGGCCGGTGACATTAAGAGATTTGAATGGGCAATAGTGTCAGTAATGGGCTGCTGTCAGTCCTTGTGCAGCGACCCTTCAGGCCGGACCATTGGCCCAAAAGTGTATCAGGCCACCAGGAAAATGCCCAGTATGCAAGATTACCAGTCCAGCCCTGGGTTTGGGTAAAATCACAACTGTCCCTACTACCAGCATAACTAGTGTATCTAACTGTTACTCTAAGTGTGTTAACGGGAGTAAACGTGGCTTCTGGTTCTGTTACTAATTTTCTTTGTCACCTTTGTCCTCCCTAACGCATCTTTATTTTCTTGTGACTTTTGCCTGGCACTGGACTTAACATGGATTTAAGCTGTCCTGGTCATGCTCAGATACTTGCATTCTTTCTGTCTTGCTATCTGTGTTATGTTCTGCTAAATCTCGCCAGACTCACCGCGTGATGAAAGTGGTTGTGATGCCATAGTGCCACTGTGACAGAAATATGAGGAATTGGATGGTGTCTGTTGGATGAAAGAAAAAGGAAGAGAAAGTTACAATCTTATAATAAACCATCAGACAAAAATAATCTGAATACATGGACCTTTAGAAGAAACCTTAAAACTCCATAGGGCTCTATCATGTGGTGGACACACTGGAGCAGGTAGAATAAGTGCAATATCATTGCCACTATAGGATCAGCCTGTGGATAGCATGGCTACAAATATCCTCCATATCAGATTTGATAATAATGGCTCAGGTATTGGAGTACAAAATATACGTTTTATTTAATAATTGTATAGTGTCACTACACTGTTTTCCGTATGGTTATGAGAAGTCAAAAAGTTTTGTCAACACCTGATAATGTGTTGTATATGTAGTATAGTGCAGTATAGTGGTGTGGTAAAGGTCTGTCAGTGAGCACAATAATATTATAAGGCAGAACTGGCAGTTGTATTAAAAAAAATGGATGTTTAAGAAATGCAAACAATCATCAAAACAGTTTGGTATCAAAACACTTCCGATAAAGTTGAATTATGAAAATAAATAAAGTAAGTCTAAATTATTTATTTATATTGGTGAACCACATATGTAAATTCAGCTTGGAGAATTAAAGTCGGCTTCTTTGTACGTAGGATTTAAAAACTGACATGTCTGGTATTGCTCGTATCATGTTGTAGAACATTCACCCTAAAGTATAATATGAATATATATAAAATGTGGTACTTTAACTTACCTGCATTGCTGTCATACACTTAATTAATATCCACAGTTGCGACTAATCTATTTAAGACCACATTCTTTTTGTAGCACATTTACAGATTTTATTAAGGACTTGAGTCTACCATGACTTACAAAACTGAGAACAGATGCAGTTATAGGTTTTTATATTTATTGCCTTTACTCTTTGTGAATGTACTCACCGGGTGAAACTGCTGATTGTCCTCAGCGGTTTTAAATGTTCCTTTGCAGATCCAAACTGAATCAGGTCACTCGAAAGTACCTTTTATTGACAGAATTGGGAGGTGTTGCCCTGTACAAGTATGACAGCAATGTAAAGACTTTATCTGACAGAGTTACTGATAAATGGAGCATTCTCGGCATTGTTTATGCTCTGTTGCATCTTAGCATAAAGAATTTTTCTTTCGGTTGAAGTCTATCATAAAGGCTCCATCCACCGACTGAGTCTTCAAAACATCTTCCTTCCTAAAAAAGGTGATACACGTCAGCTATCAGTCATAGGCGTGGTTTCATAATAGCATATTAATTAATTTTTTGAATAAGTCTTATTTTGATAAACTAAAACATACAGGACATCTAAAGGTCTTATCTAAGACTCCAATCACTGATGACTGTTTCCTGTTTGATGAGTGTCATCTCGAGTCACGTCGCCATTCTGGCTTACAGCTAGCAAATGTTTACTAAAATGTTATTGAGAGTGCTTCACTTGCTACCCAGCCATGGGCCGGTTAGACAATTTAAGCCACAAAATGAGCTTAACTGAAATCTGTAGATTTTGGTCCATCGGTAAAATACTATGCACGCTGTAAGATCAAAAGGGTTCTAAGAAAGGTGTTCAAAAAATGTTCTTTTTTAAAAACTTGTAAAATGTGGTTAATGTCCTGTATTTTTTTGTGTTTTCAGTACAACCATTTAATTTGGTTTATATTTACAGAAAGTCGATAAACTTTTAGGATTTTAGGGGGCAAATACTTGTGAAGGTCAAATTTGCCTCAGAACACTAGAATAGAACACCTTCGTATAGATGGTTTTGCTCTGGGATGAACTGAATTGACACAAAACCTGATGAATGTAAAACAAAGCTGAATCAGTCGGTCAGTCTGTGAGAGAAGGGGCTTCACTCCCTGTTCAGCAGGAACTGCAGAGGGCCTACAAAATAATCTGCAGTGCCCTCTTCTCCACCAGTGCTTCATAAGTATCCACTTTGCAGCCAATCACAGAGCTAGACCCTCAGAATCAGCTGTCATTATAAGAACATGCCTTAACCTGGCATGCCACCCTCATCTGGGTGCCATGATTTAACTGTGATAAGATACTGCAGAAATTTGAACTGGTTTTGGTTTCTAAATTGTTACAGCCCTACTCTTTAATTCAGTGAACAATTCTTTCAAACATACTTAATAAATCTATAAGTATCATCATTTCATTTAGTTCATATTTTTACTACCACAGCTGTTAAAAATAATGTGACCTATATGAGTTGGAAAGTCCTGCTAAAGTTATTTTGTTTTAAATAATAAATAAACAGCCAAAAGTAATTCACCGTTAATGCACTTTAAATTAAATAATAATGATAATAATGCATACTTTATTGATCCCCGTGGGGAAATTGCTCTCTTTGCATTTGACCTCAACATCAGTCAGTGTAGGTATAACATTTAGGTGGCCCAGTACTTTTGTCTTAATAATGTTTCCTCTTCAGTTCTATTTTTCTTTTATGTCATATTGTTGAGAGTTTACAAAAACTTTTTATTATACGAATTGACCTGAATTCATTTATGATATTTTATACCACTCTTGTTGATTAGGCATGGATTGGAGAACATCTGATTATATCAGTATCTGTGGTAGTCATTAAATGAGCATTGTTTGAAGTTAAAGGCCTACTTGGGTCTTGTTGCAGCTGGTACATTAATTAAAAGTTGCATAAGATGAAAATGTTATTGTTAAAGTTCAAGATTGGAACTAAAAACCCAAAATGAAAACAGGTCAGCTGACAAAACCTTTGTTAGGAGAGTTTGAAAACAGTGCTCTGTTCAGGTATTACACCAATGAAATGGCTATGTTTGACTGAGAAACAACATTACTGACATAATGTCAGTAATTCTGCTCAATCCTGATGCCCTGTAAATGACACTGTGATATTATTATGCCGTCTTTAATTTAGAAAACAAATATAATTATAAATGAATGAATTTGAGCTTACATTTTGTTGCAAATAATGTTTTTGCAAACATGTAACCTGAATGTCCATTCATTTGGGGTTACCACTGATGTTTTTTTTTCATGCTTTTAAACTTCTGAAGTACTCTTTTCTCCATTTAATCACCCAGGAACATGACTAAAAACCTGAACTCTCAGCTGTGTCTTTCAGGTATTAGCCTTGAAAAAAACATTACAATGAATTTGTTGACTACTTCCTTGTGAGTCACTACATCCTATCTCTTATTTAATGCCAGCACTGAACAAAGTTGGCTCTTGCTACCAGAGAGGTAATATTATCAGATCACTAAACATTTGTCTTTCATCTCTGTGATTTGTCAGACCAGCTGACAAATCATAAAAATGAAACTCAGTCTTACCACATTCCTTTATGCACATAGGCACATCACCCACAAACAGTCCACCATGTGTACTGAATGCCTTGACTTTAGAGATTACCATTTAGATGCCAAAACCATGTGATGAGTTACAAGCTGTTTGCCATTATAACACAAAGTGGGCAATTGAACCAATGATATTAAGGCTCATAGACTTCAGAAGAGTGACACATGACACAAAAAAGATTGAGAATAGAATTCAATAGAAATCCTTAATAGCAAAAATGAGATATGTAGCATTCTTGGTATTCTGACGTGGTGGAATATATCTATGTCCCAGTGGTCATTAAAATTACAGTTACAGCTGCCATGTGGCAAGACTTGCTTGTAGGATTTTATAATAGGTGTAACCACCTATTATAAAGTTTTTATTTTGCTTTAAGTTGTCGGGGGTAAATGCTACATATTGTTTGACACTGCACAAATTACAGAAGTAACAAACTATATCAAGATTGTATAAAGAAAGTTAACTTTACTTTTTGGTTTTTACTTTGCATTGGCGTTTTATTGGAATAAATTGGGAATATGATCTTTTAAGAGCAAACTTTTTATATTCGATTGTTATCCACTCTTTTCGGTTGACCCCACTTCTGTTTTTATGGCCAGTGATTCTTGTGAACAAACCAATTCTGCCGCATCATTAATCCTACTGAATCCTGTAATATTAGGACTTTAATTAAAATGGAGGTGGTATTAGCATGAGTAGATCAAGCCCAGGTAATAAAGCAGGTCAAATAAAAAATATTTTATTACGGTATTCTTGAGTTTCCTTTTACTCTGGCTGAATATTGTCTTTAAAGGAGCAACCCTGACCAAAAAGCAATCATTGGAAGATGCTAAATATGCAGTAACCTTTGCCAATAGTTTTTTGAAGTGATAGAACACCTATAAAGTAAAGTACTGGACATATTGTGCCAACAGGTCTGTACAGCTGTTCAACTAAGGAAAAACTGTGTTTTTGTGCACTTTTTGCGTGAATCTAAAAATCTTTAATTGTCTGCAGAGTTGAGTTATTTTCCCCGAGAACTGGCTTAGGTGTGGGTCAGCTGTTGCTTTCCCATCAAAACTTCTTAAAACTGGCCACAATAGGATGTAACTTTGAGTAAAGAGATTATTAAAACAAAATAGTGATGCAAACATTCACGTAAACAACCCAAATTCATAGCCAGAGCCTCTGCACTGAGAATTCTACTGAAATTGATCAAATGAGTAATTTATGTCATGTTAGTATTTTGGATAAATATTTGTAACTGCCAAATTACAATAAGTAGAACCATATAGTGTAGTGTACACATTCAGTGCGGTTTCATTTTATAACTGTAATTGGTCATTTTTTCCCCAGCATAAGTTTTAAGCAAAGTAATTAACCATGGCTAATATCAATAGACAAATCAACTCAGATGCTGGAGAAATGCAGATGAGAAATGTTGCAGAAAAAGAAACAAAACATACCAAACTAATTCCCAGAAAGTTGATTCTGTTCATCTGGATGTTTAACACTCCCACTGAAAACGCTATGGGCAGAAGAACAGAATCAACTTTCTGAGATTTTCCTTACCTGGATGATTGAGCATGCACCAAGATAACAAACTAATTGTAATCGCTGCTGGATTAAGCAGAAATGCAGCTATGGAGTGGGAGTTTGGTTAGAAGTGAATGTCCAGTAAAAGCTACAGTTTATCATAGCGCACGCTGCAGGTGAACCTTAAAAGCAGAATTCCTGAATTTTCTTTACAAAGTATGGGTTTTCACAAAAACCCATACTTTGTTCCTTTGTTCCTATTTGTGAAAGGTGAAACCTAGGTTTAAGCGCCACCCCTTGTGGACAGGTTTTAGTTGTTTTTCTTCCCTTTATAAGCACAGGTGAAAGTAATTAGTGTCTCTTTGTTTGAGGCTGGTGCGGTGTGTGTGAGTCCTTTGTGCAGAGTGTGGTGGATCTTGATTTTCCAAAGGCATAAACCCAATAGAAAATAATACTTTGATTCAGCAACTGTTGGGTCTGGTATCAAGGGTTGTGCTTAATCTTTAGAAGGCCCAATTCATGTGAAAGCCTTGTAGTTGACTTTCTGTGTTATTTGTTGGTTTGAAGATAACTCTGAGGCACAGAAAAGGGCCATTAAAATCATTGTAACAATAAGTTAGTAAGTTGCTCGGAATTGCATTACCAAGCATGGAAAGCATTTATAGGGCCCATATATTAAGTAAAGCAAATAATATTGTGAGTGATGTGAAGAATTCATTTGTCTCCCCCATCTGTATATTACTATTGTCCCACCTTGTTCACAAAAACATTACTGCTCTTTTATACCTCAAGATGTCACATCTCCAAACATGAGCAACACAGAGGTTGCTAAATGGGTGTGGCCAAAGAGAGTGAAAATGTCTGTATATTGTGTGCTTACGCTGATATGTTTATTTTTATTTGGTGAAGTCAGGCGACTTCCACTGAAAGTAAATTTCCCCACGGTATAAATCAAACTATCTATCTTTTTTGTTGTTGTTGCCTCAGAATTATATTCTCAACTTCTCTTTTATGCT
Organism: Oreochromis aureus; assembly: GCF_013358895.1. Taxonomy (NCBI): domain Eukaryota; kingdom Metazoa; phylum Chordata; class Actinopteri; order Cichliformes; family Cichlidae; genus Oreochromis; species Oreochromis aureus. Next base: position 6,633,443 of record NC_052953.1, on the reverse strand, counting down.
TCGCTACCAAAACTGCAAAGTTGGTGATGTATCTCTGTCTGAATTCACTGAGCTCCTCTTCCTGTTTTCTGGCTTCCAGTTGATTTTTTCTCCTCTTCTCCTCCACTTCTTTTTTTTTTTCAGTTTTCTTGCAATATTCTCCATTCTTCTTCCTCCTGTTCTTTTCAGAGTCCATCTTCTTCTTTTCTTGTTGTGTTCATCCTCTGCTTTTTCCTGTCCAAAAGTTATCTCTGAGCTTTTTCTGCTGTGCTTGCTCCTCCAATCTCAGTTGCCTTTTTTTCCTTCCGCTCTTTTTGTTTTTTCTCCCAAGCCTCTCTCTTTTCAAGGGGCTGGATTTTCTCTTTGTGTGACATTCCTATTAATCCATTATTGACGAAATAATTTAATAAGTGAAAAACTAAAAAAAATATTTTTTTGCAAGATATTTCAATAAAAGGTCTTACAAACTATAAAAAGAAACATTTTTATTAAACTTTCTTAATTTGTTTCTACATATTAAGTTAGATTTCTTGATATAAATATCAGAATGACACTAAAACAGTTATTATTGAGACTGATGTTCAAAATGAGGCTTCATTTTATAACTCTGCTTGTCCATTGGTTATTTTAAGTGATGTAAAGAACAATACCTATAGTCTGTTTTCGATGTAAATTCAATTGCTAACATATTAAGTAGTCACTAAACAAAAGAAACCAGCTAAATCTAATTACTGTTATACTGAGTATGCAGTACAGTGTTAACCCCTAAATTGTCCACAAACCTTCCCTAAAAACAGAGAAGAGAATTGTACCAGTATGATATGATCAAAGTCTGGCTTTTACTTAAGTCATCCTTAACACAAGTGTTCCCAACATAAGCCTATTCCTTTCCCTGGAGACTGAAATGTACTGAAACAGTGACTGTGTTCACCTACAGCTCTATAGCTGTATAACTTTCTAGCAGCACAGGAGTGCTTTACCGTAAGCACAAAACATTTTGGAATAAAATACCAGAAAAAAAATTTCTTAGTAAAACCAGAAACAAACCCAACGACTTAATTATTGGTCAAAGCTAAAAGCGCAGTGCCTACATTATATCTTTTTACATGTTGCTCATCCTTGTGTGTTCCATAGTGAGTGGTTTTCTTTATATGCTTACAAAAGAAAACAAATATGTCAACAGCCATTTTTATCTCTACTGCAAACCATTTCTAGGCAATTAGGAAATCTATATTCATCATGAGGTTTTAATGTGGGACACTGACAATGACTATGTTTATATGTAGAAACTTAAATATAGAAACCTGTTTTCTTTTTCTTTTTTTTTCAAAGGAAATGGCCTCCATTAAACACTCATTGATGTGATAACTTCAAATGTTTGTCACATCCAAGTAAACATCACTAAAGGGTCATCATATCTTGAAACATATCAGCTTATCAATGTAAAAAGTCATAAGATGGAACAGCTTTTGTTTTCAGTGGCTATCCTCACGTGTTCCTGGATCCACTCATTTATTTCTTCCTCGTGAGCTTTCTGTAGTTCATCAACTTGCTTTGGCTCTGGAGTATACCGTTTGAGCTCGTTCATTTCTTCTTCTTGTCTCTTCTTCATTAGGTCAAAGTCCTTTTGATATGCCTTGTTCCTGCGCAGCTGTTGAATCATTAAGTCGTTGTTTTTTTGTTGCTTTAGTTTCATATTCTCAACTTCCCTTTCATGCTTTGCTACCACAACTGCAAAGTCAGTGGTGTATCTCTGTCTGAATTCATTGAACTCCTCTGCTTGTTTTCTGGCTTCCTCTTGATTTTTCCTCCTCATCTCGTCCACTTGCTTTTTTAAGTTTTGTTGCAATTCTCTCCATTCTTTTTCCTCCTGTTCTTTTCTGAGTTGATCCTCTTCTTTTCTTCTGCGTTCATGTTCTTCTTTTTCTTGCTCATATTCAGCTCTGAGTTTTTCCAGCCGTGCTTGCTCCTTCAGTCTCAGTTGTTCTTCTCGAAGTCGTTTTTTCTCCCACTCCTTTTGTTCTTTCTCCCAAGCCTCTATTTCTTTTCGTATTTCTTCGTTCCTTTGGTTTGCATATGTAGCTTCTTGTGGTTTGGATTTAATTTCTTTCTCTTTCTGTACCCACTGTTGTTGCTGGATTTCTTCCCTCCGTTTCCTCTCTTTTTCCTCTTCTGCTCTCTTTTCCTCCATCCTTTTCTTCTCCTCTTCCTCTTTCTTAATGAGTTCTTCCTTCTCTTGCAATGCTTTTTCTCTTGCAGCTCTTTCTTGTTCAATTTTTTGCTGCGCCTCTTGGAGTTTCTTTTCGTGTTCTTTCTCAAGGTCCTTCTTCTGTCTTTCTATCTCTTCTTCTTTCTTCTTCATAATCTTCTGCATTTCCTTCTGAATCGCTGCCTCTGCCTCTTTGAACATCTCTGAGGTGTAGTAACCACCACCATTTTTCCTCACCATTGACTCAATCTTGGTGAGCAGCTGACTGACTTGAGAGCGGTTACTGGGATCATTGTTATTGAACACATGGTATCGTCCTCGACATTCAGCTGTCAGTTTTTTTAGGAATCCTTCGCTGTCTTCTTCCATATAACTCTCAACTGTTTGATTTTTTAGGTCATCTCCTCTGGTGAATAAGATAATGATGAAGTTGGTTGAATTCTTGCCAAAAAAGTTTTTGATGAGCTCCACTGTTTGTTTTTCCTCCTCTGTAAAACGACCGACCTGCAGGACGAGTAAGAACACATGAGGTCCAGGAGCCAACATTGTCACGCATTTCATGAGTTCCTGTTTAACATCATCGTTGGACAGACTCGTGTCGAATAAACCAGGTGTGTCCACCACAACGACAGGGTGCCCATTAATCTCTGTTGTTTCTTTTTGGCAGAGCTTGGTTACTGATTTCATACTGGCTTTTGAGTGGAAGCAGTCTCTTCCCAAGATAGTGTTTGCAGTGGCACTTTTTCCACTTCCAGTCTTACCAATCAACACGATTCTGAGATGATTCTCAATTTCTTTTATTGGAATTTGTCTGTTTTTCTGAATTTTTTGAAAATGTTTCTTCTGCTTCAGTTCAGACATTACTTCAGGTTTCAATCCAGGCAGCTGAAACTTTTGGCGGGGTTTTGGAATCATTGTTATTTTGAAGCCTGTTGATGCCTCTTCTTTCATCTTTTCTACAGCATCCAATAACTGAGGGATCTGCTCTTGGTCATTGATGTTGAAGACAATGTATCGGCCAAAAAAGCTCTGAACAAGTTCTTGGATTTCTCTATTAGTTTTTACATACTTAACAACATCTGGGTGTGTAGGATCTGACTCCACAGTAAAAAGAATCATGGTGTAGTTGTCAATTTGGGATCTCAGTGTATCTTTGATAGTCTTCACCTCTTTCTTGTCTTCACTGGTTGGAGGATCCAGCGGTAGGACCAAGATGAAGGCATGGACACCCTCTGGATCACAGAGGGAAATACTCTTGAATGCTTCCTTCTTCGTGTCCTCCTGAGGTTTTCCATAGAGAGCAGGCAGCTCCACCAGTGAAACCAGACGACCACACACCTCAGCCTCATTTTTAACACACTCAAATGATTCGGATCCTACCTTTCTTTCTCCCAGGATGGCATTTGCAGCTGAGGTTTTGCCAACTCCAAATCTGCCAAACAGCACCAAATTCAAAGGTTTTAGTTTTGGACTTTGAGGTACTTTGATACTGGCCTGAGGGTTTTCATTCAGTTCTGGGTTTAAAGGAGAAATTAAACGTGGACTTTGCTGGTTTTCCTTATCAACTCGAGGTCTGTCATACAGTTCCAAATTCGAAGAATAGTTTTGACTGGGAATTTGAGGCTCTTCAGTCCCATGTCCAGATTCTTCTTGTGGTTCTTCTACTAGATCAGCAGTCTCTGTATAGTTCAAATGTCCTCCCCTGTTGTAAGCCACAATTTTTTCCATCTCTCCCATCAGTGTTTCACGATCTGAGTCAAGAAAGTCTTTTTTGTCAAAGTCCAGTGTGCAGTGCCTCTTTCTGCAGTTCTGGATAAACTGATTCATTGCTGAATTCTCTGCTTCACCCTTTTGTGTTGTGATGACCATGGAGTATTTAAAGGCATCACCACCAAACAAGCACAGGATGGACTTCAGAGTGCGTCTGTCATCCTCAGTGAAATCAGAAGGGTTGACTATGAGCAGGAGAACATTTGGTCCAGGGGGGCAACGGGCCACACACATCTTCATTTCAAGTTTCACTTTTTCCACAGGCAGACTGAAGAGGTCTGTGGTTTTTGCCACTGTTACAGGTATTTTTCTCCATTCTCCTTGGACTATAGATTTCTTCGTTAATGTTTGACGAATAGGATTCTTTTTCCCTGTGATGAAGTTGCTTAGTGCAGTCTTTTCATTATCATTCTTCCCAAATATGACAATCCTAAATTGAGATGCTGTAGAAAAACACAAAAAGTATATTAAATACCGTATCAATCCAATCTGCGTAGTTTCATAGTTGTCTTTTTATTTTATGTTTTTGTCTTGCATTGATCTAGTGAAGCTGTTTAATGGTAGGGGTCTTCCTGTCATACAAAAGTTTGCATTTGTTAAGTATGTATCTGCATTTGGTGTCACTTTATGGTTTTTGTTTCTTTAGTTAATTGCAGCTAGTTGTGAAAAATCCCAACATGACAAAAGCACAGTGAAAAGATGTTGGAAATATGTGTTTGCAGACATCTAAATAACAGCAATATCTGGTCTTTTCTGTACAGTAAACACAGCCCACGTGTCACCGTTACTAGCCTTAATAAATGTCACAGGTGGCTGATCAGATTTAACCCATGGATAACACTCCATAGATACATATTGCTCTGTGGGACAGTAAGGTTGCCACCACTCTACATTGTAATCATTACTTATTATTGATCTCTGACTCTCTTCCACAGCATGTGTGTCTTCCTCCACTCACCCCTACACGGTCATTGCAGATAACTGGTCATGGCAGGTGGCTGCCCCTCCCTGAGCCGGTTCTTTTGGTGGCTTCTTTGTATTATTAGGGAGTTTTTCCTTCCCACTGTCACCTAAGTGCTTGCTTATAGGGCATCATCTGCTTGTTTGGTTTCTGTCTTTACCTTACAATATAAGGCACTACTAGGAAATTGTTGTTATAATTTAGTGCTATATAAATAAAACAGAATTGAAAATGTCAGAGGGTTCTGGTGAAAGAAACAAGGATCATTAGAAAAAAAAAGAGCAGCTAAACAAAATGCGCACACACACACACACACACACACACACACACACACACACACACACACACACACACACACACACACACACACAGTAATGTGTGTTGTGGTGGTCCAAAAATACCTGTAAGCTCACATTCTCGGTGAATGACTTTACAGTGCACTACTTGGTGGTACTTGGATAATGTGTGGAATGAAAGATGTCAAAGTCTTTCAACTCTTTTGGGAAGTCTCTGTGAAGTGTTTAATACATATTCAAACTCATGGATCTTTTACTTAAAGATCTTTAAGTTGCTTTGCTTGTATTTAATTTCTCAAATAGCAACAACCCTGAATGAAGGGATATTTTTTGGCCATCTGCTGAACTCACCACGTGCTGCCATGTTTTCGCCTTTTTGCCCTGGAAATTTCAGCTGGACAAAATGTTGGAATCTGTTGAAGTTAAATAAAAGCAACAAAAAGGGATTAACAATGAACTCGTCGGGAAAGTTGCATCCATTTTAAACATTTGTTGATTGTATATAATACCAACAAATTTCATTACTGTTAGTAAACTGTACTATTATGAACAAATTATTCATCACAATCAATATATCATAATGTTTTTTAAAGCAGTAACTATGTTTAACTTCATTATTGCCACACTTTTTGGGTCACATACATTCAGTACTTATAGAACCAATAGTTCATCCCTTAAGTATGTTAACCGTTTGGTGATCTGGTTAGGTAACTCTACCCTACTGCTTTATTTTGGAGAATGAAGCAGTAGGGTAGAGTTTTTAGCAGGAGCAGTCATCAGATACAATCTTATGAAACAGGAGTGCCGACCAATGGTATTTATGGGAGTGTTTTCTACAATGAGCTTTTCAGAACTGTGAACTAAAGACATTAATTTGATTAGAGTTTGAAATAGAGGTCCTTCTGTATCTGCTCACTGACATATTAGACTCATTTAACAGGGTGTGTCTGAGGTATCTCTCCTTTTGTTCGGTGGGATGGGGCAGTTTTTTTCTTTCTGTTTAAATCACCTGACTTTGTCACACAACAAGAACATAACAGGTGTATTAATAATGTAAAATGTATTCTTAGGTATTACATAAAATGTTCTGGCATAAAACTATATTTCTGTAGTATCTTGGCAAATATGGGAGTTAAGCATTAGTACATGTATATGATGAATACAGTTCAATGAATAATCTCTGACTTAAATGGCTTCATCATAAATAACCTAAATATCTGAATTACATTTTGAGAATTCACTCCAATGTTGAATTACATTGACATACTTAAACATGCTGCACTGAAACTGTTCTAAGGATAGCCGTTTAAACTCTACGTACGTCCATGTATTTTAAATTTTTGGTAAATATACTTCAATGTAAGTACTCACCAGATGACTTCCTCATGGTGTCCAAGCTCATAAATGAAGGTAGCAGCCTAAAAGGAAAGCAGCTCATGTACTTCACTGAGGCAGGGCTTATGTTATTACGACAGACAGATGACTTAACCTGTGACAATAACTGACAATTGTGGTACGTCAAGGAAACAGCTACAGTTTTTCCTGGAAGAGAGAAGAAATTTTGGCACACATGTCTGACGGTAAAAGTGAGCCTCACACTCATTCTAATGAGAAGATATTGAATATTTTTTAGCACAACATAGCCAGAAAAGTTGTTTTTTTGTTTTTTTAAATATATTTATTTGTAGTCTGTGCACATTACATTTGCAAATGACATACACAATTTATGAGAACTTAACTGGTAGATAAGTTTGCCCATAAACATGCTAAATATGAATGAAAGAAAGATGTTTTAGTTTAATTGTAACAAGAATCTGTTACACTTACATGTGCTCCTATAATAGTATTTTGAAATTTATTTTAATAATAACTAGACTGACGCCAGGAATAACTTTTGTTTTTTAAATAACTGATTAAAAAAATGTTCAAATACACATTTAGGAAGAAGTGGTAACAAATGTGCCTCTGTGTTTTCATGTATTTCTATGACTATGGCTTTACTTGTTCTCTCGCCAGTTATTTTTTCAAATTCTTCCTTTGCCACATGAATACACAAATGATATGAATAATGAATAATGAATACACAAATAACCCAGGCTGTTGTTTCAAATACCTTTTTATTATAAAGTAAATAAATAAAAAACACAACCATAAGGCAAATGTTAGGGGCTCTAAACAAACAAACTGTGGCAGTAAAAACGAGTATAACCTGTCCACAGGAGGTTGTTCGTAACTTTAGCTCACGTGGAATGAGGATGAAATGTTGGGATTAAATCTCAAACATGCAAACAGTCAAGATATGTTCCTGCTGTTGTGAAACTAACTCTAAAAGCACAGCTTCAAATGGGCAAAAGTTTACTGAGACTGAAACTGAGACTTCATACACCATTATTAATTACAAGTAACCTAAACAGACCACCATACATAATTAACTATACTAATCCCATGTATGCACTCATATTGTACCAGTTTTTTTAAGTCTACTTCAGCTAAAAGGGTTTTAAAGGTTTACCCCTACCCACTGACCCAAGGTATTATTATTAATATTATTATCATTATCCACTAAAGGATGTATAGCAAAATGTCTTTCAAACACAGACTCATCTCCTGGTTGTTACTGCCAATGATTTGTAGGTTTCTGCAGCATGTCGTTAGTTGTCTGACTTGTTCTCAGCATTTCCCATTGGCTTGCAGAAACTTTGCAGCAAAGCAAAAGTTTTAAAAATATGTAAAATATGCATGTTCATGTGATATTTCCAGTTTGTTAGTGACGTTTGTAGTGTGATTTGTTGTCTTTCGATTTTGACTCAACCAGTAAAGCTATGTGGTTCCCTGAAGAAGAAAAACAAACTTTGGCAGCACCCAGCCTGTTCCTCTCTCTCTCTCTCTGCAGTAATGACACCTAAAACGCGAAACAACTTGCCCAACTATGTAATCGCCTAACGCATCAAAGAAATGAACTTTGAATCTCACAGCGTTCAGCTTTATCAGAAAGGAAAGAAGTGTTAGAATGTAACAGTACTTTTTTTCTGCTTTTAGTCTACTACAGTTAGTTATTATTTATGCATATTCATCCATTAAACTGGACTCTCCTGTTTATTTCTTTTAGGATTCATTTGAAAATGCTTTTACTTGCTTTTAAAGCCCTCCATGGCCCAGGCCAGTCTTATCTCTCTGAGCTGCTAGAGCCTTATATGCCGACCCGCTTGCTCAGGTCAGCTGATCAGCTGTTCCTGAATGTATCCAGGACTGAGGGTAAACATAGAGGAGATCGTGCTTTCGCTGTAGCAGCTCCAAAACTGTGGAAAGATCTGCCTTTAGAGTTTAGACAGGCTTCTTCTCTACCTGCCTGAAAACCCGTCTCTTCACCCTGGCCTTTGACACCATGTGAGATGTTGGTTTTAGTTTTAGTTGTTCTAGTTGATTCCATGCAGGTTTATCTTGTTTTTAAATATAGGGCCGTTTTAATTTTTATGTATTATGTGTTTTATTTTTTACTGTTTTGTTTCATTCTATTGTTCTTAATTTATTTACTGTACAGCACTTTGGTCCTTTTGGCACTTAGACTTCAGTTTGATTCCATTCACATCATTTATAGTACAAGTCAATGCAAACTAAAGAATAAGTGGTCCTACAGGTCGGTCACCTTTTATTAATATATTTCACCTCTGTGAAGATTGTTTTTTCTTAATCAGTCAAGCACGGTGGCACGGTGGTTAGCACTGTTTGCGTGGGTTCCCTCCGGGTACTCCGGCTTCCTCCCACCATCCAAAGACATGCAGCTTGTGGGGATAGGTTAATTGGATAATCGAAATTGTCACTAGGTGTGAATGTGCGAGTGAATGTGAGTGCGCATGGTTGTCTGTCCCTGTGTGTTAGCCCTGCGACAGACTGGCGACTTGTCCAGGGTGTACCCCGCCTCTCGCCCTATGACAGCTGGGATAGGCTCCAGCGCCCCCCGCGACCCTGAAAAGGATAAGCGGAAGTGAATGGATGGATGGATGGATGGATGGACAGTCAAGCTTTATTTGTATACCATCTTCTATTGAGATTTAAAGTGAAGATTTACATATGATGAAAAATAAGCTGATGATAACAGAAAACAAAACAAGGAACCAAAACATTTATAAAAAGTGTGCCAAAAAGAAGAACTTAGTGCAATAACACACTGATATAAAATTACAGCAATATCTCAATGAATACGCAGTTTGTATGTTTACATTCAACAGAGCTGACACACATACATATACGTAGTGTGTTCTCTCCTCGTCCTAGCTGTCCTTTGGTGCAAAGCTCAACAAGGGCAATCTGCTAGAAACACCAGCTAAAAAGTAAAGTCAATAATCACAAGGTTTTCTGTGCAGCACCATTACTTAGTTATTTTTGCCTCTTTGTGACCAATTTAACGAAGTGACAGGTAGCAATTTCCAGCTGATTGGCACTGCAGTGTAAGGCATGCCTTCTTACCCAATGTGGTGATTAATAAGATGAATATAAGAGAAAATATAGGAAAATAAGAACAATATTTTTCAAAAATGTTTTTGTAGTCTCTGCCTATTTGTGTAGATAAATTTATCACTGGAATCACAATTTTAAAAAAAATAGACTCACGGTAAAATAAAAATAAATGTGCTTTGCCAACAATTCTACATCAGTCTTCCTTTTGCAATTGTCTTAACAAATAATAATATGTATATATTAACAGTATGGTGAGTAAATGTTTTTTTAAAAAAACTTAATTTGACCTGTGTGAAATGGCAAAAAAATGCAAAAGTGTCTAAAAAGTGAAATATCCAACCTTGCTTTCGCAGCTACTCTCACCTTTATGTGCAAAACCCATTAGCTATTGCAATCACATCTGAACACTAAAAAACTGAACAACACTGAAACACATAACTTCTCATAAAATGCTACAAGCGCTATTTTGTGTGGCTTTCTTCACATGTTCCTGAATCCACTCATTAATCTCCTCTTGATGCGCTTTCTTCAGGTCATCTATTTGCTTGTTTAGTTGCTCTTTACTGTCAAAGCAGCTTGATAATTTTAGGTTAGTCATTTGAATTTGTTGTCTTTTCTGCATCTTGTCGAAGTCTTTGTCATAGGCCTTTTTTCTCCTGAGCTGCCTTATCATGAAGTCAGTTTGGTTTTGTTGACTCTGCCTCAAATCTTCTGTTTCATTTCTATTTTTTTCCATCTCAGCTGATATATCCTGGTTAAATCTCTGTCTGAATTCATTGCATTCTTCAGCTTGTTTTCTGGCCTCCTCTTCATGTTTCCTCATCATTTCTTCCAGTTCCTTCCTATAGTTTTCTTCCAGTTGTCTTTCCTCTTGTTTTCTTCCGATTTGTTCCTCTTGTTTTCTTTCGATTTCATATCTCTCTAGTTCCTGCATAGATTCCTCTCTAAGCTTTTTAAGTTGTCTCTGCTCCTCCCAAAGTCTCTCTTCCTCCTCAAAAAATTGTTTGTCCCACCATGCCCTTCTTTCCTCTTCCCAAGCCTTTCTTTCTTTTCTTATTATTTGTCTGTTCTGTAATAAAATCCCATCAGGAATCGCTCGTCTTTGTATTTCTTTCTGCAGAGCTTCATCTTCTTTATCCCACTTGTAAATTTGGTTTTCCTCCTCCAATTTTATAGCAGTCTCTTCTTCTTCTCTCTTTTTTCTTTCTCTATTCATATTTTCCTGCTGTTTCTTAATGTGACCCTCCATTTCTTTGGCTGCCTGGGCTTGGTTTGCTTTTATTTCTTCTTCAAATTTGGCTGTTAGCTGTGCTAATTTGTTCCTCTTCACTTGTATTTCCTCCTCATATTTTCTTTTAAGATCCCTCTTTTCACTCTCTATCTTTCTTGCTTTGTCTTTCATGATCTTCTGCATTTCCATCTGTATTGCTGCCTCTGCTTCTTGAAACATTTCTGAGGTGTAGTAGCCACCACCATTCTTCCTCACCATCAATTCAATTTTGGTCAGAAGCTGACTGACTTGAGAACGATTGTTCTGATCATTGTTATTGAAGACATGGTATCGCCCTCCACAATCAGCTGACAGTTTGTTTAGGAATCCTTCGCTGTCTTCTTTTATATAACTCTCAAATGTTTGACCTCGAAGATCATCTCCTCTGGTGAATATGACAATAATGAAATCCTTTGTCTTCTCACCAAAAAAGTTTTGAATGAGCTCCACAGTATCTTTTTCTTCCTTTGTAAAGCGACCAATCTGCACCACCAGTAAGAACACATGAGGTCCAGGAGCCAGTAAGCTGATACATTTAACAAGCTCTTGTTCAACTTCTGTATTGGACAAAACCGTGTCAAACAAGCCGGGCGTGTCAACCACCACGACAGGGCGCCCATCAATCACTCCTGTTTCTTTCTGACAAACACCTGTCACAGACTTCAGACAGACTTTTGAATAAAAGCACCGTTTGCCCAGCATGGTGTTTCCAGTGGCACTCTTCCCAGAACCAGTTTTCCCAATCAGCACCATCCTGAGAGGCTCTCTGCTTTGCACCATCCTAATAGGTGGTGTCCAGCGATGTCTATAATTTTCTGGCTTTAAAAGGGATGCATGTCTTGAAACTGGTTTTAGTGGAGGTTTTGGAAACATATCTTTTGTGAAGCTTCTGCAACCGACAGTTCTCATTGTTTCCACAGTACGCAACAGATCAGCGACTTGATGCTTGTCTTGGATGTCAAAAACGATGTGTTGCTTACCGCAGCGCCTATAGAGCTCTTGGATGTCTTTGTCGTCCTTTAGAATCTTCTCCACTGCTGAAGAGTGGTCAAGATTTGGATTTTCAACAATAAAAAGCAAGACAGTGAACTTATCGATCACACTCTTGAAAGTATTCTTGATGGCTTCCAGTTCTTTCTTGTCTTCATCAGTAGGACGGTCCAGTGGGAGGGCCAGCATGAAGGCGTGGACACCCTCAGGTTCACAGAGGAAGACACACTTGTACGATTCCCTCATCGCCAACTCTTTAGGTTTTCCATGCAAAGTAGGCAGCTCCAGCACGGAAACACGACGTCCACAAACCTCTGCCTGGTGTCTGATAAACTCTGATGAACCATTAGATGGAATACATTTTTTTTGTCCCAGGATGGCATTAACAGCTGAAGTTTTCAAGCTTTCATTTCTCCCACACAGAATCAGGTTTAGAGGGGATTTTGTAGTTATAGGCACCACAATGGGATCAGTGTCTTCAGTAAAAGTTAAATATCCCCTGTTATCACTTACTATTTTCTCCATTTGTTTCATCAGTTCTTGAACATCGTGTTCAAGAAAATACTTTTCATCAAGCCTGATTTTGTGCTGTCTTTGTCTGCAGTCTTGGACGAGTTGGTTCACTGAGGAATTCCCTCGAATGTCATTACGTGTTGTGATGACCAATGAGTGTTTAAAAGCATCTTGACCAAAGAAGCTCACAATGAACTTCATTTTTTGTCTATCGTCCTCGGTGAAATCCAAAGGATTCACTAGCAGCAGCAGAACATTTGGTCCAGGTTGGCAGTGTGCCACACACATTTTTATCTCATATCGCACTCTTTCTGCAGGCACAATGAAGATATTTGATGTTTTCAACAAAGTGAATGGAGTTCTCCCCCACTCTCCTTTAATTTCAGTAAACTGCTTGTTTGTCTTTTGATAAGGACAGTGATATCTTTCACTGATGAAAGTGCTCAGCGTTGTCGTATCATCATTGTTTTTTCCAAGAATCACAATTCTGAGTTCAGATACTGTAAAAGACAAAAACAGAGGACAAAAAGACAAAACAAAGGCATTACATATTGCTGCAATTTTATAACAAGAAATTATCAGCCCTTCTCTATTAATATCAACATTAGAACAGAATTGATATTATCCCAGAAAAAGTAATGCTTTGTGAGCTGCAGAATACACTACTGTAGATCATTTGTCTGCTCTTTATTCAATTTAATTTGATTTTAATGATTAGGCACCAAATCAAAACAGCTGTCTCGTCAAGGTACTTCATATTATAAGCTTATAATAATACAGAGAAAAGCCCAAGAATGAAATGAACCTCTTGTCATTTTCTATAGTAACACAGGCCACGGTTACAGGTGTACATTTTTTTCTCTCCAACTCGCAGGTGTGTGTGTGTGTGTGTGTGTGTGTGTGTGTGTGTGTGTGTGTGTGTGTGTGTGTGTGTGTGTGTGTGTGTGTGTGAGGTGCCTTCATTCTTCTTTATGTGACCTATATTCTTCTTGCACACAAACATCATCTGGACCTACCAGCTGCCATCTTGTGCAAACAAAACTCCACCACACAGTTGAGTTCAGTGTCTGTTAAATTTGAAAAAATTAAATACAATTATGAAGAGTTCAGTTCAAATTAAAAGCAAAATTGATTCATTGTTTGATTACTGCAAGCTAAAATATAGCTAAAATATTTTTCTACTAGAAGCTCAGATGTTGAGAAATAAATGTGTTAGTATAAGGAGAAGAATTTGTTTCTCAAAAAAATCATAAACCGTTTCATAAACAAATGTATTTAAGGATAAGATGTTCACACATTTGACCATTCAAGATTCTTATGTGTGACAGTTGGAGGTTGGTGAATGTATAGAATTTAAACATAGATGTCGCCAAATATAGAATGGCATTACTCACCTGAGCAGTAAAGAAAAAAAACATATACAGTTTTATGTGGAATAGTGAATAATAGTAGCCAAAGTACCATGCACCAAACCATACTATAAAATACAATAAACATATAACTTAAACACATACATGAAATAATTCAAAATCATTACACTCAACAAGTGCATGAGTATCAACATTTTTAGTTTGTTTCTGCAAACTTTAACTTGACAGAAACTGTGATAACAAACAAATATTTAATTTATAATTCAGACAAAAATTCCAAATTACAGCTTTCGTGCTGAAGGCTGACTTTGCTTCACAAGTAAAAATCAGCTGCACTTACCTGAGGCTGTGGAATATTTTACTGGAAAGTCATTCTGTCATATTTTTGTTTGAAGTCACCGTCATGTCGGTTTGTCTGTTTTTAAGGAAACCAGCATGAACATAGTATAACTTGAATCAATATAATGAAAAAAGAAACAACTTTTCTCTATTAGAATTTTACTAAAGTTTCATGTTTGATAATGCTAAATTTGCAAATGTATTCAAAAATGTACAAATATGCGTTACATTTTTAAATAGTGCTTAAAGGTCTTACTAACCTATGAACTAACCCCTCTGCAGAAATACAATTTAGACAGAAATACAAACTGGATTTAAAACTGTGTTTTACAGAGTTTTGTACATTTTTATTTGGAAAATAATCATTACTTCTAAACATACTAACAAAGACATCCCCATGGACCCATGTAAATTATGGTTTTTTTGTCTTTAAATATACAGCAGGTATTTATTAGACCACACTTAAGTGCTTTACCACACACTTTCTTTCCAGTTGTCTGAAAGTTACGGATGACTAAACAAGATTTAGATTGCAGATATACACAAACAATATGCATTTAAACACACAGATATTCTGTTTTATACTTACCAGATACCAGATAGGAGAGCTGCTTCAAAATAGAATAATGTCAGGGAAGAGTTTGTGTGAGAGCTAAACGGCAGGATACGTGCACTGACAAAGGCCTGCCAAATTCCAAAAAGTATGAAATGTTTTCGTTGTTCAGCCTGACAACAGAAACCTGACACTCTGCCAGGGTTCCCATCAGCCACTCAGTTTCAACTATGTTTACAGTAATACATCCTTATATGTAATACTTTAGTGACACAGTATTATGAAGAGCCTTGGGTCACGTGACTAAAACATCTTCCTGATAGATTCAAAAGTCTAATGCTAACGTGCAATTATGGTAACAGCTGCCAGCTGTGACGGTGAACTGATAAAACATGTAGTGAGAGTTGTTAACTTAACATGTCTACTGCATGTTATAAGAAAGTATTGCCATTGAGCAGAAATCATGCAAAGACACTTATCTGGACATCTGTTTTAAAGCATTATCTAAAATAACTAACTCGATTTTGGTCACAACAACCTAAACACTTCGTGTGCAGAATTACCAGTCAAATCTAATTTCTACTGGATGTTATACTTCTGTCACAACTGTTGCGCTTCCAGAAAACTCATGAGCACCATGCCTGTCTCTTAAAATGTCTCTGTTCATAGTAATATCTTGGGTTTAGCTAGAGAAAAAATATACTGAAGTGGAACTCCAACTTTAGGACCCTCCCATTAAAAACACAGCAGAGTCTAAAATTACCTAATGGGCTTGCATAGTGCAGGGCTGGAAAAACTGGTAATAGTGATCCAAGCTAAGACACATCCACATTATCGAACTACACATTTAATTACCTCTAATTAAAAAAAAGAAGGTGCGTCAGGACATGAGTTCAAATACCTGTAGATTTCCTGTAGATGTTTGCAAGTGATCCTCTTCTAAGAAAAACAAGCTTTATTTGAAAAGACTAAAGAGGCAGCAGAGCAGGATTCCTGCTTCCATGTTCGTGCTTGAGACTCTCGAGTTGCAAGTCAGTCTTTGACCCTTTAGATTCAGACGAAAGTAATGACTTTATGACATTTTGTCGGCTTGCATGGATTTAACACATTCAACCAAATGTAGACACATTCTCACTTCTTGTGAGGTGTTGGAGTTGTGTGATTTATAATCTTGAACCACGCACATGGACTGGCATGTGTTATTATTGGAAACCTGATTATAAAGCTTTCTATGAAAACAGACAACAGGAGAAGATCAGACGGTCGACGATGCTGCCCCACTGATCTGCCAGACGAATCGTTTTGAACTCCGTCGGCTGCTGTAAGGCAGCAGGGGTTTTTATTTTTCATACCGCAGCCTGTTGGGCGTGTTTGATTTATAACACAGCCACACCTGAAAGTAGTGGCGTGTGTTCAATACGCATGTGTTCAGTACATACATTTGTTTTAATGCATACAAGCTTCTGCATTTTTGTGCACCCCTCTTTCTCCTTTTTTTCCTGGGAGGTCATTGGGTATGTTTGATTTATAACCCGGTCCCTCCTAGCTGTGTTTTCACATGGATCCAAAAACACCTTACTCCTCTCACTGTGTGGAAAGAATTAATAAAACACACACACATTCTTAAACGCAGATCTTCAGCAGACTCTGTTGGACTTGTCTGGCTTCATTAACTCCTCTCTGACATTATAACACATTACAAGAGGGAAATGCCTCATTCCTGTTATCATAGTCATGAACATTTACATAAGCAGAACTTTTAGTACTCACTTAACCTGGAAGGTCCATTTCAGTCCCTCAGTGTCAGTTGATAATAGCAATTATCTGCAATAGTTTGTCAGGAATGTAGACAATGGGAAAGGGGTTGCAATATAAATGGAGTGCTGATCAACATCTGATTAACAGTCGCACTGTGTGTGCACTGTTAATAAACTGAAGTGAATTGAATTAGTGTACAGTGGTCCCTCGCTATAACACGGTTCGCGGCCTCGCTGTTTCGCAGATTTTTTTGTGTGCAATTTTGCATGCTTCTTTTTTTTCTTAACAGCGCATTGTGTTCTGCATCCTTATTGGCTGTAGACCATTGTCAGTCAATCTCATGCCGTGGTCCTGTACAGTACAGAATGCGTTCAGCTTGTAAAATTGACATAAATCTTCGATCGCTAGCAGTCTGACTCTGAAGTGCTGAACTGTATGCTTGTACGTTTTCTTCCCAACAAACACAACAATGTCAATGAAACGTTTTGCACCGCCAAAGGGAACCGCGGGTGCCTTTGGTTTCATCCTATAATACTGGACTTATTTTTCTACAAAGCTTTGAACTTTGAGGGTGTTTAAACAAGAGAGAAGTGTGAAAATGTTCATGCCTGTCTGAGAAAAGGTGTTTTACAGCCTTAAAACACCTATAATAATTTTTTTTTTAAAAGAGTTGGCTACTTTTCACCTATTGCGGGTTATTTTTAGAACATAACTCCTGCGATAAACGAGGGAACACTGTAGCCCTGTAAAAATCTTTCCAAGCGCACATCTTGCCACTTGATAGGCATCTTTGAAATGCTTACTGGGTGATTAGTTTGTAAATGAGATTGAGGGAATTTTCAAATTATTGTTAATATTAGTAGTGATAGTAGTGTCTTTGGGGGGACAGAGCCAGGGTCATTACAAACTACTACTACAAAAAAAAGTATTGCTATGCTGAGTGTTATCATGCACTCAGATTGTGCAACTTTTGTAGGAATGCATGGTGATCATGAGAGCTCTAGATGTTATTGTTGCCGTCAGTGTGTTTCAGTATCTTATGTAGTAAAAATCATATAGATCTTTTCAGACAACATAAACTGATGAGTCTGAGAGGAAGACCAGAGATTTATGGTGCTTCTGTTTTCTGTTATTTTTCT
The DNA here is from genome assembly GCF_013358895.1 of Oreochromis aureus. Lineage (NCBI taxonomy): Eukaryota > Metazoa > Chordata > Actinopteri > Cichliformes > Cichlidae > Oreochromis > Oreochromis aureus. The sequence goes on along the minus strand of NC_052953.1, from coordinate 6,615,838 downwards.
CTCCCCTGATGTTAAGTGCAAATATAACTTATATTTCTGTATTTGTAAGTCCTCCTTTTAATTTGTTTGTCTCTTTGTTTGTTTTTTTTGCATTTTCTTCCATTTCCTCCCTTTTAATATATTAGTTTTATATGTCGTAACTAAGTTAAATAAGCATCATGTCACCGGCTGACTCCCACCTCCCTCTCCTGCCTGCCTGATTTTGCTTTGTGTCATCTTTAACTTTTTTTGTGTGTTTTTCTGCTTTATTTTTTGTCCTCCTTAAATTCTCCAACTCTCATTGTTTGTTCAACCCTTTCTTCCCCAGAGAGTCACTTGACCAGACAAAATAAAGTTGTCTAAATTCTGATTGTGAGTATCTTTCTATAGATACTTTCAGGGGAACTGATGTCTCCTTGAAGATACAAAATGAATCAATACATTATTAGTATTGAGTCTTTCTTGGATGAGAAGGTTCAGTGTTGAGGTGTTTTTGATACATCAAGTCAAATTTTATTAATTGAACATTTCTTATACTGAGGAACTCAGTGCACTTAGAATGGAAATTTTTAAAAAAAGGAGTGATGGTTTGTATTAAATGTTATTTAATTTCACTTTAAGTGGTTGTCACAAGCTGTTTGCACAGACTAAGTTTTCTGGCTCAAAGGCACTTTGGCAAAAAATAACAAGGGAGTCGTGAGGGAGTTGAACCTGTGACCTCTGTTACAATCTGGTCTGTCTGACACTGTACGGCCCCGGTGGGAGAAAAACATGTGGGAAAGTGTTTTAAAATAGTCTGGGCCGGGTATGAAAATGTGGTTTTGAATGTGGACTTCGCTCATGTTGTTACAAAGATGTTTTTGGGTGGATGAGGTGTTTGTTTTAGCGGTGGTGTGACCCAGGAACCGACAGCCCACTGGCTGCATGTTTGAACAATATCGTGGTCATTAGTTGGTCTGAACAGAGTGAGAGACACCAGATATTTCCCATAAATCATTCCGATTTGGTCCGATGTGAAATTACGCTGTTATCAGATGGGAAGCTTTTCTAAAATCAGACCTGGAAAGAGTCACCAACCACCTCACACCATCTTGTTTCCAGGACTGATGTTTTTGTCCGAAGTAGGGTTTAAGGACAGCTTGTTCAACATTTTCATCAAAGTTGTTATCCACACATGCATATATCAGGCATGCGTTTATCTTCGACGTCTTTTCTTTATTGTTTTAGAGAGCTGTGGTGGTGCTTCACTTCTAGGTAAAGAGTAAAATTTCATGGCTGCTTGCAGGGAAAATTAGGTTATTTCCTTCCAGAAGTCCAGCGGTCTCTACCTATAAAAAAACATCTGTTTAAGATGTGCTTTACACTTAATGGCTGTGGCGGTCTCTGTAAGTTTTTATATATAAACCTCTGCAGTCTATATAGACCTCTCCTCAGGGTGGGTACATACAATGGCCTTCACTCTCCAGAGTCAGCACACAGTTAATGCTGGAGTCACACCAGTGCTTGAAGACTTCTGCACAACCAAAGTTATGCAAAGGTCTGCGACCACATCTTTAAAGATACTTTGGTGTGTCAAGGTGGTGATAAACCGTGATAAGACAGCGTCAGTCTGCTATCACGTTGTGACTGAATGTGGTCACGTCCAATCTGTTTGTGATGATATTGTGATTAACCGGGAAAAATGACAAACCTGTTGCTGTCCACACACAGAAATTTACACTGACTGATTACATTCGGATTCCAGCCACGTTTCAAGGCAGAAATCTAAACATTCCGCCATAAACATACTGATGTTGCTTTTGCAAGAAGTCATGGATTTAACTGCACCCTATGTTGAAACCTGTGTTCAGCAACCTATAGGACGTTGGAGGTCGCTTGAGTTGAGTCCCATATTGGAAAGAGACACACTGCAGATAAGCTGCGCTCTATGGTGCAGATGAACACGTATAGATTGAAAAAAATCTTTGCACTGATTGCTGGCAATGTTAAAATTATATTAATTTAAAAAAATCAGTGAATAAAAAGCCTGTAGAAACAATACTCAACTTGAGAAAAATGATGAGAAACCTCAAACTTGATTCGAAGTAAACAGCAATAGGCGAGTCTTTGTGGACTTTGTGTAATTGCAGACTATTCCAGAGGCTTTGGCAATAACAGAAAGCCTGCACGCCTTTAGTTTTTGTATGTGAGGTTGGGACAGAGAGGAGCTGTAGGGAGGATGACCTCAGTGACCTGATCTGTAACCTGTAGGGCGCCGATCCACAGGGGGATAGATTAACATTAATGCTTTTCACTTTTGTTCAGCGTTATTACTCTTAAAGTTTTTTGTTTGCTTGTTTGTTTTAACTGAACCACTGTTGACCTCAAAATTCTAATGCATATAAAGTGGATATCTGTGTTCATTTGCATATAGTTTGGTGTGTTTTTTGTGTGTGCATAACTTTAAAGTTTTTATAGTTTTAAAAATAACGGTTTAAAGCAGAAGTATTTGTTCAAAGGTAGTCTTTATTTTTTTAAATTGTAATTTTCTTGCAATGCTCAATTATATATATTTGAAACATCACACTTTATCCACAAATCAGTTCTCAGGTTTGCCAATGAATGAAGCTGTTTATATATCAAAACGGTTACATTTATCTATTTAGTGTTTATTTCTTAACTTCAATTCAGCTACAGAATATTTTGGTTTTCCTTAAGCTCTTCTCAGCTAAAAAAAACACCTTATTTTTTTTAGGACGAATGCCTGAATTATGTTTCAGCGGGAAATCTTCCTTTTAACACTACGCCATATCCATCCACTCCCTGCAACTCCCAAGAAATGTCACTACACGTTGGGATACATAAATAAATTGCACTAAATGTGTACCCAGTATTGTAATTTAAAAGTGTCAAGTCCTCACCAAATGTCCATACATGACCAGAGGGAGTGGTGAAGTTTACTTTTGATGCACTTTTCAAACTAAAAATTCTTGTGTCTGTATTTTAGATCCTGCATCTTCTACAGAGCATGTATGGATATCCCCAGAGGAACAGAGCTGCTGGTTTGGTACAACGACTCCTACACCTCGTTCTTCGGTATCCCGCTGCAGTGCATCGCCCAGGATGAAAACTGTGAGAAAATTCCCAAATAATCTAAGTTAACCTGTATAGTGTATGTATATGCACATATACGTATAGTGAGTTTGATAAACATTTTTTTTAAATAAGCCTTAAATTTAGGCAAACAAAACAAGAAGACATTTACTGAATGTGTTTTTCTGTCCAAACTTTGTTAGGTCACACCTTCCAAGTTTGTTGAAGTACCACATTATTTGCATAGTTAAGAAAATGTGTTTAAAGGTCATCTCTTTCCTAGGAGGCAATAGGTTCACCTTCTTCAGCTGCCCTATGTTAAACTGAAGCACTAAAAATGGACTCAGATGTAAATTTGACTGTGATATCTAAATGTCTGACACGTCCAACCATAAGCCAAACCTCTGCCCTGAAAACTAGCCTGCCTGCATTTAAAATCAGCTGTTTTCTTTGGCCATTCCTCAGCTTTTATTACTGACAGTATTTAAACTGGAGGAAATCTTTTGGCCTGCCACAAAAACAATGATACAAACGCATTTTCTTAAAAAAAAGAAAAGAAAGAAAGAAAGAAAAAAATGGGTTTTATTTGTCTGAAAAACCAAGCCAGCCAAAACAGCACTGGGGCAGGTCTTTTATTTGCTAAAATGTGGCCACACTGTGGGTTAGTGTTGACACACTTGCCTATTTTCCTGTCCTTAAGTCAAATGAAACTAAGGATGTTTTCCATCAAGACTTCTCATTGTTTTCTTCTTTGAAAACCCGCACGCTTCTAAAGCTCTCTCTACTCCAGAGCAGGTTAGGTTCAAGGATTAGAGGTCAGCTGTTCTTTTGTTGGCAACAGAAAATTAATTTTGTTTTATACGCATTAATATAGCCTACTAGCACCTACTCTTTACTTTTATTGACCTCATATCAAATTTGTCTTTATATTTAACCAGTAATGTCAAACTCTTGAATAGCACTAAATCTGCAGCTGAAAAGGTAACAACTGAAACAGCTGGGAGCAAGTCGTGTTTTGAGTTGTGATTTAAAAGCGCCTAGCAGGGCCAGGTTTACACTGTCTGTTATTTAGGCGCAATTTAGATTGTGTACTGGGGCATACTTTTTATTTGTGCTAAAAACATTGAATAAAGCATGGCACAGCTGTGGCACAGTAACCTTTATACGCAGCCTTCACCTTAGAAATAAATAGCAGCACTGAGCACTGAGCACGCACTAAATGAATTAGCTGTTTATTTTACCACTCTGTGCACTAAATTACTAGACTAACAGTTTTCTGCAGCATTATTTTACTGTTATAATGAGATTTTTTATATTCTTTACAGGTATTTATTACTATTTTACTTTATTGATGCATATAAGAAATCCTGGGTTACCTTAGCCAGTTGATAACCAACTTAGTGTAACCATTTATCTCTATTACCAGTGTTAGAGTTAGTGAATCCATATAACAGAAGGATACCCTGAGTAAGCTGAACTTGGTTCATAGTAAAGAGCCCAGCTCCAAGAAAGTCCAAAGTCCATCAGGGAACAAAATCCAAAAACAGACATGGAAGAACAAAGTTTATAAGCTTCAAAGAAAGCATGGGAAGGGAAGTAAAGTAAAACTAAAGAAAAGGTACAAGAGACAGAGTATCAAAATAAAACGGGAAATAACATAGCAGGGAAACAGAGAGACAAACACTTGACATCGATACAAGGAGACACTGGGGAGGCTAGACAAAATCTAGGCACAAAGAAACAGATATAAATAAATCTTAGCACCAACAAAAACCAGAATATAAAACTAACAAGAACTAAGACTAAGCACAAACATAGTGTGAATACTAAAGCAAGGATCCTGCAATCCTGAAAGCTATAAACTAAGCACCATAAACGACCAGCTCACGGTTATTTTCAACCAAATGCAGACATAAAAAACTCTGATCTTTTTAAAGATCAGTCACCAGTAACAGGTGGTTAGTGAGAAAAAGCTACCTGTTAAACACCATTAGTAGATCAGTCTAGAGACTGGTGCAGCACCAGAAACCTCTTTGTGATTGCTTTCATCATTAACAGATTTCTGCAGTTTCATTTAATAATGTGTGTATGTGTTAGTCCCCATAGGGAAATTACTCCTCTGCATTTAACATATTCACCTAGTAAAGCAGTGGGCAGCGCCCGGGGAGCAGCGTGTAGGGACGGTACCTTGCTCAGGGGTACCTCAGGGTAGCCATTTAGTGGAGTCGAACCCACGACCTTCTGATCATGGAGCAACCACTCTACTTACTGAGCTATTCATTAGGGCGGGGGCACTGACTGATCTGCACCCACGCAACAACTACCTCGAACCACTTGGCGAGTAGCAGTGAAACTGAGAAAAGTGGAAGAGTGATCTCCCAAAATGGAGGGCGTTTACCTTCAGAGTAAAGGTTGCACCTTTTGAAACATATTGGTTGCAGTTACAGCTTCTGTGTGGATGGTGAAAGATTTCACCAGTGACTGCCAGCAAACATTTGCCAGCCATTAAGGATACACACATTTTTCCCTGACAGTGACGATCACCGAGACTCAACCATAAGGGTGTTTTCACACCTAGAGTTAATTTACTCTGGTTCAAATCAGTTGATGAGTTTGTAAACTTGTAGCTTGTAGCAAACCAAAATGTGTCACTGCAAACCACGTGAGAATTTTCAGTCCACTCATTGGCTAGATGTGTTTTGGGATGGGAGCAACATAAGTAAATAGAGGAAGAAGGCGCTGTGTGAGAAAATTGAGCGTTTATGTTAATGTCACGGCTAGTTGTTAGCCCATACAGATCTTTGCACATCCATTATACCGTCCCTCATTGAGAATACAAAGATCACGTGCCTATGAGATGTTTTTGAGCTCAAACTTGTAACGTACACCCGATAGTTGGTTTGGCATTCACAGCATAAACCAACCACTCTGGAGTTTCTTTGGAACTGTACCAAGACTGTCCATTTTGTATTGAACTCTGACCTTGCAGTGCTTGCAGTTGAGGTTTCACACCATATCATTCAAAACGAATATATATATATATATTTTAATGTTCTTGTTGTCCAAATCTTGTCTTTTTAGCAGCAGCAGAACACTGTTTTATCAAAAGTTCACCTCTCCCCATTGAGATAAGAAAACACTGTGAGGAATTTTTGCACAAAAACAACAGCAACTGCATTCTTTTGCTATACTGGAAACCAGACTTTAGTATGAATGAAAAATGAGAACCAGGACCAGTTGAGAACCTGTTCCACATAGTCCACTCTTTCGTAATTGTCTGTCTCCAAGCTTATCGATGTCTTTTATCAGTGTAGGCGTGTTTCCCTGAACGCTGAACATTGCAAAACAATGATGTTAAACCAAAGGAGCTGTTGCACACCTTTTCAGGATTTTTTTTTGTTTTGTTTTTTTTTGTTAGAACTGTGAAAAATCCCCTCTCCCTCACAGTGTTATGAAGAAATCCTTACCATCCATTTTTATAGGTTTTATTCACGCAAAGCAGAGATGCACGTATTAATATTATCGCCATATTATCAGGAAAAAGCATAAATATTGTTACAGTATTGGGTTTTTGTCATCGTTTCAGTATCTTTGGAACATTCCCCCTAGGCACTTTAGTATTTAGCTTTAACCTTGTGTCTTTGATAACTCTTTCCTTTTTTCTTACTATTTGTTTGTCTTAGTTTCCTTGTCTCTTTTATTTTCACTTCCTGTTTTATTTTGGTAATGGCCTTTCCGTGTTTTCTTCTCTTTGCTTTAGTTCCCGTCACTACATACGTGTTTGTTTTGGCCTGTGATCATTAGTTTTGTTTGTTACACCTGCCTCTTATGTAGACACTTGTGTCAATCCCTTTGAACTCATTGGAACGGATGTTTATCAAGAAGGTAACAATGACTCAGATCCTTTACTGTATGCAAGAGTCATGCTTACTGGTATGTAGTTAGTCCACAAATGCCCATTGTGGGCCAGGAAAAACCCTGCTGAATCATATTCAAGCCTCGTTTCTGTTCCTACAGATCTACTTTTCCCCCAAATGCACAAAACTACTCAGGAATCAATATGAGAATTGACCAAAATGTAAAATCGACAATTATACTAAAGTCAACAAAAACTTCAACACCCATCCCTATTTTAGAGGTGCTTTTTTGGGCAAATACTAGCCAGTTATTTCATGCATTTTACTAAAATACTTAAAAGGTTTCATGTTTGAGTTTTGATTAAATTAGGTGAAATTAAAAATAATGCAAAGGCAGCTTAGGATGTTGTAAACACAAGTAATACAACTGTGTGCGTTTGCAGTTTGCTGCCACAGTCCCGCCATGATGAACGATGGCATGTAAAAGACTTGTTCCATCTGTAAAACCAGTTTGTGGCCAAACGTCTCTAATTTGCAATCAACAGCACGATCTCATTTCACTGCGACTCTGTGAAAGACGAGCCTCTAATTCAATTCAATTCAATTTAGATTCCACAGATTAAAAATCTTTTTTCATGTTTGGTTTTTTGGGGGTTTTTTTGGTCAAAGATTGTTTTTATCCCCCTGCAGGGGCATGCTCTGTCAAATCCACAGGAGAAAAAAAATGTTTAAATGGAACCGATATAAACAGGCTGACTGAGCAGAAAACTGGAGGAGATGTAAACAAAAACAAATTAGTGACAGAGAAAAAGAGAGGATGGATAGAGAAGAGACGGAGGGGGGAGAAAGGAAAGAAGGGGAGAAAGAAAGAAACTAAAGACAGAAGACTGGTGAGAGGAGGGACAGAGACAAATACAAAGCACTGATTGACAGAGAGAAATAAAGACACAACAAAAACCATTATCCCCATGGTTTGAAGGAGGAATTGTGCACTGAAGATATGAACGTTTCATCCCACTTTGTGAACAACTGAGTGAAAAATGTGAAGCGGATTTTAGACTCATGGACATCCACGAGCCTGACTGTTGTTCTTTTTATGACCATGTGGACTAGTTCGTGGAGAATTTTCAAGCAGACCTCAAAGAAGTATAACTCCGCGGTCAGGTCTTCAGCTTTTCGTGTCTGCAACCGAGTAACGCAGGCTTTAGGGAGCCTCAGCCAAATAACCTGACTTTTTGTTCTGGCCATCTGTTCAGGATGGTCTTTTAAATCAGTTCTGATAATATATAAGACATTTTAACAAACACATAGAGAAATAAATGGTAAATGGCCTGTATTTATATAGCGCTTTACTAGTCCCTAAGGAACCCAAAGCGCTTTACATATCCAGTCATCCACCCATTCACACACTGGTGATGGCAAGCTACATTGCAGCCACAGCCACCCTAGGGCGCACTGACAGAGGCGAGGCTGCCGGACACTGGCGCGACCGGGCCCTCTGACCACCACCAGTAGGCAACGGGTGAAGTGTCTTGCCCAAGGACACAACGACCGAGACTGTCCAAGCCGGGGCTCGAACCGGCAACCTTCCGATTACAAGGCGAACTCCCAACTCTTGAGCCACGATCGCCATAGAGAAGTTTAAGCCTGATTGGTAGGCAAAGGCAGTGTTGCTAACTCCTCAGGAAGGAAAATCGCTATTGGTTGTCCTAAAAGTCACTAGAAGTCGCAAAATGATGTCATCACCTAATTTGCATAGTTGGTCATGCTTATGTAATTGTAACCGACGCTTTAGAAGAGAGAGAAATAACATCGTGGAAGCGACATAAAGTCAGTAAAGAACACCCTAAATGCATTTCGAATATATTTAGAACTAAAATTAATTTCTTTCAGCAATTATTTTTTTTTAATGTCACAATTCCAACCCTCCTCCTTTATCCAGGCTTGGTACCGGCAAAAGTGACCCGAAATAGGCACTCTTTTTGTCTCTGTGTGTGTGTGTGTGTCTTTTTAAGTAGTTTTAAACCTTGCGATCCACAAAAAGTAACAGTAAAAGAAGAAAATTTTTAACCATAACGTTGTTAACAAACTGCCCACGGCAGCACCCTCTGCTTGTTGACAGTAAGAGCGACATGTACAAAAGTCATAAGTCTCCAATAACACCAGAAGAAGTTGCCAGATTTGTCGCTAGTTGCTTTTTAGACAAAAAAGTCGCTAAGGGGGTCTGAAAACTCGCTAAATATAGCGACAAAGTCGCTAAGTTGGCAACACTGGGCAAAAGTGATTTGGAGAAGGAAGCCAGAGGAGAATTATGTATGGATGGATTTTACATATAAGAAAATTTGTCTTGTTCCAAAAAATTCTGATTTTCACAGAAATTAAATAAAAATAATATGAATACTGAGAGAAAATGGGATTCACTTATGAGAAACACGTATTAGTTTTAGGACAACAAAAACAGTGTGAACTGAAAAAATTATTTCCAAGGTTGTTTCAGAGCCAGTTGAGGTGGTTCGGGGATCTGACAAGGATGCCTCCTGGGCGCCTCCTGGGTGAGGTGTTCCGGGCATGTCCCACCGGGAGGAGGCCCCGGGGCAGACCCAGGACACGCTGGAGAGATTATATCTCTCGGCTGGCCTGGGAACGCCTTGGTGTTCCCCCGAATAAGCTGGAGGAGGTGGCTGGGGAGAGGGAGGTCCGGGCTTCTCTGCTTAGGCTGCTGCCCCCGCAACCCGGCCTCGGATAAAGCGGATGAAGATGGATGGATGGATGTTTCAGACTCATATTCCTCATTAATTTATTCACATGATGCCCTCAGATTTATGAAAGGAGTTAAATTCAACAGCTCTGCAAAAGACATGGTGTTATTTATTCAGGTTTTACTGAAATAGTATCAGAGCAATATAGTGATGAGGTGTTAATTCAGCTCTATGAACAGTCTGAAAAACACAGTCAGCAATGTTGTTAAATTGTGTTATACAGAAATATGTTTCTGCTAATTAGAGTGACTTAAATGAAGTGGATAAAATTAAAAAACCCTCTTCCGTGTTCACAGTTTGACATGGACCATTTGCTGTCAGCATTTACGGGATGACAATTGAGACCTTTGAATGGTTTCTATTCATGTGAAGGCATCTGGTCCTCAACAGTCCAGATGTACCAAACACACATTCAAACGCACACATACACACCCTGGCATCGCACAAACAAATACCGGAGGATTTGCTTTTGTTCCACCCTGCAGTGAAAAAAGTTTGTTCACATGAAAATTAAATGAAATTAGATTAAGCTTCTTTTGTACAAACTGAAAGGCAGCAGTTCTGCTCCAAATTAAAGACATTTTGCTTCTAACTGCATTGGAGCAGTTAGTTTCTGTGGCATTGTTATCTTGTAATTGTACCCACAAAGGATGACTGTGACGTCAAAACACTGCACTGGAGACAGTAGTCTGTCCTCAGTGGAACAGACATTTAAAGTTTTGACCTTTATTAGTGCTCCAAAGGCTGCCTGAACACAATAAAACTGGGAAATGTCCAGTGCAGTCACATTGTCCTGCAGCTCTATCTGCTGTGTCTGGGTACTATAGTGTTCAAACTCTTAAAAGTGCATCGGATAAATTCCAAACATGCTGACATTAAAATGAAACGGTTTCAAGCCTAACTGGGAAACCTGAAACCTGATTTCCTTGAGAAGATTGGTGACCATATAAGGACATCCCCTCTTATTGACGTAATACATATCAAAGAGCCGGAAAAAAAAACCTGTCTAAAACTGTTTAGAGCAATCTGAGTTGACTGACTCATACATACTCTGTCCTCGTTATCAGTGTTGGGCTCATTGCTACAAAAAAAGTCTTGGATTAGAAACTACTTTACTACGTTACTTTTCCTGAAACCAGTGCAGCATGATACTTAATTATATGTTAGAGAAAGAACGCATTATGTTACTTTCATGGTATTCCATAACATGACCTGAAATGCACTGCCACACAATTATCAGGTCGTTATATAAACCTGAGGCTACAGTACGACACACATACAGTCGTTCTCTTGCTGTTTCCGTGTGAACATAAAACCAACAAGCTGATAACCAGTCCAAAGAGACTTCAGACCGATCGCCACAGTGACTCTACTTTCAAAGCATGCACAGGCAGAATTGGAGGCTGCAGGCTGCAAGCCTGGCTGCTCATCACTGCCTTATTTACCTGTTGAAGATCAGGCTCTGGACTGGGGTCGGCATACACTCAGCTATAACATCACTATGGGCTCTTGGCTAGCTCTGCGCTAGCATGCTATCTATGCAGATTCTTGCAGAGAGCCAGTGTTGTGTTAGCAGTATAATGTAGTTATTTCTCTCCTAATTTTACTATTACGCACTTATTCTTTCATGCAGTAAAAATAAAAATGATGTCCATATCTCCTCTCCTCAAAAAAGCGGTACACTGATCCACTATTTTCCTCCTCCCTGCACACGAACTGAAATCAGCTGTTTGTAGGTGAAGTGTGCAGGAAGGAAATGCATGTGAGGGTTTTTTTCTTTCATTATTTCCAACTGCAGTGCAGATAACTGAAGACCCTTTGTAACCCAAGTAATAACATAATTTTAACTGTTTTGTGATTTCTGAATTTAGTATATTAACTGCATTTTTGTAAAATGTGGTATGATTACAGTAACGCATTACTTTGCAATGCGTTACACATGCTACTGATCATTATTTGAAACTCTGGCCATGTTAAATATGAGCATTCACCACAGTATGTAACAGTAGTACAGAAAATAAATAAAAGCATCATAGGACCCTTTAAAGTAAAGTCATATACACAAAGGCAAACAACAAACACCAGGAAACACGCACATAACATTAAACACACATTTCTCTATACTCTTGCTTATGTGCAGAGCTCAAACACTCACAGACACATTAAAGACGAATCGAGATCCAAACCACACAACAAAGAAAACACACACACCCCATGGTTGTTTACTCATACATGTTCCATCCAATCACAGCCTGTCGGCTTGACGCTCCGCAGCAACATATGCACCAGCAGACGAGGAAACATCTCAGAAAGACTCTGCTTTATCTTTCTTTTCTTTGCTCCTGCTCTTTTAGTTTTTTCAACTTCCCTTTATCCTCTAGAACTGTGAGAGATGATGGGGAAAAAACAGAGGAAAATGGATGAAATTAGAGGGAAAGTGGCAAAAGACTGAAGAAAAGAAACGAGAGGGAAGAATGATTTTGATTTTGTCCACCTCTGCAGTAAACTCCTCCGTACTTCTCTTCTTTATGTGACGTATTATTATTACCAGTCTTATAATTGCCTCCATTGATTTTATGAAACTTTATAATCGCTGTAACGTTATGGTTATTGATTACCCAGCAAAGATTTGGCAACATAATCAGAACTGTACTTCATTCCTGTAAAGAGAGGAAGACACTCTGAGACAAACGGTGGCTCTCAAGAGTCAAACTTCCTGCTAATTCAGTATGATTGAAATGGATAAAACTGAAGCATATTCTTATTATTTTTAACTAATTTCATGTAAATCCATGGATGTTGGTCTCTCATGACACCCTAATGAAGTTCAAGTAGCCCGCTGGAGGTCATTTTGTAGGGCTGTAACAGTGCTCCGCCTGTTCCTCCTTGCACAAAGGAACAGATAACCGTCCTTCTGCTGAGATGATTCAATTCTATGGCCCTGTCCAACTATCCACATGTTGACAGTCCATCTCCTGGTATCTCCTCATTCTGTAGACTATGCTGGGAGACATAATATATCTTCTTGTGGCAGCACGTGTGGTTACACTGGAGGAGCTTAACTATTGGAGGACCTGAATGGCCTCCAGTCACTGTCTCACGTTACCAGTTATGAGAAGGACACTGATTAAAAAACAAAACCAGCAGAGAAAATTCAGTTGAGACGGATAAGGAGAGGGCAGTGGTCCGTGGAGTGCAATCCTTCTGAGATGCCTCTCAGATCGCAGGCAGCCTGTCACCAAACAATCACGGTCGGACTCAGACTTGACTGTATTTACACTCAGATACATTGGTGAAAGTTTCCAAACAATTGTCCTTCCACTTATTAATACAGACAGATTGACTGCAATTTGTTGGCAATCTATGGCCCTGTCCAACTCTCATATTAACAGCCCATCTTCTGGAATTTCCTCCTAAGTCTTGACACTATGCTGAGAGACACAGCATACCTACTTACAATGGCACATATGACGTTGGTTGTAATTATGCCGTCCTGGAGGCGCTGGACAACTTGGACAATCTAATTGGTCTGCAGGAAGTGAAACTCTTGTGATCAAAATAAAGAGTCCTTTCACGGTTTGATCACTTTTAAAAATAGGATTGGAGCATCCTTGAAACTATGAATAAACAGTGGTTGTTTAGTGATTTTACTTTTTTCTTTTTCTTTTTTTGTTGCCAGCTACCAAGTGCAAGTAGTTCTGGTGACCCGAAGGTTGATTGTGGAACCTTAACGTATGGTAATTGGACAGGCCCTTGGTGGGAGCTATATTGTCTCCAAACGACTGGGGTCTTACTTGGAGTGACTGCAATCCATCTCAAATAGATTGGTCAAGGTTTGCAAATTAAGGTGGTCTAATTTGTTATCTAATCCTTTAATAGAGCAACTACATATATATATATTGTAAAACTGAATGACAAAGAGAGAGATACAAAAAGGGAAAAAAAGGACAGGATGAAGAGAGGACCTCAGATGGTTCTCGTAATGAAGACGACATGGAAGAATGTTTGAATGAATACGCAGAACTGATGGATAGGCAGACAATACAGAAGAGAATGAAACTCCAAGTTTAGGTGTGAGAAGTTGCTTTTAAAACTCTGTTCTTTGCGATGAAGACCAGCATCTCCTCCGTTTGTATTTGTGTCTTTATGAGGGGTGTGTAGGAGAGAACACACCCCTCATAAAGAAAGAAAACACAAACTCTGCAATGTTGCCAGCTGCATCTGCATAATTCTCTCATTTTGATGATGCATTTCATACGCAATCCAAACCGTATTGACCTGCATTTTTTGTATATGCGATGTTGGTTGCAAAATGAATTAAGTGTGGGCGAGCGGCGTATAACGCGGGTGTCAATAACACCGTCGGGCAACTTACAAATGGTGTAATTATCTCCTCATCAGGTTATTAGAGGATCAATCGAGCCTGGTGGCCTGATGGCAGAGGTGAGCTGATGAGGGATGGAAAATGGTTATGATGACTGAAGCAGCAGATCTCAGAGAGAGGGGTGTTTACTCATGTAAAATGATGCAATCAAAAAGATGTGAAGAAATTCAGAAAAACTAAGAGAGCCAGAAGTGGTGTTTATGCATTAGTGCGTGGTTAGAGAAGGAAAAATGTACCCAAGACATAATAACAACAAAGTGGACTCGCAAATTACCCAAATGAGTCTAACTAAAGAAGTCACAAAATAAGCTATTTGTCTTCTAAAATAACCCGTTATGAGCATCTACTGGTTTGTCTGGTTAAGTTTAAGGATGTAAAATAACTTGTGCAATATTTTGCCTTCCTGCCAGTCTGCATGCCAAGTTTTCCCAAGCAAACCAGTTTTACAGAATGAAAAGCAAAACCCTCCACAGTGAGTTAAAGTAAATCAAGCCCTCTTAATGTAATTTCAAACATGATGAAGGGTTATGGACTCCAGGTCTGTCAGTTGGTCTGACCACAAAACAGAACACAGCTGACTTCTGGGTCAAGTGAGGACAGCTGGCATCAGCTGATTCAACCAAAATCTAATTTACACACTTTTATATAATGTGTTTTTTCCTGTTAATCTCATTGTAGTTGACTGTTGTATTCACCAGCAACACTTTATCCTGAATCTGTTTTTCCTATCGGTCTAATGGATTTATTATGCCAGCTCCTGTGTTCAATTTTTTTTTTCTCTGAAGCACTTACTGTATTCAATTCAATTCAGTGTTATTTTTATAGCACCATATAGCAGTCATGTCAAAGCAGTCATTTTGTACTGTAACATAAGGGCCCAACAACATCAGAAAAAAAGCTCCAACGACCAGGACTGGCCCACGGGTCGTGTCAATCTGACCAGCAAAAGGTAAAGGTAAAACCAAACAAACCCCACAAAATCAAGAAGAGGCCTTATACCAAGGAATCTCAATACTCAGTCCCAGTGCTGTGTTTTCACACACCTATGAAAAATACCAAGATACAAATGTTGTATAATCTCAAAAGTAAAGAGGGTGTCTGTCTCCTAAATTTCAACTTGGAGATGGTTCTGTGGGAGAAGTTCAAGATAGCTAAAGGCTTGTTGTCCCATTCTTCTATTACAAGATCTAGGTAAGGCTACAGTCTGAGAACAAAATACTTTATTGGGAGAGTATAAGAGTATGAGATCTTTCAGATATGATGGGGGCTAACTTTTTATATGAAAAGGACTGCTAAATTTAGTTCTGGATTTAACAGTAAACTAGTGAAGATAACCTTTTACAATGTTTGAGTCTCTGGAATGAAAGCAAAGTTAAAGTAGAAATGTTAGTAGTTCTGTAAATTACAACTCATCTGTAGTAGCATCATGCTGGAGGTCCATTTTTTGACCCTGAAACATAGCTTTTGCAGCTTTCTGTCTTCCCTGAAAGGGAAACAGTGAGTTGCTGTACTAACATAATTCCCATAATTCCATTCATTGATACCAGGAGCTGCAGTTTGCCCCGGGCTGGTCAGCCAGCTCTGGTCTCAGTTAGATCAATAAAGTTCTGGCTTTCCTTTCCTTTCCTCCCATCACAACAGCTAAACCATACTTTTATCTATTAAGCACAGCCCACTAACAACAATTCAGCCTATAGGGACAGATATCATTAAGGGCCACCTGAAGGAATAAATGGTTTCATCTATTTGTTTGTGTTCAGGCCAAGAATATTTTTCCAGTCTTGCACCCTTTTTTGATCCTGTGCTGCAGTTTTGGAATCTTTAACAGTCCATGTTAGCATTGCTAGTCTTCTGAGTGCCTTCCAGCTATTCCTCCAAGTCAAAATTTTAAAGAACATCTTTATCATCATTAACTTACATAATTTTCCTCAGTTGTTGGACTCTCTTGTTTCTGCTTAAAACCAAATCATTTCTGTCTTTCTTGTGTCCAGTAAATGTCCCAGCCACAGTGGTGGAGGCCATGACGAGGCAGGAATCCCTCCAGTCCTTCAGCAAAAACGGCAAACCCTCTTCCTCATCCTCTTCCTCTTCATCGTCCTCCACTCCATCCTCCACCCTCATGCGCTCCATGGTCTTCCCCCACTCCCCATGCCCTCGGAGTTTCTCCCTGTTGGATAAGGTTGGGGTTCAGTCAGACTCCAGTTTTGGCCAGTTGGGGTCAAAGAACCAGAGAGTCCTGGCAAGTCCCACATCCACCAGCCAGCTTAGCAGTGAGTTCAGCGACTGGCACCTGTGGAAATGTGGCCAGTGCTTCAAGACCTTCACCCAGAGGATCCTGCTCCAGATGCATGTCTGTCCGCAAAATCCTGACCGGTAAGACACAGTGGTTTTAGGTGCTTGACAGTTTGTCTCAAGGCTGTTGTAATGCAGGATAAACTGACACTAAATGGACACAGTGGTGGTTTGAGAATGACTCCAAAAACCTGTAATCTTTATGTCTGAAACTTCAGGGGATCAAAATCTTTTGATAGCTTACAATTAATATTGTAAGCAACTGTGTTGTACCACATCCCTTAAAGAAGGTAGAAGGACTTTGGCATAATTTGAGTTTTAAATGAATAAAGGCGAAGATTTTAACTGTAAACAATGCACGATCTAGAGATAACGGGTATAATCAATATAAGTAGCAAGTGCCAAGTCCTCATATGTCCAGACACGACATTTTAAATCAAGAATTTGGCTTTGAGATTTTGGTCTGTACCTACTGGCAGCTTGAAAGGAAATAATTTTTGGGGGTCTTTGTCTGTAAAGTTAAAGGCACAAAGCTAACACTTCAACACATCAATGTCTTTTGTATTATAGCGTAGAATATTTTGTATGAAAAGAAAAAATAACACCCTCAAAGTGACAAAGTGTCAGATAGTTGTTGCTGTTTTCCCAGAGGAAGCCAGCAAATCTGATGCTTTTGCTGTGATTTATGACTCCTGTTGTTCCATCATGGCACTATTTGTGTGTGACAGAAAGTGGGAGTTTGGGGATGAGAGTGATAAGGGTGTAAAAGTGTTTGAGTGTGTATAACATCTGCCAAGTTAATTATATACAGCATGCATGGAGTGTGTGTATGTCTGTGCATAGGGGGGACACGGGATGTATTGGAAATTTTTTGCTTAGCTTTATTTTTGTGGGGAGAGTCAGAGCGGCGTATAAATCAGCGCTGTGCGTCAGTGAGAAATACCTCGCCTTACGGTGACGGGGCCAGGAAAACAGATGCCACTTATTCAATAAACTAATACTCATAGGGAAGAAAAATGTGGGCTGGATATGGAGGAGGGAGGGAGAGTCGATGGGGAGCTGCCTGTCAATAGGAAGGTTTTATGGGACAGAGGAGCAGATAAAATTCAGCTGAACAAGCCAAACAGAAACAGAGTCCTGGAGCGCCAAGGCCATACTGTACCGTTCATGTGAACTGGCCTTAGACCAGTATGCCCATGAGACAAAGTCATGCCCCAACATAACCACTAATCTTTTTTCTTAAAGTTGCAACTTACCAGGTGATTATATGCGTCAAATGATTGAAATTTATGTTTTTCTGCTGTGTCATTCTTCATTGTACACAGGACAAGAGTTGTCAATCTGCATGTTTAAGATAATATGTCAGAGATCACTCTCACCCTGGCCATCAACTCTTTAGCTTGCCACTTTCTAAAGCAGTACCAGAAGACTAAAGAATAGCTTCTTGGGCCATCAGGCTATTCAACACCCACAATAAACTTTAAGCAGTCACTGAACATTGATGATTCCTCTGCAATATCCCACTTAAGTGCAAAGTGCAATAGCTAATATATCTCTAAATATCATCTATTCTGCTTTCTACCTGTGCCATTGTCAAAGCTGCTGTCATTAGGATTATTAGCTATTTATTTATTACTTTATTTTTATATTTTATTACTCTTTTATTCAAGTAGTATGATTTCAGCAGTGCTTCCAGTTCCGTTGCATGCTTGTGCGTACGATGACAATGAAGCTTATCTTATCTCATCTCTTATCTTATATATTTAAGTTCATAACATGTTTTGAAGTTGTGATAATGGAAAGTAAAGCAAATTTAAAAAAAGCTTCTGTTGGACACAAACTCATAAGTCATCATACTTTGGTCAGGTGTTTCACCAAAATGCACTCTATGAACTGGCACTATCCCTACAAGTCATGACATGCTGATAACAGAAGCGGTATTAGTTTCTTACATCCTGTAAAGGTTTTTAAAGTGTATACAAGCTCTCAATATACCCCATATGTGAATTTTTTCAATTGACATTAAATATCCAAGATTAAACATAGAACACTAATGGCTGAAAGTGATAGTGTTACAAAACTCATGTTAGTGTTGTAGGGTTAAGGCAGTGGTGTCCAAACCCAGGCCTCGAGGGCTGGTGTCCTGCAGGTTTTAAATGTGTCCTTGATCCATCACAGCTGATTTAAATGGCTAAATTACCTCCTCAATATGTCTTGAAGTTCTCCAGAAGCCTGGTAATGAACTAATCATTTGATTCAGGTGTGTTCACCCATGGTGATATCTAAAACCTGCAGGACACCGGCCCTGGAAGCCTGGAGTTGGCCAAGCCTGGGTTAAGGCAAGTTGTAGGGAAGAGTAAAGTGTTCGATTAAAATTTTAACTTCTGAAATGCAATTTAACAACATCCATCCATTTTTGTCCACTTATCCAATTCAGGGTTGCAGGGGGACTGGAGCCTATGCCAGCTAGCATAGACCATGAGTTGGGGTACACCCTACAGGGCCAACACAGAGAAACAGACAGCCATTCATACTGACATTACAGCCATTCACACCTACAGCTAATTTAGAATCATCAATTAACCTAACTCCACTAACTGCATATCTTTGGTCTGTGGAGAGGAGCCGAAGTACCTGGAAACAACCTAAACACACAGAACACCTCTGGCCAGATGTTGGAATTGAACCCGGGACCTTCTTGTTGGGAGACAACAGTGCTAACCACTGCACCTCACAGCAAGGTCCCTGTTTTAAATCCACCCTCTGGTGCAACAGCTGTACTGCCCTAACAACATTCAAACACTGTTAAATTTGATAGTTGGGTTTGACTTTTAAAAATTATGGAAGTTCATGCTTCAAAAAAAATCATCAGTATCGATGTAATGACAACAGAGTCGACTTTGATGCTGCCAATGACAGATGCATATTTGATTGGTAAGTTACAGATTTCTGTTTTTCCTCTGCAGATTTGAGTCTTTAGATTCTACTACCAGTATGGTAAGGTTTAGTTTCTTCTTCCAGTATGGTTTCACTAGTAATAAAAGCTCATCTCTCACTTTGATTTCTAACAGCTTCCCTCACTTTCTCCTGGCCTCCCTCTCCCCCTTCATACATATTTATTGATGTTTACTTGATGGGAACATTTGGAGCTGAAGACTGATGGCTCTTTATATCAGCCTAAAAAAAAGGGAAAGAAAAAACACTGCACACCTCCTCTGAGCTCCATCTCTTTCCGGTTTGTTTTTTTCTGCTGACTGTTTCTTTTTCTGAACTTTTTCTTCTTCTCTGTCATTTTTTTCCCCCTCTGTGTGTCATTTCAGCAGAATCCATCATCAGAGGAGCAGTTTGTTTATGTCAGCGAGGCCTTGGAAGTGCTTTCGATTCAGTTTTAAACTGGTGTCGAGATACAGGATACTGTTTAAGTTTTGTGATGGCAATGAGTGATGAATCAGGAAAAAAATCAGATCATAAATGGCCTGCGTTTCCACTTATAGTCTTGACATATTACAAAAGCAATGCAGTGTAAACCACAGCAATGGGCTAAATTAATAACCACTGCTTTTATGATTGATGTGTTTACCGCACTGGTGTTTAAACGAGTCATTAGTGCTTTTAGGGAAAGTTGGATATTTTTGCTAAGCACTTTGATCTCCACAGTTCACAATTCAGGTCTCATTCTGGTGGCTGATGTTGTTTATGAGTAAGGCCTGTATTTGTATATGGACACAATCACGCTTGTATATCGGAGGACAGAAAGTTTATAGCCGATTGAAAGTGTATCATCACAGAGCCCGACTTTATGGAGGAATTAAATTTTAATTTCTGTCATTTGTTTCTGGCATCTAACAATCCCTTGTTGATGGTTTGGCCTGATTTCTCCGGCTTTCCAGCAGCCCAGTTAAACATTTAAAATTCTCTATTACTCACGTAAGCGCTACAATAATGAGAGCATTGAGGCATTTAAATGTTCTAAGGTTTAATGTTTCGCAGTGGAAAAACCGAAAAACCCTGAACCAAGATAACTGATAGAGCGAGAAGTTTTCCTAGACATTAATCGTGTTAAATATTTTTTTTCCTTGATTATAATGCCACTGGGGAGAGACATCATGATATTATATATTCTCCACTTGATTATTAACCCTACAATTCCCTTTGTATCATATTTGATACATGAGTTTCTGAGACCTCTATCTCATCAGCATGATCAGTACTTGTCATAATTTCAAAATGTTATGTACAAAACTCTTTTTTTATCTAAAACTAACATTGTTGTTAACAAAAAGTTGCCAACAACACTCAATGTATCACATGCGATACAAAAAATATATAATAAATATATAACAAAAATATATCATGAACAACATGATATAGCAAAAAAGCTTTTGTGGATTTTGTTATAAGGGTTAATAAACATCTCAGTTCTAAAAAATCAGAATTTTCTGGCTATTTTTAGATGGGTTGGTTCTTACAGGGCTAATCAAGTAGTGAATCTTTTTTTAGCACCTGTTACGTCTGTTTTACAGCGACATGCATCCCAAAAGAAAAATATAAATATGATAGCAATATTTCATTTTTAGTCATCGTGTTTATCATATGTACAAGTATATATGGCAAACCCTAATTCCCACTTGATTTGAGGTTGAAAAGCTTTAACTTTGTTATTTTATTTATATATTTTATATATTATATTTGATGTTAATGCTGATCAAATGTCAGTCCAGGTCAACTGATGGCTCATCTGATAATCATCGACATATCCAATATAGCCTACTTAAAAAATAAAATTTAGCCTTAACCAACGCACCTCCACCCCATCTCGTCCTTTTTTGGTGGCTTCTTTTAGCTTAACGCCAAAATAATGCAAAATGTGTTTTTTTTTGTCTTACCATTTTTTAGGATTACAAATTTATATTTTTTAATTTAATGTTAAAAACATTAGCATTTCAAATATTTTTGACATAAATGTGCTGACTTTACAGACAAGACAACATTTTTCTGGAATACCCAACCAACGTACCCAGTAGCTAAAATGTTTGCCAATCAAAAATAAAAATATTGAATTTTAGTGAAATAAAGATCACCAAAGCATTAACAATCTATTTGTAATCTTTTGTAATTTTACCCAAACAAATTCATCTATTCAACCAAGTTTCACTCTGTATTTGTTCCTGGTCAGCCAAACCCAATTTGCAACGATTTAAAGTCCTGTTAGTGGGGCCTGCCCCACAGTTTGAGAAACACACAAGTAGCATAACTTGCCACTGAGTTTTCATTAGCACTCTGGTAGACTATTCATTAATATATCAGCCTGTGTTTGGCCTCAATTCTTGGAGCTTCATCTGTCACTTTTCACTGCATTAAGCTTCTGCTGAATGTTTTGCCCAATTACCCTTCTCTAATGATCTAATTAAACTCTTTCCAACACTAACATTGTTTGATTAATACAAATTTTTAATAAATAAATATTTATTATAAAATAATACAATGTATATACTTTGTCCCAATACAGAATGGGGCGATAATCAGCTACCATTCCACTAAACTCGTCATCCAATGGACAGACTCCACCTCCACTATATTGGTGTAAATAGTCTGCTCTGCAGCATCAAACCAGTTCTCTACATGCGCCAGGTTCTGGTTAGAACTAATTAACTTGGCAGTTGGTTCTCCAGCTTGTTGTAAGCAAAGCAAGTATTACTGTCATCAGCTACAGGTCAAAATGCTAGATGGTGAGAGCCACATGATGGAGTTAATTAATTATATCTTGCACTCCTTTATCTTAGCGGAGTAAACCACAGCTCACTGGGAGCGTTGGGGGGAATGGACCAGTGGTAGTAATTAACATCTGAAAGTGTTTCTCGGTGAATGAAATATAAATACAAACCCTCTGGACTGTAACTGGTTACACATTTAAAACTTAGTTGTCTCTTGAAGAATCTGATGCTGTAGCAATGCTCAGAGATGTTTTGCAGAAGTGTAATGGATTTATCAGTGTTAAAACCAACACACTTGTTCATGTTTTCAGCTGGGTCTCACTTGCTGCTCTGTGAGCTGAGAAAATTCTCAAAACACAATTAACTCAAAATGTTTGCATGCCAGGCTATAACGAGGCTGTTTCTTTGTGTTACTAAACAGTTGACATTTAGGAGATTTATCACCCGGCAGTGAAGACATATTTGCATTTAACACTAACACAGATGTGTGTTGTCCCTGCTGGACATACAGATGTGTTGAAAAATAGCTTTTTTCTCTTTTCAGTGTGTAGCCGCAGGATAATGATTCATCACTGTGATGGACGGGCTTGTAGAAATTTCTTCAAAGTCTATTTTTATCTGTCATGTTTGCCATTATAATAAACACCTACTTTGTTTTGCATCTGCATGCGAGTGGGTTTTGTTTAGTATCAGTAAGTAAAGCTCTGTGGGCTGGCAGAGCACACTGGAGCAAATTTTAGACTCTCAAGTCTCAGGTGGTTTTACTTTTTCCAGTTTAAAATGCGCCAATGTTCCCATGTGCTTATCCGTAATCGCTTTTATTTGTTTAATGTAGTGTGGTCATATTACAGTGCTTAGAGGCCTGGGACATTTTCAGCCACCATTTCTGAAAACCGAAGCAGAAATAAAGGAGCTCAGTGTACCCTCAGACCATCATATAAATGAAACCCATGGCTGTTAAGTGAACTGCAGTCAGTAAACCGCTGCTCACATTTGTGCAAAGTCAGCTGGCATTGACAAAAACATTGCTGAGACCTGTACAAGACTTACACATGCACAATTAAGTTGCTCTGTCATGTATCACTGTGTTGAATACTACCTGAATATCAGTATAATGACAATAGCATTAGCTTGGATGTGACAAAGCTTCTAGTGCCAGCTTCATATTGTATAGCTAAGTTACAGCTAGCTTTGGAGAGCAAACACTAGAAAGCAAACGATGGCATATACATAAGTTTTATGTATCATGTTAACTGGTCAAAGTGAAGCTAGCATATCCACTGAAACATTCACTAGGTTTTAGACAGTAAAATCCAGATAGAAAGCTAGCTGTTAACTTACTACCTAGGCTGCTCTAGCTTACATTAGCTAGACCTAGGTTAAGGGCTAGATTTGCTAAGAGAAACTGCAGTTCCTACTTGAACTGAATGCCCTGTTGTTGTTGACTATAGGTATATCCTCAGTCCTGTTTGGTGAGACAGGCATCATAAACCAAGACAGGTAAAACGAGCTTTCTTCTGGCTAATAACATTAGCATAAATACTAAGTCGGAAGTTGGAAATCCTAACTTCCATGTCAAAATCTTAAACTGGAATGCCTATCAAATTGGTGGGGCTTCTCCAAGGAAAGTTGGAGAACACCCACCAAACCCAACTTCACAGTCCAAGACAGCAACAGTATGCCAACATCCAAATCCAATTGCTATCACTAACAGTATAAAAGATGGAAATAGCCACCCTGATGTTACCCAGTGGTTTGTGAAGTCCAGTTATGAAGCCTAGAGATGAGCATTTTCACTATCGCCATCTGGTCATTTTAAAACTGTCTGTAGGACCCCCTGGTGGCCATTTAAAAAGTATGCAGGTTTAAGGCACTTTTCAGACATGAAAGATGCATCCACCTTTCATACTATATTAGTTTAATATCCAGCATAGAGCTAGCTCGCTTTGTCCATGTTTGTTGATGTTAGTGGAGTGTAGGATTTCTAAGCTTTCATTGTCTATCTGGTCTTTAAGTGATGACGTGATGAATCCTGCTTCCAGGCCCAAACTACCCTGCGTTTAATAAGGCTTTTGTGATTTAACATGTTTTAATGCTTTGTATCTTGTTCTATTTAATCTCAAAAAGTCCCTGAAAACAGTCAGTGATCACTGTCGGCCTCTCTCGGGTTTTATTACCACCAGTGTTGGTCAAGTTACTTGAAAAAAGTAATCAGTAACTAATTACTGATTACTTCCCCCCAAAAGTAATCCCATTACTTTACTGATTACTTATTTTCAAAAGTAATTAATTACCTAGTTACTTAGTTACTTTTTTAAAACACGATTTACAACCTGAATAGGTGATAAAGCGATAGATCTTTCAGCCCAATTCTACTTTTTCTGCATAATCCATCATACAAAATGTAATCAAATGGAAAAGTCTCTTTTTAAAACTTGGTTTTATTAGTTTTAACCTTTTAACTTTATGCATCAAGCAAAAATTAAATTATATGCAACATTCTCTGACTGGAAGAAATTTGTTTAACATTTAAACCTATTTTCTGCACATTCCAGCACATAAAATAAAATATTTTTTTGTGTTTACACTCACTCTTTCAAATAAATGCAAGTGAAACACATCAGAAAATAAATAAAATCAAAGACTCAGCGGTCCTATTGCTCTATTTTCACCTGTATAGCAGGCGGATGTTTGCCCTGGTGCAGGTGCCGCAGCGATCAGTGGAAGAATCCACGAGTTTCTCTGTGAATTTCGCATTCCGTGGTAGCGTACTCGGCGCTTGTTCGGAAGTTAAAGGGTTTTTTCGCTGTAAAAAGAAGTTTTCTTCCCACGCAGTGAACAGCGGACACTAATGTTTTCGTCACTTTTTACGGAATCAGACTCAAAGTAAGGTCAGTACTTCCACGCTTTAAACGCTGCATGCTCATACTCTCTCCGCACTCGATATATTATCCATTGTTGATCTGCACACAGCTGTTGCCACGAACATCGCACTCGCTTACGTCATTGTCATGAGACACTCTCGCAAAAAAATCACGGTTTTAGTAACGCAGTAACGCAGCGTGCTTACAGGAAAGTAACAGTAATCTAATTACCGTTTTTGCAATAGTAATCCCTTACTTTACTCGTTACTTGAAAAAAGTAATCGGATTACAGTAACGCATTACAAGTACACGGCTAATGACATCAGACTTAAAGACCGGATTGCTGAGACAAAAACACTCATACACGTCAATCCTGAGTCTTTTACATAAAATTGGTCTGTTCATTCAGGGAGTGATCACAAATGCATCAATGAAAAAACTTGCAAAATGCACATTCAAAGCTGACATTTACTGCAGATATTACACTGGCGGGAAATCCATCATTGAGTATAAACAGAAAATGGTAAATTGGTAAAATCACCCAGTGTTGTTTGGGACCCATCAGTAGATCTTCTTAATAACTATGTTTTCCTTTTAAACTACAATACCCATAATGTTGAGTGCCCCCTCACCCCATACACACAAAAACAGACAAAACACACAAAAGGCATTATCTGCAATGACACAATATTGGCTGTTTGCTTAGTTTTCTTTATGAGGTTGGTTTGATGAGTACAGCTAGCTGATGAGAGGACATTATGTGAGCTTTCTGCTCTAATAGATCAGTCAATAAGGTTTGAAAGAAAAAGGAAAGACAGAGAGAAACAAAAAGAGATGGATACTGCAGGATAAAAAACAGCAGATGAAAGAAAAAGGAGTTGTGTGTGTTCACGGTTGTCTTCCGGTGATTTTGTTTGTGCTAGGAAGTCCGTGCTCCACTCACATACATACATATTTTTATGTGTGTTCAGAGGGCCATTGATTCTGTATTGACGATGCGGGAGCTGTGATTTATAGCTGCTGGTCTCAAGGGAATAATGTCTTCATATGAGGCAGACAGAGGAGATGTCCTCACAGCACAGATATAACTCCATGTGGATTAGACTGAGTCCATGCGGGTCAATCGACACACTTCACTCTGCATCACTGCACGCTGCAAACAAACACACACACACACATATTCACTGAGTCACTGAGGTCCTAAATCAAATTAAAAGCTCAGAAAATGAAAACATCACCTGCAAGCAACCGATTTAAAGCCCAAACACATAAAAATATGAATGTGATGCTGTCAGAAATGAAGTGATTAAATATTGTTTTTATTAAATCTAGAAGCAGATATGTTCATGCTTCTGTAAAAATAAGCTTACAAGCTAACACTTGTCGAGCTCACTTTGCAAGTCTGCATCCAGAAACTGCATGAGTGCAATCAAAAATGCATACCTGCAAACTAATGCTGTAAAACAGCACAAACTTTCTGGAGTTGGTTACCGTGTTCATCAGATAATTCTATTGAAAAAGGTCCAAAAAGCAGCAGAGCAGCAGCAGAGATGCAGTGAAAAGGTCCAGTTCAGTGACTCCAATTAATGGAGGTGAAACCTACAGTCAGAGCGGAACATCCACCTGTCAGTCAAACCAGCTGCACCCCTGGTAATGCTAATGATGCATTGTGTTTGGTTTTTGTTTTTGTTTTTTTGGATGAACTCACTTTTGGAGACAGCCTCAAATGGCCACTGATCATACTGCAACTTTTAGCACAGTGGAGTTTACGGTTTGCTGATAATCCTACAATTTTTACAGATGTTAGAACATCAATTAACATGTACATTTAAAAAAAAATGACAAAGAAAATGTTACAAACTGATTAGAAAATAGACTTTCAAATAGTGCTGCTGTAAGGTTTTTCCACTGCTACTGCAAACCTCAGTTTGTCTAGAGTCTTAATGATTATATTTACCCAGGCTTTTATTTTGAAGTCACGGGGGAAAACTCTAACCCATAGGCCCTTGTTTCATAGTAATCTGTACAAGCGATATGATGGACAGACTTTTTGTCTGGGCTCAAATTGTGGTCATGAATATTTCACACGCAATCGAGCGAACGTGAGCGCAGAGTTTTACACTTATTTTTTTGCTTTGTATCTGTAACCAGACCTTAACAAAAAAAAATTGCAACTTTTGTAAATATTCTTTACAAACATACGAATTGATGCATAAACGTAAAATTTTCAGATATTTTGGTTTACAAGGTTGCAAAACTCAGTTCACAATATTTATGACCACAATTTGAGGCCATAATTTCGCTGCCAGCTGTCTTGCAGTAGAGCAGTCATTTACATGTTTTTGTCATCGTGTGAAGTTCCCACTTCACCACACATCGTTTAAATGTTTTTCTCTCCAGTCTGTGAGAGATCTGATTGGATCAACGCTCTTACTTTCCATTCTCCTGTCCACCTTCTTGACCTCTGACCTCTCTCTGATGCCATGAAAACATGTAGGCGAGCCAGAACATTTCATTCCCATGTAGTCTCAGTCGTGAGGTCTGGTCGGCATGCAGTCGGGTCTCTCACACACACGCTGCCTCTTTCATCAGCTCATGTGTTAAAGGTGTGGACACAGCGACATGTTGACTCTGACTCTGTTGTTCCTACCACATGTTGTGTTGAAAGCTGACACGAGGTTTATTGTCCTGAACCGTATTACACGGATGTGTTGAAAATGGCTAATTTTACAGATCTCACATACACGCACAGGCTAAGCTAAGCGTGAAAAACACAGCAGCTGATTTTGCTCTCATCGAGTATCCAAACTAAGCATTATTAACTTGTCCATTTGGTGTTTTTATTAACTTGTTGCGTTGTTGATTCTAGACATATTTGGCTGTCTGTGCTGTCGACACAGTCGGACTGAGTAACGACTTGATGCTAACGGCCACCGAGAGAGACGTGATACAGTTAGCCAGCAGTCCAAATGGAGCAGCTTCGTTTGTACCAATAAAAAGAGAAATGGGGAGAGATTCATGAGATCAGCTGTAAGAAAGATGAATAAAAAACTGAAATAATGACTTCTTACAAGAATTAATACCAAATTAATTCATTAATTTGACAGTAAAATAAGGAATTTTTCATCATAAATGTCAAATGTTCTCCAGTGTGTCTATTTTTTGGACACATGAGCTTAGGCTTCTGACAAATTATAATGAACACTATTTGGAAAACATAAAAATGGTGATAATATTACTCAGCCAGCCAAAATTGCAGTCAAAATTTGTCATATTTGTAAAAAGCATGTCTGTGTACATAGACTGTATATAAAGGTTGCACTTCTCAGGCATGTGCAACATTTAAAATGCGTTTAGTTACCAAATTTACAATCGTTCTTGTCACATAATTATTAGCCTCCATCTATGATATAATAATAGCATATCCCAGCAGACATATAAGTCTCAGACTGCAGGCTTACTTGTGCTTTTCTACAGTTTCTTAAAGTAGAATGTGAGGCAGGGATTCAGCTATCAGGCTCCTGTACTGTGGAATCAGCTCCCAGTTTTGATTCAGGAAGCAGAGCTTCTCTACGTTTAAGATTTCCTTTGCAAAATAAATATACATGTATATTTATTTTACATGAATCCAGGGGCGTTTTTAGCCCATCAAAAATGAATCAAAGCACCCCCAAAGATTTCTTACTTTTTGGACAATATTTGCCCTTTTTTGTGACACACTAATAAAAATATAAAAAGCATACAGTACTTGGTTGAGATGTAATATTTTAACAACAAAAGTATAGATATCCCCCCAAAAAAAAATGTTTGTTCCAGCTCGCCCCTCCCCTACTTTACCCCTACTTTGTGCCAGAGCGATGGTGGCTGAGATGCAGCGGAGCGGAGGCGTGAGTGCCTGGCATAAAACAGGACATGCTAGCTGCATTAACCTTCAGTTACTCTTCATATAGTTAGGTAGGAGTCAGACCATGTTTCTTTTTAGCTGAAAAACATTACACCCAGGTAACCTGCTGTGTTGAAAATGTGTTTTCCAACGATGTTTGCTACCCTACAATCCGTCCTACTCTGTAGTAAAATCAGCGACATTTGACCTTTCCGTTGTGCCCATTGAAATTTATATACCCTATTTAAAATCTAAAACTTAAAATTGTCCGTAGCCTGCTGTTGTTACCACTGTCCTGTTTGAAATGGAATGAGAGAAGCTGGTTATTTTGTTATATGTGCCGGTATTAAACCCAGGAGCCACATTCAGGTAAAAGTGTAAGATCAAATGATCCGTCAATAAAGGATAATGTTGGATCAGTGTTTCAATATTTATATCTTTTGTTAGATGTACATGTGGTTTGGTTATTTGCCTTTTGGTTGAAAGAGAGAGGACTTTTTATCAGTGATCTTAATAGTATTTTTTTTTCATATTAATGTAATTTTTTCATCTAATTGAATACAATCTATGTGTGTATGATTGTCAGTCCAAAGAGGGAGAGAGGAAAGAGGGGGACGTGAGGAGAAAGTACAAGGTCAGGAAGAATCAGGGAAGAAAATAGTGAATAGTGACAGGCACAACAGAAACTGTTAAACTGCTTGAGAGAGTTGACCACCAAAAAGTGATAGATTTGCCAACCTCAAGGTGAGGCGACATAGGATAAAAAGAAAAGAAAAAATCTGCAGAGCCATAGTATAACTCTTTTCATACATAGTATACATTGTACCACAGGCAAAGTTCCCTCCATTTTTATAATTTTTTTAATTAATATTTTGTACATTTGTACATTTCAAGGACTCTTCTGTTTTTGGAGTGTATTTTTTGTGTATCTGTATTATATTATACATACACATTAAAAGTGAATCTCCGTCCAAAAAATGCACTCAGTTTACTTTTTACTCACTATGAGCATCATTCATTATTCTCCCCCAGTAATTAAGGTTAGGATATGTATTTTTTTTTTAATTCCAATCCATTCTTCTTTTGCAGCATTTAAATAACCTTTATCAGATTTGATGGTTTTTTTACAGACTTTTCAAAAAAGTGTTTTGCTTTTCTTTCACAAATGTGGGGATTAAACTGTGTTAAAATGTATAATAACTGTGATGTCATGTTTTGTGGCGGGGACCCAGGCACAGAGAGACTTGATGAATTTAAGAATCGTAAAACTATGATGACTGATAACGGAGACGAAGACAACAGACAACGCGGACAGGGAGGAACAGGGGTTTAAATGCACCCAGGAGGCAGTCAGAGAGAACTTGGGACAACTGGAGACATTTAGGGATGCAGGGACTGACAGAGACAGGGGAGAAGTCTCATCGTGATGAGTAAAGTTTATCTTGCCTGGCTGGGCAGCTCTCTGGGTGCTCAGCACCCCCAAAGCTCTGATCCTAGAATCGCCCCTGCATGAATCACTTTAGAAAACACTATCTAAAACGATTAAGGTTGTGGTTAAGGTTTACTGTTAGTGTTAGGGCTGGAATACACGGCTGGAACGTGTGTTACCGCCGGGAGCGTCATTCTATTGCATTCCATCCACAATCGGGCACGTATCATAGGGATGTGGAAGGTTACCTTTCGTGTTCCCATGGGACGCCTCGGGACGTGACAAATCGTCAGCATGTTATGCGTCGGGAATGAGAACGCTCTGGATAAAGCTTATAGTTAGAGCTCGATCAGCTGACCCTGAGCCTCACTTAGTTATGCTGCTGTAGACCCCATGATACACTTTCCAATTCTCCTCTGTTCTCCTCGTTAGTGTTTTCTTACTTTCAGCCTTTTAAAATCCTGTTTGATAGTAAATTAGTCATCAGGAACATCCCTAAAATGGGGATGATGTGTCATATGTTTGACATCTAGTGCTTTGATTTGATAATATGAACATGATCTGAGTCACCGAGTCATAAAGATCGTGGCTCAAGAGTTGGGAGTTCGCCTTGTAATCGGAAGGTTGCCGGTTCAAGCCCCGGCTCGGACAGTCTCGGTCGTTGTGTCCTTGGGCAAGACACTTCACCCGTTGCCTACTGGTGGTGGTCAGAGGGCCCGGTGGCGCCAGTGTCCGGCAGCCTCGCCTCTGTCAGTGCGCCCCAGGGTGGCTGTGGCTACAACGTAGCTTGCCATCACCAGTGTATGAATGTGTGTGTGAATGGGTGAATGACTGGATATGTAAAGCGCTTTGGGGTCCTTAGGGACCATAAAGGCGCTATATAAATACAGGCCATTTACCATTTACCATAAAGATGAATTCAACCCTATTTTGTGAGAATATTTCCCCCCCATGCTTTTTGACTTTGGGTTTAAAATGGTTTTAGAATGACTCTCAGTTTTGCCTACAACCTCTTTTTCCATCTAAATATGAGTTTATTCAAAGATGTAAAAAATTTTTTTTGAAATTTGTTTCCCCTTCTAAACAAATTTCATGTGCCGTTTCAGTAACAGTCCTCTGGGAACTTATTTGGGGAGTTAAATAGGATTTATCCCGCATGCAAAAAATGTCAATCTATCATGTTTCTTAATTACCTCAGCTGTCATAGGACAAGACTAGAAAGCTTGCTAGCTACATTTCATTATGAAGTTGACAGGAAAAGGGTCCTTTTAAATGTGGAAACACAGACTACTTGTTTTAACTACAGGCAGACCCAGTCTGGTTTTCAGCACACCCATTAAAAGCCGGGTAAAACCTTGATATTTTGAAATATTATCTGTATTTCATTTCAGTGCTCAGTGTCACATTCACATTCACCAGTGAAATCTGTTAAAAACTAAAGTTTCCTAAAGCTTTTTTCCCTCTCTGTGTTATCCGCACACCACTGTGTTTCATGTTAAAAAATTCTCAGTTCAGTGTTTCTGGTATAAAACCCAGACCATACAGCATGAGTGGTAATTTATGCATAAATGATCGTATTTGCATGTGCCTGTCTGCGCCCATATTTTGGTTGCATATGCACATACCTGCGTGTCCGTGTGTGTTTGTGTGCATGATAGAGGTGTTTATGCTTCACCTCCTCCTCCTCCACTCCTCCCTGTAATAAACAATAACCGGGCATTAATCTCCCGGCCTGCTGCCTTAATAAATAATATCCACACATTCATCAACTTAAACTATTCACAATCAATGCAGCTCTTCATAGAAAACCCACCTAATAAATAGTGGTGCGGCCCACTGAGGCGTGAACTTATAGACCGGCCGGCTGATAAATGAACCGACCCCCACGGCGAGACGCCTTTTATGTGGAAAACTGCAAGTGAGAATTTTTCGATTTTATATTACACTATTTTACTCTTATTACTTTCCTCTGTGTGTGTGTGTGTGTGTGTGTGTGTGTGTGTGTCTACATCGTCTCAGGGTATTGTGGGTGTTTGTGATTTATTAGAGTGGTGAAGATGTTGGTCTATTTGTTTTATTCTAGTTCTGGGGTATTTACCCATTTGTAAGGAACTGATGTCAGAGTTTTGTCTTATTAGTTTCAGAATGAAAATCACTTTATTTGCAGGCAGCACATGGGAGTTTATCCTGTCAGTTTAACAGCTTACACAGTAATACAGAACCAAGTGACCCATATGGAAAGAAAAACAGAAAAAACTCTATAATCTTTCTATTTCCTTCATGACTAAACACTTTTCAAGCCCCACTGGCAGCTTCTATATATTCATGTAGGTTTTCATACTAAGCCTGGTTGGGCCGGGCCACCAGACGCTCGCACCTTCAGTCTCTACCTCTGGTGACCTTGTCTGGACAATGTAAACTGGACACTTGATTTTTCTGGGGTTTTTTTAGTCATCATAGCGGTTGTCAGAATTGCTCTTTGTCTGGCCCCTCACCCACGTCCTGTTTGCCTTGGGAGATCCTACCAGGGGGAAATCACGAAGGAGATCTCCTCCAGAGATACTGCTCCTCCACTGAAAGGAGCCACTTGAGGTGGTTGAGCCAACCGATTTTAGTGCCTCCTGGACTCCTCATAGGTGAGGTGTTTTAGGCATGTCCTACAGGGAGTAGACCTAAGGGCAGCCCCAAGACTCACCAGAGAGGTTATATCTCTGAGCTGTCTTGGATAAACTTGGTGTGCCCCCTGAATGAGCTGGAAGAGGTGGCTGGGGCGAGGGGCTTCACTGCTTAGACTGCTGCCCCAGATAAGTGGTCGAGGATGGATGGATGGATGGATGGATGGATGGATGGATGGATGGATGGATGGATGGATGGATGGATGGATATACAAGTTTGATGAGGTCTTTTTGGGCTACAGAGGGATAAAGATGGTAAAGACAAGAAATCAAAGTTTGTCTCAGAGAGATATAAAAGCCTGGTTCATAAAAGGATCAAATAAACTTCATTAATCCCTACATTTGATAAAAGGGGGAAGACAGACACCTCTCAGCGAAATCAAACTAATTTAAGTACTTCCAAGCATTAAACGCTGCATGGCCGTACTCTCTCCTGCACGCCATATTAGCCATTGTTGGTCCTGAGACACTCTCACAAACAAAATCATGGTTAAGTAACCCAGCATGCTTATGGGAAAGTAACACTAATCTAATTACTTTTTTGCAACAGTATTCCCTTACTTCACTTGGCTCCAGCTCTGGTTCTTTTATGAGTGTATCCTGGGCCTGAATGTCTCCCAGGCTCCTGGAGAAAATCCACACATGGGAAACACAGAGGAGCCCCACCTGTGTTTGAATGCAATAATAATGCTAATTACAATTACAATGAATAAAAGTAGCCATAAGACTCATTAATTATAAATATAATATCCATGCTTAGCTAAAGAGTGACTGTAGCAGATAAAGTACCAATGGTAATCACCAGAGCGTTCCTGATCTCTGTCTTTAAAGCAGCTTTAAAAACGGGATCCTCAGTTTACTCCTGAGGTCGTTAATGTGACTGACAGAAGACACACGGAAGCTAATCACCTCAGAGCTCCCGGCTCATCAATACACACTGACTGATACACAGCACTAACTGACTTTCTCTGTACTTTAACACCACATCCTCCTGTGGTGCTGTGTCAAAGCCATGGAGTTGCCTCTAAGCTTGATTTTGTTTCAGGTCTCACTCGGCAATTTTAGTGATTTTTAACAAGCAGTCCATAAAACTGGAATGCAATATGCAAACTAAACTGTGGAAGAAAAAAGGCATGTGAAATACTACTGCTACAAGTCTCTGCTCTGTAAATAGTGTAATTTCCAAATACTTACTGACAAATGTATATTGGACCAATAAAATCAGCTGCTGCATGTTCTGGTTAGACTGACTCTCCAGTTCAGTAAGTTTTCAGATCAGATGAAGGGACTGCTGCCGTCACGGAGGTGGACGATCATCCTCTCTGAAGTAGCTAAATGATATCAAGAAACCTTCACAGATAGCAATGTGGCCAGCGAGACAGCCTGTAAGGAAAACATGTGAAGAAAAGAGCCGGGGTGAGTTTGTTTAGCAGAGGGTCGAGCAGTAGTAAATTATCCTCTCAAAAAGATAATAAAGAAAAGCATCAACATATATGCTTGGGCGGGCTGCCTAAGTAAAGTCTGTATGTGGGAAACAGAGGTTTGCACACAGTGTAAGAGCCTGAAAATGATAATGGGGAAAAAAGAGAGGAGATGCAAGATATGAGCAGAGGCTGAAGTGTCCTGTAAGTGAAAACAAAATACCCCGATAATGTTCACAGCTGGCTGCGTGTTCGGCTCAGCGAATGGAAGGAGTGTGAGATTAGATCTGCCGCTGTATGGAAGCAGGACACTCTATTAGCAGTCACACAGCTTCTGTTTGGTTGTTTGTTTCAGTCTCATTCACTCTTCACAGTGTGAACTCCCATTTGGGCCAAACACACACACACACTGACACACACACACACACACACTAACCTAATATATCTCTTCTTTTCTTGTTCTCTTACTGTCTCTATCTCATTCTGTGTAACTGCTATTCTTCACACACACGCGCACACACCATGATAAATGGTCCAGTCATGATCTAGGCCTGCATTGTTGATGAGGGTCAGGCTGCCATGGTTACCGGAGCAGTGTCCGACTTCCCCCACCCCCTGTTTGCGTGTGTTTAGAGACCATACGTATTGCTTTTTAGTGAGCTGTAATGTGTGCAGGCTCATGTTTTTCTGTATGTAAACAACATGTCTCCCAATTTTTATTTTTTGTTAATTCATGTTGCTCCACTCCAATTACAAGCACCCAGAAAAATTCATCTGTGCATCACTGTTTCTTTGTGATAATGGAAGAACAACAGAAAAGGTAGAACAACCCATAAAAATGAAGATTCTTCATGGGGAAGATGAAGAAATGTTGTTTTTGATGGACTGTCATGTCGTAGTAAATTAATACATGGAGCACAAGAGTCACAAAGTAACAGAGCTAACAAAATAAAATATGATCTTACCAACAGACCTAAGGGTAAGTAACATGATGGCCAGCAGGGGGAGACATCTCGGGTAACTGAAGAGGATGTGAATGTGTAGAAGTCTATGAGAGAATGAAGCTTCAGCTTACATGCTCTATGACTTCGCCTTAATCACTAGTTTGAAATCTCACTCTTTACAACTTTTTTTATAATATTCTAAATTCATTTTTGATAAAGTGAGCAGTAGTAGTAGTCCTCTTTTTGCAACTACAAATGGTGCCCCCCTGCTGACTGTTAAAAAGAATGCAAATTTAAGGCAGTGCCTTTCATTTCAGCAACATCCATAAAAAACAACAACAAAAAAAGTAAAAATTTCCTTACACTTGTTTTATTATACTAATTAATTATTAAATCTTTTGTACACATCCTCAGACACCCGGAGGGAGAATATTTAGCCGATTCACGCACGCACCTTCTTCTGTTTTCTTGGCTCTTTCATCCGACTCTCTTTGTCCTTCTCAGACCATACCAGTGTGGCCACTGCTCCCAGTCCTTCTCTCAGCCGTCAGAGTTGAGGAACCATGTAGTGACGCACTCCAGCGACCGACCTTTCAAATGCGGATACTGCGGCCGGGCCTTCGCTGGCGCCACAACGCTCAACAACCACATCCGCACACACACAGGAGAGAAGCCGTTCAAGTAAGTAACAGTGAGTACCCCCAAACACCCATAAAATCCACCCACCTTGCCCATACCTGCCACCTGTTGCAACAAACAACCCAGCTTATACCACTCGACTTGCTCTTAACTGTCAGTGCCACTAAAATTATTGTAGAAGCAAGTCTCACCTTTCGGCAGCTAAATTGGGTGACTTTGTCCCAAATAAGTTTTTCCTCTCCTGCAAGTTATACTTTTGACAACAATAATTTCACTTCCTTAGCTTTAAGCACAGTTTCTGTCTTTCTGTGTGTCTCATAATTATGTCTTTGAGGTCATTGGATAAACTGTACAGAGGACAATATAAAGCTCAGAGATCCACTAAACCGCTCAAAACGTCAACGGCACCATCGATTGTCTTTAATGTGGATGGCAATTG
Organism: Oreochromis aureus; assembly: GCF_013358895.1. Taxonomy (NCBI): domain Eukaryota; kingdom Metazoa; phylum Chordata; class Actinopteri; order Cichliformes; family Cichlidae; genus Oreochromis; species Oreochromis aureus. The sequence goes on along the minus strand of NC_052953.1, from coordinate 6,579,487 downwards.
ATGCTCCCATAAACTGGCAATTATCAACAGGGACCCATGTTGGTGCAGCAGAGAACGATTTAGAACAAATAAAGCTCTGAATGAACTTCTTTAATAGCAGGTACTTGAATAAACTGTGAATCTAAATATTTTGTTACGCCAGCTTGTAAATTATTCAGGTTTTTAAATCAGTAATAAAAGCAATTATGGTGCATATTCCCATATGAGTCTGATACAGATCAATGGAAAGATTTCATGTCATTGACATCAAATTTGTAGAATCATAAATTGATTAATACGTTTTTAAAGAGTGTCACATCTGCTTTGTCTGGATGCTGAATCAATTTCCCCCAGCACTCCTGAAACCAACGCTTTCTCTCATTAGCATTGCTAATTACGTCACCATAAGAAAACTAAAGCGAGCCACCGAGGGCTTGAAGTCCTGGAAGTTTTAGCTCGCACAAAAGAAAACAAATATAAAATGGTAGCAAATGGGTTGGGATTTCATTGTTGTCAACAGATGTATACAGATATGCTTTAGTAAATAAATTAATAAATAATATGCACCAAAGCAGCAGGAACTCAGGTTCTTGTTCATGAATATTGGAGAGACACATCAACAAGTGCTGCAGGTTCTAGTTAAAGTGGCCATCCAGCTTATAAGAGAAAGGGGATTTTATACAGATTATCTACAGGTAAATATTCCAGCTGAGTCACAGTTTTACTTTGGCACCTGTTAACATACCAGGACTGACCAACTAAAGCAGGGGTGAGGAAATCCAGGCCTTGAGGGCCGGTGTCCTGCAGGTTTTAGATCTCACCCTGGGTCAACACACCTGAATCAAATGATTAGTTCATTACCAGGCCTCTGGAAAACTTCAAGGCATGTTGAGGAGGTCATTTAGCCATTTAAATCAGCTGTGATGGATCAAGGACACATCTAAAACCTGCAGGACACCGGCCCTCGAGGCCTGGAGTTCCCCTCCCCTGATCTAAAGGTCTGTGAAGGAAACACTGAGTTTAAAAATGAGAAAAGACCATCTAAGAAGCCCATGCCTCAGTTTTGATGCACTAATAAGAAGAACTAATATGCTGATATCTGTCTGTGCATTACACACTTACATCCAGCTTGCTCACCAAACTAGCTAGCATGAGCTGATAAGTTAGCAGTCCATCCAAACGCATCACTTCTGCCTCCAAAAATCAAACATGGCGGTGGCTAACACGTTTTCACTGAAACTACCAAACACTGCAGAAGTTTAGAAACCAGTTGATTTGTTGTCTACATTTTTCTTTTTGGTCTTCAGCTCTAAATTTAGCTCTGGTCCTAAAAAACAAAATCATTTGCAAACTGCTTTTATATCCCTTATTACTTTCTCAATCACTTTTCTATTATTCATGATTCATGATAATATTCACTTCCATTCACTTCCATCATATCTGCTGTGACCTCTGACCTTTGATGCTTTACTCTTGGCTGCCTGTAACGTTAAACTCTGAGGAAATTCTCTGTTTGTTCCTCATTGTAAATCAGATGGCATCAGCAGATTGCCCAGTGTAAATACAGGATCTGTTAGCAGCCTGGTAATGAATCTCCACATGCTCATTTCCATTTTCTTCTGCTGGTTAAGGCTAATATAATTAGAGGGCATGCCACGCTGCAATTTGAGGCTTCTGGATGCTGTTGTTGTCATCCTGTCATCTAATCAGTAACAGAGGGCAATAAGGATTCCCCCAGCGGACGAAGAGGTCAGCATTCAAGTGGAGGCCAGAAGGGCCAAAGAGTAAGAGACATAAAAGAAAGTGAAGAAAGCAAAATAAGACGTTTGAGTTGCGCAAAATCTAAAAGACTGGCATCAGGGGAACACGGGGGTAGAATCAAATTAACGTTCTTAATAAGCAATCAGAGAAATCCAAAGTCATCATTGACGTGGAGAGTGAAGAGGCGAGAGGGATGAGTGAGAGAGAGCAAGGAGGAACAAGAGATCATGGTGTAAAAAGTGAAACGACAAGCGGCGGCGATTAAATTCGGTTAAACCAAATCAGCATTCTTAATAAGCAATCAGAGGAAACCCCCGAACCTTTTCATCAGCACTTCAGAGTCTCGGTGGAGGCAGAGCGGGACAAAGACAATCACGGACGTGCGTCAGAAATCTTTAGCGGATCGATGGCCTCGGGGAGTTATCTCCTTTCGGACGGTGCAGCGGATAGATTAAAGCTGCCACTGTCACTTTGTCAGGAGGAAAACGCTCAACTTTATTTTCCCGCTGAGGAGACGGAGGCCGCGATTCTGTGTGGTCGGCAGCTTTTCGGCGCTGATGCTCACTGGACTGTGCAGGCTGTCAAAGTGTGCTGCTGTTTTCTCTGCTCTGCTTTTTGTTCTTCTATATTCTGTTCAGAGAAGCAGCATCTTAGCTTTAAATGTCACCCTGGAGACCAACGAAAGTTGTTTGACTTGGTACCTTATATTTTATGATTATATTACTGTGAAGGTGCATAGAGAGAGCATTCAGAGTTAGTAAAAACTGACAAAAAAACAAAAACACTAATATGTACTACGTTTTTTAGGACTAACAAATGCCTATCTCTATAGCCAGCACACAGAGATTATGCTTTTGTGTAGTAGATGCTGGTAGAGTCATTACCTCTTGTAATAAATTAGGAAAACTAAACATTTTTTCAGTGTTTCTTAAAACATTTGTTGAATCTATTTGTCATGCAGCGCTGTGTGGCAGGCAGGATGAAGGACCCAAATGCAGATGAACTAAAAAGGCAGCTTTGTTGCACTGTAGCAGAAATCAAACAAAACCCAAAACTCATAGGAACTTAACCTAAACTGGAAACTGGACAGCTCTCCAATCTAATCCAATCTCATTTTATTTATAAAGCACGTTAAACGGGTAATGTGACGTGACAACGGACAGAGGAAAACACAGGGCTTAAATACACCAGGAGCAGGAATGGGAAACAGGAGCAGGACACAGCTGGGACCAAACGAGACAGGGCGGAAGCAAAGCTGAAAACACTGAACACAGGACACCAGACTGTCAAAGTAAAACAGGAAATACAAGATAGGCACGGGGACGCAGACTTGACAAGGAGACATGGCTGACAGGGAAGATAGAGAAAACATGGAGCATGGACACAAGAGTAACAAACTGTGACATGGAGACATGACTGACTGGGGAGACATGGGAGATGCACGAATATGGAGACTGGAACACATGGGAACACAAGAGAAGCACAGTAACAAAACCTGAGATCTAAAAATCACTAAAGTATAACCAGAAACTAACTGAATCAAAGAATATTAATGAACAAGAACATAAACAATGAGTCACCAGACTCAGGACCATGACACAGAGCAGCGGTCTCCATCCCCCGGGCCACGGACGAGTTGTTTGGTTCTGGGCCGTGAGAGTTGAGGCTCGGGTGTGAAACTTTTGATCTTCAGGGTTTTTATCATTAACTCAGTTTCCCTGGGTCTTTTCCCGCGTGTTATGAATAAATTTCCTAAATATTTTCATGCGATTTATATTTGTTTTGTAGTTGCGTGTCTTACTTTGAAAGAAATACTTGCACATTACCATAGCGACCAGAGAACATTAAGGAGCAGAAGGGAGGATGTTACTCTCAATGTTGTTGGCACATTTCAGGAGGACGCTGCTAACAAAGTTACACAATTACACAGTGAATTCGCATTTATTATTATATTTACAAAATACCACAGTTTATGTCTTGGTCGTATCATTTTATTTTGTTGTATTTATCCGCGACACCTTAAAGGCCGGTCCGTGAAAATATTGTGTGACATTAAACCGGTCCGTGGCCTGGGGGTTGGGGACCGCTGGCATAGAGGGCATTTCAGATCAAATGTAGCTACCTTTCCAAGTAGAAGGTTCATAAAATGATGAATAGACTCGAGGGAGACTGAACTTCTGCAAAGCATTTACATTGAATGGATGTAAAGATATAAAGGTCCTTCCAGCCTGTCCTGATTCCCAATACATCAATTAATGGTTTTTGTGGCAGTGATTTGACACTGCAACGGCAGGACGTCACCTCCTGGCTCAAAAACTCTGCATACTTACTTATCCAGTGTGTTTTATTGCCACAGCAGACATGTCAAGATATTTAAACCAAAGGGTACCTTGTGTGTGGGTTGCGGAGGTTTGAGTGTAATCATCCCCATCTCTGGAGAAATTCTTCAAAACAAAGAAGATGATAAAACTTAATTTGGGACAAAATCAACACATTTTTAAAACATAATTCTCCACATGCAGATATTATTGCAGTTGTGTCCATTATAATGAAATTTGGTGCTGCCCAAACAAGTTTTGAGCATTTTGCACCATTAACTGAAAAAGTTTCTTGCACTCAACCAAATATTGTCTTTCATCCACTGTGTTTTAATGTGTGATTGCAAAAGCTCAGCAACAATTTCTCAGACTTTCCCAGTTATTGTTCCAACTTTAAGGTGGTGTTCATGTGGATTTTCCCCAGTGGGAAATTCTCTTTTCCAGTTAATCCAACACCACATGAATGCATGGTTAGATCATGATTTATTTTCAAAAATATTCCCTCAGGAACGCGATCTTACTAACCAGAGTTGCACGTTTCCCACAAACACAGCCTTTGATTTTGAAGTAAAGGTGTGGTCAGAGTTTGTCTGAACTGCTCGGTCTCGGTGCTTCGGAAGTAAATGTGAACGTTGTTGTAAATGAAGACTTCTTGTCTGTACTTCTTCTAGCCCTTCAGCTTCTATCAGTCTGTGACTGAACACAGTCTGTACTTGTTTATCTCGCACTCGATCCACATCCGTACAGATGAGATTAAGATAAGAGGTGAGCCGAAACTTCACTGATCCTTGAGGGAAAGTGATTAAAGCGGCCTCTGTCATTTTGTCAGGACAACAGCTCAACATTATTTTTCCCTGCTGAGAAACGGAGGCGGCGGCCGCTAACAGACGCCCGCTGGTCGATAGCCAGCGGACTGCAGCTGCCTCGTTTCAGCTCTGCTCTTTGTTGTGCAGGACAGCCGTCTTCGTGCCTGGATAAGTCGCTGTGACAGAGAAGCTTCAGAGGAGCTTTGAAGTCCGTAGCTGTTGTGGTTTTGTAAATTTACAGACGAATGACAGCAGGAACGTCCACCTTAATGGCAGAGCAGTCGGGGGTCTGTTTTATTTTTCTTGTGCTGCAAGAAAATTTAGAAAATGAGAATCATTTCAGATCCATCAGCTCAAAGTCTGGTCCTCACGCACACACTTATATGTAATATATATAAACATACAGGACTTCTTTGAGTTCATGTGATCACAGAAAAAACATTCATGTCCTGTGGTGTGACGGGACGAACTAACAGTTTCTGTCAAACTAATTTTAGTGAAGCTTAAACAGAAGTTTGTGTTTATTTTTTTAAAGAAACTGGTTATTTAAGAGTGACAGACAAAGTAATGAGAAGGCAGAAGTCACTGCAGCGTTGTCTCCCTACACCACACGTGTGTTAATGCAAACTGCCCTAACCTGGATTATAAATGGTTGTGGACATGGATACGGACAGCTGGACACCTGAAAACAGGCAAGCGGGTGGACGTCTGTGCAGACCGCTGCACGCTCTAACTGATGCTGAAATTTACATTACAGGGACCCAAGTGGACTCTAGCAGATTAACATAGATGGAACCCACTGAAAACGTGTTTCATAAGCTTCATTGTTTTAATGTACTTTCAATCTAGTGCTGCTTTTACAAAATGTGTCAAAAAAATGGGAAAAACCAGTTCAGGTCTCAGCTGTTGCAGACTTTTTGGAATAAAACTGGATGCAAAGTACATGATCCTTTACTTCATGGTAAATGCTTCTCTTAGACCTTAAGGTTTAGGTTCGCTCAGGAGCAACATGTTTGACATGAATCTATTCAAAGTATTAGGATGAAATTTGGTTTACAGTGGTCAGTCAGATCAGCAACATTACACCGTTTAAATGACACAGTTAAAACATTTGATTTTAATTAGGTTGACCATAAAACCACCAAATCCAAAAAGCTACAAATGTGAGCCGTCGTCTTCTTGGCAGTTGATGACTGTCTCTGCAACTTTCCACCACATTAATGGTGTCAACGCTGGATGGTTGAACACGCATATCGTCCCTGCATTCCCTGTTCGGAAATTAAGAAATACTTCACTTGAAGCTGAGGCCATAAGTGAGATAATCATTAAAGACTTCCTTTTTAAAATGTCCACCTTCACAGAAGGAGAAAGCTTTAATAACTGTATGGGGTCAATAAGGTTTGTCTTTTGCTGTTTTCTTCTTCTTCTTTTTTTTACCTGCATTTCACTGACGCTTGTGGCCACTTGAATTGAAAGGATCTTGACACAGGCAGCAGTCAACGAGTCAACAAGCCGTCTTCCCTCAAAAAACTCAAGCCACTGAACCAGACCTCATGACAGAGTTTGTGGATTTGGTAACATTTCGGAGGGAATAATGCTGATGCTGTCGCTTTGTGCGTTGCACCCATCCAGCTTACAAGCGTCTTAGCCGTCCACACGTGAACTGACTTCAACACAAACACACCGGCTGACTTCACTGTGGCTACATCCATCTTTTATATGCAATCTCTGATAAATACTCTTTTAAAAAGTTCAGCAAATGCATTAAGGAATAAGTAACTTGATCAGTTCAGTATTATAAATATTGACCTAAATATAGAGAGCATTTTTTGCTATAGTTGAGCAACCCTGCATCCAATAAGCATCCAGTAATCCTGTTGCCGGTTTGTGGAGGCAGGGATCACCTTATGTACGAGACAGAAGGTCAGGCCCTGTGATGCATGTAGTGACAGAAACTGTATCACAAAACTGTGTCATGTTTATGAGGTTTAATGAGGAAAAGCTCTGGTTAAAGAGCTTCCTAACGACCGCTGTTCAGTCCACACTGTTTCTCCTCCTGTGTCTAACACCTCCTCCCCTTCAACCTATCTATCTATCTGAGAGCATGTTAGTCTTGTTTCAGGGCTGTTAGGTCCAATATCTCCACACAGCTTTCTCTTTGAAGAGCCTCCCCCCACACACACATTTATATACATTTAAATTACCCCCTAACCCCCCTCCAGCGCACACTAAAAGCTCCCTCTCTTCTCTGCTTCTATTGAAAGTGACAGTGACGCTGCCTTATCGGGCCTGGATATATCTGAGTGTGTGTTAAAGTGTGTGAGATGGGAATACCCTCCTCAGCCCGCCTGATAGATTATTGACAGGTGGACTGTGTGTAATTTGTCGGTCAGGTTGTGAGGATCAGGGCAACAATTACAGCTTGCTGCTCCGCTGGGCCTCACACACACTTTATACTGTCACTGGATATTAGGGTTAACAGGGAGGTGTGTGTGTGTGTGCGTGATTGTGTACATGTGTGTCAGCAGATGTAAAGGTTTTGTCTTTTAAAGCGTATTTCTCCTCAGCTCTGTTCAGGCTTCTCTACATGCAGACTCCTCTAATCTCTGCGTCTTTCTGTTTGTGCGTCAGGTGCGAGCGTTGCGACCGCAGCTTCACACAGGCCACTCAGCTCAGCCGCCATCAGCGACTTCCCAACGAGTGCAAACCCGTGAACGAGACCAGCGAGTCCATCGAGGTGGATTAACCCCCGACTGTTTCCCGACTGAGACCACGTCCACGTTAAGACAGTTCAATATGAAAATGTGACTTTCTTCAGTTTTGGCCTTCCATCCACACCGAGACTTTTTTTTTATCATCTGTGCTTCGTGCCACAAAAAACACGCTCACTTCATATTAATTCTAATTTAATTTACCAGAAATGAAGCTCCTGAGGAGCATCACTGTGTTAATTAGGTCCAGTCTGCACTAAATTAAATGTGTGGATTAAAAATAAAGTTTGCAAATTCCAGGAGTTTCCAGGGATAAACAAAAAAACAGGAATGTATGATTAATTTATTTGGGCAAGTATCATTTCAGCGTAGTGTGAGAGTCACTTTGGTTGCTTTTAAGTTGGTGACAACACCTTAAGTTATGCAGTAACAACTTCCCAACAAGCTTTAAACCAAACAAGATGAGAGGAAGTGTCATGGTTGTAACTTTTCAGTCGTGTTGACCCACCTGACCTCAGTTGAAGTAAAAACCTTGCAAACACGTAGAGAAAAGCTGCTGGTTGTGGCATTTATCTCCTAACTGTCCACCAGTCATTGTTAGCTTCCTTCATCTATTAGCTGAATAGATCGGCCCATTTTAACGGACCCGATACGGCTTTTTAATTCAGTTCAATTTTATTTATTTAGCAGCAAATCATGACAAAAGTTGCATCAAAGTGCTTTATATTGTAAGGTACAGATCCTGAAATAATACAGAGAACACCCCAACAATCAGATGATCCCTATGAGCAAACACTTTGGCAACAATGGGGAGGAAAAACTCCCTTTAAACAGGAAAAACACCTCTGGCAGAAGCAGGCTCAGGAAGCAGGCTCAGGAAGCAGGCTCAGGAAGCAGGCGCAGTTTGCCGTGACCGGGTGAGGGTGATGGGAAGAAGAGTCAATATATGATAAATAACCAGCTCCTAATATCAGATCCTTACTGTGTAGCTGATTCTGGATCAGGATGGTTTTCCCTGCAGGTCTTAGCTGATGCCTGCAGAGGGAGTTAAATGTGTTGGTCCCCTAATAAATGACAACTATTGCTTTTTATTTGGGCTCATTTTTGGGCCTCTCTCTCCTGAGTGATGCAGCGTCAGGTGACTGTTAAAAAAACAGTTATTTTAACTGTCACCAGATTTATATCAGGATATGTCGAGTGTCTCTGAAAACACACAGTAGAGGTCACATCTCTGCAAACAAACTGAATGCTCTTTATTAAAGCACACAGGAAGAGAGGGAACAAATGTCATGGTTTCCCGATGTTTCCGTGTGGATGGGGGTCTGTACTTAAGACTTTTTCAGATTTATCTGTCTTGGTGTGAACGTTTGTCTGACTGTTTACACTTTTGACTTGACTGACTGAGAATTCTGGAGAGGAGCAGCATTCAAGCCACATTCATCCTGCTGGAGAAACTCCTGATTCAACCAAACCAAAGATCTCTTTTTTCCCTTCTTTTTTTCTCAGCAGAGATTCAGACGGAGGACTCGGACTAACAAACTTTTGAATATTTATTGGGGACGTTTTGGAATCCACAACAGGGTTCCCTCCAAAGAAAACTCTTTCCTGAAACCGGGACAATAACAATGAAATACCAAAAATATTAAGACTAATGGTCTGTCTGTAGCTTTACTTCTTTTTTCTTTTTGCAACAGTGATGCCAAAGGAGGGCGCGACCAAAGCAAACAGTGAGCAACGACTCGAACGTCTGATGATGACGCTCGAGTTTTACATCACAAAATGAACACAATACAAAGAGTATGTACTGTAAAAAAACAAAACAAAACAAAAAACAGACAAAAAAAAGAAAGGACAAAGGAAACATAAATTATATTTATCTTTTTCCTCATATCATGCTTCAGGCACTTTTGTTTTAAAACGTTTATAATTTAATATTAGAGATGATGAAGAAAAGAGGGAAATAGTGCAGAGATGATGGATGTGATTTCTTATAGAAATAATCATTTTACAAAAAGTTTCAATATGAAGTTGACAGCATGTGTTTAATTTTTGTTTTCTTATGCTAAACATTTCTTAAGTTTGTGTTTTGTTTCTTTTAAATCTCAGATGAGGCACAAACATGTTAACAAATTTGGGGTTTTGAAGAATAGTTCATCATGTTGTCTATTAGAGTATATTTGCTACGCAATGCAAGTTTGAATCCACTCAGATCTCAGATGTGTAAATAGTCCTGTGTCATAACGATTCACTTTCTATTAAAACGACTGAGGGTAAAAAGCACATTTAATACCAGATGAACACCAAATAGGTTTTTGTGCCTGAGCGTTAAAAAAGCTTTAACAGTGATAATAATCTGAAAACTGTAGCTTCTCTTTCCAAAGACTGGCCGAGTGGATGTAACTCTGCTGTCCAAACCAAAACAGATGTTTCACTGCAGGGAAACTATTTTATTTTTTATCACATGCGTGTCTCAGAGAGGTCGGGAGCACCTTTAGACCTCACACAGGCCTGGAGACCTTGGAAAAATGTTTATTCCCCAACCAGTTGGTGAAGGCTGATGACAGAATCATCACTAAAGTCACACAGGCCTAGAAACCAGTGAGAATCCACCTGGAAACCAAAGGTTACCAGAGAAAAATCCTACACTGGTTGGTGAATGGCGCTACACCAAACGCGTCCTTGGGATTCCTCTGACCTCTATCAGGTTACTGTGCTCAGCTGTAAATCGTGCAGAAAACCAAAAAGTGTGATGCGAACCAGAAACTAGAAAAAAAGATATGAAATTACTGCTGACACAGCAGTAATTTCATGTTTTAGGTGAAAATAGTTATTTTTGCAGGTGAACGGCTCTATTTCTTTCACTACCGACTGGCAACTGTGTTTACAGACACGTCTTCTGTGCAAACTGCAGGCAACCTGCTAGTGACCAAAGCAAAGAGGAGGATTTGGTGCAGCACCCTGTTAGCATCCAACTTCACCTAGCAACTGGCAGCCTCCAGCCTCTGCAATAATGATAATAAATCCAGATGTTTGGGCAGTCGAGCATCTGGACAGAGGTGCTCCTCGAACTCTTACAGACTCGTTTGTGTTCTTAAAAGTAAAACAGCTTTGCACCTGAGAGAAATATCTCCTTACTCAGAATGCAGCTTGATCCAACGATGTATATAGAACGATGCAAACTATGGATCAGTTGGGACAAAAGTGAAACTTTGACCAAATTCACTTCTTGTTCAGAATGCAGAAGCGGGACTTTAACGCTATAAGCAGAGACAAAATTTAGCTCCAACACATGTTTCTAATTAAATAGATAAGTATTCTAATAATATTTTAGGCAATATAAAGATTTACTTTTTGTGTTCCAAGTCCTACTTCTGACATTTTCAGGGTTAAACTCTGATGATGGCTGAACAGAAAGTGAAACTTACTTGGGGCCTCTGATGATGATGATGATGATGATGATGATGATAATCATTTGCTCTGTAATGTCAAACAGAAAGTCTCCAATTTCAGCTCAGTCTTGTTTGCATGATTCCCTCAGCTCCCCTCCCTCCTCCCGTTCCCATTTTTTTAAAGATTGACAAAATGAGATCAAATAGCAAAAAGACGTTGCTCCAGAGGAAATAAAGCTGACATCCACTTTTGATTCTTACCCATGATGCTCTCTGTGATCTTATTGTCTTACATTGTTTGCTGAAATCACCTGTGTCGCATTAACTTTCTGGTGATGACAGAGAAATGTAACCACTCTTATGTCCATGAGCAATTTGTTGAACTTGAAATTTGTTTTGTTTACAACAAAAATTGACACCACTTTCATCTCTGCACAGGAAATATTACTACTGTGAGCCGACTTGGCTTAAAGGCTCTTTCCAGAAGTGAGTCACTCCAAATGTCCTACTTTAGAGCAGAAATAACTGGTCTGATACAAAAATGATTTTAGCCTCTTGTCACGTCATCGTTATATAATTTCTTTGTTGTCTTTTTTATAACTCATCCATATGGATTTATTGCTGCTACATTATATTTACAGATGATATGATTTGCTTGTGAAGGAGTCCAAAAAGTTTGTGCTTGATGGGGAAAATTCTCTTTTCCATTAATTAAATTTAAATTATGTTTATGAAAGTAGCTTTGGCAATGTAAAAAACATGACTGAAGACGTTATTAGCAGACTGTGCTTTTCACCGTATCTAACAAATATGATCACTTACGGCTCCCAAAAGGGTTACGTCACGAAGACCCCAGCCATCTTTTATATACAGTCTATGGTGTTTACCCTACATGTATTGGTGCTGTCAGTTGTCACTGTCAAACCTTTAAGTGGTCACAGAGGTGCTGATCAGATGAGAATGAGATATTAATCAGATTAAAACAATCCCTGTTCCCAAATTCCATTTTTAAATCATTTCCCTGAAGTTTTTCACCTTCACACGACTTAAATATTTTATCTTCTTGCCACACAGGATGGTCCATCCCTCAATCACCAGCTGCCTCTACTTACTGCTAATAATGTGTAACACACACAGCCCTGCCTTGACCTCCTCTCTGTCAGTCTGCAAGCTGCATTTTCAAACTTTCCAGTCTGATTTCAGAAATTATTCCTGTGAGGATTCGACAAAATTTTACCAAAACAAACACAAGGCGAGCCTTCAGACATCACTCACAGGGATTTTTTTTCACCGTGGGAAACTGATCCAAACTCCGAAGCCAAACAAATGATCCCACAACGAGAAGTTTGAGGAGTTTTTTTTTTTCCCCCCAGCTTTCTAAATGTCTGACAGACACATGAGTGAGTCAAGATTAGATTACACGTAATGAGATTATGGCAGCGATAGTTTTAATTAGAAGCAGTTAGTGTGAAGGAAGAAAAACAAACGTATAGAAACTGCTGACTGAGAGACGAGAGAGAAGAGGAAAACTGTTCACTTTCATTTGTTTGAACAAGTGAAAAATGAACAAAGACATTAAATTCTCAGGAAGAGGAAAAAAAGACAAGAATGCCTGATTTATGACCTCCACCTAAATAATTTAAAACATCCCCAGCTGAAAGAGAATCCAGATTATGCAAAGAGGAAAATCAGAAAAAAGGAAAATTGCACAATAATTATAGCAATCACTCATTTGGAAATGAGTTGAAATGAAGGGAAAAAAGTTGTTAATGTACAACAGGATGTAAATTAGACCATAAACGGAGTACTTGTAATAGAAATCAGGTTATTGTGACCCAAGAACAACTTAATGAGCAATAATGAAACTTTACTATTACAAGCTTTGCTTAAAATCAAAGGAGGTAATAATATTAAACTTTTTTTATTATAAAATGATAATAAACAAAACATGTAACAAGCAGCGAGAAAACAGACAACCAGAAAACGACACTGAAGAAAATAAAAGCACTAAACTGCAAAATGGGATCAAAACGGGATCTAAGCAGGTTTAGGCATCACAACCTTCAGGGCTGGAAAACCAAAGGTGCTCTAACGGGCGCTTCGACTCCCAGAGTGAGTCCATCTCCACAGACTCCTATCATAAATGTAAGTATTAAGGTTAGGGTTGTGTCCTCTTTGACAGGCAGGTGGATGCTGAGACGTGTAGCTGCAGCTGCTAGCGCTTCGTGTTTGCTAAGTGAGTGACTGAATTGGACCTTTAAACCAGGTTTGTGCTGTTGATTCATTTTGGAGTATTTTTAATGCAATCAAGTGACAATATGGTTTGCTTTGTGACTCATTTTACTAACAGCCCATTCTCTTGAGGTCCCACCACAGCATTTTGATCCGGTTGAGGTCTGGCCCATTGAACAACTTGATTCTTTTTATTTTCAGTCATTTTTTGTAGATTACCCATTACAGTTAAGGGCAGAAATGTCCTGTGTCTTGACCCATTGCCAGCCAAGTTTCATTTGTTAGAAATGGTATTCTAGAGTTGCATTTGGCTCTAAAACACTTTGGCATACAGAGAAGTTCATGGTCAACTCAATAGCTGCAAGCTGCACAGGTCATGTGGCTGCAGAACAAGCCCGCATCATCACCCCACAGTGATTCAGAGATGATGATGATGATGGTTTGTGCTGATATGCTGTGTTTTGTTTTTTTCTAAATGCGGCGCTGGGCATGATAGCCAAAGATCTGCACTTTGGTCTCATCAGTTCACAGGACACTGTTCCAGACGTTTGGTGGTTTCTGCAGATGAGACTTTGCAAACCGAAGCTATACTGCCGGGTTCTTTTTAAAGGGAAGCAGCTTTCTTCTTACTGGCAACCTTGCCAGACAAACTGTACTTGTTCAGCCTTTTTCTTAATGTTCTGTAAATTTTTTATTAAAAACTAAAAATTACAGAATTCAATGAACTGAATGTCGAAATTTGAGCCGACACCCTGGACACTGAGAAGTCAAACATTAATCAAGTGTCAATCAGGTCAAACACTAAAAGTAACTGTTGATTCATGAATAAGTAAAGTTGCAAATCACTGTAAAGTAGCATCTTAATCATGTGATTTACTCATTTTTTTCCTGCTAAATGAATTCATTAGAAAAATTGTGGATAACAACAATAATTCTTTTATAGCATTAAAAACATTTCAGTTTCAGAGCTTGCACATACTGGTGGATTAACAGAAACATAATAATAATGACAGTATGGTTACTGGGAACTAAAACACACACTTTAGAACAAACACTGTGGGTCAGCTCGGTTGTACGCCACAGCAGCAGATACAAGAGAAGAAGACTTCAGAGAATGGGGTTTCCCCCACTGTGTGTGTGTGTGTGTGTGTGTGTGTGTGTGTGTGTGTGTGTGTGTGTGTGTGTGTGTGTGTGTGTAATGGGTGTAATGGTTATAATGCTTTGCTTTGTGTGGAATTTCCTGTTCGGAAGACAGGGAGCATATTAAGCAGAGTAGAGGTTGCACTTTCAAAACCAATTAGACATCAAGCTTTGGAGTTTTTTTTCTTAAGTTTTAATTGGAAACATGTTGGAAGAGGAAAGTTTCACTGTGAGAAAATCTGTCTGCTGGTAACCCGACCACAGCTTCAGATATATCACATGAAAGAGTCCGTTTGTGCACGGCAGCCACAACATTAAACCCACTGTCAGGTGAAGCTGATGAGATTTATCTCAGTACAGAGCAATGTTCTGCTCAAAAGACAATCAGCAACCTTCAAGGCTGGAAATGTCCCCCAAACTGCAGTTCCTCTAATGGCCACAAGAGGCTGACCACAAAAGTGAGACGATCCCCATAGACTCTAATGTTAAAATGCTAAAATGCACAGCATGAATAAACTTGTGTGCAAGACAGATTTGACTCTTGCTGAAGAAATTTGAGATGCTGATCAACAGATAAAACCATCAAGAATCAAGGCTCTACTCTGGGCCTCCTCCTGATGGGACATGTCCCGAACACCTCATCCAGGAGGGATCCTAGTCAGGTGACCAAAGCATCTCGACTAGCTCCTCTCAGTGTGGTGGAGAGGTGGTTATATGCCTCCCGAATGATCCTTCTCCATCTGACAGGATGGAGGAGGATCCTGACAGGAGGATCTTTGGATGAAGATCATTTCCCCTACTGGTCGTTTGTATCTTCAATCTCCATCATTCTTTTGGTCACTACCCAGAGCGCACGACGATAGGTGAGGGTAGGGATGTATATTGACTATTGACTTTTCCCAGAACAAAATAAATTTGAATCGTCTGTACGAAAGAAAGAGTAAATTACTGTTACTAATTATTACATATTAAATGTTATTTGATAGAGACAATCTAGTGCAGTGCAATAAAAGTGATACGATGCACAGAGCTATAGCTATTCGTAATTTCCAACCCTTGTGACTAGTTGGGCTTTTATATCCACAATATACAAGGATAAGAAATTACAATAAATATATGTTTACTTGGAAAGAAAATATATACACGAAAATACATAAAAGAAGATACAATAATTAAAACCATTCCAAAGAATATTAAATTATAAAATTATAGTATAATTGGTTTAAATGGCCTTTGACTATTAACTATTGACTGTATCATTAATTCGCTGGTGTCTATGTTCCATGTTGCTTTTCATCCACATGCGAGCTATAGCTCCAGTCCTGTACTTCACAAGTTTCTTGAATACTCTAAAATCTGTTGTATCAAAGACTTTCTGTAAATCACTACAAAGCACCAGCAGAACATTTTAAAAATGACCCGCTGACATCAGTGAATGTCTTTTGAGACTTTCCAATATCCAACATCTGGCAAAAATGGAATCACCATATTTGAAGGTTGACCATTCAACTAGCAACAGCTATAACACAGTCCTACTTTTGTTATACTCCTAAATACCCCCTATATTTTGAAGGAAGACTAAACGGACTTTTAGAAGCATTTGTTGTGCTGCATTTCCACTGACACTTTTCTTTGTTTGCTGTTTGCAAAGGCAGGACAATTTAGTAAAACCAAAAATGACACGTTCTGATTGCCTAGATTTTAGAGTTCAGGTTATTGATTGGATTCAGGTTGTCACGGACGACGACTTAGACTTAAATAAGTAAACATTCTGGCTTAAAAAAAGGAAGAAAATAATTAAAGGCTGTATGTGAATCTCATTTCATCTGTCCCACTCTTGCAAACACTGACTGCTTTTCATTTGTTTTGTTGCATTTTCTGTTTTCAAAGCATTTTTCTTTGAGTTTTCTGTCCGTATGTTTTGATTTTAAAACCCTATTTTTTTCCATTTTGGTTGTACTTACTCCAAAATTTTAGACACAAAAACACAACTGGAAACAACTGCCATCCTTTGAAAGAGACTTGAAGGAGTTGGATCATCCTTTCCATTGTTTCAGTTCAAAGTCCTCTTGTTTCAATCGTCTCATCGGGTGTAATTATGACATAATGATGTCTGATATGAAAAAAATCAAAATGAGGAGGTGCCAGCTCAGTTTGTAAATAACATCACTTTTTTGCATCACAGCTGCTCCTGGCTTTCTTTGGAAACTTATCAGGTAAAAATATTTTTTAGAATAAAAACAGTGAAAGGGTCATTAACATCTGAGCATCATTTTACATCCTTGTTATGCAGCAAATTGAACTGAAGTGAAGAAGTGTTAAAAGCTGGAGGTAAAAACACAGAAAGCCGTCAAGACTTGAAAGGATTTCGCTTTAAACATCAACATTTTTTCACTTGACTTTTTCTTTACGTCTTCCTCTCGTCCTCGTCTGCATGGATGAGCTGGAACATCTGCTCACCGTCAGCACACACTAATGCATCTGCGTGTGTGAGAGAACATGGTCTACATGTTATAACACATGTCGTCTGTCTGCTCAGCGCAGTCCATCTTCAGCTGTTTCATTTCACTTTGGACCTAAAAGTGTTTTGCATTTTTAGAATTTACTCTTCTATATTTACTGCTTTTAAAAACTGCTGTAATTAACAGAAACTATGCAGAATTTACAGTTTAATAATCAATTGGATGGATTGTAGGAAAGATTTTGAGAATTTAAAATATCCCGATGGCACATGGAAGTGTGCAGCTAGGACCATAAATGACCTCAGTTACTTGCGTCCTGTATTACTCGTGTACTCCAAACAGTCCAATGAGCAACAGCAGTTATAGATTCATTTTTAAATCATCTGCAATTCTTCCTCCTCATTTGGTTTAGAATAAAATCACATTCAGGACTCCAATGAAATATTCTCGTATTTACATTTACTGGCGAACAGAGAAATGAATTTATTTAAACAGAAACGGTTTCATGAGAATTTAACATTTGTAATGATGAGTAAACATACTGACCTGCTCTTTAAAAAAAACACTAATGAAAGACACACAGCAGCTTTTCTCTCAAAATAATTTATTCCAGACGTGCACACAGATCAGTCGTCTCTGATCATTAAAAAATAAATTAGATCTCAGTGTTTGCAGGAGAGTTTCTGAGGCTACAGCGCCACCTGCTGTCACACAGAAAAACTCCTCAACACTGCACACAGGCTCATCAGAGTCTCTAATAACTTAAAAAGAACATTTACTCAGTAATGCTTCAGGCTTTAAAGGATCACTCTGCTGGTTTCCTGTTTTTAGTACAGAAACTTCCGATCTTGTTGATTTTAACAAGATCCAAAAGTCAAAAGCTCAGTTTTTATTATATTATAATTTATTCTCTGCCTCCTAAGCAACCATTTATGTAAAAATGAGCATAATAACTTCAACAAAATAAATTAATCTGCATGGAGTGAAAAAAATTTCCTGATCCTCTGTAAAACTAAACCGAATATCTTTTTCAGATATTCACAAAACATGAAATAAAGGAAGAAATCTAACAATTAATTCGTCATTGTTTGAGCTTGTGGTGCGTTCACTGACACAACAAATGAAGGACGAATCTATTTACACAGTTAATACACTAACAAACACTCATTGAATGTTGAAGTGTCCTTGAATGTGATGCATTTGTCATTTTAAAGGTAAAACACTGAAAATCAGCAGGATGATGCTTTTAAAAGCACATTCAGAGTTTTTATACAATACTCACTCGTTCACAGATAAACAGACGGATTTTAAATAGAGGTTGATTTATGTAACAGACACTGTCGAAGCATCAGGAGAGTTCATCCACCATCATGCGCTTGAGTTCTGTTTGGAGACAGATTTTGGCACACATGAGAAAAAGATCTCATTCAGGTTTTAAGTAGCTATATTTTCTATCACAGCTATTCTATTGGTTCATAATGAGGTTGGTAAGAGTTTTAAATAACAAGGTCAGCGCATGTACCTAAAAGCTCTGACTTCAGAATGCTTTGAACACTTAATATCACAGTTTTTTTTTACTGTTTGCTCTGTATGATGTCACAGAGAGGGGGCATCCCTCATACAGTTATCTCAGACACAGAAGCCATAGAAGCTGCATGCTGTTGATCTTTGTGTTAAAGTGGCAGCCAATCGTAGGAAAGCTGCCTTTTTCCATATAGACGTTGCTGATATGGAACTTTACACACTGTACTACATTAAACTCCATGATTAAGGTACATGTGACATATCACTGCCAGCACAGGAGGCTCAAGTCCTTGTTTAAAATATAAAAATACTTGCAGAGAGCGCAATAATTCAATAATATGCTGCACTGACTTTAAACTGCTCGGTAATTGTCTTATAAGGACCATCGTGCACGTCTCACTGCTTTATGTGAGAAATACAGAGGCAAACTGTTTTACATTTAATCAAAATGTAACACAGCACAGATCTGCACAAATGCACAAAGGTCTAGGTTAACATTAATTATTTATGTGTTATACATGAATACCATAATAATGAAAAATTTAACGTCTGATTGTGAAATATGTAGCACAGAGGAAAGATGTTTATTCAGCAGTCGGGATCTGCTGAATAAACATCTTTCAGACTGACGTGGTCTGTGGTCGTTTGGAGCCCTCAGGCTCTGCTTCGCCCGTGTGTGTCTGAAAGTGAGGGTGGTCCTGAACGGGGAGGAGCTAAAACAGCGCGTTTCAGATGAGCCGAGGGGATGCAGGTTACAGGGATTACTTTGAACTGTAAATCATGAAAAGCTGTTGTAGTATTTTCCAAATATAAAAATATAAGCTGGATATTATCAGAAAGGGTCTATTTAAATGTTACCCAATTACAACAAATGTGTCGCCTGTTTGTGTTTTCTTTCTGAAGAATTAGAAAGATGTGATCAAATCGGACTCAGGTTTCGAACTGGATTCAAACAGGTAGCCGATTTACCTGCAGCCTCAGGTGTGACTCAGACTCTGATTGGACGGCTGCAGCAGCGGTCAGAGCTTCCCTCTGTCCGTCATGGCTTCCTGTATCTGCCTGTTGAGCTCGGCGATGATTCGGTCTTCGTGGGTGTAAACTCCAGTCCTTAGCAACGCGTCTCTCTCTTCCAACAGGCGACTCAGGTGCTCCTCAGCGCTCTCGCTCAGAGCCAGACCGGGGGCGGGGTCAAGCACAGAGGGGGTGGGGCCTAATCTGTCATCTTGCTGTTTTAACCTGTTGAAGAAAGCAAAATGCCTTACAGGAATCTGTACTTTGAAGCAGGATTTGGGGCGATATACTTTTAGGTTCAAGCCCTCAGATTTTATTATTACAAATGTGGTTCCAGAGCACGTTGTCGTGGTATCTTATGCTGCAGATTTGCAAAACTTTTATGTTCAAGATGAGAAAAAGCTATTGCCAAAGGATGTATCAGTCCTCTGAAAAGTTGCGCAAGTAAGAAACTGAATTTTATTCATTTATGTTTTAGGTGCAACTTTATTTTTTTTTCCCTGTTGGCTGTAATTTAAAAAAAATTAATTGCTAACAGCTGTTTGCTGGCTTATAGTGAACTTTGTCTACAGAGGCATTTACAGTCTTAAGTGTGCAGATAGCTTTACTCCTGTCATTCTCTATTATGTTTCAGCTGTTTCGTGTGAGCGTGCTCACGGCTAGATTGGGAAACTCTGGGTTGGCTGAGCTGATTTTTGCGGTTGCTGATGTTGGGATAAGTGCAGCCACGTAACAGAAAGACACCCCAAGTCTGTTGAACTTGATCATCACCATCACCTGTTGAGCTCGTTCTTGATGCTGTCCAGCTCCTGTCTGTCCTGTCGGACCGCCTCCTTCTCCTCTGTTGCTAGGTAACGCAGCCTCATGGCTTCGAGCTCGGCCTGTTGTTTCTTCAGACGCGTCATGGCATTTTCCTGCTCCCGCTGCAAAAAAAACCAAACAAAACAAGAGAAACTATGAAGCTGTGAATATTTGTTAAATGTGAGCAGAATCAGACTCAGGTTCTCGTTCACCTCACATAACCTCAAGATCTTCACTGTGACTTCCAACACGTTTGACTTGAACCTTGGCATTCAAACACCGGTCAACTGATCAGATCTGAACTGAGAATATTTGAAAATAACCCTCTGACCCGTGCGCTGAAATGTGTGAGTTCAGATGCCAAGAAAGTGTTTTTCCAAATTACACACAGAGCAGTGTGGTGATAAATTTGTCTGGTTTCACATTTTCATAAAGCTGGCCTGAGAAAAATGCCGCAGGGCTTCGAGAGAATTCACACGGAGACCAACAGCAATGCGGTGAGAACTCAAAGGAAACTTAATAAAAAATGTCCAAAAGCCGTATTTCTCTCAGCTGCTCGGGCCTCCAGCTCAGAGTTCCCAAAACCGTCCCGAACAGCAATCTGAGCCGAGTCAGCTGGACGCTCATAAATCAACAACAACGGTCTGAAGGGAGAAAACAAATGTGGCGTTCCTTCAGACCTTTAATTATAAATTTAAAGAGTTATTATTTAAAGGCTGCAGGTTATACATCCAACAACCTGCAGAACAAAAAAATCTGATATAAGAACATAAAAGATTGAAGATGATGACATGAGTCCAACATATGAACCTACTGTCTACGACAAGGGAAAAAAATAGCATGTGCTTTTAAAACCTTGCGCTTTCAAACAGTATTTAAGACATAATTAAATGTAAAGAAATCATCAAATAATCTAGATTTAAAAAGTAGAAAGTCTTTTTTTGGTCAATAAAATAATAAAATGGGAGAAAAATAATGAGAAATCTCAACATACAAAAGCATAAAGTGATGTTACTGGCTACACGTGAACCCTGGGAGGATGTGTGAATGTTTCCAGCACTAGCAGAGGGTCAGCAAGTCATCAAAATTACTCATAACCCCAGTGGAGGGCTGCCGCTAACACTTATTTTTTTTTATTAAGCAAATTTGAGAACGAATTATGTGGCAAGAAATGATGATCCAGAAAAGTGGTAAATTCTCATATTTGGTAATTAGTTACCGCTGAAGGTTTAAAGTTATAGTTAATCAGTTAAACCATTTTTAAAAATTAACTAATTATTAACTAATGACTAATTTCATGATCATGGGATTGTTGTTTGGTCTGTAAAACATCCAGCAGTGACGTCTGATTTGTGTAACAGTCCAAAAACAAATATAAAGATTTAAATTAAACAAATGAACTAAAGAGTAATTAGTCATTTAGAAACATCAAACTGGCCACTGGTTTTGGGTTATGGCAGCTTTATGTGCTTTTTAGCTTTATGTGGTAGCCTGTTTATTATCTTCATGCTGTGCTGAAGATCTGGAGGTTGTCCACTGTTCTATCTGACAAACAGACCAAAATATTTAATATCTGATCGTTGAAGGGCAAACAGTAGGAAGCTATGACAATCAACACTTTTGGGGGTTTTTTTTTGGTAATTGGCTTTTTTTTCTTATAATGAAAAAACTGAGAGGCTCTCTTTTACGGCTTAAACTAAAAATTATGTTGATTTATTAGGTGACTGATTTTTAAAATATTTTTAAATAAATGATTTTCACAGGGGAATTTCATGTTCTTGCTGCACCTCCTTGTGCTCTCTGGGTATGTCAGCTGCCTCCCACTATCCACAGATTGGCACATTTGATTAATCGGTGATTCAAAATTGACCGTAGGCATGAATGTGAACCAGAATGTTTGTCTGTTTCTCTGTGTTAGCCCTACGAAGGGCCGGCGATCTGTCCAGGGTTTACCCTGCATCTCTGACCAAGCTTGCCAAAATGAGCTGGGACAGGCTCCAGCTCAATGCAACCCTGAATCAGATCAGCTGTTCAGAAAACAGATGGATCAAAGGTCTATGAAAACAGTGAAAGCTGTTTTGTCTAACTAACTTCCAAAATATTGAATTAATCATAATTGAAAGGCAAATAAAAGCAGCAAATGGTGACAATTGTTAATGCTCCCTAAGCGAACGGCAGTCTGTGGTTATGTGACGGTTAAGCACTTTGTTTTTGATGTACTCAAACTATGACTCTTTTGTTTTTCTCCCAGCAGAAAGAGTTTCACTGGAGTCTGGTGTGAGGTTTTGGTTTAGGAGTGCATCTTTTTTCCCTTTTGGAATCAGACGACAGTTTACATTTTTAGAGAACAAAATCCAAAAGTCTTTAAATTTACAGAAATGAGGCCAAAAAGAGCAGAAAGTTCAGAGGAATTGTAAAATGGGAACAAAAGCTTGATGATTAATATGTAATCATGTATCAAAATAATGGACAATAACTTTCCATTGATGAGCTAATGGATTTACTGACTAACTGCAGCTTTATTTTCTTAGTATCCATTAGTTACGGTGCAGGTTGACCATGATCTCATGGAGAAGGTGCACCAAAGGTCGAAGGCGATCCTCTAAATTTAACCACTAAAAGCAGTTGTTAAAATATCTTTAATAGGCCGAGCAACATGACCATCCCATACTCAGCTGACAGCGCAATAATGAGGAAGAGTGCGAGCAGCAGAGCGCAGGCAGTGGGGAGGTGATCGGAGAGGCTGGAATCTGTCTGTGCGCTCGGCTGATAGAGAGCAGATCGAGCAGCCGGCTCATTCTGGATGGGAAAACCAACATTTTCACATTACACACACACAGAAAGCTTCCACTTTCACACGGCTGATCGCCTCCTCACAGAAAAAACACACCATCTCTCCCTCTCTCTCACACACACACACACACACACACACACACACACACACACACACACACACACACACACACACACACACACACACACACACACACACACACACACACACACACACACACACACACACACACACACACACACACACACACACACACACACACACACACCAGTGTGTTGACACAGGCTCAGCTCTCTGTGGACCATTAACAGTCTGTATTACAGGCCGTTTTAGGGCTAATTACTAGAAAAACAAACAGGCTAAACATTTTCTCTAGTGCCCGCTGCCAAGGACAACCTGAGGCCGAGTCCTGAAACAATCAGAGGACGAGGTGATACCGAGGCCTCAACAGGGGGGTAGGAGGAATGGGGGGCACAGAGAAAAGTAGCTAAAAGTCAGGACTCTGAAGCAGATATTACACAGTTAGGCTCTGAATCACAGCTGACAGCATCAAAATAACCACATGGACATTTCTAACAAAATGTATCCTGTCAGATACACACAGTGTATCTGACATAGTCCTGGATGAAGGGAGACCAATGGCCACGGATTGTAAACTAAATATAAGGCAACACAATTAATCTGATTTTGGCTTCCACCAATTATAAAAACAAAATAATCTGTATAAAATTATTACTTTGGTTCCTTTTTCTGTTCAGCTCCCTTTAGAGGTTGCCACAGCAGATCATCTCCCTTCATCTCGCCCTATCCTTAGCACCCAACCCTATCACACCAACTCTCTGCATGTCCTCCTTCACGACATCCATGAACTTCTCTGTGGTCTTCCTTTTTTCCTCCAACCTGGCAGAACCATCTTCAACACTCTTTCCCAATATATCCACCATCCCTCCTCTGCACATGTCCAAACCATCTCAAACATGCCCCTCAAACCTCAACCTGAGCTGTTGAGGTTCTAATCTTGTCCCTTCGGGTCACTCCCAATAAAAATCTAAGCATCTTCAACTTCTCCCACCTCCAGCTCGACTTCCTGTCGTTCATGCATCATAGCAGGTCTCGCTACCATCTTGTAAACCTTCCCGTTCACTCTTTCTGCTGTCCTGATGTCTTGTTGATTTGATCTGTCCATCTATCCTTCTGTTATACTCATTTCTGATCCTGTTCCTCCTGCTCACTCCCAATTAAAATCTTAGCATCAGCTGAGGTAACCAAAGGAGAAACTTCACTTCACAAAACCCATGTAGAAGAAAGCTCAAGGTATGCTTTGACTCTAGGGGCAAATGCCAATTTTTTGAGGTTTTTGGTATTGTTCATTAAATAAAAAAAAAGAAATAAAAAAGCTTCGGTCACCAAAAGAGATTAAATTAATGAAAGCAATCTCAGCCTCTACTCAGAAGTGTCATCTCTTTGCAGATAAGATTACTAAAAAATCCACAATCACGCAGCGATGTAAGATAATTTGTATTTCTCCATGATTATGCAAGGGTCCTTTTGAGTGACAGACAGTATTGTAAATTTCGTTAAAAGAGCGTGAACATGAGGTTCCAAGTGGACTTCACCTACTCTTCAAGTGTTTTTTGCGACTGGTCATTTATCTATGATGCATCAACTACGACCTTCAGGTGCATTTAATAAAATATAATAGCCACAACTACTTGTCCGTGGTGTATAAACATGACCTTACTGCTCAACCAAAACTTTTTTACATCCATCCAGCCTAAGCAGAGAAGTCCAGACCTCCCTCTCCCCGGCCACCTCCTGCAGCTTGTCCGGGGGAACACCAAGGCGTTCCCAGGCCAGCTGAGAGATGTAATCTCTGCAGCGTGTCCTGGGTCTGCCCTGAGGCCTCCTCCTGGGCCTTTTTACATCCTTTGATGTAATCGACAGACTACGAGCATCTTGTGTAGAGCATCTACCTTGTGAAGCCCACTGGTGTGGTTCAAATCACAAAACATTGAACAATCAAAAATCACGACAGAAAGAAAGTTGGACTTGGAATTTCCAGTTTTATAGATGTTGTATTGGCCTATTTTTCATTTTTCAACATTAGTGGTACTGCTGTATCGAAATCTCTGAATATATAGCTGTGTCTATTATATCAGACTGTTTGAATAAAAGAGCATCCATGTTAAGTTCCTGATTCCTGAAATACATTCAAATGAAATGTTTAAACAGGCCGAAAATATAAACTGAGATAAAATGATATCCACGACCACTGAACCATAACACAACATCCAGCCTTCACTTCTCCTTTATCAACAGCTAAAAAAACCGCTGTGAGCCTGGAGATGAAGACCAGGCTGGATGCTGGTTTCTGGGATGGATGCTCCGAGAATGACTTCTCCTCCCCCGCTGTCTGACCCTCCATTACTCGCCTGTACTGTCAGAAGTCTTGAGCAGCTGGGCGATGGTATTGGGGGTGGGGGGGATGCCTCGTACAAACACTTTCATCCCATCGCTTACATGTGGACACACTTTTCTATAATCACATGAAGTTTTCTGAGCAGCTCGCCACCTGTGGGAGTTCAGGGGGAGTTTTTCACCAGCGCTCTGCGAGCTTGTTTAGAGACATGACGGATAAAAAACTAAGGAAATGAGGATGATTAGAGATAAACGAGGGTTCCTAGCTGCATATACAAAATGTCTGGTTTCCATAAGAAGCTGGGTGAGCTTCACACACAAGAGGGTTCAAGGGCAGTTTTGTAAATCACTTAACCCACATTTTGGCTGTCTGGAGAAAAACAAAGTGGAGTTTAAGTAATAAGGACTCACAGATGTTCTCAGAAAATGTGCAACTTACATTGTTTGACCTCCTCACATGAAAAAAAATATATATCAGCAAGTTTTATTTATTGAAGAAGTGGACTGATGAGAAATTTGCCAATTTTAGGAAATAAAACTGGAATAAAATGTTTTTGAATATACAAACAGATCAACAAGTTTTCAGGATTGAAGTCATCA
This sequence comes from Oreochromis aureus, assembly GCF_013358895.1. Lineage (NCBI taxonomy): Eukaryota > Metazoa > Chordata > Actinopteri > Cichliformes > Cichlidae > Oreochromis > Oreochromis aureus. Next base: position 6,553,541 of record NC_052953.1, on the reverse strand, counting down.
ATTTCATCTTGAGAACTCTTACCATATATAATTATTAAGTCAATATCACAACCAGCAGCCTCAATAGTGTAATGTTTGCAGGCTTTTCAACCTCACTAATTAAATGCAGCACTGAGGAGACGAGATCATTGCAACAGAGGGTTAAACAACCCTGCAGCTCTGTTATATCTGCTGTGTTTGAAGGGTTAAGGTCCGTATGTTCAGGCTGCAGGGACATGCAGAGTGGAGGTTTAAGACCGATAAGCACGAGATAAAAGCTGCAGGAGCAGAGTTGAAGAATGTGGTCCGTTTATAATGGAGACCAAAACATTTAACATTAACCAATGGGTTTGTATTCAACCTTTGAAGTGAAGTTTCAATTTATTAGTAGCACTGAAATATCTGAGTTGTGATACCTAGTTAAAGCTGAAGTTCCTATTTGTTCAATCTTTACCACAAGCAGCAATACAAGAACTAAGTGCTTTGAAAATAAATTATGGGACCAAACACTCAACAATCTGAGTGAAATCAGCTTTCAAATTTACAATGTTTCACTTTAGCTGTTTGCATGTTATAACTTCTGTCACCACAGTGAGCTGAAGAAAGAACAGCACAAACAGTGACAACATGCAGACGAGTGTGTAAAGCAGTGATCGGGCTTTTTGTAAGACCAACTCTGAACCATGCCAATCACTTAAAACCACAGTTATGCCCAACACATTAGTCATTCACCTAAACTGTGATGTCAACACAGCCCTAAGCTTAAAACTCACTGCAGTAAAGACCAGAAATAAAAAATAAAGCCCATCCCTGTTGTTGTAGAACAAGAATTCAAAGCGGCAAACAAAGTGATCGTGAAGCGTTTTTCCAAATGATCTAAGAAAGTCATCTTTTCCAACTGTCACAAAATCTCCCTCTGTCATCGGAGAATCTCTGTATTACTGCATCAAACTAAAAGTGAAAAGCAGGTAGAGACTAAACTGCTCGTGCACCCATGTCTTTCCAACCCTGCCTCAAGCATGCCTGGTGTCAGAAGGCAAATACAGAGCCTTAGTCTATTCCTGGGGCAAAACCAGGCTCACTTAACTTTAAACAGCAACGTTTTCCTGGACTTAACCAAACTAAACCTGAGTGAAAAAACAAAAATGATAAAAATCAGCCTCAACTTTATAATAACCATAACCATCCAGAAAATGCTCTAAAAAACAATTTTCACTGTTAATATCCAACCAGCTTCCTAACAGCTTATTCCATTTCGGAGCTGTGGTGGGGGGGGCTGGACCGAAGCCTAGCTCAGCTGTCGCAAGGAGAGAGGCAACTGAAGTTTAATTAACGGTCAATTTACCATTTATTAACAATGGTTATAGTAGAGTCTTTCCCATTTTTCATTGTTTGACACATTCTTTTGGCTCCATTTGAGGTTTCCGTTCCTGAGAAAGAACTGATGTTCATTACCAGCTCTCTGACCGACAAGTGGTCAAAAACGTCATTTCTAATCCAACTGTCTGCAATTTGTGTTAAATTCAGGTTCCCAGTGGAGCTGCTTGGCTCTTTATATTAAACTTCTAGGAACTACCACTGTTTGTCTTTCCTGCTTTGCTTATGTGTTTTCAGCCTCGTGTTTACTTCCAGATGGACTGAAAACCATCCAGCAAAGCAACTGTGTGGAAAAAATTAGAAAATTCATCATGTGTAGTGTAATATTCCTTAAAAGCTCTCAGTACCGATCAAACCCTTTGACCCTCGCTGTCTGGGACAACACCCCTCACACTGGGACTCCATAATATTTCAGGAATGGCCAGTGGGAACCATCAGAGTGTCCACTGAGACCAGTAACACTGAAATACCCTCAGACAACATGTTACATCTGCTGTTTGACAGACAGTTTTATACAAACACACTCACGGCGTCATGAGAGAGGACACTTTTAGTCTGGATGGCCCCGAGGGGAGCTGAACTCAGCAGTAAGATCACATGACCAATGAAACCAAGACATGATGGAGGTTAACTGGTCCAAGCAGAGAATGATCAGTATGGACCTTCAACACCCTGTTATAAAACTTTAATCCAGGCAGACTCTTTGCCACAGAAGTCTTTGGTTTCCCATGGAAAAGGATTGCATTTTTCTACGTGGTAAGATAAAAAGCATTTGCAGGTATGCGTGCACATGGAAGATGCTGCACTTAAAATAATAAATACTCTGTGACAATCAGTGGAGTATTGAGCTCCTAATCGTGATGACCGACTCCAACTCTACAGCTACATCTTCAAAAGGTCCAGAAGAGCGAAGAGTGTTACCTTGTGTGGCAGAAGTTTGTGCATTGCCACATTGTAATTAATTCTATGCTACCCTGTGTTCTTCCTGTTGTCCACAATATTTTGAATGAAACACTAATCCATCAAGTTTTTTCCACTTATCCAACTCAGGGTGGTTGGGGGTCAGAACATGTCTCTGGTATCACAGGGCGAGAGGGTTGAGTGCACCCTGGACAGGTCACACAGAGAGGCAGGCTAACACAGAGAGACAGACAACCATTCACGCCAATTTAGAATCACCTAGCACACATCTTTTTTGATTGTAGGAGTATCTGGAGAGAATCTCCACATGTAATGTACTAAAAACTGCACTACTGAGTACATTATGTGTACTTTTATATAAGTAGATTTACGTTACTGCAAAACTGATACACAACAGACTGTATGATTGTAGATAAAACTGCTGAAATATTTCCGAACGCATGCTTCCGTTTAACCTTTAATTTTTCTTTTTACCTGGATCTTTCTCAACTTCAATTGATGTCTCTTCATCACAATACACTGATGTTTTGACATAAAGTCATAGTGGGCATTTCTTTATATTCTGTTTATAGTTTCAATTAATTTTCCAAGGTTTTACAGCATTTTAAGCTCACAAAAGTACAAAAAGTACCTTATTATTATTATTGTTGTTAATAAATAATTGCGATCTAAAAATATAAGATTAATGGTTTTTAAAAGGGCGATCTGCAAATTCCAGCAACGGCACCAGTAGCAGTTCAAATGTGAGCGGTACCCAACCCTAAAAATAGATTCTTTGAAGAAAAAAAAAAAAAAACTGCTAAAATGTGAAGCAAAATGTACTTGAGTGGCCTAGAAATGCTGATAAAAAGCATTAAAAAGAACCCACTTTTGCATAATTTGTCCATCAGACGCAGGCAGGTGGTTTTAATGTTGTGGCTTATGATTATATTTGACTTCTATGGTGGACTTCAGGTCACATTAGAACAGCAACAGCCCCTTTTTTTCCTCCATAAACTTGGATTTTGTATCAAAGCCTGTGTTACTGCTGGATCTGCTGAAATAAACTGGCCAAGAAGTGTTTGCTTCTTTCTTTTCAAGAAAATGACCAAGTGTAATTCTCTGTCCCACAACACCTAGCTTCTAAAAATTCCAAATTTAGCTTCTCGTCCCAAAACTTTAATCTCTTTGTGCCCTAGTATTTTTTCTTTGAAAGGACCAACTTAAGCTCCTTGTCCCAATATTTTGAATTCAAAAAGGCAGGGGCCGACCCTCTGATCTAAAACCACAGTCCTCTGTGGGCATTAATTCTCCAGCCGCTTGCACCTCCTGGGTAGAAAAGCACATTATTCCTTGGACAAGAATTTTTATGATCCGACTTGAGCTAAACAGCACGCCATGCGAGGCGCTGAGAGGAGAGAATAAATAGGCGAGGAGAGGCCGAGAAAAACCAAACAAGCGGCGGCTTTAAAAACCGCGGCGCACCAAGACAGATGGTCGTGTAAACACAGGCCTGATATTTTATAAAAAGCGAGAGTGTGACATCTGAATAGTTAGCGCCTGACTAGCTTATTGCTCAACGCAAACCCAGGGATGATTAATAGGTGGGGGGTGACACTCAGAGCTGAACCCCCTTAGAGGTGCATAAATCACTCTGTGTTTTCTTTACAATGATGTGGCACTTAAGAGAGGGGAGGAAGGAGGGATGGGGAGGAAAAACCAAAAGAAAAAAAAGTGAGAACAAAGATGGGAAAAGAAAAGGAAGGCGAACCAAAAGGAGGCAGACAGGAGGTACAAGGAATGATACGTGAGGCATGACGATGAAACTAAAAGAGAAAGAAGGCAAAATAAGCAAGAGTGAAGATTACAAAAAAGTTAAATGCCAAAATTAAGAAAAGAAGGGAGAAGTAAAATGATGAAGAAGTTTGAATGTGATAAATAGTGAAGGCGCAAGAGAAGGAGAAACTGTCAAACAAGAAGAAAAAAGGAGACAGGAGGAAACAAAAGAGGCGAGAGGCTGCTGTAAAAAGGAAAAATGAAAGAGAGACGGAGAGCGAGGGGGAGGAAAAATGTCCGTCCAGTTTTCCAGCTGGTTAATGTCGGTAACAGTTATTAGTTTGTCAGATAAGGTCTGTGCGTCTGCGTGTGTTTACATTAGGCTTAGTCTGACTAAAGCCCCACTTAGTGCTGTGTGTGTGCACATAAACGTCTACCCTTGTGAGGACAAGTTTCAGTTGTAGGCCTGTGGAGTGATGACGTGCTCACTCACTTTGTGACAGACCTTCAAAGGGTTTGGTTTCAGGGTTTGGGTTGGTATTAGGTTTAGGCATTTAGTAGTTATATGTGAATCAGAGTCCTCACAAAGATAGGAGAATGAGTGTGTATGGGCTGTTAAGAACTGATGGCCGTCTACTTCAACTCTGCTAAATATTTGACTCCAATGTAAAAACACACTTCGTTCTCCCCCCCGTTTTCTTTCTCCTTCAGACATACAAACACACACGTGTGTCTTTCCAAACTTGTGAGGACACAAAACCAACACAAATCCACTCTTAATCCTCAAACAGCATAGATATATACACTTTGATGCTTTTTGGGCTTGTGACCACAGAGTGTATACTGTAAAAGATGCATGTAGCAACGTGAAAGTGCCTTAAATCTTTTTAATGACCAGCAGAGAGCAACTCCTCTGTTTTCAAAAAGACTGCTTTCATGCCTTATTAAATACAACGTCATGGTCATTTTTTAAGTTATGGTCCCTATTAGAGTAGAGCAGCAGCAGACGTCACTAACTAAAAGTTGAATTCCGGTTTTCTATTTCCATCTTTTGCTGTCGATGCTCTCATGTATCAGAATTACAAGCTGCAGCGAAACAAAGACAAAATAGCGAAACAAAGACGACGTGCGCATGGATACAGTCAATGGTCTGGAATACGTTGATGAAAATTTCCCAAGATGCCCTCCAAAAGGTCATTTGTCCATTTTCTGAAATGCTCTCCTGTTTGGGTTCAGGAGACAGACAATGTTTCAAACGTTCTTTTTCGATAAAAAAAATGAGGTGATTCATTCAAGCCGATAGAGCTCAGGGTGCTGGGGGACTTCCCACGATGCACCAAACATTACTCCTCCACTTTTTGCACACCTTCCCCTTTTGTCCAGTTTCTCTTGTAGTTTGACTTCTGGCCTTTTTGTTTGTCATCTCTCTACGCTCCTTTATCCTCTCTTTTCACGCCCTAGCTGGTAATCGATGGTTGCTCCCGCTCAATGAGACTGTTTCTAATGGAAATCTCTTCTTGTGGTTCGCCGTCTAATATCTGGGTTTTTATTTAGGGTCCTAATGTTGCAATATAAAGTACTTTGAGATTATGTTTGTGCTATAATCTTTAAACTAAAGTGAATTACTCAACTTAGCGACCAACTGCAGGGTGATGAAATCTGGCGCAGCATTTGGACCAACACACTGAATGACAACCAAACATTCACTCTCACATTCACACCTACAGCCAATTTAGAATCACTTAATCTAAAAAGAACATTTTTAGATTGTGGAAATAAAGAGACAATACCAAAAAAGGTGACAGTAATTTAAAGTCTACAGTAAGTTTTAAATTGCCTTAAAACTCAATCACACATCTACATGCTGCTGCATCCTCGGTATGATGTGACGTGTGTGGGGCTATGGTTGGTTTCCTCTGCTCACTCTACGTCTTTAAACAGAGCACTTACATGTCCTAACACTGTCAGCTCATCTCCAGCAGCAGATTTAAAAACCTGCAGCATCCCCTCACTGAAAAACTACAATTATCTGCTGTGAAATATGACTGCTGTCAAGACAGGAAGGTCCGAGGTCAGCTCCTCTCACTCGCTTTGTTTTAATGGTACCGGACAGTGTGCGCACCGCGGATGACGTCAGTGCGCACACTGTGTCTGAGGAGGATGTGCGGAGGTACTTCAGGAGAGTGAACCCACGCAAAGCTACTGGTCCGGACGGGATTCCCGGCCGCGTCCTCAAGTCATGCGCGGCTCAGCTGGCTGGAGTGTTTACACATATCTTCAACCTTTCCCTCTCTCTGTCTGTAGTCCCAGCCTGCTTCAAAATGGCCACCATCGTCCCTGTACCCAAATCCTCCACCATCTCATCATTGAACGACTGGCGACCTGTAGCCCTGACCCCCATCGTGAGCAAATGCTTCGAGAAGCTGGTCAGGGACTTCATCTGCTCTGCACCATCAACGGCGCCGCTGTGGAGAGAGTGAGCAGCTTCCGCTTCCTTGGTGTACATCTGGCTGAGGATCTTACGTGGTCAGTACACATAAACAAGACAGTGAAGAAGGCGCAGCAGCGCCTCTTCTTTCTCAGGAGACTGAAAAGATTCGGCATGAGCCCCCGCATCCTCAGGACCTTCTATCGCTGTGCCATTGAGAGCATCCTCACTGGATGCATCACCACCTGGTATGGCAACACCACCGCTTACAACCGCAAAGCTCTCCAGAGAGTAGTGCGGTGTGCTGAACGGATAATTGGAGGTGAGCTTCCCTCCTCCAAGACATCTACAGGAAGCGGTGCCTGAGGAAAGCGGGAGGATCATCAAGGACTCCAGTCACCCCAGCCATAAACTCTTCAGACTACTTCCATCAGGAAGGAGGTTCTGCAGCATCCGGTCCCGTACCAGCAGACTGAGAGACAGCTTTTTCCACCAGGCCATCAGACTGCTGAACACGTCATAGACACCTCACCCTCACTACTGGAACTTCAACATTATGCACTCCATACTGTACATTAATGCCACTGTTTTGCACATACCTACCTCTGTATATTTTATATTTTATATATCTTATTTTATTGTTTACTCTATTTCATTTGTAAAACATGTATATACACACTCACACACACACACACACACACACACACACACGTAGAAAAACATATTTAGTACACACATTCAGTAATGTATATACCTTTATATATGGTACATATATTTATTACTTTTTAGATTAACCATTTTTATATTTTGCTTGTTGCACGTTATTGTATTTTGCACAACTCTGTTGCTTGTGAAGCTTGCACACAAGAATTTCACTCGCATGTACTGTACCAGTGTACCTGCACATGTGACGTGACAATAAAGGTGATTTGATTTGATTTGATTTGATTTGGTAAAGTTTGGGTTTTGTTTTTGTCAGTTTCAGGTCGTGCTGTCATCATTCTGTCCTGTCCTGTCCAGATTCTGGACTACTAGTCTTGTCATCCATGTGGTTAGTGATTTCATTACATACTGGAATTGCCTATGAATATCAACTTGCAGAGACATTGGAATGTAATTAACATTTAGCTTCAGGTGTCATCAGGCTTTTCTAAAAACAAAAATAAATAAATGTAATTTGCTGAAAAATTATTTTTTATCTTTGACTTGTGTGAGAGTTTTTAAACACATTTACATACTTAACAGGGATAACAACTGGCCCATATTTTTATACTTAGACAACCAGTATATACATCACTTTTACAGCCCATACTAACATGCAAACATGCATTAAGACAACCAATCCTTTAAATCTGTAATCCTGGTACAAAAGGTTAGCACTCTGCAGTAAACACCTCCTTTAAGAATCACATCCTTCTCTGGGTGAACCATACCTGTTTGAACCGAGCCAGCTCCTTTAAGGCACGCCCCCACTGCTGCTTGTAGTGTAGCTTGGATTTAGTGGCGGACTCCAGCTTCCTCTCCAGCTCCACCTGACAATGAAAAACACCGATTATTTATTTATTTTTGATTACAGATTACTTTTTTCCCCAGCATATTTATTGTGTTGCATTTTTTTTTCATTTTTAGTTTATTTCTTTCAGTATCGCTTTATTATATTTTTACTTATGTTAGAGTTATTATTGCAAAAATGTATTAATGTTATTTAACCCTTTTACCTTTAACCTTTACCTTGGTTTATTTCACTAACTAACCTGTAGATTGCAAATTGTGTAATTTTATTTTTGTTTTATTTGATTTCATCTTGTAATATGTTGATATAGTACATTTCCTCTGTCCTATCAGCTTATCTGTTATCTGTGAAGAAAACCTGGAAACCTGCACAGAAAGGTGATGTACAAATAAAGTTTGGAAATTTTTTACTTTTGTAATCTTTTGCTGTAACTTTGACTTTAATTTCATTATAATGACTACCGTCTTTCCTGGTAGTACTATTCCTAAAGCAGCTGCCTACCTTCTCTAGGGTGAGCAGGTTGATCTCTGACTGCAGTCTGAACTCGGGTCTGATGTTCTGTTGTTCTCTGAACAGCTGGAACTCTTTCTCCAGCTGTTTGTACCGAGACTCGCCATCTGCAATCTGCACATCAGGAGCACAAAGAAAAGAACAGAAGAAGTCACTTTACAATCAGAATCAGCGTCAGTCAAACAGATCTAATCCTCAATCTCTACCTGCTGCAGTAAGCGGGCTCGTTCCTCCTCCATCAGTCGGACTTTTTCTCTCTCTAGCGCCACCCGGTGGTCACACTCTTGTCTCAGTCGCCTGCTGCTCTCCTGCAGTTCCCTCTGGGTCAGCTCATGCTCGGCCCGCAGCTCCCTCTGCAGCCTCTGAGTCTGAAAACAGAGATGCACTCACTTTACTGTAGAGAAACGGTTTGGTCAGTTATAATCTTGACTAGAGTGAATGTCACTGCCTGGTCATTTCCCTCTACCTTTCTATGTGCGGAAGATACACGGACTACATGCATTTCACATTCTCAGGTCTGAAATCAATACATTTATCAATACATTACATTTACCAGAGAGCTCAAATTTACAGTCAACTGCTTACTGATGAACACTTTGAGTGTACAAGAGTCCAAGGGACTGCTTAAATGGGGGTCTTTAAGTGAGCTCAGAAAAAAATTACTATTTTGATAATAATCCTAAAAATTTTAAGAAAAAGATACTTTAACACTGGCTTCACTCTTCAGACCTAGCTATGACCATCTTTTACATACATGTGGTCAAAATAGCCCTGGAGAAGCTTTAATAAAACTGCTGTGTAGCATTTCACCTTTAATCAGCACAGCCAATGTTCTGACTAAAAGTGTTTTAAAAGAGCCAAAAATCTAAAACATACACTTGTATCTTTAGATTTTTTTTAAGTGTCTTTGTTATGCTTACACTTTCTATAATAACAAAACCTGCTATAAAGGGGGCAAGATTAAACTCTGGCCACATAATTTCTAGTCTATGTTAAACAAGAACTACAAAAAAAACAGTTTTACTGTTAGCTGCTTTTGAAGTGTGAGCTATTAGCATTTGGACTGAATGAAGAATTGGTTTTATATGTAGCGTTGTGTTACAATGTGTGGCATAAAAGACAAAGCGGTTCAGGTGATGGATGATGACAGATGCTGATAAATTACTGAATGATGCAATCAACCAACAGGACACTTTTTGTGATGTCTGATGATCAATTTTCTGTCTACAGTCCTCCTTCTGTCAAGCACTTCTTAAGTGTTGACACCACATACTAAAACACACATTTACAGAATTACGATTACAATATTTTGTATGAATATTATGAGCCTTTGATACTGTATGTTGTGTCAGCATCAGACCTCCAGCTCAGCCTCAGCCAACTGTTTCTCTCTCTTCTCCAGATCAGACAGAGTCTTCTGAAGCTGGTCCTCCAGCAGGTTATACTCCACCTCCTGCAAACACACACAGGTGTGGAGAAGTGAGCAGGAGGGACGTTTCAGTAAAACTTGAGCATATATTGATATGTGAATTTGTGTAGGCGGGTGTAGACTCTCCACCTTCTTCTTGACCAGAGCTTCTCTCTCTCGGTCTCTCCTCCTCCACTCTTCTGCTAATGCCTGCATGTGGCTCAGCTCCTTCTTCCTCAGCTAAAACAAGCACATTTTATAAACATTATATAATAGTCGACTGATACGGGGAAAAAATTGTTCAATTTTCAGCAAAAGTAAGAAAATATCAGAGCGCTCCGTCCAGTAAACTGCACAGAGCTCGTGGTTACCTGATCATCAAACAGATCCTCCTGCTCCTCCTTCCACATCTCCAGCTCCAGGGCTGTGCGGTACTCCAGAGTCTCTCTGGGGACCGTAGGACCCAGTGGTGCTGTGTGGAGGCTGGAAGCTGCAGGTCTGGGCACTGCAGGGTGGAAGGATGGCTGCGAGCGAGGTGGAACTTCATTCTGTAGATATGTAGGAAAATAAACATGTCCAAAGTGATCTAGATGAGCTAGAAAAAAACAAAGTATTCTGTGGTGATGAAAAGACCAGGCAACTTTTTTTAATCTCTAAAAGAAAACTAGCATTGACAGAAAAAGGTTTAAAAAAAAAAAAGTCACCTTATTTTTAGAGCAGAAGACATTCCCAGCTCTACAGTGTTTATATAGTTTTATTTTTGGGACATGACTCAGTTAAAAACATATTTTTCAAACCCTGGCACTCAGCTTATCCTCTGAAACACAGGTTTACATCCTGTTTCTTTAAAAGGCACTTATCGTAGATGACGTGCTTAAAAATAATTTAAACCTTATAAAATCAACTAAAGCTGTCAACAGGAGGCTGTGACTCCACATCCAACACTTTGTGTATCGTGTTGAAGAGTTATGAACTGAAAGCAGCTTTTATAGAATAGCACTCTGTACCACAGATGGTGCAGCAAGTAAAAGAAGTCAGTTTTCAGTATGACTGACGGTGAAAAATATTGCATGGAGGGATCGACTAAAACACACCTAGGTCATCTAAATCCAGAATATTTTGGTTCTTTATCTTGTTGAAAGGAAGATGCACCATAATGGCTGTTTGTTATTTGCACTGCTCTCTCACCTGTGATGAGTCAGACACTATGACCTCTGTGGCTTTAACCAATCCCAGGTCCTCTAGCGTTGCCATGTAGCCCAACTCTGCCACCTTCTCACCAGGCCTGAAAGACAGATAGAAATGCAGCTGTTAAACAGAGGTTAATCATCATTACGTGAGCCATCAGTCAGTCTGGTTTCTACCGGTGTTTCTGGACCACAGGGATCCTGTCCAGGTGAGTCTGTCTCCAGCACTGCTCTCCAGTTGATCCCAGGAATCTGCTCTTCTCAGTGCTCAACAGTTGAGACAGTTGGATGGAGGCTCGTCCAATCAGCTGGTCACGGCTGGTTGTGTCTCTGTGCCAAACCTCCACCACCAGAGGAACTCTACAACACACAGTTAAAACACATGAAATCCCCCTGCTGCTTTTTTTATCACTTCTTCTGAACTAACACCAAACTCATGAACATTCCTCCATTTTTTCTTTGTTAATTTCTGCTGTGAGAATTTAAAAAAAAAAAAAAAAAGCTGTTTTATCAAACCACTTTTTAGGATATGTGTTACCAACTGGTTTACTTTAAAAAGTGGGGCTCATCTCATCAAGCATAGCTGGCATTCATGTACAAAGCTGCAGGAGTATGAGCTGTAGCAGGAGAGCTCGTGCCTCTACACTGAGATCAATGAGGCGTCATAAGAGAACAAGGACAACTGTCGCCAGATGCAATTCAAAACTGTGGAGCTGAAATATGAGTGAGCCATCTTTCTCACGAAAACAGATCCGTATACATGTTCCCCAGCCTCACTACTGCCACAAATACATCTGATTCTATGGAAACACTGTATCAGGATAAAAAGGTTTCCTCAAAGAATAAGAAAGAAAGAAAAACAATTGATCAGGTCAGGCATCTCCAGATATCTCCTTCTGGGGGCATTCAGATCACAATTCTGATTGCAAAAGCTGCCAGACAAGACAGGGTTTAAAAATAAAAAGGCATCATGGTTATTTGCAGTGACCATTCCTTCAAAGCGGGCAGGTGTCACACGACACAACAGCAAAATGTTCTCCACAGCAGAACTAAGAAAAATGAAATCACTGAAGGGTTCAATCGTTCAGGTTTTTCCTTTAATTTTTCACCCATTTATGTCATTTATACTGTCATAAAAAACAAACGTTGAAGTAAAAGGAAAAGATAATTATAGCTTATGACTCAAAAGGAAACACTGTTCAAGCTGCCATTATAATAGGTGTGGAGTTATTTTTCCATCAGAAGAGTTTAGCTGACACAGTGTCAGAGAGCTGATCCCTGAAGCAGGAGGACAAAGAGCAAACCAACGATAAACCCGTTAGCTCAGCTTTCTTTAAATAATGTATGATGGTGAGATGGTTTCTTTGCACTTATTTATGTTTTACTGTGTTATCATTAAAAATATCACCACTGGACCTTTATAAATATACAAGGTTAGGTAGTTACACTGAATATTTTTTCCTGATAACATTTACTGATACTGAATGAAAGTGAATCATTTAACTGCGATCAACATTTGATCTCCTTCCATATGTTTAAAGCATGATATTAAAAACAGTGTCCATCAGCTGCTATAATAGTTGCACTTCTTTAAATTTTGATGGAAGAATGAAGTTTTTATCCCTACCTGCTGAAGGTTTCCTGTAGCTGCTGTGGCAGGGCAGCAAAGTCGAAGGCACAGTAGGACTGAGGCAGAGACACCTCCATGTTCCTCTGCAGCTCCACAGGAGGGTTAGTCATGATCGGAGCGGCACTGCCGAAGAACTGGTAGGAATACCTGAGGTGTGACAATTATACAACCATCAATGAACAGATAAAATTAAAACCACTTCTCTAAATATTTGGATGCATTCCTAAAAAGAAAATTATCTCAATCAAACACCAGACATTTAAAAAAAAAAATGGACAGAAGTCGATGAAATCTTAGGATATTTTTTTTTAAAGTTTAATTTTTGTTATAATAGGTTTTTAAAATAAACTGTTTAAGTGATAATTGTGAGTAAAATACAGGAAAACTACTTTCTCTATGTTGGACAGTAGATAAACTAACCATCCACACTTATACAGACCTTTAAAGCACTAAAAGGATAATCAGTACATTTATTTGTACATGTTGACAATTAAAAATCGTTGCTGGCCCCATTAACCCAGTTTTCAAGATACTTAGCAGGTAGTTATGATTTTTGAGAACATTTAAACAGGTTTAATAGCACTGATAGCATTGCATGATTGCAAGTCGCAACTGGGCTTATTTTTTTATATGGGAACGAAATCATGGCAGACAGGATTTGTAGGTTGTTAATGCAAATAATTTGTGTATTTCATTTATAACAACTTCAGGCCCAGAAATTTTAGTTATGCTGGATGGGAATAGTTCAGTTCCTTGTAACTGTTAGTCTGCTTGCTTATCAATTCCACTTATCGGTTCCACTTGCACTTGCGCTACAATCAGCCGATTTCAGTCTGTGTGCTGGAGAAGGGAAATAGTGGTATAGTCTATAACGTGGATATGGCCATTACTTTTGTTTTTTAAATTGGTCTAAAAGATTAGAGCGAGATGGAAAAAGTGCAAACTGCATCCAGGACAGAAACAAGTGCATTATGATGCTAACACAAATCTGGCTGTTTACAAGCACCTGCACAGACAGCATGCTGACACTAAGCTAGCCAAGAACCCACAGTGACATTAGCTGAGTGAATGCAGACCCCAGTCAAGCAGCCAGACCCTGAACTTCAACAGCTAACAAATGGATGATCACTCAGGCTATAGCCTCAGTTTCTAGCTGTTAATGTTTCTAAAGTAGAATCACTGTGGCGATCTCTTTGTGCTGGTGTTCATCTTTGTTTTGTGTTGTTGGTGTTGTGTTTACATACTAAGAGAAAGATCATGTGTGTGCTCATTAGTGCATTAGGTGCTGGTATGTGGGGGTGTGGCCTATTGCCCTATATTGTAAAATGGCAACTATGAAAAAACGGATTTCAGGTCGCTTTATGGAGAAACAAGAAACTAATGCATACGTTGTGTAATTAATTTATTTCTCCAGTAAATAATTAAGTAACACACTGCATTATTTGTAAGACCAATAATGACTTCACACTGATCACAAAAAAGAGGAAAAAATACCTCCAACATGTACGAACCTTCAACCCACAGCATGCAATTAATTTGCAAGAATGTTATGTCTTCGATATCTTGTTTAGTGATGGTGGTGACTCTCAAAGCAGAGTCAATGAGAACCCCGTGAGAATCGATAAGGAACTGAATTAACAAGTAATATCAATAATGGCATCAGAATCGCTAAATTCTTATCAATTCAATTGATATAATTTTTTTAAAAATTGTTGTTGTAAACAAGCTGCAATTTCTAATGGCACCATGTAAATAAAACTGAATGGAAATTAAGATGTTTCCTCATGACTCGGGCTCAATGCTGCCGAGTGTTTGACAGACATTAATGTAAACATCTAAAGTTCCCTAAAATCTCTGCACAGCACCGTATGTGGAAAAACTCATTCTGACAGCTGAGAGCAGATAAAGTGTTTCACCTGAGCGTAGCAGCAATGGGGTGGGGTAAGCTGAGGTTTCCCAGGCTGCGGAGGTCCAGAGAGAAGCAGTAGTGATGAGCGGAGGGGGGGATGGAGACTTTGGGAGCAGAAACGCTGACGGATGACATTCCACCATCCGCTGCAGCCTCAGGCTGTCTGGGCAGCAATGCTGGAGCCTCCAAATCTGTAGCTGGACACCAGTGAACAAACTTCAGCCCTGAATCTTTCAAACTTCTCGTGTGAAAATGACAGCTGTTTACTTTGAGTCCTACCTGCCAATCCTGTCGGCTCTCTGCCGTGCCGAAGCTCATCCAGCAGACTCTCTGCTTCGCTCTCTGTATGAGATGAAGGAGGAGGGAGAGGAGGACCGCGAGGACCAGGATGTGGAGGAGACCCTGCAGGCTTATGGACTGGAGAAGAGCTTCGAGGTCTCTGTTCAGCAGGAGGAACAGCAGGAGACAGCGCTCCACTAGCTTCTTTATTCCCCACAGACTGCTGAAAGGACACAAGACCATGTAGCATGACATGTAGTTTGATAATCAGACAACAACTCAGGTCCATCATAAAGCATAACAAAAAAAAACAACCAATGCATCAGGAAGTTATAAAGATCACAGTGGTAAAGAAACACATGAAATCTAATCTGAGGCTCTATGCAGAGTTCTGCTCTCCCTCCAAATTGCTGTGAGTGCAAAGATTCATCATTCATTCATCTCACATAATTTATAGCTGACAACATCACAATCATAAATGTTTTAGAAATTAAACTCTGAGTACTTGTTTTCATTTACCTGCAGTGCGACCTCCTCCCTCCTCAGGGTTACAGCCACTCCCAGAGTCGGCTGCAGGTCGGTGGGCAGAGCAGGCAGCGTCTGCTTGACCCGCTTCGGAGGCTGCAGGATAAAGGCTCCCTCTACTGTCGCTGCTTTGTTATCCAGATCCGTGGAAATACCAGCCAAAGCTGAGAGAGAAACGTCAGTGCTTCCCAAAGAGTGATTCCCACAGCACAGGTGGATCTGAGGAGGAGAAAGGACTGAGACATACAGGTACACAGCAGGTAACTGGGAGGAAGGAGCTCCCAGTCAGGCACTCACCTGTAAACTGGGCTGCTGAGACAGGAAGGCTTTGAGGATCTGTTTGCTGCTGCGGATGCGCACAGACGCGCGCTCTGGCTCAAAGTCAGGACTCAGCAGGTTGTGGAAAGGCTCGCTGGTTATGTCGTTCCCCAGTAAAGAATAGTAGAAGAAGAACTCTGAGCCCTCTGCTGACAGTTTCATGGTGCTGGGGACCAACTACAGCGAAACAAAAACATTTCTGGTGTTAAAGGATTTTCTTTTAAAGTCATGTACATGTGAAAATAATTTTTCAGTTTCAGTCAGCATGATGGTAAAATACGAGTGTGTGCATGTGTGTGATAACATTATAGAGTTATATACATTTTACCATTTTATTGAAGAACTGTGTTTTATAACAATTTTAATTCCCACAGAAGCTGCAGATTTTCATAAAATGTATTCATTTAAAGTTAAATATGAATAAATTCTTGAAGTGCACTTTTAATCAATCTATAGTTAATTCACTTCAAGAAAATGTTAGCAAAAGTCAAATGACTTTACTCGGTTGCGTGACCCTGAAGTACACCGACAAAGAAAATGGGCAGCTGGAAGTGTTAATGGTCCTTCCACATGTTCCCCTACAGAACATTTCTCAAGATTTACTTCTCTAGATATATTTCAATGACCAGAGGCTCTCTTTCACTCATGGTGGTTCTTGTTAAACAAGTCAAGGTTGCAGAGGGCTGAAGCCTAAATTAGCTGTCATCCAGCAAGAGGCAGAATTCACTCTGGACAGTTTCAGGCTCACAGACACACCTATGACCAATTTGGGATCACATCATGTGTTTTGACTGTGGGGGAGGAAGCCTGAGAAGCCAGAGAGAACCCACAGAGGTACAAAGAGAACATGCAAACGGTACACAGAAAGACAGCTGGTGGATTCGAACCCACGGTCCTCTTGCTGTGATGTAGCAAACCACTGCAACACAGTCGTCAATTCAAATTAAAAATCTGATTACATTTAGGGTATATGACATCCATTTATTTGTTTATAGAGAATCACTGCTAGTACTTCTTGAATTCTGTTTTTATATTTTATCTGTTTCACTGCACATCAGCCATCAGAGCCATGCAGCGCTCCCTTTCTTCTTTGCAGGGCTCATCGACTAATTGGATTTCCATTTAATTACATTTTTGGCTTCTGGGGATAAAACGATTACTTTTCTGCCTTTATTTTTGCTATAAAAATGAAAGCTTTTGGTCAAAAAATCTACAGCGCATAAAATAATTGAAAATGGCTCCCATTGGTGAACCAGTAGAACCAGTAGTAGGATAATTAATGGCTGCCTGCAGGTTCCTTTGTTTTCTCTCACCCGCTCTGCTTTCGGGTTTCTGGGACGTCATTTGGTTATCAGCTTCAGCTCTCCCTCGTTTCTTTGCAGGGCTCTTATTGCCACCTGCAGACATCTTGTGGGAGAGGCTGAAGGCCAGCAGGGATTGGCTTTACGTTTAAAAGCAACTGCTAATCTGGGCCCCGACACCACAGCCATGTTTTTTCAATTTATTTATTAGTTTAAGTATGTTTAATATATGCATGACATTAATGAATAGTAATACTAAACAATCAAGATTAGAATTACTGCCAAAGTGCTATTACATTAAGCTATAAAATAAAAACACCCCAACTACATATTAATTAAGATTTATAACTAATGCTGCGCAGCGTGTAATCTGAAAACAATTCTAATTGCAATGGTTGGAGAAGAGATTGGTTTAATTTGGCAGTGAGACAGTCAGTGTCTTTGCTCTCTTATTATGACACTCCAAAGGAGGCAGTCCCTGTAGGAGCAGTTAAGAGATGAAGCAATAATCTTTGAACAACAATAACCACCTGTGATGTTCTTCATCCATATTTTAGAAGTCATTCTGAGAAAACTGCTGTGCTTTTATTTCTTTAATACTTTTCTCAGCTTCTCCCAGAGTGCCTTTAGATGACCCCAAATAGCAGGCCTGGGGATGCTGTCAGCTGGGTTTATCATCATTATCTGACACGTGGAAACAGAAACAACCACTGCAGCAGTGACAACATATGAGCGAGCCAAGAAAAAGAGTGTTTCTCCATTTTCTGTTATCAAACTTAAGTCCAGATACTGGAAATTTGTGGGTGTGACATCACTTTGGCTACATTATCTTAAGCAATAACAATTCAACATTTAGGTCTGACGTGATCAGTCAGGCATCAGGGTCAGAGTGCGGTCTTTACCTGCTCTAGTTTGGTTGCGAAGGCCACGGTGACAGAAAGGACAAACATGTCGGTGCAAAGATCTGCTGGCCCTACTTGATGGTATCCCTGGTCTGGGATAAGTATGGCCTCCAGCTTCTCTGGGAGTAGATCGGTCACCGAGGAGGAACCTACACCAGCATAGCAAGGAGATCAAACAAACAGTAAATAAAAAAAGCATAAACAAAAATCTTACAGGTTGCAGACGTGAAGGTGTGATATCTGAATTTTAATTTTAAATCGAGTAATGTTCACCTCAGACACATTTTGTGAAGTGCACAAACTGAGATGTCAGTACAGGTTGTTACAGTAACTTGGCAGCAAAAAGGACTCAGAGTTAGGGCTGAAATTCAAATAATGCTTTGTTAAAAGCACGGCTCTGTAGCACGCCGTTGTGTTAAATTATGTGAACGCGAGTGTTTCATTCACATTTGTTACTAAAAGCAGACCTGCAACTGAACCTTATTTAGGAGCAACGTATGAAAAAAAATGTCTGACAACATTAAGCCCATGTAGCCCCCAGTTTTTCAACAAAAACACTGATAAGACAACAACAGCAGTGATGATGACGCTGTCATACATACACACACACACCACCATTAATAAGAAAGTGGGCTCAGATTGAGTGAAAGAAAACACGTTTCTAGCATCCAAAATATCCTGGAATCACTATTAAAACCTTCCCTGGGAAAAAGCTAACGTCCTTCATCAAACCACCTGATCAACAAACTCTGACATGAAGAACTTTGTAGCTGCTCCATCCACCGCCGTTTGGTTTACACAGCAAATAAATCTGCAGAAAGTCTCCAGAGGTTGTATTAAAATATGCTGAATAATGTTAACTTGGTCTGAAAGGATGTTTAAATTATACAGCTTCCTGAAGGCTGACAACAGACGTCTTATTTTACGTGGAGCAATGCCTGCAGCACACAGGGGTGAGTCTACAGGGGGGCATTTGGGTGTCCAAGAAATTCTTCAGATTGAAAATGAAATAATGCAAAATACTGTGTTAATTAAATTGCATTCATATTTTTTAAAAATGGATAAAAAATCTTTATAAAAATAAAAGCTTTTTTTCCCCCTACAAGCCAATAAAAACGTACATGGAGCAATAAGCTCTGAACCACTGACCTGAGGGTTGTTAGGTATCATTACGTCTACATCATTATCTTGTTGTCAAAAGCACAAAAAACCTGCCTCCTATTAATGTCAGAAAAAACCTTCCAAGAAGACAAGAGTACAAATTGCTTACATATCTTATGTTATTTAGCCTTGACTGCACTTGAGATTATTATTTATTTAAAATATCTAATATTTATATATTTTATTTTTAAAAATTACGTTTCAATATGGCACACACATACAATCAAAGGATTTATTTTTTCTGACCGATGTTATATGCAGTTAAACTTTAAAGCATTACAATTTCTAAAAAAGAAAACAATGAAAAGTTCATTCTGAAAGACTTGCCTTTTGTCTTTTGAATGTTTATTATTTGTTATTAATAAAACAAAAGTATTTCTTATCTGAATTCTCGATTAATCGGCGCAATAATCGATTACTCGACTAGTAAAATAATCAATAGCTGCAACCATTCTCAGTAAAAATATATTTATTCATTTTCTCAATTACCCACTGTATGCAATCTTGTGAAAAAGCGACACATAACATTTACACTAAGCATAAACTGTGATAATGTCAATTAAAATATTATATTTGTTTTAATGGTAATGAGTAATAGAATAGTAGTTCTTCACCCTCATAAGTAAATAGTAAACAGAAACATAGACTGAGTGCTCCCTTATGATTTTTTTCCCCCTACAGTAACAGCCGAGACACAAAGCCCTCACAGTCAGTGCACTTTAACAGGCAAATATGAACTAAGTGAACTTCAGCTCGAGGCTCAGCTTTATAGACTGGGAATATTTTCCCAGAGAAATGATGAGATTCAGTTCTCTGAATGTGTGACTTTGTGATCTTGCAAGTGCTCACTTCACAGAAAGGAAATCCCGCAGTCTGAGCCCCTTCTGCAGCTATGACCCTGTAATGGTCACAGCCATTGTGACACATGACTAATGTTATGTTATGAAAGAGACAGACCATCAGACCACTGTTCTTTACAATGTCAGTAAAAGTTACAACAGATCCACTATCAGTGCAATAATCTGTCAAAATGATGGATAACCTCTGGAGTTGTCTGTCATTGTCAGAGCAAAAGACAAGAATTTCTAAAAATGTGATTTTTTTTTCACATCTAGAACCCTGGAGGAGGTTAGGCATGCCTGGTTTAAATAGAGACAGATTTTACACATTAAAAACTCTGGATTTAGGCTCCATGTATGCTGCCAACCCACTATTCTCCCTTCATTCAAACATGAGTCAGTGTTTTCTCTACAACTGACCCAAGATCTGGACCTTTTTCTTCTTACTCAGACTTTATATTTAAGGGTGACCAAAACCTAAACAGTAAGCAGTAACTTTATAGAAGAAAAAAAAAACCCAAGCTTTGCCTTTTGCCCTGATTCTTTAAAGTTTCTTTAAGGCGGGAATATGGCACAGAAGTGACGACTCACCACAGAGTCTGACTGGGCTTCAGAAAGAAAAATAGTTTATTAAAATGTAGATTGTGCCAGCTCATCACCATCAAACATAAGTAATACAGTTAAATAGAGAAAAGATGAAACCAAGGAAGGTGAAAACAAAAGAAAGAGAGCTGGGAGAGCTCACCTTGTCGGGGCGGGGCCTTCTTGGCTTTGAACCTATCAGGTGAAGGTTCAGAGGGCTTGTTGTCATTCTCCAACAGCATGCTGAGCAGGAGGGAAGGTTTCTGTTTGGTGTATTTACTGCTGAGCAGTGGATACCAGCGCGGCTCCTGACACACACAACAGACATTAATCAGAACATCAGCCCTGCACATCGAAACTTCTACCAGCGCACCTTTGAACAGACACACAGAGAAGATGTTCACCTGTTTGACCTCCTGAACTGATCGAAGGTCAAGGACAATGTAGCCGACGCTTTCTTTTTTCTTGCTGACAGGGTCAACAGCAAAACACTGAAGCTTGATGGGAGTTCGCTGCAGTCTGAAGAGACAGAGCCATCAAGAGGCATTAGTGTGACTCGGCTAACATTTTCACAACCCTACTTTAGAAAGTTTTTTTGTGGTTTGAGAGAAAACTTGTTTTCTTTAATACTTTAAAAGGTAGCTGCCTAACAAATCAAAAGTATTAGAAAGAACACCCAAACAGTCAGACAAACTGCTGTGATCGAACACCTGGGGACAAAGGGAAGGAAGAACTTCCTTTCAACAGGAAGAGACCTCCGCCAGGGCCAGGCTCAGAGAGGAGTAGCTATTGTAACAATTTGGGAGGTGAGGAGAAAAAAGAAAAAAGAGACACTGAGCAACGAGGACAAAACATAATTAGCCAAACGATCAAATGAGAAAATAACCAGGAAAATCATAAACTAGCCAAATAAACATTTGTTACAGCCCAACAGAAACCTCTTTGACTTAAGTCTTAAGAAAGTCCAAACATGTGAATTATGAAAATTAATAACAATAATCAGCCTCTGTACAGTTGTGAAGCAGCAGAACATTAGGTACAGACATCAAAAACCTTTTTTGGTTTCTGGTTGTTGTTTTTTTTCTTCCATGGTTGCAGTTCCAAGTAACTCTACATGTACTTGGCTATGTCCATCTTTTATATACAGTCTATGGAGGCATGTGGTTGCAGCTCTACAGTCAATCTTTTCAGCCTACTCTAATTTAATATTAGTATTTTGTGGCTCTTAATTAAATAATTAGATACTAATAATTAGATTTTTACATGATGACCATAACTTTAACCTCAACATAATTTTCAAAAAACCAGTTGTGTCATCACATAGTAAATCCAGTAGAATGTGCTACGCTTCCACTGTTTACAAGCAGAAGCATCGCAGCTAAACACAGTGGGTGGAGTCAAAATGTGCATTGACAGAACAGACAATACAAAAGATAGACATGGACAGGGCTGGAAAAATTAATCCAACGACAAAGACCTTTTGTATAAATATATGATGAAAATAACAGCTGTATCATGAGATCAAAAATATTAAATTGCTTATAGAGCCCAGGATGTGATTAAAAAGTTTCAAAAACACATGATATCTAACCTGTGCTGGTGCAGCGTCCTGCGGTCAAGCTCCCAGGCCAGCTCGGTGCTGAACTGCGGCTGCTCTCGGTGCTCTACAGGATCCGTGGCCAGTTGCTCTCCGTCAAAACTCGCCTGAACCACCAGACTGAGCCGAAGACTCTTCGGGAAGTGACGACCTAGGGATTGACACAAAGTGTTATTTTCCTAATTGTGTTTCCGACACACTGGTTACACAGAAGCTGAGCAATTCTCCACTTGTCCCACTTTTTACTGTGTACCTCAAAACCTTTTGAGGTACACAGTAGAGAAGCACTAAATAAGGATCAGTCCATTTACTTTTTACCAAAATCTAAGTAACTGTATTAAATGATCATGACGTCAGTATAAACCAATATGTGACTATGACTTATTCGTTAATTGAGCTGGCCATGAATGTAATGGTAAATCTGGCCTTTTAATTCGAAATAATTTCATACTTTTGCATCCAATTCTTATTCTTGAATGTTACTAAAGATGTATGCTGTATAATTACTCCACCTTGGAAAAAGAACAGTTCAAAGAAATCATATTAAGGCCAAACTTAGCACGAATGTCATGTCATGACCACAGAACACAAATCTGCATAGCCTGTGACTTCGTGATGAGTTGCACGTTTCCCCATCGGCCAGAAACAGGATAACCTGCATTTGATCATCATTAAACTTGCCTGCCTTCTTAACATCCATTAGTTAAAAAAAATAGGCTTGGGCGCACAGGACAGGAGGACAGGTGGACAAGAGACAGACAGCAGTGAAATCCCACATGGGGTGTTGCACCTGGCCACCCTAGCTGCTGTGTGCTGAGTCACAAATCAGAATACTGGTGCATTATCTCTGGAAGCCTAAATTCATCAAAACACCAACACAATGTGATGACTTGCAAATTCAACGATGAGATAGAAAGTCATAGGTGTAAGAAGCTTTCTCAGCATAAGTGACATTTAACGTGGCTTCTATTCTGTCACCTGTCACAGGAATAGCTGCTTCACCAGCTTAGGGCGTGTCATTCCAACAGCAAACACTTAATGCCTCCTCAGCCTGGATTTAATTCACCGAGCTGAGATTACCACAAACACAAGCAGCAGCAACAGGTAGGCTTTTCCCCATGGGACTAACAACACCCGTCAAACGGCTGCAGTTGTGGTACCAACGAGCCAAACACGTCACGTATAAGCAAACACGGCTGATAGCTCCAATGTAGGAGATTATCGGAGGATATCCAGCTCTTTAAATCGCTCACCTTCCAGAATGGACACAACGATGAGAAGTTGGTCAGTCTTCGCAGCCATGTTGACATTTGTACAGCAGGAAAGTGAAAAAAAAGTTTTATTTATTCAAACTGGAAAAACTCTCCTTCCCGCCGCTGCTCAGCTGAGTTTTGACAAAGATGTCAAGGTAAAGAAACGTAGTTTACATAAAGAATAACTGTCCGACCGTTACAGGCAGCAAACAGCCGCTTTGTTGTCAAGCTTTGGCGCCACCCATTTTGTTTTCAAAGAGGAAGTGATGATGGAGGCGCCCGAGTTCTTAGCACCTCATGCTGGTTGGAGGTGGAACTGCAGTAAAAGTAAAGCACTACTACTACTATTACTACAACTACCACTAGTACTGCTGCGTCTGCTATTACTACCAGAGTTATTATAGTTTTGTGTTTTCTGAGTATTTTGTTATTTAGTATAATTTTTTAAATGTTAATATAACTGATTTTCATTTAGTTTCCAGCGTGGGTTTACTTATTTAAATTCACTTTCTATAGTTTGAAAATGTTAGTTTGAAAGCATTCATGTTAGCATATGGAGAGAATGTGAATCTGAAGGTGATGTTTTGGACAGTCCTTGATGACAAGAGCCATGAATACGGTGGCCCTGAGAGGCCAAATGGACTGCAACTTAAATTTATTTTAGTTTAATTTTAGTTAGTATTAATTACCTTGATTACTACTATCAAGTAAGCAAAGAGTAACACACTTAAACCGAACTTCTAAATTCAACCATGTCAGATAATCATGTATTATTTTGAATTACTGACAGATTGTTCATTAATATGAATTCACTGAAATATCTTTTTTGCTTGTATTATTACTATTACTATCATCTTCTAACAGTTTTCCAACAGGACCCTATAAATCATTTATACCTTACAGAGGACAGATGTTTGCCTGTCATATGCAAGGTGTTACACTTCGTCACATAAAAACTGTTTTTAATGCATTTTCACAATAGTTCTTTTTCAAACATTAAAAAAGCCATTGGTCAACATGCTGCTGAAACACAAATATCCTGAAGAAACAAACAAACAACAACAAAAAAACTTCACTGACCAAAAATGTATATAAACATCCTTTAATCATGATTGCCAAACATATGAATTAAGGCATATACAGTATAAAAAAGCAACAGCAGGTTTCATGTTTTTGTACGTTTTCAGTGTGTGAATAACTGGATACACCAGGTGGATGAATTGAACATACCAAGCAGCCTTTTAAAGACAACACTGTGTCTCCCAAAAGTTGACAGCATCTTGTAAACAGAGTTCATAGCACTATATTCAAGTAATAGAATGATCACTGATACTATGCAGGTAAGGTGTTGTGAGTGAGGCAGAGCTACTCATAGACAAGGTGGACCACTGGGATGTTTGTCGTCAGTCAAGGGGCCACAAAAGGGTTATTTATAATAAATACATTTTTGAAATTGAGCTTGAATCTACCATAAAATATTCAAATATTTTCATTAAGTACCTATTTAAAAGTTGTTTTTTTCATAAAATTACAACAAGCAGGCCTTTTGAGAGGATTTCAGCTGCAGCAAAAAACTACTTGTATCAGCAAAATCAAAGACTGCTCTTTCACTTGTCTGATCCATAAATAGCATAGAAGTGACAGGCGTAGCCCCTGGGTCTTAAAAGCCTAATGTGAAAGTTTCTCAGATGTGCTTTGTTCCTAATGGCCAGCAGGGGGCAACTTTTCTGGTTTGGAAAAAGTCCAACTGTAAAAAAGGAAGCCCCCTACTGTTCAGTAGGGTTATAACCCCAGTGCACACTTTCCTGGCGAGGTTATAGTCACAGTTGTTTGTTGAGTGTTTCATTTGTTAAAACATGATTTTTTTTAAAAATATGGAAGCCATTTAGTCTAAAATAGAAGATGCCGTATTATGCATTACGGGTGTGGCTACTTTGTGATCGACAATTTTCTGTGATATTTGATCTATCTGATTACAATACACACAAATACACATACTGCAGCACTGTGATATTGAGCTACTCATGTCTTTAGCCTAAACCAATAGTCATTAGTCAGTGCTTCCAAATTTTTGGAGATCATGATGGTCATACTTGGAACTGTTTTGAGTCTGTAGCTGATACCGAAACCATTAACTGGCCCTCACTCTCGGCCATAATCCTCTTGACATGGTGGTTATTGATAATAACTGACCATCCAGAGGCTTGTGGATCAGAGGGCTGGTGAAATAAGCCTTGGATTATTTGCTTGACTGACAACCTGAAACTATATTTGTGGAAACAGCCTAATAGAGGTTTACTGTTGGTCTTTTTTTAGCACATACACCCGATATAAACATTATGACTCTGACAGTAGTTCTCTAGTGAGTTTTGAAGAAATTTTGGATCATTCGTAAACATACATGCACCTACTGAGCCTTATTTAAGCTGGCAGTGGTACAACACCAATGGTAAAGTCAGACCTTTGTGTCTATCAGGGACTCTGCTGTGAGCTAGTTAACTTGTAGAAAGCATGGGAGCAAGAGCACGAGCAGGGCGAAGGATTGTGGCACTCCACATATACAGTATGTCCCCACAGTCATCACTGACGATACAAATGTGGGCATTTCAACAAAAGGATAATTCCAGTGTGCATCCACTTTTCATTATTTGAGTGCAGATTTGATCTCATTAGATATTTCTGGCAACTTTTCTATCACTGTAAATCTCATTGAAAATAAATATTGTAATCAAACCAACTATTTTTTCCCTAGAGCCCAAGAATCTTAAAATATTCCGTTGTATCTGTCTAAAAACTGTTTAGCTGGCAAAATGTTGTAATCGAGCAGAATCTCATACAAGTCAATGATTTAATGCACAATGTGAAAAAACAAAAGAATAACAATAAAACAGAAGTCAACCCCAAGTTCACAGCCTGCATCTAGTCGTTCCCTTTGATAAACAAATCGGTGCCAGTTATTGTTTTTGGTTTTTTGCCATCAACTCACTATTTTACCTGAGTGATAATACCATGTTTCAGACAGCCTCGAGGTTATTGTAAATAATTTCCATTAGAAAGGAAAACGTTCACTGGACTTATCCTTCACAGAGAGGTATTTTAACAACAGAATTTATAAGCCCCAGTCTGTACATCTGACTTCAAAATCACTTTGAAATTAAGCCTTGAAGTTTGGTCTTTCCAAGCTATTTAGCTTGAGCTCATCAGATTAGATGTAACATGTCACATATCATATGATCTTTCACAGTAGATCAAACTATAACTGTTCTAATTTGCATTTTTAGTCTATTAATAGACTTTTAGAGTAATCTGTATTTGACATGACTGCAAGCTCCAGAACTTCACTTAGATGGTCCCTGAGCATGCTTCAAAAAACAATTCAGCTTTTGAAAACACGATCCCCATATTACTCATAGCTGCTGCTAAACACTGTTGTTTTCGCTGGTTTTATCAGTCTGGCTTGCTCGTGTCTGCAAAAACATGCATGCGATGCTGCTGTTGAATTGCAGTCTTTCTAATAGCTGTTGGAGGCTAGCTCCAAAATGAATCAATGCTCCTGCAAAAAAATTAGCTTTAAAATTAGTTAATTCTGCTCTTTCATAAGAACAGTATGAGGGATGAATCTATTTTTCTGCTCAGCTTTGGATTTTGTTAAGGCTGGCAGGTGTGCCAACCCAGGTAGCTGTACCTGATCACTATCTGCTAGCCTTCACCTCTTCTAATTGGAGTCTCTAAACTGGATCTCTTAACTGTGTTTGTGCCGTTGGTGCCATTTGAAACATTTTTAACAAAACTCTATATACATTCTACATTGTATGACCTGCTGTGCAGGACATGCTCGTGCAAAACAAATTAAATTGTGCTTAAGTTATAGTTAGTAATTAGTGCTATGTAAATTTCTCTTATATAGCACTAATTAGCAGATATCTGTGTCTGTGCATTGCACTGTTACAGTCTATGGATGTAGCTAGCTAGCTGATAACTTAGCACCCCACTCCCTAGGCCAAATATGATCTCTGAAACTCCAAACAGACTCACATGGTGGTGACCAAAATGGTAACGGTGAGGCTTCAAAAGTCAAGGACGTCACAGTGGCCATGCCCGTCTCTGATGTCTCAGGTGCATGAGATATAGATTTGCAATGCGTTTAAAAGAAATCATCTGCTACTTGTACTTCACTCAACAGTGGCCTAAATATAGCACACCTGAAAAACTATCTGTACGCAAATAATGAAAGTGCATCCAGTAGGTGTGAAGATATTTCACAGACGCTAACATCCCTCAGGCACACTGCACATAAGAAGCACAAACTGGGGCGAACTGATTGTATTCATCACGTATGCAGTCTAACCAATGACATCACCACATGTGCTGCAGATAAACTGAAGTCAGCGAGATAAACAGTGGCTCTGTTCCTGCCGGTCATCCCCGCTCTGCCCTCTGCTCCCATACACGGCTGATGGAGATCAACATAGTGTACGATAAAGCATGTTAGTGCTCTGCCATGAATCTGTACAGAATATATACACCACTGGGTTCCTACATGGCACTGGGCAGGTCAATGTGAAGGTTTACTCTCACATAAAGACAATACAATCAACATGGTTACGCTCAAGTTACAGGTTAGTAATACAAATGTAGCGTCAGCACTATGGAGGGAGGAGGACTTCCACTTCAATAATCATAATGAGAATAATAAGGATAATAATAGACTTTTTAGCTTCCTAATGCTGTTTTTGTCCCATTTAAAAAAACAGATCCACACTAATGGGGTAAAGTGTAAGTCATCATCAGTACATTCAGTCATATCATCATCATAATACACTACAATAACTGTGCATTGCTAAAGTTAAGTACCACAGCCCTGGTTGGGCTGAGTGCACGGCGCTCTGGGATGTTTTGTTTCGTACATGCCGCCTGCTTCTGTCAAAACTCTGTAAAACCAAAAGCTCCAAAAGTCAGTGATTCTGGATTTATACAGGTAGCTCGTCCTCAAACAGGTCCTGGTCCTGCTCCCGTCCTGCTGTCAGCTCATCAGTTCCTCTGTGATGAGTTATAAAAGTGGTTCTTCTTTTATTAGTAAGAAATGAAGGAAGTTTTTTTTTTCTTGGTTTTTTTTTCTTTTTTGTTCTCTGCCTCTCAGCGAGGCGAAGCTTATTCAACACCATGGAATTGATGTCTGATAAATCTGCCATTCCTCATGTGAGACGTGGTCACATGGTCCTACTTCTTCCCTTCGCTGTCTGTGGAGACAGAAAAAAAAGGCAGACTTTACTACACTTAGGATTTATGCTGAACAGAAGTAGAGATGCATCTGTGCTGGGTGAAAACTGTCAGGCCTCCTGTTTAGATTTCGCTCAAGTGACAACACAATTTCAGTTACAAACACTGCCTATTAACTGCCATGACTGAAATTAATGCAGCGTTGTTGTGCTTTCTGTCATGTTTTTCAAGAACCAGGGTGGACAACCTGCTTCTTAATGTGTACTACATGTTGTCATCTCATATTATCCCTAACATTGCATGAATAGCTGTTATAGTCCATGAAAATTGTTCCTCCTCTCAGAGGACACTGCATCGTGTAAACTATAAATAGGACCAATTATGATCGTTTGAAACTTTGTATTTTTATTCCTTAAAGCTAATAGAGTCACTTTACAGGATTTGCAGTTCAAAAGAAAATCCTAATTTAATCATATTTAAATTATACCGGGCCTTGGTGCAGCCCCTCAGTTCATCCTCTGTGTGACATTAAGATGTTTTCACTCCTGTTCATTGAAGGTGACTCTCTCGTTAAAGGTACTTATTGTAAATTCTTGTGCTTAAGACTAACTTCAAAGTTTTCAGAATTAACTAAATCATTGAAAAGAACATTAAGACTCAAGTGCTACGGCTTTATGACCCACACACATATATGCTGAAGAGATATCAACTGAAGCTGAACTAGGGCTGTGCTCTACTTTGGTGTAGTACCAATTTGTACCACAAGATGGCGCAGCGAGTCAGTGTAACCTTGAAGCAACACCCATTTCTGTGGGAGTGTCTAAAAATAAATTAATGAGTAGCACACATCCTGAAAATATCTCAATACAACTTAACACAGCATTTGATAAAATGCTGATACTGGCGGGAATTTTCTTGCTAAATTCTGGAAAAGATGATTAGAAAAAGCACATTTAAGCCAGCCTTCTCCTGATTACTGTCCACTTACAAAAAGAAGTTTTAAATATCAGGTGGGTGGGACATACGTGCCTGAGATGACCATATTAAGGATCTCCTTGCAACAGTATATTTATATGACAGAAAGCAAGTAAAAGAGAAATAGGTTCTCTTTTAACATTTTAACATTTGTTCTTTCAAGATAATTTTTTGTAACACAATTCTTTAATACCTGAAGGAAAACAGAGATAATTGGTACATGATCTGCAGACATCACTCCAGGAAGATTACAAATTGCTCCTGTGTTTGGATTCCACAGAGAAACGTGGCTATTCTTCATTTCTCTGCAGCTGTGTGCCTCCACTGTTGCCATCACTGCTGTTAATCTCCTCCATTTCACAGCAATTTACATTTATAGACAACTGCAGTCTTTGCAGCAGTACTGTAATCATCACATTAAGCTTTTTAACTGCCTGTCAGGTTCCCTCTGGAATATTTCACAATTTTAAGCAAACATGGTGATATATGGTTTATGAAAGTATATGGAAAATGCTGGAGAGAGGGTAATGATCTACTGGAGGATAATTTCAGCAACGAGGTACGAGTGTCGCACAGCCGAATAAGCAGAGAGCTGTTATTCGCAGGAGAGAAGTTTCAGATATTAGATTTATTGACCTGGCAGACGGCATGAAAATGAGACAATTGTCCAGCTCGTTTTGCTCTCAGTTTGCATTTTATGAGAGAAAATTTTAGCCAATTCATTTCATGATATGAAAACCTGGTGGATAATCTATAAGCCTGTGAGCCACACTGAGAGCAGAACAGGATATTCTGCACATAAATGATGAGTAATTTCAGAAGTAAAACAACACCCTGGCCACTTCAGCACTCTGTGTGCCAGAGCTTTAATACAAAAATGGGCCTTGTTTTCACAGCATCCAAGCTAACTTAGAAAATGCTTCCATGATTTGAAGGCAATCTGCATTAATGATCTAAGCAGCAGTTGTGCTTAATTTGTCTCCTTATTAGGGTGACATAAACCTTTCTTTTAACAACTTGTATATGAAAATAAATAATAGAAAATGAACTAAAGCAATATATAAAGTCTAACAATAAAAACAGGCAGAAACAATAAATATATGTGCAGTATATCAGGATCAATCAAGACAGTGAAGTAGAGACTAAAGAGCAATATCTCAACAATGAGTCCGTGCTGCTCCATCCTTTTGAATCAAAGTTGTACAAGGAAGTCTCAACAAAGATGTCTAGTCTATGTATCAAAGATGTTCTGGTCCGGTTACCCTGGTTTCCCAGGTGGAACCAGTGAAGCTTTAACATAATTTCAGTGTTTCAAACGTACCAGTTGAGGAGTGCCCTGACACCTGCTGACTGGAGACCAGCGACCTGGAGCTCAACCCTTAAAAACATAGGAACAGGAACATGATGAGAAAGTCAGCTGTGACCAATGTTGGAGTTGTTACTCAAAAAAAAAAGTAATGTATTACACAGTACTTTACTTTT
The DNA here is from genome assembly GCF_013358895.1 of Oreochromis aureus. Classification (NCBI taxonomy): domain Eukaryota; kingdom Metazoa; phylum Chordata; class Actinopteri; order Cichliformes; family Cichlidae; genus Oreochromis; species Oreochromis aureus. The sequence continues at coordinate 6,522,490 of NC_052953.1, read as the reverse complement.
TTGAAAGAGGTAATGAACTACATTCCTCAGCTGGGACCTGAGGAAAGTCATTTATCTAATACAACTCCTTTGTAACATCACGTATGCTTTGCATGGCCTGAGATGCACTGTCAGATAATTACCAGTTAACAGTATGAGAGTAATGTGTGACTTAAGTCTTTTAGAGCCAACGTCGTAGTACACTCCAGTGGCCAATACTGTTGCGTGGTCTGCTTGCATTGCTCTGCAGTTTGACTGCCAATACACTGGAGATTTTCTCTTTGAGTTGATCTATTGTCTACAGGATGAGCCAATCACAGTTGATTACAATCTCTGTTAATGCGACATCTTGTTACATTTCTAGGGAGATGCACGTCAGGTTATGGCACAAGTTACGGCACAGGGATTCAGAAAGGTTTGTGGTTATGGTGCATCTATGGCATAGATTTATCGCAGAAGCTTAAATCTCACTTTAGGCTATAGCCCCACACAATGATACAAATCTGTATCCTAACCAGGACAAACACAGAAAATCTGTTTTCAGTGTTTAAGAACAAACATCAGGTTGACAGCAAAGCTGAAAAGCAGCACAAGGAGTCATGCTAGCAACAGCCTTTTCAGCTTTTTAGCCTGTTTCCGCTTTAACATTAGCTTCTCACCCGTTTTGTGCAATTAGAATAAAAGTATTATTGATGTGTCCACTCCTGAAAACTTGCAACCACTCAACTAATTTTTGCCTCCCTGCACATGGTGTGAAGTCATCTAATTGTAGCAAGTGCAGGAAAAAAAAGCACGTTTGATTTTTTTATTTTGAAATCCACCAATCCTGTAGGTAACTGAAGAACTTTCTTAATGCAAGTAAGACCATAACTGTAACCTGATTACTATGTTACAGAAAAAGGTCATATGATTCCAGTAACATGTTACTTTGTATAGCATATTTCATTATCTAAACACTGTCTGTGTTCGTTTTGCAGATTCATACCTTGGTAGATGTCGTACTGTCCTGACATCAGATTGTAGCTCATACCCAGGTGTGTGTGATGGTGTGTGTGGAGGTGTCGGGCGAATGACACGTGGTTCCTCTCTCTCTCCGTCTCTCTCTCTCCCTCAGGGGATCCCTTCTCACCAGGCTACAAACACACACGCACGCACACACACACACACACACACACACACGCACGCACGCACGCACACACACACACACACACACACACACATACATATACAGACATAGACACACACACTTACACTGTGCCTTTCACTTTTCTGTCTCCATAAGATTTTAGATGTGATCACTATTTTGATCTATTACATTCACATCATGTCAAGAGTTATTTTATATTGATATAATCAAATCAAGAATTTTCTTGGCTAATTTTGCCAAGCTTAAGAAAAGATTGCAAAACTGGATCTCTATGATTTTTTCAGCAAACAGCAAAAAGTTTGTTTCTGCCTTCTGAAGTGACCCATGTAAGACTTCCTGAAACACCAAGCAAACTTGTTAACAAGTGTGCATGGTGATAGTGTTACAAATGCACACATATTCAGGCCTATAATAAGAGGCTAATGAGTAAAATTCAGTTCAGGTTGGGAGATGTTATATATGAGATAAGCAGTCACCACTTACAGACTACCCAAAATAACCTTACCAATCCTGGAAGAGCCTGTGGACCACAAACCACGACGTAGGAGGAGCGTCTATAGGTTTTAATGTCAGTCTGAAGTCTAAAAGTAAAGTCTAAAGTTGTGCATGTTTTGTTGCGTACATTGTGTTAGAAGCAACTTGATTCCTGCTTTTTTCCTGTTACCTGCAGACTTTTTAATTTTTTTTTCGTTCTTTAAGCTTTAATATATGCGCCTTAAACTTGTGAAAAATGAGATTTGTAAGTGTGCTAATATTCAAATGATTTTATTTTTCTTTAACTGTTAAACTTCACAAAGGCTACAACTGTCTTGGGCACATCTAAACACTCATTTAATGGAATACAAATATAATCCATCAGACAGTTAACTTATACAGTCAACATTTTGCCGGCTTTACTTCGTGGCTTCCAGGCTGAACTTTATTATTATAATAAGTCCAGTCTTTATGAACCAACTCGTTTAAGGGACACCCACATGCTTTTAGTGCTTTTAGTATATTTTTCCTCTCACTCTCTGTTGCTTTGTCTGCAAATGAAAAGCAAAACAATAATCTGATGATAAAAATAATCCTAAAACTTTCTTTGCACATGTATGTGTTGAGGTCATCACAACAGTTTCCTATTTAGGGGTTTATAAAGCATGTTTATGCCACGCTGATGTTATGTGACGGTCTTCATGAGTGACTGCTTTAAATGCAAAGAGTGGAATCAAAGCAGTCTACCATTTTTACCCCCATCTTTATCTTTCCCTGAGGCGTTTTTCTGTCTGAGGAAGATATCAGATCTGTGTCGTGTGAAGGAAAACAAACATCAGAAGTGTGTCGCTGTGAGCTGCAGTGTGGATGTGGCAGTAAAGCCTCTCACAGCAGGTGATTTTCCGTGATACTGATGGCTCTGCTGCTGCAGCAGCTCCATGGCTGAGGATGAGGATGAGTCGCTGCTCTGCTTGCTGCTCACCGCTCCTCCTCTGCCGGGTGGTGTCACCTCCGACTCTTCCCTGCCTGCCGTCTTACCGTACAGAGGATAATGAAAACCTATGACCACAAGCACAGAAACAAAGAAACAGACACACAGTAACTTTACATATCTATAAAAAAATACAAATTTTATTACCAGCTCCAAACCAGTACATTCATTTGGAATAATTAACATGATATATATGATATTTATACTTGCACTTATTAAACTTTAGTATTATAAATCTAAATGAATTGCACTTTACATTTTTAAGAAATACATTTTTTAAAATACATGACATAGCTATGTGACACTATTAAAACTCATATATGCAAATTAATATATTTATCATTTGATCAGAAGGTCCACCAAATACTCAAAAACTTTGAATTTTCTGACAGTTATTTCATGATTCAGGCTTTAAAGATTTAACTAAGCCAAAAATAATCAAGAAAATGTCTTAATATAGTTTTGCATGTTAAGCAAACTCATCTTTTGCTGTACATGAACGAGGAGACTGAACAGACACAATATATATGAGAGATTATGTTGTGAATTGGAATTCAGTTTCGTAAATAAAGGCCTGCTATTGCAGTTGCCTTTCATACTCCAGGATAGGGGGCAGCATTGTGTGACAATATCCTTTCAGACAAAGGACCCCCAGCTGCTGAGGCTGAGCTGTCATCAGCTGTCAATGAAGAATGAGTGACTCACCGGAGAAGCAAATTTATATATTGCTCAGTTATGTTCAATGATATTCTCAGTATTCACAAAGTGTTGGGAGATTAGACTATATGCAGCGGAGCACTGCATAAAGTATGTGATGTGCGCAAGTGTACGCACTTCAGAGTACACAGGCAAGTGAACAACCCACTTCTTTTTGTGTGAGGAGAACAAAGAAGAAATGCTCGACTGTTTTACAGTCTTTCAGCTCATCTTCATGGTATCTTAGAATGTTAAAAAACACAAAACGGAAGTGACATGCCAGATAAACACCAGCCTCTGTCATCAGTAAAGGGTGTTTTATTTGCTGAATGGCCAATGACAGTCAACAAAACTCATATGATGGCTGATACTGTGTAACTATGCATCTTCACTCATTAAAAGCCTTTCAGTGATTCAATTTCAACTAGCACATCAATTCTTGCAACTGCTTCAACTTAAACTCCAAACTGAATGGTTCAGATGTAGCACTCTACTGTATTTTAAAGTGAAAACGCAAGTATAAGTGTAAACAAGAACTTTAGCTAAACTACTTAGCTGAGCCAAGACTAAATGGTGGAAACAGAGGTAAATAGCTAACAGTTCCTTAGATTAATTTTTGCATTGTTCAGCCTTTGTCTTCTGAGCTCTTATAACATATTTACCAAAATGTTGAACTACGCCCTTAACGTTAACTCTGACCTTCGCTCAGAGTCTTACCTGGGTAATTGTGGACCAGGGTTGGGGACACCCCTCTGTAGGAGCCCCCACTGCTCTCGCACATTGCCAGGTAGGGTGGATAGGAGGAGTGCTGGTACTGAATGTAGGGCTGCTGAGGGGTCATTGGAGGAGAAACTGCTGCCCGGGCACTTTGCGACTCCTCAGACAGCCCTCCCATTGGCTCCTGGCCCTGATCATCCAGCCCTTCCAGCCTGTCTGAATCCTCCGTGTCGATGGCAGCCGGGAGATCGTGCAATGCATGGACCCTGGCTTTTTTAGCATCTGCACCCACAACTCCTCCTCTTTCTCCTCCACCTCCTCCTCCTGAAGTCATCTTGGCTCCGGCAGGCTCCATGGTAGCTCCCCATTCTTTTCCACTGTCTGATTCGCCTTCTTCAGCCTCCTCGCCATGCTGACTCTGTAGCTCTGAGTATTTGCTGTGAGCGAGGCGGTGAGCCCAGGTGGGGCCGTCTGAGGGCTAGATCGATGGGGACAAGTGTTGGTGCTAGTTGCAGTGTTTCCCCTATAATTCTTTGTTAACAGTGGTGGGTGGGAGTCATTTTGGGGTTGGTTCAACTCCAGTCCACGTCTGTCCCAGTTTGTGTTTACACGGCCAGTTGAAGGGCTAAAACTAAATGCCTTTTTTTGGATTAAGTCTAAATGTTATCTCTTTGTTTCTTGGGATTTTTGGAGGAAAAGCAAAGCAAATTTATGACTTTCATTGGACATTCTCTTTTTAACAGGGGTGGAGAATTTCTTGTTGCGGCAGCCCACCGCTGCTGAATGACTATAGAGGAAACACTGAGTGAACAGAGCCATAGACAGACCATCTATCACTGGCTCTGGGTGTGATGTTGATGAAGGATGACGACGTTTCAACAGCAGGCGGCCATTCAGAAGTGGGATGTGAAGACTGTGGCGTCCCTCTCAATGACACGAATCAAGACACGTCTCACACATGATCAAGTGCAGAATTTAGGCCAAGAAAAAAAAGAACCTACCCTCCCCAACGCAGCTTTCGCTCAATTTGTACAGCCTTTGTTTTTTCTTTTTTACATCAGCATAGCTAGAGTCAGCGATTAATCGCATTGTAAGAAGACATGGGTTCAAAATCTGTACAAGCTTATGGGTTAGAAAGGTTTTTTTAGCTTCTTTACAGCTAAGGTGGTAATTCTCTCTCTAAACATCAAAATCGTTTGCCTCCATCAAATCAAACAATTTTGAATGAAGTAGCATGTCATAGTAGAGCTACACCACCACAGAAGCCACATGGTCTTTTTTATTAGCACCTATTGGTTTAGCTGTACACACTGTGTGATTAATCTCTTTGTGACACTCAACAGCAGTCATTAAAGCACACCAACAACACCATCAGCGGCGGCGGCAGGTTATAGACACAGGGAGAAACTTACACTGGAAAAGGAAACATTTGAGTCCAGATCTGTCTGACTGTTTGGGTTGTGGAGTGATGAAGAAGAGGAAGAGGAGGGTGACTTGATGTCATCACAGTCTTTCATTGAGACCTGGTGCTGGTCCACCATGCCACCGTGCACTGCCTTTATGCCCAGGCTCTGTCCCCTTTCTCCCCTCTCACTCATCTCCACATAGGACAGGACAGGTTTGGGACAGCAACCTTTAGCACCATCTGGACCTTTACCTAGCATGGGTCCACCAGCTGAACACCCAACCACATGTTTAACTTCCTCACTGTCTCTCACAGTCTGTGCCCTCTGCTTGGCACTGGATGTCTGGTCACAGCATTTGGAAGATAATAACAGTTTTTGGTCCATGTACAGTCCCCTTGAATACTGGCCATAATATAGGGACTGGGCCAAAGCTGTCTGGGTCTGACTCATAGCCAGCTGTAGCTGAGACTGAGGTGGTCCGTCACCTTTCTTGGAATCAGAGAACTCGTGGGAGGAGTTTTTATCGTCCTCTTTCATCTCTTCTTTTCTGTCTTTCCCCTTGCAGTCATGGGCTGAGCTTTTGTGGAAAGTCATACTGCTGCTGTTCTGCCTATCTGACTGCATGTATCCTGACAGGTAGTAGGGCTCATAACTGTGGTAGTACGGGGACTGAGGGTCTTTTGATGACGGGGTGCATGCTGTGGGTGGAGTTTTACCAGAGTTACTATGGTTGCTGTTGGAGCTCACCTCGGAAGAAGTCGAGGAGCCAGACTTGGATCTGATTCCATCTGACCGACATTCGGAAGATCCCCCATCATCTGCAGCATCTGAGATGTCAGAGTATGCGGGACTGTTATTCTTGCTGCTGCTGTCTGCTGTACCCAGGCAACTACCACTTGCATCAAGGCGCGATGAACTACCAATAGAGGGACTGGGGGCATTGTCAGTAAAGGTGTAGACCTTGTCGGCCTCGGCACGAATACTGGCCATCCTGCTCTCCTGGCTCTCACTGAGTCCATTCATTACATCCTGCTTGCTGAGGTGTTCCTTTAGAAGGCTTCCAGAATTCTCTTTCACCCCAATTTTAGACCCAACACCATCGTCCATTTTTATTCCACTGCTATCTCCATTAGGTGTTCGCACTGCATCTTTGTTATGTTTGTCTTTAAGTCTCCGCTTTTCTTTTTTCCTGGTCTCTTTGCAGGTGACCAGTGTAGCTTTGACCAGGCTTGGCTCTACAACAATGCTTAACTTTGGTTTGATGGGTTTCAAAGGAAGATTTTTACTAGTGAGGCCTACAGCTGCCATAGGAGATGGCTGCTGTGAGTTAACAGCATCTGCTGTGCTGGATGGATATGTTGTGTTGGGTATGGCGATAAGTTTAGGTGGAGCAGGGGCTGGAGCAATTGGCCGGTTGGTCCTTGACTTGGACAGCTTCTCTACCTTCCCGTTGGCCTTCTTGCCCTTATCACAGGCACTTCCCTTTTTCTCGATCAAACCTTCAGCTTCCAGTTTGGGCATCTCAACTGAGGAGTTCCTGTCTGGGACCATGCAGTTCTCCAGAACCACAGTCATGTTAGATATGATTGGCAGATTGCTAAGGTCATCAATTAGACCATCTTTTAGCAGTGAGGTTCTTCTGGTTTTGGAGTTGGCTGTGGGGCTGTGGTCAGTACTGAGAAGAAGTCGTCTGTTTTTAGGTGACCCCACTGTGGTCACCTTATACAGAGGAGCATTTTTCTTTGAGGAGCTGTTGGTATTAGTGCTGTTGTTTGTCTCTGAGAGGTCATATGTCATGTTGCTGATGCTGTCCTCACAGTCCGATAGCCGTTCTTCGCTCTCCCCATCCTTCATGGGTTCCAGTTCAGGCTTCCGCTGCTCCTCAACCTCCAGGTGTGCATGCGTCTGGTGGTAGCGCAGGCCATTGATGTGCTTATAGCGCTTAGTGCAGTTTGGGTGGGGGCAGTCAATGAGGATGGGTGGTGGTGGTGGTGATGAAGCACAGCCTCCTCCTGGATCCATAAAGGATGGGTCAGATTTACCCTGTGGAGTGGACGGGGCGCTTCGGGATTTTGCCCGAATCCTCTTCCCATTGCCATTTTTAACGTCATCCGAAGAGACCAGGCTGAGATCCAAGTCAGATGGCGGCTTGTTCTTTCGCTTTCCAGATGAGAGAGAGGCTGGTTTCACTTCCTCCACAGTGAAGAAAGAAGGAGGTGCTCGGCAGTTGCTGTTGATGAGGTTAAGACTGCCCCTTCTTCCTTTGCTGTGGATAGGTGCAGCTGTTCCGGCCACACCACCTCCACGGCTCCTGTGCTGAGACAGACCACGGACTTTGGCAGCAGGGGTCGGCTCTACACAGGGTCGATCAGCCATGGCAATTCGCATACGCTTTCCCCGGCCGCGGCCACCTGGTAACTCAGGGTCACTGGAGGGTGATTCACAAAACCTAGTCAGAGGAGGAGAAAAACAATGAACTAAGTAAATTCCCTTTTATCAAATAACAGTCATACTAATCAATTAATCAAAAGCACTTGATTAATTGATCATCTTCAAGTGTGACTAACTCTATAAAAGCAGAAGTTCTGACCATTTCGAGGTGGGGGTTCACACAATTCAATCGAGAAAAGACTTCTACAGCTGATCTTAGATCTTTGAGAACCAACTGTTATTGCCCCTAAATCTGGAAACGGTTAAAAGGCCATTCCCAAACGATTTGAGGTCCATCGTTCTACCATAAGAAAGATTGTTCACAAATGGAAAAACTGGGAAAGTCTCAATCTTCCCAAAGAAGGATGTTCCAGAAATTCACCCTAAGATCAAACAATGTAACACTCAGAGAAACTGCTAAACGACAAGAGCTACTTCTACAGGCCCCTGTTAGCATGTTAAAGTATCAAGGTGTTTTATTGGTCAACTCAAATCCAGACTGCGACAAGTCTGAAATGCTCTGAACCTTAAGACCTCAATTAACTGAAGCCACGATGTGAGACAACATTTTTAGACAGTCATGTGAAAGACTGATAAAATGACTTCTGGTTGACTTGCACAAAGTCCCAAAGTTCAATTCATTTGACTGGAGTAATCTTGGGCATGTTAAGTACAACAAAAAAATATAGTGTCAAGTAATAAATCAGATAAGACATGTGAGAGGACAGCGTGCACTTCCAAAAACAACCCACACTGATGCCACAAAATACATAAAAATAATTAATCTCATTCTGCTCTGCGAAAGCAGCTTTTGTCTGAGTGAGAGAGGGAAGGTTATCCAGAAGGTAACTCTTTAAGTTCTGAATAATATAAAAACAGAAATAGGAGAATAGAAAATGTCAAAAGCAAGAGAGACGAACTGGGCCGCTGAGCTGAGCGGGGAATTGGGCAACTTAAAAAGTAACTGTGGAAAGTGCAATTTAGGTTAGGTTTAATTTAGTAACTTTGTTGTGAAATTTTGCAGCTTTTTCATACTCCGTAGGTTCTTTTTCCCCCCTAAGAAACTCTTTCGACATTTTACTTCCAAATAGTTTGCTTTGACTTTACTCTTCCACACAAGGAAATATGCTTCGAAAGTGAGAAAAGAAATTGCTTTAAGATGACGGCCGTGCTGTGATTTTGGCTACATGTAAAATAATGAGACACAACAGAAGGTTTCTTACTCTTTTCTCTCTCATACTGTGCTTACTGACGAGGATGAGGAGTGCGGTGTCGTCTGATTGTTGGTGTTTTCCATCTAATACTGTAGGGTCTTTACCCTACAACACTGACTTGAGGTGACTGTTGATGTGAACTAGCGCTACATAAACAAAACTGAATGAACTGAATGCTATTCAGGACAGCCCTACTGTTGCTGTATTTGTAGAATATGTATTCCATTATTTATTGTTGAGGTCATGACATCTTCCTTAAATCCTGAGCTGAAAACAAGATTCTATTTTTCATGTCCATGCTTTTGTTCCTGAAAGGTTTTCATTTTTTATGCCAAGAACAGCTTGTTCATATCGTTACCCAAACTGAACTCCAGAATCAGACAGAGACCCCATGAGATAACATATTACCATTCAAGGCTCATCTGAACCAATTTACCCAGTCGTCAGGCATAAAAATCGACTTTTTTCTGTACAAAGCCTGCTCCTCTTTTGATAACATAAAAAAAATCCTGTACGATCCACAGTTATCTCTGTATTTGATATGGAGACATTTTGTATTCACTTGCCGTCCCTTCTACTTTGAAGTCTTTTGATGCTGTTCACCTCGGTGCCTAGCATCTTAACACTGGAGATGCTTTTCCACACTCGGACATTGTTATTCATATCAAAAACCTGTCTGCTGTGATGAGAAAAATGCCTCACTTTATGTTTATCCGCAGTGTAAAGCTTGGCTTTAGACGCCGGACTCTGAACCTTGCATTGGGGCTGGCCTTCTAATGCATTAATTATGACACGTTATCACAGGACTGGTTTGTGTTAAATACCCAATGAATAAATTCTGACCTTGGAAAAAGAGTTTTGGGTATTAATCACCTTATTAATGGAACGGACTGCAGAGCACGTTGAGACTAGACTTTCTCGTCCCCCTCTGTGATTTTAAAACGATGATATCTCACATTTCCTGTGATGTTTGTAATTGCTTTTTTCCCCATCAGTGTTTCCCTGAATGTCACAGAAGCAGCCGGAACATGCAACTGAAATTTTATGTATTTTTCTTTGACATTTCAAGGATATCTCTTCTATTTAAAACGTGTTTTTTTAATCAGCTGAGTGATGATGTTTTCTGACCACTCAACTTTTTAATAATCTCAAACTTATTTTTGATATTTCATCCAATTTTAGTTAAATCTTTCAGCTGCATTTTCATTCGAAAATGGATGAATCAATCATAGAAGAGGAAGGGTTTTATTCCACTGAATTATATAACAAAGCCGGCATTTGGTCACCACTGACAGACGTCCACATTGATGAAAACCCGAACGAAAAAAAGCAATTTGGTGCCCGTTTTCTGAGATTAAGCAGTAATTGCCATGACAACAATCATTTACATACAGGGCCAATAATTGAGAGGTTTCATCGGAGCGAGGAGGGACTGTCACATTTTCCACTCAGCAATTACAAAAACCACTCATCGTTTATGAAACAGTTGAGATGTAGAGTGGAGAGCGGAACAACAGCTGACAGCCCCAAAGCCAATTGAGCCTTTTTATCATTGTAGCAACATTAAAGCACTTTGAAGAAATAGGTGCTCTTTCCAGTTAATCAAATAAACAATCAGCAGCAAATAAAAGCCAATAAGAATAACAATAAAATGATAAAACGAAACACGGTGGATCAAACAGGGAAATAAACCAGGCAGCAGTATGCCCTTAAGTGTGTTTACAGTGGGAATATGAATTGCTTGGGGCCTGATTTCAACAGTAAATGTCTGAGAGCTTATGAGAGAAACACACTGCAAAGCTCACAACCCAGCTTAACAAACCAAAATGATGTTTTGAAAACCAAAATTTATACTAAACGACTGCTATAACCTTCAGCGCAGAGAAAAAAACAGCTGCTTACATTAGCAGGCAAGGCTCTCTACTTAATCTTTAATAATACCTTTCTTTTTTGTCTAACCTGAAAGACAGATCAAAATGAGCTTCCACCTAAAGACTTGACTTCTAATTTTGAAATGTTAATGAAAATTATTTCACCGCAGATGCCATCCTTCAGTAAGGAACCATGTTTTAGAAACTTAAAGTAAAGAAGGTCCAACACATTTTTCATTGATTAGGGGTTTTTTTGTCTGTCTGTCTTTTTTTTTGGCCTAGACTACTAAAATTTTTCTCTGGAAAAATCAATTCACTGCCATTGCAAACAACCCACACAATGCACTGTGGAGTGGGACCAGTACCAAACTGAAGTATAAAATTTAATGTGATATAAGTCCTGGAAAGGAGAATGGCCTGATATGATTTATAAGGGGTCAGCAGCTCCAACCAAACCTCCCAGTTGATTTGTCTGAGCTCCACTAGTCTTGTGTGTTTCAGTGTGAGTAAAGTTTGTCTTACATATTAGAGGAAGACTCGGCACCAGAGCATATGAACTTTAACAGGGGGACATCAACACACTTTGCTATTTCATTAAAACACCCCCACACACAGCAAATAGATACACATGACTACTATCATTACTGTTGTTATGGATAAAAAGCTACTTGAAAGCACATCACAAACAAACGCACACAGTATGCACAGAAATTTATCCACAGTTTTAAAAGTGCAAAACATCTCTCTTAGACTGCAAAGTGTAGAAAGCAAGAGATACATTTTCTCACAGACACAGTTAGTGTCTGTGAGTGCAGAATATTCTCAACATGTTTCCATTTGTTTTGCGATGGTTAAGTGATATCATGCTTCAGAGCTAGCCTCACAAGCTGATGAGTGATCTCTTCTTAGCTCCAAAGCAATAAGAGGGGTGCTTCTAAAAATCTCTTGCCTAGGACCATCTGCTCCAAAGTCAGCGTCCTCCTCAGTCATGCTGGTTAGCGCTGTCGCTGCAAAAACACTAAACTAATGTTAACTGAATAACTTGAGCTGCAGCAACTGCTTTTCTACTGCAATTGAGCACTCAATGCACTTTATGCAACAAGCTTCATTCACCCAAGCACTTTTTTTCCCCACACTTAAGGGCGTTCTATCTAACATTCACACACATTCACACTCCAGAGAGCAACTTGGTGTTCAGTATCTTGCCCAGAAGCACTTTGGCATGCACAGTGGCGCAGCCAGGGATTAAACCACCAACCTTCCGACCTGCTCTACCTCCTGAGCAACAGTCACCCCATAACATAGATCAGTAGAATTTTGCTGAAGGAGCACAGTGACCTTTTCGGCTGGGCCTGGACCCCAAAAGCCTGTCTACAGTGCTGGATAGAAGGAAAGATAGTAAATTGTAAATGTTACCTTGGAGGAGCCCAGTCGTGTTTGGTGCAGTCTAACAGAGTTCCCACGTAGGTTCTCTTCCTCCACGTCACATTCACCACCAGCACACCTGTCAGCCACAGAGGAAAGGAACACCAGTGAGCATTGGATTCACTGACAAGCTTTTATATCAGAGTTTGGCATAGAGTTCAGAACATAAACCCCCCCACCCAGCATCATAGATAATAATAATTGTTTGGCCCAAAAGTGTCTCACATCTGCAGTTTTCTTTGGACCACATTTGGCTTTGATTGACTGCACTGGCTCAGGGAGAGACTCGGTGCCTCGGCTCAGGCACAGTTACACTTTACACGTGCCAGATGTTCGGTCTGTTGTGACACACCACGATTGTCACAACCCATGTTACTACGTTATGCTCGCCTCATTACTTTTGGCCCACACAATATTTGCAAGTGCTGTAACTAAGTTGTACGTGCCAAAACGAGTCCAGATCAAGCCCAGATGTGACTGGAACGAAGGCTTTAATTTACAAGGGTGTTCAGCTGCAACGCTGTTCTGAAACATAGATACTCACATGCACACATTTAGAGGAAATAAGATCTTAAAAGTGATTTTTATACAGAAATCTGACAAATCAAACAGTGACACAGGTGTGTTAAAAGATTTGCTGAAGTTATTTTACAGCATATCAGCTGTGTCTGAAAGAAGCGTTCACCTTTTTTTCACCCTTTTCCAGGCCCTCTGTGGAGCCACGGAAATTCTCATTTTTCTGTTCTGGCTTTTATCTAAAGACGAACGTGTAATGAATGATGAAACAATAAAATGGAGCAGACCGCATTTTAGAGGAGAGAAAAATCGCTGTGATGAGCAGACATCTGAGAACAGCAGCAGTTAATAGTGTGGAAATAAAAAGCTGTGGCAACCTGAAGGACGGAGTTCATGCTTTTAAGAATTGTTTTCAAAGTGCTTCACGTTGTTTTGCTACAGCCTGTGAAATCACTCGGTCTGATATTACTCAGGAACATCCGCGGAGGAAAAATACAGTCTTACATTCTTGTCAGGTTTTTGTATGGAAGAAATATTTAGTCTTCAAGGTTTAAACTCTAATCTGAAGACCCTTTAGCCATCTGAAATAAATGCCTCTCTCTTCTCTCTCGCTCCCAGACTGACATTTGAAAACCATTAACCTCCGTTTTGTGATGCGCCAGCGGCAACGCCAGGCAAATCAAATTTTGGACGCATTACAGCTTTAAAACGAGGTTTGACTGCAACACACGACTCCCCGCTCTTCAATTATGTCTGATAGCCGCCACCTTCACAGAACACTCTCACAGATAAATGAGAGGCAGGAAACGCAGCCAAGAAGGTGGATGTGATCAGGCAGAGGCCCTAAAATCTCCAGTTAAAATCTCCACTTAATGAACTGGATGGATTTCATTAGTCAAGAACTTAACCCTCATAATTTCCACTTTAAATAGTCCAACAAGGCTTTGATCAAATGTATTTTCTACTTTGTTCAGCCAAGTCTTATCTTATTTTCATGCCAAACTGGAAAAGGAATGTTTAGGAATGCAGGAACGTTTAAAAACACGAGAAGGTCTGACGTGTAAAATGAAACAGATTAGTGTTATCGACCACATTAACTCGTTGGTAATAAAAGTCAGATTTCCTCAGGTTGTATCCTCCAATTTAAGCAGCTTTCAAATGACAAATTCAGTGGTTTTATCAGAGGTTGTTCGACTGAGGGCAGCCATACACCAAATGACTTTTCAAGCATTTTTAGTGTTGCACACAGACATCCAATGTTGCAATAAAAAGCTGACTGTTTTGCTAAAGCTGTAGTGTGCCTCCATCATCTCGATCATGCAGTATAAGGCAGTCATAAAAACCGGTCTTCTCATCTTGACATTCAGACGACTATGAACACGTTTATCTTCTTTCTATCTTCTTGTGTTCACGTTGTGCAGTTGGATTCAAAGCAATAAAAGTGAGCACACCAACGGAAGATCAATACATCAAGTTTTGATCGCTTAGCTGAGCACTCAGACTCCAATCAGCAGAAGTCCTGAGAGAGAAAGCTCTCTAGACATGGTCTCAGAGTATGAGTCTCTAAATGACTTCTTAGGAGAGCAAACGCTCAGATTTGGCTCAGATGCAGCTGATTTCACAGTGAGCAATGGAAAAAAGACATCAGAGCACGACCAATACAGGGGTTTTAAGACTGATTCTTTTTTTTGTTTGTTTCTTTAAGACCCATGAAACAGATTTCCCTAAAGCTTTAATGCACTGGTGTCCAAACCCAGACCTCAAGGGCCAGCGTCCTGCAGGTTTTAGATGTGTCCTTGATCCATCACAGCTGATTTGAATGGCTAAATTACCTCCTCAACATGTCTTGAAGTTCTCCAGAGGCCTGGTAATGAACTAATCATTTGATTCACGTGGGTAGACCCAGGGTAAGATCTAAAACCTGCAGGACACCGGCCCTCGAGGCCTGGAGTTGGCTAAGCCTGCTTTAGTGAGTAGTGATTTGCCAACAGGGACGTTACAGAGTGCCCTCTGGTGGACAAACTGTGAAATGTTAACACATCTAACATGGCTGAAGGGTGTTTCTCCTCTACTTTATTTTACTTTTTATTTTTATTTACACATAAAAGTGAGGAACCTTCTAATGGCCAGCAGAGCCTTGTGGAAACGATCAAACATCCCTGCTAGTCTCCAATGGTTCTGCTTTTTTTTGTTTGCAGAGCGATAGAGGGTCCTCCTTCATCTGCAACTGTATTAGGTGCGGGTGAAGCTCTACTGAAGGTAGGCCAGGTTGACAGACATAGCTGTGACATAAATCTGGACTCTCTGTGAAGTAATGGGACTGACCTGGGTCTGTGAGCACCAACTCCCGGGGGTGAGACGGACTGGAGAATGCTGTATGCGAGCGACTGAGTATAGACATCAGTCAGCAAAATACAAACATCCAGGTGCCTGCCCAAATTGGCTACATTGCTGTACAGGCAATGTGTAATGTACGCAGGAAATATGAGCAGACAAAAGGTCAACTACCAGAAAAACTGTGCAAAGCTCGCTCCCACTTCTCAGGTTCAACTCGGCATGTTCTACAAGCTGGGCAGCTGAGCTGAGCACTGGAGTGATGCGGAAGATGCATGCTACATGCAGATTTCACAGAGACTCAAAAAAGTCCTTTGGGGAGTCAACATAGCTCTCTGTGACAGCTGGGATAGACTCCAGGCCCCTCACAACCATGAGCTGGATGATGGATGGGTGGATTTTTCATTTATCAGCTGTTACAAATGACGATACCGACGTTCCTCCACAGTCACTTGGACTCAAGCCCACTGAAATAAGGTGTATATAAGAGATGGTTTAGCAATAAGAGGTAAAAGACGAAAAAACCGTGGTCAGCAGGGGCCAATTCCTCTGGTTAAAACACCAGAAAAACAAAATCTGAATTTATAGACAAAAATAATCCTACTGCTTCTACAATGTAAACACTATCCCGATGATTTTTTTTATGTCAGTGACGAGTTTCAAGTCTTATTGAACACTGAAAGGTTTGTATTCATGTAATGCAGTCTGTTATCCGTGCAGCATAATGACACTGAAACTAGTTTTCGACTGCCAGCTGAGATTCTTTCTCTGCAGTCTTGAGCCTGAAATGGAGGTAATGGAAGTACAGATGCTCCCCGAGGACTGGAAACAAACCACTGCAAGTATGTGAGAAACTGCTTGGTGAGTGCATTCCTCGGTATGCCTCTGTATCTTCTGAGACTATAAAGGTTTGGATATAGCTGTAAATAAAATCCTCTCTTGATTCTGTTCAGTCACTAAAAGTTCATTTAGAGGCCAGGTGTGGGTTTTTGGAAGCTGTGTAAGGCCCAGGGGTGCAGCTGCATAAAGCTCTCACCAGTAAAGCAGCTTTTTAAATCATCAGAGTTATAAAGCTACATATACACATGGCTCTGCTGCATAAAAGTCAATATTTGTAGAACTGCAGGACAACATGTATAAGCCTCATTTAAATTCTCATCACAAATGTACACAAACAGCCCCAAAACAACATGGTTTGAGGGCACATCACCGCTCATTAGTCGTGTTAGTGAGAAAAAGGGCCAAGAAGACATGCAATTTAACCAATTTGCAACACTGACGACTCTCTTCAACAGCAGAACACAGTTATTTTATCATAATTATCAAAATGTAACATCAGAATCATGCTCAGTAATACATTTATGAAGCGTATACTGAAATAGGCTTAACAGATGAGACTCAAATTAAAGAAAAAATGACTAAAATGTAAAAAAACTGGTCCAATGTTTGTTATGCTCTCACCTGACTAAACTGTCACTGGCTGGACAACTGGCAATTTTACATTCACAATAAAAAACGCACAGCAGGACCGATCCATTACCTGCAGCAGGAGGTATTTTCACGTAACTGACTTCTGGCTTAATTATATTTAAATTTACTGAACTTACTGAACAAACTAATTGACGCCATCTCAAAGACGCCAAAAAGATGTGTGTAAATCACAGCTGTCAACAAGGAACATTACCTAGAAACACTAGTCTTACACCTGCACTCTTTTGAGTGGCCAGCAGGGGGCGTTTCCTGTGGATGCAGATATTAGCCCGGTGGCATAAAGTCTATAGGAAAATGACCCTTTGGCTTTCCCTGATTAATGACCTCATTAAAAATATTCCCAATAAGTCCTCAGTCGCTAGTTCCAAGTTTTATTTAACACAGCATGATGTTTATTTATAAATTAGGGACCCCATCATAGTCAAAATGGAGAATAAAGCTGGGTATGCTGTACCACATGACTGACAGGTAGCTGCTGCATTAGCATGAAGTGTTCCTTGTTTTCGCAATCAGATCCACCTCTAGTTTGTCACATCTGGCTTCAAAACACCAAAATAGCAGTGCCAAAGGGACTTTGCAAATGTGCAATATCACAGAGGCTATTTTTATCTTCTTTAATACAGTCTGTGGTAAATAACAGCGCTACAAGCTGGATGTGACGCCCTCTCTAAATGGAAAAATGGCTCACAGACTTTTGCTATGATTTTACTGAAACAACTGAAAGGCACTTTGAGTTCACGTGTCATTTCTTTTTTAAATGCCACATAAATAAAATTGACTGAACTTGACTGAGATATTCATCATACAAAAATTAAGCTCATAAATGAACCTTTTGGGATGAAATTTTAAAGATATCTGTGTAAGCTGTAAACCAATACCAAGACATTATTTTTCTATCAGGTTTTGTCTTATTTTACCTGCAGGGTGCAATCCTCACTGCTCATCATTCTTTTATAAATACCGGTTTATGCGTTATATAAATGGCATCTGCATGATTTTTGTGTGTATGCATCATTTATACATCTGGCCCCGGTGTGCAGCTGAGGAGCACTGATTAAAGCGAGCCGTGCGCAAAGACAAGAGTGTGGCGTTCAAGCCAAATTTCAAAATAAAAAGTCAGAGGGTCTCTGACAGCTGGTCTGACTAATAAGACAGCTGAGATGATGAGGTCAATACAGGGAGGTTGACGCATACTGTGTACAAAGAAAGGGTTTTGTTTGACCTAAAAACATAAACAGACATTTTAAACTGGCTTTCCTGTAAATCGGTGTATGTCTGTAATGTGCAGGCAGCGGTCCTCGGAGTCAAGAAACAGCTGTGATGAGCTGGTTTGGTCATTTGTAACTTTAACCCTTGTATGGTGTTCGGGTCTGTGAGACCCGTTTTCAGTTTTTTTCAAAAGAAAAATTCAACAATTAATTATTTTTTCAACCTGAAATTCATTGGCTTTGGCTTATTTTCTGTGAAGAACATAAATCTGAACAAATTTTCAATGACCTCATACTGTACCTCCCCCCACGCATTTACATTACATACAAGGTGTTCGGGTCCACTGGACCCAGGTCTAATAAAAGTGTTGAAAGTGTAGGTCCTGTGTTCCCATACTCTGTCTTCCTCCTTTCTGGTGCTGCTGATAGTGTTTTCTTCCCCTCCTGCTCCCGCACAAAGTTGCAACATTGTTGAAAATTCAGCTATCAACACCGTCTTACACCTCTTACATTCCCGCACATTTTACCCTCTTTCTTGAGGGATCCAAATTTTATTTTCTCATACCCTGTCCCACCTGCAAATTAGGGGCATAATACTATAAATAAGACTTTGCCAGTGTGGTTCTTTATCACAACTGATCAAGATGGCAAAAGATTATCTGCTGCGAGGGCCTTCCAATTGATTTTGGAAGAGAGAGGAGCTTCGGATGATGATGTTGGCAAAGAGGTTTCAGAATATTTCACATTTCTAAAAATTCAGAGTCTGACAGTGACTTTGAAGAAAAGGATGAGGTTGAGCACCATTTAGTAACAAAACAAAGACGAGTACCCAATCAGCAGCCGGCTCCAGGACCAGAACAAGCCCACCAGACAGCAAGTGAAGAAATATGGATGTCAATAAATGGTGAAATTGAATGGTCTTCTTGCCCAAGAAATGAGTCACCCTGAGCTGTTACTGTGATAAGCCAGGGCCAACACGGCTGACAGTTACTCAAGTGAAGGACATCAAGTCTTCATTTGAGCTTTTCATCCCAGATTCCATCCAGAAAATTATTCTGGATTGCAGTAATCTAGAAGGAAGGTGTGTTTTTGGAGAGAGGTGGAAGAAGATGGACCAAATTGATCTAAGAACCCCAAAGGCCTACTTTGGGGTTCTTATCCTTGCAGGAGTTTTCAGGTCCAAAGGGGAATCCACAGAATCCCTGTGGGATGCAGAAACCGGCAAGAACCTTTCCGTGCATCAATGTCTCTGGAAAACTTCCACAAAACTTCCAGGATTATCCGTTTTGATAACCAAGGCGACAGACCAGCTCGACGGCAGAGAGACAAGCTAGCTGCCATCAGGACAGTGTGGGATAAGTGGGTGCACCACCTCCCCCTGTTTTACAACCCTGGGCCTAATGTCACCATTGATGAGCAGCTGATCCCATTTAGTTGTGAAACATATTGCTTCACATGTAAATGTGTTGTGTCTTTCCACTCACTCCACTTGATTATAACTGATTTTTTTTATAACATTTTATATATAAAAAAAAAAAAAACGAGAAGCACATTAATTCATAAATGTGATCTAACAAAGGTAAAGGGAAAAAATTAACCATGTTTGCTGTTCATATGGCTTGTAATCGGGATGAAGTAAGCATCTGTTGAGTAATTTAACATAAAATTGTTTGATAGTGTTAATTTGGAAAGCCAAAACTCTAGCAGGTCCATCAGACCCATGAACACTGGCTGAGTAACAAAAATATGAACACCACACAAGGGTTAAATAGCAGAAGCAAGAATCAGATACTCATCACGATACAGTGATGATGCGACTGTATCACGATATAGTGACTCAGTACATTATAAGACAGACGGTCAGCTACATACAGTGATACAATGAGTCAGATTGGAAGAGGAATCTGTTTGAAATGCCAAATTCCACAAATCTCCAGAGACTGATTGGATGGATTCAGCTCTCAAGTACTCAGCGCAAACGAAGGCATGAAGTCAGTGAACAGAAGCAACCACGATGCACGCGATGGGCCAACGTTAGCACTGATGACTTATAGATCCTTGGTGCGGATCTTGCAGTCCTCATCAGGATCACCTACAGTAGAAACACATTTCTCTCATCAAGTCTACACATACACTGCAAGAGACCTGATGATGATGATGATGATGAGCGCTTGAACAATGGAGGAGTAAGCAATACGATACTGCCGCATCAACATTTTGTGCCGCTCCTGATAACCAATAAAAGAAATATTGCAAATACTTTCATGATCTCAAAGGAAAACAAAAGATTATCGTCTTTTTAAAAACCATATCTAAAAAAGCTAATGTCACTTTTAGTTTTTCATCAGTTTCTTGATATCTTATTGCAGGCCCACATGGATGTGAAAAATCTACTTCTTCAGTGCTGCATTGCCTGCAATAAAGAAATGAGCAGCAATAAAGTCATAGAACAAGTCAAGCAGACAGTAAAACAAACTGACGGTTAAATAATAGTTGCACAAGGACGAGGATAAAAGGGTACAAGATGTAGGATAAAGTAGATGAAACATGTAGAAACAAAGTCCAAAGTGCAGCAGTGGAGGTTTTCCTCTTCACTCTCGTGCCCCCTGAAGCCTCGCTCGGCCTGAAACGTGACAGCGTTTCTATTTTTAGTCAGCACGTCTCTTCTTGGGAAGAAGCCAAAACACTCAATAGGTCGTCAGTTTGTGTCTTGCTGTCATGAACGTGGGCGTTTGTGCTGCTATTAGAGAACCTGTGTGGCATTCAGGATCCCTCAAAGTCTGTTTCTAACACTTATTGAAATAAACGCCCTGACTCAATTTTACTGCTTCACAGAGGCTTCGCACAAACAAGCAACCACTTTTTAAAAGAGAGCGAGCAACGGCTGAGTAGTGCTTGAACTAAACGCCCCTGAATTCAAGCATCTCTATCCGAGGGACTTCAGGGTTTGTTTGTTATGAGTCAGGGAAAAAGAAAACGTTCTCCGCATTGTGCGCCCTCTCTTTATCCTCTGCACTGCAGAAAATAACAAAATCTTAATGGAGAAATTAAAAATGAATGTCTTTCCCTCATTCACACCTACTCTGCATTGACTCTCTGTTCATTTTCTCCCTCGCAGTCTGAACCTGCATCTGCTTTTGCTGTGAAACGAAATGAAAAAAGATGCTCGAGCTGCACTGCTGCATCCAAATGTGACATCCACACTGCGCTGAGTGCAGTTTAAGTGTCTGTCGAGGCTGTCAGAATCACCCAGCTCTGCCTCGCCTGTGTTTGTGTCGCTGCTGCTTCATATTTTTCTGCTGATTTGCTCTAAGCTCTCGGCAAGCATCCCCTGACTTCTCCTCTGCAGCTGTGTGAGCACTGTCAACAGCAATCCTTAAACCTGAGCCAGTCGCAGTCACTGAAGTTGACTCCACAGAATCACACGTATTTAGCAATAAACTGGGCACTTTCTGATTTAAGTGCTGGTAAATTAACAAGATTTATTACTGCTTCATGAGATTTTAGGGGGGGGGGGATTTTGAGAGAATGAGGAATTATGTATCAAGTCCGATTTGTCAGGAGGTTATTAGGATGGATGGCAAACAAGAAGGTTCAGAGTCCTATATGTGTAATTGCTTAGTCAGATAAAGCAGTTTAGATAAGGTTAGAGAATAACAGTGCTAATAAACTTGTATTAAATCAGTGCCCCTGTGATGGACACTGGGTCTCCTCCAGTGCTCCCAAACAATGATCCATAACTTGATTTTTATTTTTGGTATCTGAAGAACATTGCAGGAGAGCAAACCTGTCAAGCAAAGATTGCGATGCCACAGTTCAGATCATTTCCTCTGAATGTCCCCCTATAGACACCTCAGGATGTTACAGTAAAACTTTGCTTTGACAGCCTCATCCTGAGGGGCGAATTAACTTTGTAGGATCCCTTGAATGCTGAAAAAATGATGAGTATTATCCTAGTCTCACTTATCACCTGACACACTGCCTCCAGGCTTGGAAACTGTGGATTCTCCCACTACCAACTGCTCGGCTGTAGCTGAAGACTAAGCTCATCACTTAACGATCTTCCACATGAAATTCGGATCAGTTTGAAACGGAAGTTGATGTTTCTCGTCTGTACAAGTTTGAGGTCTGTGGTGAAATCACAGAGTGCTGTTTGCAAGTGGTCGTTTTCAGTTCAGCTGCTATTTTTGGATAGCTTAACTGAAAACGATCTAGGGTGTATGAAAACATGACCTTAAACTAGAATTTAAATCAGTTATGGTTTTTGGTTTCATATTAGGGGCTTTCTTAGAGCCCTTTTCCACTAGTAACTACTTGGGTCGGCTCAGCATGGCTGGACTCGTTTTTAGGGTTTTCAATTAGGTGGTCGTACCAGGTATCAGATACTTTCTAATACCAACTCTGCCGGGGTTCCAAGCAATCTGATCCAAAATGTGATGTCAACAGGTTAGTCAGTGGTGCCACTTGATGAGTCATGAGAGTGCCTCCTTCACGAAAATCAAAACTGCCATTTTTCGAACCTGGCAACAAGGGAAATGACTACACAAAAACAACACTGTAGTCCTCGAGTCTGACAAAAAGCCATACACTGAGCAGCAGGTATATCGCCCCATTGTTGTGGTTTGCAGTTCACATCCGAATGATCACAGGACTTTCATGATCGTGTTGCTACAATGACTCCACGCACATTAGGGGGTACTCGACCATAATGGAAAACGACCGAAACCAAGTTGAGTCGAGCCAAGTAGGTACTAGTGGAAAAGGGCTATAACACTTGGGATGAGGACCTTGGCTATCTGAAGGGATAATGCATGGCCACCTCCCTTTGGAAGTTTTCCGGGCATAACTTATGGGATGAGTCCCTGGGGCAGAACCAGAACTTACTG
Source organism: Oreochromis aureus (assembly GCF_013358895.1). Classification (NCBI taxonomy): domain Eukaryota; kingdom Metazoa; phylum Chordata; class Actinopteri; order Cichliformes; family Cichlidae; genus Oreochromis; species Oreochromis aureus. The sequence continues at coordinate 6,499,705 of NC_052953.1, read as the reverse complement.
GAGAGATTTCACATCTCATTTGGCATGGCAATGACTAGGGATCTGCCAGGAGGAACTGGAAAGTGTTTCTGGGGATAAAGATGTTTGGAACACCCTACTTAGCTTGTTGCAACTGTGACCAGACTTTGGATGAATGGATGGATGGATGAATGGATGGATGGATGGATAGGATATCCACCCTTAATGACATCCAACACAACAAAGAGTAGATTAAAAACTCGGGATTTTAGAGCAGTGTGATGCTTTTGGCTCACAGGAATTAGCTGAACATGCACTGGTATCAAATGATAAGGTTATCATTTGATACTTTAACCACGCTCAATATGAGCATCCCAGATCGGAACAGTGTTTGTGTTAAAAGAAATTTTAATAGTTAGATTTTATGGCCAATAAGATGAAGGAGCTACTTAGTTGTTATTACATGTGATTATTTTGTGTGTTCATTGAAATGCAAATCACTTGCTGAGCATAATTATTTACAGTACTTGTAATTGACTTAATGTCTAGAATCCAGACAGACAGACTGAGAGATCCGAAGTCATGGAGTTTGTGCAGCTTAGTTAAGAATCGAGCCAATCACTGTTTGATTAGCGCTCATCAGAGTCTGGTCCCCCACAGGGAAGAAGACGGGGAGGAGGGTTGAAGCTGAAATGGTGGTCTCTTCTTCTCCTCCTTTCTGTCTCTCCAATTAGTATTCAGCTTAATTAACATGCAACCTGCATCTCTCCCTCCCGTATCCCTCCGCCGTTACAAGTAGGGGGCTCCAGTTATCACTCCACCTCTCGAACAATAGTCCCTGAGCGGCAGGAAGAAAAACACTATCTCTCTTTGTCTTTCTGTGTCTCTCTCTTTGACTCTGACATTGTCCATCGCTTTCAGTCTGCATCACTGATGAAATGCTTCTTCTTCGTGCCTCTGTCTGTCTCCTCCTGCCTCCGTCTTTACATTCCTCTCCATCTCCTCTTATCCCTGCGGTAGTTTAAAAATACAGACTAAACCTCTGCTACAGCTCTTTCCATTTCCCCACTTCTCGCTCCATCCTCCATCCATCCATCTGTCAGCCTGTTGGGACAGACTGAGCACTGAATCTATTTTCTTGCTCTTTTTCTTTTCTCTTGCAGCCATCCTCCATCCTTTTCCCTGTCTGTGTATTATTTATTATCTGGTGATATACTGCAGTTTATGTCTCTATATCATTATTTATTTGCTCATTACAGTGTGTGACTCACTTTATCCTAATATAATAACGTAACGCATCATCTCCCTGATGCTGTTTCTATTTGTTTACTTGCACAAACCTGGAAACACAATGCTTTGATGTTTTCATTTAGTGCCTCCACTGAGGGGTGGGGGTGGGGGAAGGAGGCGGGCTGGAGGATGTTGTCACTCCTGTTTGTTTCTTTGTTTTCTACTCAGCAGGATATCTCAGAGAAGAATCGGTGCGAGATTGGTGGGAAGTCAGAAGCTTTTGGTGGTGAACTCGGTAACAGTATTTTTGCCTTATTAAACCATGAATTTTACGAGCACAAAGCAAATTTAAAATTCAGACTCTTTTAAAAAATTTAATTGGACAAGGCTTGCTAATCCCTGAGACACTGACATCAATGAGAGAACCCACATAAACTCCACAAAGAATGACACCAGCCAGATGGTGAATTTGAACCCACGACCTTCTTGTTGTGAGGCAACAGTGCTAACCACTGCACCACTGTGCTGAAGCTAGAGAGCTAATTACAAATGAGAAAAATTAGAATTGGAGACACTTGAGGCTGACTCCCAACTTGTTCTGGAGAGACTGCACTGGGCTGGTGAGTTGTTGAGAGGGTTAAAATTTATCAGATTTCCTTTAAACAGTCAAGACAAACAAATAATTAAATACAGCAAATATTCACTTTTGGAGAGACGAAATATTTGGAATTTAGAATTTAACGGTTTACAGAAAAATACTTTGAGATAATACCAGCTGACCGGAGAAAAAAAACTACTCAGGATAAGTCTGCAGAGTTATTCTCTAAATTCATGTAACATCACAGCATTTAATACCAAGTTAGTACCTTTATAGTGAAAAGAAGATCAGACAGGCTGGGGTGAAAGTGGGTTGCAAAGCAGCTTGCAAATGCACAGTTTACATAGCAGTCCCTGCTTGAACTATAGAAGTGTATCAGCTGAACCATGATGGGTGTGGACTCATACTGAGATCAGCTGATCTGATCGTAACTGAACTTCGTGGCCAGAATCAGTACTACACTAAATATTGTTGAGTCTGTATCACAGTGTTTTCATCTGTAGTGTTGCGTGTTTGAATTAGCTTCTTGATTTTTGTACATCCTTTCATACTGAAAACTCATTTCCTGCTCACAAAGAAGCTGACTGTTGCTTTCTCCTTCAGTAAGGTAACATATATGTAAATAAGGTAAAGCTTACAATATTTACTGATTAAGGCCTACATTTTTTGGGAAAAAAATGTAATTAAAAAAAGAAAACCTTAGATATTTCTTTCAATACTCTAACACACCCCATAGCTACATGTTGTCACTCATTAGTTAGCGTTGAACCTGAAGTTGAGGGTTTTAGTTTGGACACAATTATGTCCTGATTCTCCTTTTTTTATTCTAATGAGGACAATAATTTACAAAATGAACATGATGTTGGTTTCAATAAGACTTAACAACAGAGACATGAACTCGTCAGAAAAGCGTTTATTCAGGTCAAACTAGATTTGGTTTTCTACAGACATCTGCAACATAATTGCTCCCTATTGGCAATTAGAAACAATCAGGTTTACAGTACTTCCACATTGGCTTAAATTTTAACATTCAGTTTTTATATACAGTCTATGTCACATCCCCACCCCCATCTCAGCCTTGGAGGAGGATTGCACTCTGGTTTCTCATTTTTCTAAAGCATTCAAGCTTCATTTTAATTTTTTACCTGCAGTTTGTTCCTTCTTTTTAATTATTTGAGGTCGCCAAGGTCCACGAGGATGCATGTAAGTGTATTCAAAAGTTCTATCCACAGTTTGTTTTCACTGACTTTGCCTCTTTGGGCCCTGTTATACAAACAGTCTGAAGTGGGAGATGTATTATTCACTTTCTTTCTTGTCTCCATCTCTATCCTGTTTAGCAGCAGTCTTGGCCAGGGTATACTGCCCTGCACTGTGTTTGTATGTTCTTCTTTATTTTTTCCTGGACAGAGCGAAAAGCACCAGTTAATTAATACTGGGGCACTTCTATGCCAAACTCAACACTCAGCTTCAGAGGACCAGCGGCTGGCAGAGCGAGATGGGCAGTGAGAGATTGGATTTATTCATTAAAAGCCTGCAGTAAGGTATTACACCTCCGCTGAGAGGCTGCAGTGCTGAATGCTGTCCTCGTTAACGGCCTATCAAAGTGCGGCGGCGTAGAAATCGGCGGGTGAATCATCGGGCCGTCTGATCTACAGCCCAGCACTCCCATGGTATCATTTTGTAGTGTTGGATGTGTTTCTAGTTCTGCGTGATTTGGACTCATGAGCGCGCGGTGCAACGCCAAAACTGCTCTCATGAGGACGTCCAGCCTTGTTTGAAAAGAATCGTGGTTATTTTTGTTTGTGGGACTGAAAGGTCTGGAATAATAAAAATTAGTACTATCATCTACTTTTTCTTGTAACATATGTTTTTCAAACCCACACAGATTGTAGCAATGCCCGCTTTAATTTGGCCAAGTGTATTTTTTCAGGGCACAAACAGCTGAAATATTCAACTTTTTTTATATGCATATTTTCCCTCCAAAGAGGAAAAAATTGGCAGATGATGTTCTGGCTGTGGGTTGCGAAGATGGTTGAAAGTAAAAAGGAGAAGCTAAAATAAAATCTGTTCTCCAGCGACAGGACCAAATTGAGGAAGTGCACATCGTTAAGGTTAGAGAAAGATGGCTGCAGTTGATCGATACTGATATTGGGTGATTTACAGCCCCGGTTCTGAAAATGTTGAAACACTGAATAAAATGTAAATAATAATAATGCAATGACAGTCCTCATTACACTATATTTACCTTTAGAACAGAACATTTACACAACATCCCAGCTTTTTGGAATTTGGGTTGTAACAGCAACTCATATTGGTAGCACTGAAGTTCTCCTGGTGCAAATTTACAGACGTTTTTCTGTCTGTTTCTTATGTCTTTTGTCAGAAAACATATTTAAATTAATATCTTTATTGCTGGAAAATGAAGGAATGTTCCTTCTGGGTTGGCCATGAAAGGCTTGAGCCTTTTGAATAAGATCTTAGTCACTAAAATAGAATCTAAAATGAATGCAGCGTATTGCGGTGATGCCCTGAGCCTATAAACCAGGTAATCTAAAATATATTATCCAGTAAAATGTGAAAGTACAAGACAGAGTAAAATAAAAGGACAAAAAATGTAAATTTACTACCGCTGGTCTCAGGGCGCAGACTGTACAGCTCACTGAGGAATATTTGTGATAGGTGTACAAATATATGGTTGGTAGGCTTGGCAGTGGTTTTGATTTTGTTTTAAGCTTCACCCCAAAAACAGAAAGGTGCTTAACAAAGTAAATTGAATTTTAAATTTTTCATGTGACAAAAGGGAAACAACCTTCAAATCTTTAAAAGATATTAGAGAAATCAGGGACTGTAAAAGTATTTTAATACAGATCAATCATCCAAAATTCTGCTGCGACTTGGGGCTGTCAGTTCTGTCTGTGCTTCAGTGGAAGGCAATCCTGCTACTACTCCTATCTGCTCGGCTCATCACCCATAGTACAGAAGCCAAGCTGTGCCGATGTGCATACGACATCAAGAAGCTGTCGGTGGATGGCTGGTTCAAAAACCAAACAAACAAACAAAAAAAAAAACCTCACCGAACTTTGCTTTCCTCTTTTTTACTGAAAAACATTTTTTTAGGGCCAGAACCTCTTTGCTGGGTGTCAAAATTATTTTACTTGAAGGACATTTCATGATATACCATGTGCTCTGGACCCGATCCCTTTCTTTGGCACAGTGTCATCACTCTGCTGCATTATCACCAAGGCTTTACCAGATGCATCCACACAGACCAACAAATTGCCTCGCCGTTTAATGCTTAAACCTTGGTGGTTTCCTATCTTTGCTCATATAAGAACACGGTGCATTATTTTATGCAACAGCCAAGATGCAAAGACCCTGAAAGCACAGGAGAATCATTGTTTGCTTTCTCAGAAGAGGATGTTGAACAAACCAAAAAAGGACTCATCGAGCTGGAGTCATAGAGCGATGAAGTTGTACGTCGCTTCAGAGACTAAAAAGTGAAGCTGTTCTATCAAAGTCTGTAGAAAAATTGTACCTCAGTAAACATTTCCTGCTGAGTTTATAGTCTTACTGACTCATTTTGGATCCTGGTGACTAAAACGTTAAGTCAGTTTTCTAAATTTTGATCATCCTAATTTTCAGAAAGGATTAGCCAGAGACATGCTTATTGGATGATGACCTAGGACCAATAAGCCAATACATCTCCTCAGATAGTTAAACACACAAACCACTGACCTGATCCCTGCAGCGCAGATCCTTCAGTCAAGTTAAATCAGTGCATGGTGCCAAAGGCATTAGCTGTTTCACAGTCACATCTGCTTCTCTTCACATCAGATTTCACCACGTTGGCAAAAATCCATTCACCCACCCAATAAGGTCATCATTTACCTCACACTTTTATATTAAGGTCACTTGATAATAACTGGACCAGCTCCATAAAATAATTAATGCTCCTGCAAGTTGCATTATGTTATGCTGTGTTTTCCTGATAAGAACTCATTATGGAAATACCAAATATCCCAGCGAGCCAAAACAATAAATAAAAGTAGGAATCTTTCCTCAGCCCTAAGCAAAGACAGTCTGTTTTCTTAGAGCTGTCAGAAATGTATAAACGGTCCTTATCCAGCTTCTAAATGAAGAGTCTCCAGTTACAGTGTGATTGACTATATCTCACTGAAAACGCTGTCTTTAGTTTTAATGAGATGGACTAAAACAACAATTTGCTGGAAGCATAAACCCCTTTTTTGTAAAGAGGCCACCCTGCCTCAGAAGAATGCTTTAAACTGGATACTAAATAAGCAGGATAGCCGCAACAAATGGAAACGCTAATAAAAGAAAAGCATCCCTGAAAGAGAGTTTAGACTTTTCCACTTGTCAAAGTAAACTCATGTCTCGCTAAGGATCAGAAAAGCTGCCAGGGTGTTTCAGGCATCTCAAATTCTACTGAAGCATGGCAAAGGTATTTCATTTGCCCGTGCTTGACACTTTAGCCTTTTCACATTCTCACCGTCATTCAGTGCATTCCTGGAAACGCTCTGACTCACTGTAAACGAGTTTCAGGTTTTCTTCATATTTCTACTTATTTAAACCCATTCACAACAAATGACTTTATTCTACCTCAGACTGTTTCTTGTGTCAAACCAAAACACTGCGAGGAAGGTATAAAGGTTGGAACAATACTACTGCTCCGATACACACTGAATGCCAAACACTGTATCTATTATGTTTTCTTTTTTATGGCTGTTTTTCTCCCTTCAAGGCAGCCACTGCTACAAAAGACCTTGCAAGAAAAAAAACAGGAGAAAGGAGTAGTTAATAGCCCCATAAGTCTGCAGATTCTTGGATGTAACCTGGGTTTTAATGCTTGATGTGCTAAAATTGTGTGTTCACCAGTGTGAGGTTTGAGGAAGAATGCTCACCTTCCTCTGTCTCATGCCAAACGATACCCTCCAGGTTGACACTAGTCCCTGGCTGGCAGGGCCCCAAGCAGGCCGAATCACCCTCCAGCGCCCCTGACGCAGCGCCATCCTGGGTGTTGGTGCCGATGGACCTTGTCCTCACCGCCAGCTGCTTAGGGTTTGAGGTGGGCAGGGCCGGGGGGGAAAACGAGGGGGCCGAGGGCAGCGAGCATCCAGGGGCCCCGGGGTGGCCTGGAGCTGGGGGAGCTGGGACTGTGAACATGGGGTCCACCTGCAGAGAAGAGGATTCATTAAAGATCAGATTATGCCGCTCAGCTTACTTTCAATATATTTAATGAAATATATGTCCATGATTGAGCTTCCGCTTCTGCTGAAATTAATGTAAGAGAGCTTGGGAGAGAGATGGGCAGAAATATAAGGAAAAGGATTATTAAAGTCATTTTATTATTACTGGAGTGAATCCAACTGACAGATGATTATTTCAGTGTTGGATAATGCTGCATAATGGAGGCAAGAATCGGAAGGACATTTTAGAAGAGGAGACATTTTCTCCAAATGTCACACTATTCATTATTCCACCCTCAGTCTGCAGTTACCAGCTTCCTAATATTGAGTGTCAGCTAATCATCTCTCAACTGTATCCAGACTTTAAAAAAATCATTTTTTCTCACTCGGTCTGGTTCGATTCATCTTCATCTCTCTTTCCTGGCTGGTGGAGTCCTCACCCTTGTGAAATGCAAACATTTCACACTCGTTGAGCAGTTTTTGAGAGAAGAGGCTGGGATGAATGTTTCCAGCTAACGCACACATACGTACAGAAGCTGCAAATTATAATTAGATTCCACTTTTGTACAGAGTGACTCAGAAAAATAATACAGTAGTGCAAGAAGGTAACAATGGATCCATTCAGTGTGATTATAACAACAACAAAAAAAAGTGTTTCTGCCAGGAAAGTGCTTGGACCCTGTGGCTTCTGGGGCCAGCAGGGCAGGGGACAATTTAATGTTGCACTCAATCCGTGTAGCCTATCCACCCACTAATTGCTAATTGTGCTGCAGTGAGAACATTTCTGCAAACACAAGGAGATGGAATGAGACGGAGAGACACGCAGGAGAGTTTATTTCACACTCTCAGCAACAGGACAAAAGTAACTGCTCAGAAATATAAGGAAACACTTAAATCACACATGTTCACACATGACATATTCAGAATCTTTATTGACATTCATTGTGTAACAATAATGTGTGCGACAACTGTCAGTGTAACCAACATCATCAACCTTTTGATGGCTGGATTCAAATTCACAGCACAACAGATTTGTTCTATTTTCATATTAATCAGTGTTAAAAGTGGACATAACTATACGGATATCACCTAAACATTCCCTTTTTTAGACTTTCAAGCTCTTTGTGTGTGAAAAGGTTAAAAGGAACACATGAGATATTTTAACGTTTATAGATTGTCTGTAGATTTTAATGTATTTGAGTCCTCCTGCTCTCTGGGTCACTGGGAGCGCTGGTTGACATTATGGAGCTGTCGAACAAAAATGTGAAAATTTCATGACATTTTTCTTCTTGAAATTCTCCTCATCTGTTTGAGATGAGGGTTTGATATATCAGGGGGATTTCTTTTAAGATGTTTTTCAGTGTTTTGATTGTAGTAAAATAATTTCCTGTAAGTATTAAAGACATCATAGTGCCATTTTACAGGATCAGCTATTTAGATTTCAGGAATTAAGGGAAGGGCAGCAGAGAACTTGTAGCAGCTTCTGTTGGGCTTTAACTTCACTTCTGATGTTAAATTATCATTTAGAAACCTGTGCCAGCATGAGGGGCGCCCTCATGACCACTCAGCATGCGTTAGAATATTCTTAGGTCATCTTCTTAGTCTACTTTGGGTTTAAAGGATCTAAGGAAAGATTATATTTCACATCACTGTGCACATTCAAACATCAAACCAATTTGAGCCTAAATGGAGGAACAATAACACAGAAAAAACAATCCTATTGGTGTGTCCATCACCGAGGCTTATTGTATACAAACAGATGAAAGAAACAGTAACATGTAATCTATGCATCATTTAAAGCTCTGTACTCCAGTCTTAAATTGGGCTGAAAAATCAGAAACTGTTTTTTTAGGTCTGGTTGTGGTAATTACAGAAAAAGAGGGAACATAAAGGGAGTAACATTTTTTTTAAATGGCAGGCAATTATAAATACAACGTTTCTATCAGCTCAGCAAATACCAGCAAACACAAAACCTCTTTCTGTGCAGTGTGTCACACAGTGTGCTGCTAGCTAAAAGTATAGCTGCTGTATTTAAGACTGAGAGAACTCCAGTCAGAGATGGAAAAGATGTAAAAAAGGCAAGACAGATGACTGCACTGATCAGTGGCATTTGAAAAACTTGAAATTTTAGATGTAATGCCATCATTTTTAAATCAGATGTTGGATCTGTCTATGATTTATAGTTACGTATTGTTCATATCATGAAACGTCCTTCGAGACAAACTTAGGTATTAACTTTATGTTATTTAAGCAATCCATAAAAAAACTCGGGATAAACGGGTTAGTTTGCAGCACTGTTGCAAATTTACAATAAAGTACCATGTTGGACTGGTGCACAGTGGCTGTGGTGTTCATGGTCAGATTAGGTTACATCAAGTACAGCACAGAGGAATTTTTAATTGAAGCTGATATAAAGACAGTATACCATCTGTGTGCAGGCTGATCACAGCCTGTACACAAAGAAACCTGCTGGACCTCACAACAGGAATTATTGAGATTTGTGGTGCTTTTCCATACACTCAGCCAGTTCCACCAATATTAGCATTCCCCCACGCGCCAAATCCCACTTTAACCCTTGACTGTACTCTTTTTTTCTGTTTAGGTGTAGAGGCAAAGAAAAAAAAAAGAAAAAACGTTTGTATTCCCATGTATATTTTATTATTATATAATTAAAAGAACAAGAGCTTCAGTTAGCTTGGCACGAAAAAAGCTGGTAGAAATGTCCTTCAAAAAGCTGCTTTTTACTATTTTGAGTATATTTCAGAGCTTGTACATTTTCACTTTTACTTGAATAAAGACATTTAATGAGTACTTCAGCTTTTATAGAAGTATTTTTTAACACATGTATCATAATTCTACTTTCACTTTTGCCAGTTCTGCAGGGACCTGAAAAAGATTATTTTCAGGTCTGGTTAAATGCCAGGTATCACCATTGTTTCCCGCTACATTAATCAATACTAAATTAGTTCAAACTCAAAAAAAACAACTCATTTGATCTTTGTGAAACGTTACGAGTCATTTCATATTTCTTCTTCGGTTCCAGGCTTCAGTGGTGTTTCATAAACCCAAGAACACATTTTAAGTTTTCAAGGCTTGTGAGTGATCTTAACTACTATCATCACCATAGTTACATGTAATGAAACCCATGTCAACGGTGCCTTTAAGAGCTCCTCTCTTATCTTCACCACTTATTATAGTCCCAATTACAGCAGCTCTGGGAAATAATTCTGCTGAGAGAGCAGCAGCAATCAGCAGTGAAGGATTTTTCTCGCCATTATGACTCAATAAAGATTACGGGCTTGACAGATATCTCACTGCGCGATATTCTTGAGTGATTTAACGCTCAAAAGAAGTTCTTCACCACGCTGCGTCTGGAAGTGCCCGAGAAAACAGCAGCACTTTGTCAGGTCCGACACGGAGCTTTTCTGTTTGGTTTCCCAGATAAAGGAGGTCCGCTGCTGTTGTGTTATTATGAAGATCAATCAGTTCCTCGCAGGTTTCTCTAAAATCTGACAAGAGAAGATTTTTCTTACTTCTTTACAGAGAAAAACAAAAGACTCGAGGGTGCCCTGCACCTTTTTTTAGAAATGCCTCTACTTTTTCTTCTACAGCAGATTTAGATACTGCCAAGTTTATTGTTGCAGCTCCAACACTGTGGACTGAATGTCAGCAGATATTCAATTTTAAAAGACTCACTTTGGAATCAGGGCCAAAAACTATTGGGTTCAAAATCCATAATCAAATATGATCGTTAGTGTTTGAGGGAAATAGTGTCCATGATTATCAATCAAAGGTTATAATTCACAAAATGTTATTTAATTGTAAAAAATGTGAAATAAAAATAAAAAGAATTTCATACTTTGGGATAAAGTCTGAAAAAGTATTAGTGGCCTTATTAACCTCCAAGGACCTGGCGTCCACATATGTGTACATCACATTTTGGGTCGTCTAGACCAAAACACTAAATTTTGCTCTACGAGGCCCTGATATCCACTTACGAGGACATTATACTGCCACTGTTCTATCGAAATCGAAAACAAATGTCCTCTTATCAGCCCAAATAGCAAAGAGAAATTAAAAATGCATGCCATGAAAGAGTTCAGGTCTTAGGAGGTTAAAGGTTCCCTTTTTAATTAGGCCTCAGTCACTAAAGGCTACAGACCCGAGGGTTACTGCCAGTCGCTAGAGTGAAACTGGTTCCATAGATTACGGTACTGCACTAGAAACTAAAATCATTGCTTTGGTTGCTAGCAGGTTACCTTTGTCCCACATAGCTTGTGTGGAAGAAGCCGGCTTGTTTGCAAACTACTCAACAAGCATTAGTGGGACTGTGAAAAGTGCGACGTAAACTCGACAAGGACATCATTCTCCTTCAAAGTTAAGCTTCTGAAATGTGTTGGTTGGAGTGGTAAAGCAAAATGAAGCTGAACTCTCTCTGTTGTGGAAAAAACTACTGATGACCGTGACAATCTGCCAGTGGCTAAAGATACCATCGGGAGGTTTGTGGTACTACTACAGCTGGAGATAACCAGCAACGACTGACCAACGAGTCCCATGATGAAACTCCATGTTGGACAACTTTTGTCTTTTTAACCGTCACCATTTGCTCAAGAGCCTTCACATTCTCTCAGACTAACATTAGAAACAAGAATATAGAAACTATTTAAGTGGCTAAAATGACTGATTTGGTCCATTTATGCCTGTTTTAATAGCTGCTTTTGTGTTTTTCATTCCTATAGTTTCTTTTATCTATTGCAGACGTTGAAAAATGTAATCAGTGTGTCTTCGTCAACAGAGCTGTTTTCATCATCACTTTACGCATGCTTCTGCAGCAGGAAACATTGGTACTCTAGGATTGTTAGCCATGCTTTACTATGAAATATTACAAGGCAATGATTATAAGAAGAAACCAGACTATAATGTTAACAAATATAGACATATTTTTATTATCTGCTCAATAATACATAGACGCAGCACTCGCACCTCTATCTTCAGAGTGTGCTGATTGCTTTTGGAAGATTTTACAATATTTTAAGACACAAAACATATTTTCTTTGTGTGAAAACAAACTTGAAATGTGGTAGGCTGGCTCCTTTGAGAAATGCCCTGTTAGCTCTCCCTCAACCTTTGGGTTGATCATCAAGAGTTTGCTGTTCCCAGTGATATACATCTATTATTCCATGAAGCGGGACACTGTTAAGGACAAAGGCTGATGCATGAAGCCAAACTGTACATTAAAGTGGCACAAACACTTATTACTCGTTCTTCCTTTACCACCCGAGTGATTAATAAGTGGAAGAAACTCACCAACACTTGAGTTGCCTGTTTAGTTTCTTGGTGTCCCTTGCAGTATCTGTAATCCAGCTAGTATGAGAAGCTTTGTTTCGGCTGCGTACTGCACAGCATTTATGTTAAAACCTTGATAAACAATGCAAATTTATCATGCAAAATAGCAATAAAACAAAAGGCAGATAATCCTCTGTGCTTCCTGAAACCGTCTGTTAACTCCCACACAGCTGCTGACAAAGACCACCCAGGACTTCTTCAACCAAATCACAAAGCAAATTAACTATAAAAGAAGAATCACGATCCCCGGTGATTTCTGTTCTGCCGTTAACGCCTTTTTTTCCTCCCTCAGATACCCAGAATAACAACGCTTGGTTGCAAATCACACAGCAGCTACAGTCGACCAGGCTGCAGACTCACACAGCAAAATAACAATAAAAACACAGGCCTGCTCCCTTGTGAGTCAAACGCTTCGAACAAATTATCCTTTCTCACACTGTTTCTTAATTAAAAAAATCCTTCAACACACACACACAAATATAAGACACCAGAACAGGAGAATTTATTAAATACAAATATAGGCTTCAGTTTAAATCACAGAAACGTCGGCTTCATAGTTTCATATGGTCTGTAATGATATTACTTAATGCACTGGTATTATTCAAAAATACTATACACTAAGATTAAGTGAATAAATAAATACATACATAAGGTCATTAATTAAATATGAAATAATAATGAAAATTCACTCAGGGCTCTTTCTTAGTTTGTGGCTCGGCTCAGGTCATAACGTGAGCTGATTTTGCTGTGAATTCCCAGATTAAATACCAGTTTATCTTTTCCTTTATTTTTCTAGTCAGACAACAGTTCTGCTCTGTTCATAGAACCTGATATTTTAAATGCACTGAACAGGGCTCCTTTTAAATATCTTGGTAATATTATTAACACAGTTGCGTCCAGTACAGTACAGAAAAGCATAAAATACGACATTGGTTTTCAGCTTTCACAGGATCTGTGAAATGCAACAGCTTATAGAACCACCTATTGCAGCAACACAGTCATTTTTTGTATGACTTTAACAGTCTCTCCCATCTTTGGTCTCACAGATGGCCTCAAATTTAAGTCTAAATTTCTTTAGTCTACAGAGGAGTTTATGGACGAGTAAAAGTTCATCACCCTTCCACCGCCATGCTTGACAGTTGGTATGACATGTTTTTGCTGATATCCTGTACTTGGCTTTTGCCAAATCTGGCAGTTTGTTAAAAAATCTTCGCTTTAATTTTGCCTGTCCTAAAGACATTATTCTACAAGTCTAGTAGTTTGTTCAGATGCAACTTTGCAGGCTTAAGTCGTGCTGCTACATCTGTTTTGAAGGCTCCTGACAACCCTTGAAAACAGGCCATAGTAGTTCAGTCTTTTTCTAATTGCAGTGTCACGACCTTTAACAGCTAACATGCTAACGGATCCCTGTATTGTTTGAGATGTAACTCTTCTGTTTTTTTTAGTTTCTTGGTGCATTGCTAGGTCTGATCTTGGGTTGAATTTGCTGGGATGTGCATTTGTGAGAAGATTGAAGCATTGTGTTAATGCATCAGTCTTTCTAGAGCTGCACTTCTTTAAAGGTATTTGACAGCAAACTGTTAAAACCTCTGCTTTTACAGAAATGGGCAGGTTTGCTGATGATCAGGTAATCTAGTCCATTTGATTAGCAGCACCTAACTCTCAGAACTTTTTCACATGACTGTAAACAAATGTATTGGCTATGTAATGTAAATATTTACATTTTAAGTGTTTCATGTATCATAAAATTAGCAAAACTGTGTGAATGTAAAAATATATATTTTTATATACAAAACATATATGTTTTGTTGTCAGGCAGGATTATTTCAGCAACTCTTGGTTTTTGCCAACATACAGTAACCCTGGGAACTAGAAATGCAGACATATCTTGACTAGAGGTTCCTGCAGTAGCCTTTTCTGTAAGTTGAGTTATTAAACACTTATCAACAAATCAAAAAGTAAGAAACTCGTCCAGTAATCTCAGGGTTTCTTGAGAGAGTAGTGCTGCATTCTGAGGAGCTTTGGAAATGGCCTGTTACAAGGTCAAAGTCAAATTAATTTTATTGACTCTTCAGATATTCTTTGTGTTAAATAGCCACCAGTTCAAGTTTTGTAAATAGGACTTAATGACAGATTAGGGGCAAGCACAACAATAGTTAGGCATTTTCTACATCACCAGCTTGTCTGCCAACGTTTTATGGATTTTAAGACATTTCAGCACTTTGCTCAGTCTGTGGCTGTTCACTTACTGTATCTAAATCAGCCCAACCCTGCTTTAGACAGACTTTGGTTTTGGTTTGCTCCATAACGGCGTATAAAAATTGACTGTATAGTGGTAAAAGCCTGCGTCCAAAGTACTAAAAGAGTACAAACACAATAGAACAACATACAGTACAGTACCTCCGGGAAATAGAAAACGCAGACATATCTGTTAATTCATCAAAAGATCAATGAGCTTATGTCATAGTGAAGTGTCACTTCATTCGTCCTTCACTTCACTACTCTGCCTTCACAATTGGTCAGAATTTAATCAAACTTACACAGAACAATCACCTAATGAGCGTAATGGGTCACACAAATTGTGTCAAGGTCAAAGTTGTAAAATTTTAGATTTAAAATAAGTGAATTTCATGTAAATAAAGCGTTCATCTTCCTGCAGTCATATTGCAGCTATGCATGGGTTTCCGCTGAGTAATTCAGGTGTGCATTTTTAAAAACTGGACATGAACGCAAGGTCGATAACGCACTTAAGTGCAAAGGATAAAGTGCTGTATGAATATGTGTGTGAAAAAGGTTGAATGTGGCTAGTAGTGTAGAGTGCTTTAAGTGGTGCTTTGAGATTAGAATCGCCACATCAATGCCAAAACTGGCATTCGTGTGGCATTCGGTTTTCTGACCCTGGAGTTCTGTTAACATAATGCAGGTAAATTAAAAATAAGGTACAGAAACATATGCTGCTCCTTTTGTTGACAGCTGATGTGCATCGGTGCTTGAAAATGAGCACAGCAGTGCATCGTTGCGTCCAAAAACAATTCTAAAAAGTGTGATGTTTCTATATTGAAGAGCATGATAGAGTATTGTTGATGACAGCAGTCATGTTGATCTTAAATGGAGATGAAATCGCTCACGGTTAGCTCATGATGCTGGTTGGTTGTGAAGACTTTATGTTGTGAATCCACTGGTCATAACAACAACTCCAGTGCCTTTCTTCTATTCTTAAGTCTTTGTTCTCCTCCACTGATTGAAACTCTGCATCATCGCCGCCGCTGCCTCGTGCTCCTGCATGTGCTGATTTCGCTTGTGTTTTTTCGTAAGTACCCAGTATCTTCTTCTGTGATGCCTTCTGTATCTTTAGAGAAGAAAGACCAAAATAAATAAATAAATAAAATATGAAAAAAAAGAAAGTGAAGCCCGAGTGTTGCTGCTTGAACTAATCCACACAGGAACACGAAGTATATCCAAATAACACTAAAATATGCATGGACCCTGGAGCTGTGCACAACACAAAGTCTCTCTAGTTCTCACTTTCCTTCAGATGATGCCCATGCTCGTTTTTCCTCTAAGAGTCAGATTCAAATCACCAGACAGTATCAAACCACTAAAAGGGATGTTTAAGCATTTTATTATTTTCTTCTTAGTATTTGCTATCTTGAGATTACCGGAGGGTTGTAATAAGAAGCATCTTCCACATAGTTGAGGTTGAGCTTTGAGTTAGCTGGTTCCACAAACCGTAGAGGAACCCAGTCAGAGACAACGAGTACCTTAAACTTTAAAATTAAATATTAAAAGCTACTCTGTACTTTCCAACGGTTCCATGAACGACTCATGGCCAGATCAAAGTGAAGTAATTGTACTGACAGTATATTCTCTGTAATTAATTCCCTATATTAAAGCATGACCATGCTATAATATTCCTATCCTGTTTGTATTGTTGGTAAAAAAAAATGTGGGTGGTAGATGTTATTTAGGTGCTAAAAAGTGACCATTTTAGCACATTGTTGATCAGTTTGCTTGTAATTCAATTCTTTTACATATAAATTAGAAATTATTCTTGATAAGATACTTATAGGTGCATAAATGTGACACAGCATGCAAAAACCAGGCTAAAGTCCAACATTTTATTTGTTTTTACATTTTCCTAAAATGTCTGAACTTCTTTTTTTCTCTATAAATGTTTAACTCGAAGGTGACAAACTGTGTCCACTCTGAGAGTGAAGCAAAAACCTACATATTCACCTAAAAACTCCATTGCAACCACTGATTGATCATAATCCACACAGTGTTATCACCACCTAAAAACGCAGACGTTTCCAGCACCAATAAGGTGGCAGTTATTTCAAGCGAACTTGGTACGTTGCACCACAGCGGCTGCACTGAGCAGGGCTTTTCTCCTCATAGCCAAGACACTTATTGGACAGCTATATGGGGCAAAACAGTGCTCTGTGTATTTGCAGTTTATCGTCAGAAATTACTTACTAGTAGACTTTTCAGGCATAAATTTGAGAGCTATTGGCACACAGTAAAATTAAGATAAAAAACACTTGGAAAGTTCATTTGCTCTTGATGCATCATAGTTTGGCTGTTTTTGTGCACAAATGGATTTTTTTGTCCTACATCTTTTACTGGCTTTTGCCCTGTTGTGTCACAAATGTTAGAAATGGTTCATTTTAGCTGTTGCTAGCTGGTTGCTAGGCAACATGGTGACTTTATAATATCTGATATCTATATCTGATACTGTAATACAGATACAAGAGCCTTCAAGACGTAGTTTGGTTCCTCAACTCCCGACTGTTTAGGAGGAGTTTGCAGGCAAAGAAATAAACTAACAGACAGAGATTCTGTTGTCTGAGAGATTTTGTGTAATATAGTAAAATATAGACTAAACAATTTTTCAGTCTAGAATCGATTCAGTGTCGTTCCAGCTCTGTAAAACAAACTTGGCAGCAAATTAGGACCAAACACAAACATTTTTCCTTATTTATTTTTTATCTACATGCAAATTTTCTCGACACGGTCATGCATACACTTGCGGTAACCGAGGTATGCTCAACAGGCTGAGCAGATGGTTGATAAAAGAATTTGTTTTAAAAAGTGGCATTTCTAGCTGCTTTTTAAACCAAAACTCTGGTTATTTGTAACATGACCAAAATAAATTAGCATAATAATTTAGCAAGTTAAGAAGAGAGCCACTTTTATCACACTGAAAACTCAGGATTCAACTCTACATACCTAACCCCAATGCTTTCATTTGCCTTCCAGTACAACCCTGTGAAAGGAAGCAGGTGACAGTGAGACGTGAAATGGTAAAAAGCTGATGCAAAAACAATGAGGTTTCATATTTTGGGCTCTTTCATGAAGAAGATGGTGAAAAAAGAAAAGGATTCAGGTGACATGCTGTTGCCTTTAAACCCCGAGCTGGTTTAGAAAATGCTTTGTGATGACTGTTAGCAAGAGGCCAACATTTTAGAGAGTACTGATTACACTTAGAGATATCTGCTAATGTCCACGATCAGTTAATGTGCAAGGTTATTATAGGTAACTAAAACTAAGCTAAATACTAAGACTATGTATGCACAAACATTTTAGTAAACTGAAATAAAAATTAAACTTTTGAAAAAGAATGAACACTAAATGAAATGACTTTGTGAAGTAAGTAAGTGAAACAAAATTAAAATATCCTTTTAATATTTTTTGCCTAATAAGGATCTGATGGGCATGTTTTTTGAGACTTTGGATACAAAACTGAAAGAACTGCTTTCAAAAATGTCTTATTTTAATACAATAAATACATTAATACTTAAAAAGACTAAAACTAACACTGAAGATAATAAAAATTAAACTAAACTGAATGTTTCAAACGCTAAAAACTAACCCGCATACATAAATCTGAAAAAGAGCAATTCCCCTTTAATTTTGTGACATTTGACACTCAAGATTGAGTGTTATTAAAACTCTTTACCAGAAAATGAACCATATTCCACCTGTTTAATACTCATCTGCTTTCTGTCACTTAACACATTTTAATCGCATGTTAAAACTCATTTTAAGACTATTCCAACACTGCACCCCTCCTCTCTCAGACTGCAGGCTAACTTGCACGCTTACATGTCTTCTTGAGTTTCCAAAAGTAGAATGCTATCTCCCAGTTTGGACTCAAGAAACAAACTGAATCTCTGCTTTTAAGTCCTCCTATTTGATCAAGCCTAGTGTGGATCAGGTGACCCTGAGCCATCCCTTAGTTATGCTTCTATAGACTCAGGCAGCTGGGGGACTTCCCATGGTGCACTGAGCACTTCTTCTCTAACCCTTCACTCTTCTCCTTTCACTCCCTTATGTTTATTTGCCACTCCTGCATGTAATTAATTTTTGTGTTTTGCCTTGCCAGAGTTTTCTTCCAGTTTAAAAGGAATTTCTTCCTTAACACCATCTCCAAGCGCTGGATCACATGGTATCATTTGATTAGTGGGTACTGTGGGATTTGTGTGTTTGTGGTGGGGTGGGGTAGGAAGGTTCTCCTTATCCTACCTCCTACCCGTTTCCCCTGCTCTCCTATTTCTGGTATCCCTGATATCCTTGTGTGAGCCTTATTGTATTGTTTGTCTCATGAGGGATGAAATCAAGAAAGTCAATTATCCAGTAATCTATAAGTAAAACTTAAAACAAATGATAAATAATTGCATTTTAATGATGCTTTTCTAGGCAAATGAGGCGCACAAAGTGCTTAACACTGCAAACCATGTTCACAAATCCACATATATTTTATTGTATACATGCACCACTTTTGATACATATCAGACACAGTTCACTATCTCGCCCAAGGACACGTCATGTGGGCCGAAGAAGCCAGGGATTCAACAACCTGCCTTCCAATTAGTGGACGGCCTGCGCTACCTTTTAAACCTCAGCCGCCTCTTGAAATACGCCAATCACAGCATCACAGAATCAAATCAAATGACTTGATTCATTTGATCAAAATCCCAAATCAAATTTAATACATTTCTATGAGATTATGCCTAAATTTATATTGTTCTTGCCTCTTGTAAAAGAGGCTTCAGGGACTTCAGGGATCTCAATAAAAGCCATGTGTCAATTTCACCCTTTAAATCCACTTTGGTGAAAGGGAGAGGATGAGGAGGAGAAGAGGAGAAAGCAAGCAGAAAAATCTGCTGCAGTTCAAATAAAGCAGACTCAACTTTAATGTTTCCTCCGACACACTGGAGCTTTGTGTCGAGGTTGAATCACAAATAGCTGTCCTAACTGGCATGCAGAGCTGGATTTACCCAAATTAATCAGGAGAGGGAGGCTGGGTGGTGAGAGTCAAGGGAGCCAACTGAGTTTTCCATTAATTCTCCCTCTAAAATCTATAATTAAACAAAGAGACATTTTTTCATCTTTGGTTTTCATGTTTCTTTTTTCCTCTAAATCTTGAATCGCATTTTTAAGCGCCCACAGAGCAATGCGGTTTTTCAAAAATGCCAAAAAGAATTTGAATCAATCCAATTATCCCTCCATCTTTTCCTTTTTCCACCCATCCATCAATCCTCCTTTTTCCTTTACCTCATTTTCGTTCTCATCCCTTTTTCTTTTCTTCCTTTTCCTCTGCTTTCTTTGTGTCCTTCCTCTCCTCTCCCTCCTCCCCTCATATTAAATCCCTCGGTGAGCAGCCTCACTGATGTTTTTTTTTCTCGCAGACAAAAATCATCTCTGTCTTTATTGTCAGGCTGCTGAAAGAGGAGGCGTGTGTGTGTGCGTAGACAATCTGTGGTTTATCGACTGTGTGTTTGCGTTTGTGCTTCACGCGTGACTGTGTGTGTGTTTTCACGAATAGTAGCCATTTTTCCCATTTTCTCTCTCCAGCCTTGCTCATCTCAGCTCTTCCTTTTTCAGTCCCTCATCAGCACACACACAGACACGCACACAAAAACCACTTACCTTCCTATTGAATGACAAGCTCTAATGGCATTTAAACCAACCGAGTGAAAAACAATGGACATTACTCACCGCTATAATAACTCCTGCTCCAAAATATCTCAACCTCTTTCTTTCCTTCAACACTGCCGCTGCACAATCAACCATTAACAATAATTACATTAGCACAATTCTGCATAAATTAATCTCCCCGAGTTGCAGTGTTTGCAAGCAGCGTTTTCATAATGATGTAATTATAAAGCATCTGAAGTGAAGCAGACATCACACGCTCTCAGTGTGACGGCTGATGAGAGACTCCATCGGGGGAAATGTGAAACCTTAAAGATGGCAAAGATGATTGGCCAGCGAACCATTACTTCCAACTCAGTAAACAGCCTGTGCATGGGAGCTATTATCCTTTCAAAGAAGAGATTGTAATAACATGGCAACCCCACATGTGACACCCAGATGTGGCTTGCCAACCTTGAACTGCAAAAGCAAATATGAACTGAAGGAAATCCAACGGCCACCACACTGCACAAGTAGGAAGATTAATTACCGCATTTGCAGATGCGTGCAATGTATCATTTTATTCATATATCATTTTATTGTTGGACTGAAACTTACAGACTAACACTGCTTTTGTTGCATTAATGTAACTATCAATAGGCCTCTGTGGGTTACATCTAGTGCTTTATACACCAATAAAACACATCCTGTTAGCTCTGTAACAGGATATAAATATGGTGGCTCACTGGATTAAAAAAGAGCACAATGGTAGAGCATAAAAAAGTCTACAAAAATATAACTGTTGAATAATCCTTGTGGTTTTTATGATATCCTTTGGCATCTAAAGCATTTTGTGTTTTTAAGAGTTAGTTACAGCAAGAGGAACATTGTGGTTTTGTTTAACTAAAATTATTTGTATAACATTTTTTAAATCATACAGTTACAAAGTTCTTCGCAGTTTGAATAAAAGCACAGATTAAAGACATGTGCACGTGTCTAAACATACAAACACGCGGTCAGACATATACATACAGTAGTGCGTACACACTCCAATACACACGTTAGGAGAACAAGCGCCAAAAATAATGGGCAACCACTGGTTGGCTGAATCAGTGGTCAGTTTAATACAGACCACTGATTGAGCCGACCTGACAGGCTGTTCAGAAGTTCAGGAGCCTCAAAACCATGATTGCCTCTGGTTTTAAAATTAGAGCAAGGAATAGTTAAAAAACCCTGATCAAATGACCAGAGAGGCTAACTGATGGAAAAAGGTCTGAGCAGGTCTGCTGTGTAGGCTGGAGCCATGTTATTAATAACATTTTTAAATGAATTAGAAAAAAGAAATGAAGGGAAATGATAAATGGGGTGATGTGCTGTGTGCGGGCTTGTTTTTTATGCAGCCCAGCTGCTGCATTCTGGACCAGTTAAAACAGGCACTTAAAAAGTTACTTACAGTTATCAAGATGAGAGAAAATGAAAGTGTGTACTAAAAATTCCACATTACTGAGTGTCAAAGGTTTGATTCTTGCAGAGTTTCTTAAATGAAAAAAGCAAGACTGGATGCGCTTTGAGATATGAGATTCAAAATTCAAATGTTGGTCACAAATAATGTCAAGGCTCTTAGCAGAAGGGTTTGATGGAGCCGATGCAATAATTGGCATCCTTTGAGAAGCTGTTTGGGCTCAAAACGAGCGCCCCAGTTTTTGCCATTATTCAGATGGAGGAAATTTAAAGACGTCCAGTTGAAGCATTCACTGATGTTGTTTGACTGAAAAGAAAAGTACAGCTGTGCATATTACGTGAGATCAACACATTAAAAAGCAATTTAGCTGCAGCCAATGGGAGAGTAAGTGTAGTTAGTCTACTTGCATATTCTAGCTGCCCTGTTTTGGTGGTGATATACACCAATAACCTTGACATTACCTCGCTTAACCTTAAATCCTGCTTCACAGCACAGAGCTGTGATTCGCTGCCCCTCGTAAACACACGATTTGAACAGCAGATGGGTGGGGCTTCTGTGCTCACAGGCAAAGCTGTTTGCCTGAGATATTCACTCTTTATAGAGAGCCAAGAGTAGAAAAAAAGTGCCTGAAACAGTCTGAAGCCTGACCTTTTGATGGAGATTACTAGTGCTGACCTCATTTAAGACTTTTTCTCTATATAGTATGTATGACTAAAAAAGGGAAGAGCACACAAACCACATCTCCAAAAACCACATCCCCTGATTTGCCATCATATTGTCTGAGTCAGATGAAAGCAGCTTTAATCTGATTTGGATTTGAGCACATATGAGACACTCATTGCCTGAGTCAAAGAGCGACTGAAGCATCCCCCTGAGTGCAGCCGCTACAAGATGTTTCAGGAAAGCTGCAGTTAAATAAAATATGAAAGGAAGCGAAGAAGAAGAGGATGTGAGGTGATTCTTCGACGGGTTTTCAGGTAATGACAGACGGTGGGAGGTGAGATTATGATGCTGTTTTATTTCTGTGTTTCCTGTGGCTTTGGAGGCTTCGATGAATGGATGCAAAGGAAAACCTGCCAGCCTGCAGAGCAGAGCATGTGGGCGTACTGTCATACCATGAAGCCTTTTTCACTCTGTTGGCACTGATACTTTGATAGCTAATGGACTCTCAGTCCAGCCTCCACATGAGCTGTTCTAAAAACACCCTTCACACTGCCGTTTGCTCGTCCACTTGTTCTCCTTCTCTTCTATTCAAGCTTCTGTCCAATCAAGTAAAACAGAAAATCATTTTCCTTCGGTCTGCATCAGGCTGATTAATCAAAATGCCAATAAACTGAGCCAATATTGGCATGTAGTCAGACTTACCTAGCTTTGATTGATTACATATTTATTCAAGCTGATCAATGATCTTTGTCAACCCTCTCTCTCGTCGGGAAAGGAGAGCAAATAAACATGTGCTGTGATATCACTCCACAAATTTCTGTCTGCAGTAATGCCAACAGTAACGACAGCGATGGAGCTGCACCCCGGCTGTGCAAAATGATTGACAGTTTGAGCTCACAGATTGCACAGTAGCAACAATTTTGTTGTTCTTAAAGCAAAGGTAAGGCTTCAATAAAAAAAAAATACAGCAAACAAAATCATGTGAAATCGTGATTCTTTGCTTTGGTTTGTTTTTTCAAGCGACTCTCCTGGAATTGCGTTTTTTCGTAGACCTTGTGTAAAAAGTCAGAGTTGTATGAAAGAAGAACCAAAGGCACCCAAATCTCATAAATCATGCAGTTTTTCCATTTGCAGTCATGAATTCAAGTCTTGTGGGTTGATCTTTGTTTAACAGACCGATGTACTACCTTTGCTAGAGGCAAGGACATAAGATGCAGCAGTAGAAGTCATAGACTGTGATAAACAAGACAAAATACAAACTGCTGGAGCTTCTCCACACTGGCTCTGCCTTGAACAAGTGAACAATGAGGGAACAGCGTGCTGGCTTTGTGGATCTATGGACGCCTCTGTCATCATATTGCAACCACAATGATATCACGTTGTCCCAAGCTCAGTTTCTGGCCGGTCATGGGGGATATAAAAGTCATAACACATATATGACCACAATGTCATATTTTAAATGCCTAATAAATGCTTAATAAATAAATAACCACTATAAATAGGATAAAATGTACATTTAAAGGGTAAATAAATCCCAGGAACCCATTGTATTGGACTTGGTTCTGGGAGTTTTCTTTTAAAATGATCTTTTTTAATCATACAGGACTTTCTCCACAAAACGTTTTTAACATTTATTTTAAAGATGCCATAAAATATTTACAGAATTTGAAAAGAAACTGAACCAATAAAGCTAAGCCACAGGGCTTATTATTATTATTCCTCATTTTCTGACCTATTTCTGATCCTGAACTTATCTTGTTAGTTGGAAAGAAGTTAATATAGAAATTAAAGGAGTTGACGAGGAAGTTCAACGAGTTATGCCTCAATCACAGGATGCTAGTGAAAGTCCTGTATTGGTTGGTGAGTGGTTGCTGAAGGTTGCCAGCTCTCCCTAGGTGAACCTGGTCACTAAGAGGACGCTGTACCAATAACTCCCTTGCGATTTCTTTGGTTGATAGCAGATTGTTGGAGCTTCCTGTCGTTCTCATGCATGCCAACTTGTTAACTAACTTGCTAACTAACCTCTAAACTTGAAAAAGCAAACTGGAAATGGAGACCATTCATCTTCAAAGTAAATGTTTTCCCTTACCCTGAAATTAACACATTTAGAAAGGCACAGTTTCCTACGGTGGCCCTGAGATGCCAAACAAACGGCAACTTAAGAAAACACCAGCAATAAGAAAAACACACAAAACACAACAGAAATAGGAAAAAAATCCGTCATCAGTATTATATGAATCATGATAAAACACACCTACCATGTTTTGGGTTCCTGCAAGTGGTCCGTTGGGTTATTGTCTGCCTAGAAACACTTCCCTTGTGCTTTTGGAAATCTCTTTATTCCTATTTCTTTTTTGTATTTTCCCATTTCTGTTGTGTTTTGTGTGCTTTTGCAGCATTTTTCTTATTGCTGGTGTTTTCTTAAGTTGCTAAGTGGCAGTGAAATTGTCCCACAATTTCACTGCCACTTAGCAAGTAGTTGGCAAGTGTTTGCTGTTGGGTAGTATACATTTTTCCAAGCAAATTGTAGTTACCAGCAAATCACTGACCGGTGATGAACAGAATGAAAGCACAGAGGAGATTATTAATGTACTGCTTATGTGTCGATCTGAGTTGTGCGTTAATGTCTGACTGGGGTGCGTAACAAAAACCATTTAGTTCTGCTGACATGCTCATTTTGCCTGGTGTTGAATAATAATAATGACATCTAATGAAAATGCAGCTTTGCTGTTGCTAATTTATCTTAATTGATGACACTGATGACTTTGCCTATATGTTTGTTACATTTCAAACACGCTTCCAGGTTTTGTCACTCTTGTTCTCGCTGATTTATTCCAGCCTAACAGACTCCAACCTCAAACCTCTGCATTTAATTTCAAATAGCTTTTTAATATTTGGCACAAAACATTTTCATTTAGACTCTGAGGGTTTTGTTTCTTGGGCTTTTACAGTCACTATATTTTAGGGGTAAAACCTGATATTTTTAAGGATTAGACAGTTAAACTCCTTTGTCTTATACACCAAACTTAAAGCTGGAGAGTGGAACTGAAGCATACTAATGTAGCTATGTGTTTAAATAAAGAAAGCAAAATTTTAAAAAAAGGAATTCCAAGGTCACTCGCTTATTTTCAAAAGCTTCTAAAGCTTCAGATTTTCCTCATATTCACAAGGGGTCTACTTCTGCCTTCTGCCTGTCTGATTTCCATGTTTTCAGTCAATAGTCTCCTGTCAATCACAGCCCCGTGAAGCCAACACACAAAACCAAAGTAAAACTCTCCTGCCAGCACTGCTCTCTGCTGAAGCACTGAAATTAAAGCTGGATTTTACGCAACAAAAGAAGGAAAAATAAATATTTCTCAACAGGGTGAACATATCAAAGTCTTTTCTACAAATGGGCGATGGTGAAATTCTGCACAGTCTCAGTCTGCAGCAGTAAGCCCAACTCGTCTGCAACAACACGTCTCTTTGCAACAGGGGACTCAACTCAGCAGGTTGTCAAGTGGATGCATTCTGGTTATACTCTTACATAAAAGCAACATTACTGAGCATTTGTGTCACTTTGTGGTTAAATTGCCATCCAACAGCAACTACATCATTATTTGTAAAGAGATTTCTGAGTTTCTGTTTTAAATCTGTGGTGTCCTGGTTGAACTCTGAATCTAAATTAATGTGAATTTCTGTTTAATGTGATTTTTTTTTTATATGTAGACAACAACAGTTTTACAGATTTGCAACAGATGGCATCTGATTTGGGATTTTCACCAGTTTATCACAGTTAATTGCAGCATTATCACAAATAGATTGCATGCAATTACCAAACTGACCCCAATAATTTTGGTTGTACTGCAGTTTCCAACCACTGTTTTCCCCAAAGCGATGCGCTATCAATCAGACCATTTGATGTGTACTAATGCAGTAAATTTAATTCTGGTTCATTACTTTTTGTGCAGAAGCCGCTATCATGTCTTTTTTTCCTTTAGGCATGTAGTTCTACTTATTGTCAGTCTGCTTTGTCTCCGCTCTTTATTGTGTCTCTTCTCACACACAGCAGTCATTCACCAACAAACACACACACCCAGTTAAACAAAAAGATGAGGCGAAAAATTAGTACACTATCTCTGCAAATGCACATTTGCATTAAGCTTGAATTCAAAATTAACCCAACACACCAAAACACCCACCATTCTCTCTTTTTCTGATTATGATGGTGTAGCTGTTCTGCACACATTCATGAAATTGTGTATATGCTGTATGTACCCACACACATTGTTGGTTATATGCAGGGATGCCTACATAAAACTAGAGTCAGGCAGATTAAATTAAATACAAATCCCATCCTGCAAGTCAAAAATTGCCTGGATTGGTGTCCTGATCACTCTGACCACTGCTCATATTAAACAAACTAACCAAAGCTAATTTTCATAGCCAGGGCAATGTCAACGAATATTTTAAAAAATTTAAATGTTGTCTTTTGCGTTTTCCCACCAAGAATTCAGCATTAATGCCATCCTTTCCACACAAAGACTTTACTGGGTCGCCCATTTATATCTTGTGAGTCTGTAGTCCAAGATGGTATCGCTGTAGTCCATCAGCTCACTGAGGCAGCTGATAATTTTTCTATTTATTGTCAAGCGTTACTTAATAAGTCATTGAAAAAGGTGTGGTTTCACGTCTTTTAATGCCCACCTACATGTGTACCCCAACCCTGTGGGAAATGTTTAATTTCTGTTTGTAATGCTCTAAACACTGACATTGTTTTGCAGAGAGATCTTTTTGTATCAATGTTTCCTCCTTGTAACATTCCCAGAATAAAGCTCAGAGTTTAACAGCTGTAAATTTTAGTCTTTGCACATTTTAGCAGACATGTGTCAGATCCCCGGTGGTTTGTTCTCCCACCCTTTAGAAATCCACATCAAGACTTCAGAATCAGACATTTTGTGCCTTTAGAAAACATGTTCAGTCTTTTGGAAAGACATCTGGCTGGCTGTTAGATAACTATGTGTCCATGCTGGCTCCAGCCAATATTCTTTGAAAAAGGAAGGATAAACAACATCAAAGCTCTGCTGATTATCAACCTCGGGTGAAAACTGGACACATACTGTATGACGCAAGTTTGAATCCTGCTGAGAGCTGGTGACCTTTATGTGATGATAAATAAAAAGCAGGGCCCATCATAAAGTCCTGTCAGTGATCAGCAGAGGATAAAGAAATGCTAATAAATATTTGAGACGATTAATTTAATTATCCAATAAAAGTGAATATTTTTATTCAGTGCTCTATAACTGCCAATAGTGGAAAAAAGACAGATTACCTCTTACCTTCTCTCTTTGTATCACACTGTAACACTTCCAGTCATCATTAACACCTTTTTTCCCTTTTTAGCATCATTAGCGCCTTGTAGGTGTAAGGTGGTGAACCTGCACAGCTGCTGCTCAGTTTTATCTTTTCCATGCTGACAGTTAAAAGAAGATGTTCCAAGCTGTGTAAGCGATCTATTTGATTTAAAATCTACTTTGGTTATTCTCTTGGTTTAACCACTCAAACGGAATATTCAGAAGAGAAAATGTTGAAACAATGTTACACTAAAGCGAAAGTCACTAAGACAGCATAGGGAGGAGGTCGGGGTAGACCCGTACAAGGGCCAATAAAACACTGGCCTTAAATGCTACATAAACCTTTTAGAGAGAAGACAGAAAATAACCCCCGATACTAAAAACAATCAGTAGTTAGAGCTTTTATTTACACAATAACTACCAAAATTTAAGTGCCAGGTTAGTGTTATTTTATGATAGTCTTAAGGCTTTGTTGTGTTTTAGAGTTTCACTGTCATTCTGGTTCTATTATTGTAGGTCTTTACCTTATAATATAAAGTGTATTGAGGCAACTGCTGTTGTGATTCACTCTGTATGCCTTCTGTCTCATCTATGATGTTGTGTCTTTGTCTTCCCATAATTCATGCTCTATAATGCTGCATTTCCTTGTGTTGGTTGCCAGTTTGTGTTTTGTGTTCACCAACTCATCTTTGTTTTCCTCTTGTGAATTTTTGTATTCAGTTTTTGGTTTGAGTTTGATTTTTCACAATTTATTTGCTCATCCAGTCTTTGTGTCCAAGTGGTTTTTAGCAACTTAATCTAACCCGATTAGAAGAAAAATACCACAAAAAGAAAAAGCACATAAAAATGATAAATAAAAAAATAAATAAAAATATATAGAAAACTTCAGTCCCACCTAACAGACACTGCATTCAGCTGTCTGGCCACCTTGTAACTTATTCCATCACCAGCCCTCCAAATGACAACTCTGTTAGTCTCAAAACTAAATCATTAGCTCTCAGCGTCCAGTATTTCAGTGTTTTTGTGTATCTGTGTGACACAACCTGGCACAATTCCAGTGTTTTGCATTAAAGGAAAAAACAAACCATTAACCTGCTGTCAAACTAATTCACAAAGGTTTGTGAAACAGGCAGAACAAAAGGATAAAAAAATCTTTTTTTTTTAAATTAACTAGTATTATTTTTTTTTTAAAGCTAACATGGAAGATAATAATAAGGATAAGAATAACAGTGGTCTGGGGTAACACAAGAGTTCTCTCTATGCACAATGCAAAAAAGAGCAAGAAGGACAACGCATAATGTTTGGTATCGGGAAAAGCAAGAAATAATATGCTTCCAAATAATAATTTATTTAAGAATAGACCATTTTCCTCTCACGTACGACCTGAGAGGATAATGCAATATAAAGCAGTCATGTGTTCACAGCACTCTTAAAAGCACATACATATCAGTTTGTGGAATGGCTAAACGAAGAAAAAAAATTTTAAAAAGTAAAAATATTGCACAATATAAGAATACTTATAAGCAATACATATATGATGGGCATATAGCTATATAGCTGTTCTATTGTACAGAATGAGAATATCGTTATGTTGGTGATATGAGAGAGCATTTGTCTACACAGGTACACAGATGTGTGTGTGCATATATGTACATATACATAGTTACCAATTGGATTAAGAAATTGTCGGCAAACTTTGGGGCAGGTCTGGATAAGCCGCTGCTTCTTCCTGCTCCTTTTCAAATACCTTTTGTTTTTGTTTTACAGATAATTTTGCTGGAATTTTTAATGTTTATTTTCCATTTACTATGTTTGTTTTATATAAATAAATATAAAAAAAAAAGAAGAAAGAAAGGGTTGTGGATGATGATGTTGAGGATCGATGATGGTCAAACTTGCTGTATGTGGACGTGATGAATGTGTTAGTAGAAGTACATGTTTAGAGCC
This sequence comes from Oreochromis aureus, assembly GCF_013358895.1. NCBI lineage: Eukaryota > Metazoa > Chordata > Actinopteri > Cichliformes > Cichlidae > Oreochromis > Oreochromis aureus. The sequence goes on along the minus strand of NC_052953.1, from coordinate 6,470,047 downwards.
AGCAAATATTAAGACATGGTACGATTTACCAGTTAAGGTCGGTTAATCATTCATCGCTGTACGTCACTGCATCACATCTCTTCATGCTAGAAGTGAGAATAAAAACTAAACTATGTGTTACTGAGCACACTGTGTGTTTTGTAAAGTGGATAGCAGAACGTAACGTCCTCCCCGCCCTGGCACTAACAAAAGAATGACTGGCCTATGGGCAGACTGCCCAGCCCTACTAACAAAACCTTTTCCTTTAGAGTCGTTTGCTTTCACCTCTCCCAAAAAGCTCAGGATCGCTTACAGTTTAATACAGTTTAAGCTGAAATTATAAAAAAAGGTTTCATGTTTAATAAATGCATGATGTTTAGTGAATAAAATCAAGATTACGATTACTGACCAGAATAATCACGGTTATGGTTTTACAGCCTTAATGCAACCTATTTAATAAAATGTATCCCATAGCTGAAAATATAATACATTCATTGTCATCATGAAAGCTTTTAGGCAGTGAAACATAGCACAATAGTTTTATTTGTCTGAAAAACACTTATCAAGAGTCTCAGCCTATTATCCTTCATAATCACTCTCTCTTAAAGGTGCAGTTTTGGAGGATTTCAGCTTAAAACGCTGAAAACTTAAAAAGCCAAGTAAGTGCGTAATGGACCCGTAAAAAGCTGGCTGGACAAAGTGATCCGGTTATTTGTACATGGATGAGAAAGAAGAAATGGTGCATTAAAGGGGAACATTGCCCTACATTGGCCTCTCCTCATCACTCTCCATCCCGATGCTTGCTTCGCTTGCTTTGGATCAGCTGTTTATATGCGACATTACAACTCCCCCTGAATAAACTAAACACTGTCAACGTCACCATGGAAACCAAGCCTGCACAAACCTGTTAAAACCCACCAGGTAAACGGGAAAAGCTGCGACTACAGCACAACGGGAAATGATGCTTCTGAAAAAAAAAAACGACAACAGAATAACCGGATATTGGCGGATGCGTTGATGCTGCTGCTGCAAGGTGATCAGAATTCAATATTAGGCGATAGAATCCGTCAGGAGCCGAGTGTTTTTGTTTCATCCTCATTCAGCCTGCAGGGATCCAGACTGACAGACAGAAAGTGATAGCAGAGCAGCCGCTGTCATTCACAGACAAACTCAAGTGCATCTTATTGTCATGCAGATGACAGCCTGAGCCTCAGCAGCAGCAGCAGCAGAACTGCTTTTATTTCTGCCAGTGTGGCTAGATCAGATTTATATTTTAGCGAGAGGGTAGCTTCTTGAAGGTAAATTGGAGCATTTTTCTGCAAGAATTTTTGCTATGATACGGTCTCAGTTAGTCAGTTCATCGCTCACAAAATTCAGTACAACATATCTGCTCCACCAAGGAAGAATCACACCAGTTGTGATGATCCCTTGAGTTGGTTCGCATTTCTGCAGTTTCCTTGTGCTCTCATCATGGTGTTAAGTCTATCATTAGCCATTTCTGGGTCCAAATGCTCTTTCAGTTCCCGAAAGCAAACAATTGTGAAACAGTTTAACTCCAAAACGTTAATGCATTATGAGGTTTAGCAGAGTTGGAATAAGTAGTAAGCTAGCTAGCTGGATGACATCTAAAGATGTGAGGTTGTAGCATGCCAATAGTTTCAGAAAAAACAAAAAGCAAAGCAGCTGAGCTATAACTGTGAGAGTAAAGAAGCAGCATTTGAAGGGTTGGTGAAGTGTTAAATTGTTTGTGATCAAACTTCATGCTGAGCATCTCGATTGGGCAGAGACAAATGTTATAGTATGGCAGCAAATAGACATAAAAAGCAGACCAAATTTCTGCCTGGAGAATATCTGCGATGAGACCATCGACAAAACAAGATTAGTCATCAATATGATGCTGTATGCTTTAGATTTCTTCCTAAGTCTCAGACAACCTGAGAGGGATTCTTTTCTGAAGCATTTCAATATTTGGGCTATCATGGTTTTAAAAACTTTGTTTAACAACATGTTACATAAAATGAGTGCTAATAAAAAGCTGGAGAGGTTTGGACTGTCAGCTTAGTAGTTTCTGGAGGCTTTGTGCTGATTTAAAAACAAAATAACAGGAAGAATAGCCATAAATTTTAGCATTCACGTTCCCTTCAGGATGAGGTGTAAAAGTGATCCTTTGATGGTTAATCTTTCTCTAACATCACGACAAAATTGGCAATTGATTATCAAAGTGTTACTTTAGTTTATGGTCACTTAGCTCTGAAAGGAATCTTGTTTCTACCAGCTTTGATTGCAATGTTTAAGGGTGGTGGGTGCTAATAAACATTATAGATATTATAAACCAATCATTTTCTGAACTCTGTACTTTGGAACCTCAACATTGTCGTGTAGACCACAGCCATGTTAGGATTTTTGGAGACAAAAGTGACTACTGGACAGAGAGTGAAGTGCTAAGCCAACTAGCAAGCAAGCTAGGTTAACAATGTGAATTCTTATATACCTGTTAATTAGTAAGCTGTGAGAAAGACTAGAATTCCACACCCTAAAACTGAATTAAAAACATCATGTACAATTTGTTTGTACAATTAACCAGACAACAAGCTGTATTATTGATCAGACAGTTTCATAAAGAAGCATAAACATGAGCAGGAGGTCCAGTAGAGTCACTGGTGGATGGGACATCTACCAGATAGCTATTAGCTACAGCTCCCTGTGTCTGCAGCAACATACTAATCATCCCTACCTTAAACCTTTATAAATAACTTTGCTCCAGTGTAGTTGTTATGAACAGTGTCAGGTTTGTATGATAGATTATTGCATAACTACACATGACAAAGGTTTAGGAAATCTGATCATATTTCATGTGTCTGAAAGAAAAACGAAAATATCAGTTGATATGTTAGAATTTTGATAAATCGCTCCTAAAAAACCTACAGAATATTCAGCCGGCTCTAAATTGGAGAAGAGCAAATAAAATACAAAATTGATTAAATCTTCAGCAATGCTCATATCTCAAAAACAAGTTTAAAAGAAGGCTCTTCAGTATTGTCACCAGTTCCTTCTGTAAATTGAATTTAATGTATGGTTCTGTATAATCTTCTTCCATTTGACTGCAGTTCATTAGCTCTATGCAATATCGAAGCTATGCACAAGTACAAGCTCTTCCATGTACTCACTGTTTCCACAGTTGTTCTCGTCAGCAGGGCGTAACTATTTAATCCAATTTTGATTCCATTAAATTAGACGCATCATACATCATTCATTCTCATTGTGCCTCTATTCATTTTAACCAGATTAACTTCCAAAAGGTGCAGCAGCCCAAAAATCTGTGTTTGGTTCCAGAGTAATAATTAAACACCAAGTCTCGAGATACTGGAGACATTTGATTTGAAGGCTAAACTTAAAAGCCGCAGATGACAAACGGTCAGTTTGTGGGGCTCAAGTGAGGGAAACATGTCAGAGCAGGAGGACTGCAGTGAATGAAACTGGATATTTCTGCAGTGGCTGTGGTGTTATGTTTTTTTGTTCGGCTTTAAATTCATATGCAAAGACCATGATGACACTGAAGCTAGTGGTGCATTCATCCACTGAGGTGTAGGAAGGGTTCATGTAGACGACATGAAGGGGAAAACCATCAGTCATCTGTCATACTGCTGCGAGAATACATGTTATTTATATTTTAATGAATAATTGCATTTGGGCTCTTGAAACTCTTGTGCAATCAGTCTGGAATCCCTTAAGCACCTTTAGGTTAATTTGTGAAATTTTCACCTGGGTGAAAAAGAGCTTTAGCAAAAATTTATTTATTTATTTATTTTTACTTCTTCTTAATCAAAACTGTGAAATAGTACATAAATAACAGCTTGTTAATAATATTAGAAGGCCGCTGAATTTACACAAGATTCACAAAAGAATCCATCATGTCAGACTTGAAGTTTAGTTCAGTATCTATAGGCTGTATGTATGGCCCACTGCTGTGTTGGTGTCGGGTAAGAGGGTGGAACTTTATAGCTAAGGGCAGCAAACTGCATCCACAAACTGCATGAATGCAAAGCAAAGACACAAATACCTGCTGAGAAGTATTGCTTGAAGTATCAGACTAATAAAATTGCATTCCCAAAACAAAACATAAAGCAAAGACTTATTGGAAACCTCACAGCAGGCTTCAAAAATGATTCAAAAGGCACCAACCACACAAATGCAGTCAAGACGTCCAGTTCAGTGACTCAAATAATCAGAGATGAGGCCTGACAGACAGCTAGTAGCCACAGCCACCTGTGTCAGCACACCTACCAGTCATATAATCCATGCCCCCAACTTTTAACCTTAACAAAATCCAAATCTATGACCCATAGGCTGTTTTCTGAAGGGGGAAGTTATCCATAGAAGCTGACACCGGTTTTTGTATCAGGCTGTAAATGTGTTTTATTTGGGTTCATTTTCAAATGAAAGTCAATGAGGGCATGGATTTTTTTGGAATAAGCCTCAAGTGGCCATTAGTGGAACTGCAGTTTTTAGCACTTGTGTTGACTTTATTTTCCAGTCCTAGAAAAATTAAGTCTGTTCAAATGAGGAACTCCTGGGTGAGATCACTACATCCATGTTATTCTATATGTTATTGCTACCATTAGCATCTAGTAGGACCAGAAGCTATGTTCTTATCTTATGATTGACAAGTCACACCATCAAAAATGTACAATCATAATTAAATTTATGATTAAATTTTGGTCCAATTCATTTCAACTCAAGGTGCTTTATATTATAAGGCAAAGACAGAGAAAATAATACAAGGAAAACTCCAATAAACACTTGGCGACAATGAGAAGGAAAAACTCCCTTTTAACAGGATTAAACCTCTGGCTGAAGCAGTCAGAACACTGAAAATGCTCAGCTCAAGGCTTCAGTAACAGGACTTTGCAAACTAATGTGTGACCTCACAGTGGCTATGTCCATCTTTACATACAGTTTGACTGCACACTCTTCACATCCCATTCCCAGCGAGTGTGATCTGCAGTGGCCCCACCTTACAACCTGCAGGACCCAAAGGATCCGCTGGCAGCAGAGGTCCAATGGCCCTGCCCCGACAGGTCAGATGTGCTTAATGATATGACTAATTTGTGCATAGTGTGACTTTCTCATTTCCCTGATTCTCTAAAGCAGATGTGGAGAGTGCAAACTCCGAATGACCCACAGAGACCCATTCATGGAAATAAACTTGATTTATTTAAACTTGATTTATTTCCATTATAATATCAAATTAGCCCAGTTTTCAGGGTTTTAGCCTCTCTATAATCAAAGGACACCCAACAGTTGCTGAGTGGAGCCCAGATTCTTGTTGACAGGAAATGACTTACAGCCTCCACAGACTGAGCTCAGGGTGACTGTGTGTGTGTGTGTGTGTGTGTGTGTGTGTGTGTGTGTGTGTGTGTGTGTGTGTGTGTGTGTGTGTGTGTGTGTGTGTGTGTGTGTGTGTGTGTGTGTGTGTGTGTTTCACCGCTGAATGGGAATCCTTCAGATCAACAAATAAACAAAGCAGCCGGTGCAGACCAGCGTTCCTCCTGTCAACAGCATCTGCCAGCAGCGGGAGGAAGCTTCAGTTTTTCCTGCCTCATAAAGCTAATCCTGCATGTATGTTTCTAAAAAACTAACCAAAAAAACACCTTCTGGACATACTCCATCTGCTTCTTTTTTATGTCTTTGTCTTTAAGTGCATCTCCTCTGCTGTTACACCCCATTCCTCCCTATCTATCAGACATCTCTGTCCCCATCTTACCTTTCCACCCATCCCTCCATCTCCTCTCTGCTGGATGACTTATTCAAAACCCTCCAAAAAATGATTTCCCAACCATCCCCGCTAGGCCGCTGTACCAGCTCAGGAGTGGCTCATTAAACCTCAGCAATCCGACCTGTCAACCCACAGTATTTACGTCTTATTTTAAAAGGATGTGACCCTCGCTCTAAAGCCTGATTATATTTGATATCCTGAGTGTCTTCCTGAATCAATTAAGCAAACAAAGAAGAGGATGTCAAGGCGAGGCTAATTTTTATTCTCTGTTTTCCTAAGTTGGTGGTGCACCTGGGAAGGATTATTTAAAACCAATACTTTCAGGTAAAATGAATGAACTTCTTCAAGCTCTATCCATCCCATTTGACAGCTGGTGCTACATGCAGTCTTTATCTTGAGGTGACCACTGCAATTCAAGTTGATTTAGATAAAGCTTTACAAAAACTGCCTAGAAGCTGCCAGACTTAAAGACATGCTTCTGGGAGGTTAAATTAAGGCTTCTTTATCTTATACTATGCCTTTTCTTAAACCAGTTGTTTTAGCCCCTCCCGCTTTAAGCCAACTTTCAACTGATTGGCTGCATTTCAGAAATAGAAGGTGAGTTGTGCTTGTGTGCCTAAATCAGTGGTATTAAGAACCCTTCTTTATGACATCATGCAGAAACAGTAAAACAAAGTGTCTTAAATGCAGCATTTATAGCTCTTGGCTCACAGGAGCTACTTGTAAACACACTGATGTCATTATCTGAAACTTTTGCATATGAGCAGCCAACACCTGACAGATGTAATGAAAAGCATAATAAGTCCGCTTGAATGAAATAATGTGACTTTGTTGTTGCTCTCACCATGATGGACAATGACATTTGCCATTTTGTTATATTTCAGCGTCACATTTTAATTCCCTTTACTGCTGAGTTCTTGATGCACATGCCTTCTCCTCTAATCTCCAGGAAAAACAAGGAGCACTGGATTAAATGGCTCTAGAAAGAGGAGGAGGAGGATGGAGATGGAGGACACACTGCTGCTGCTGCTGCTTCCTCCCTCCTCCTCCTCCTTTTTTCTTCATCTTCCCTCCAAAAAGAAAGAGGAAATCTCAGCCTGGTAAACATCAACACAGACACAGAGCGGGAACAATGACACCAGCTGGGAAACAACAATGGCAAATAAATATCATGTGGCAGCATTTAACCATTCTGAGTGTCTGCTGCTCCTTTGTGGCCTCTACACCTGCATCTGACTGACCGCCTCCCTCCTTTTATTTCCGCGTGAGGCTAAATTAAAGGCAGCTTCCTGCAGGTGTGCTTCTTCTTTTGTTGCCGTGTTGCATTGTTGTTTCCCCCCCAGACAATAAAAGCAGGCTCACCTTCTCGGCTCCTCTGTGCTTCTTGGCGGCCGGCGTGTCGTCCTGCTGCCGTCTCACAACAATAGCGCCGCTTTTAACTCCACACTCCAGCGCGGTTTTCCCGGTGCTGACGACGGCGGCACCGTTACTATTGTTGTTATTGTTTACGTTGCTGATATCTCCCGGGAGCCTGGAGTCCGGAGCGGCGCACAGGCAGTGTCCGGAGCCGTCGCGGCACAGATGATGCTCGGGAGCGGGCAGGGCGGACGACGGGAGGAAGACGGAGGGAGGAGGAGGAGGAGGAGACGAGCCATCACCACCGGGCTTCTCCTTCCTCGTTCGGGCAGGAGGAGCAGCGGCGTCCCTCTCCCTGTCTCGCTCCCTCTTCCAGCCCCGGATCATGTTCTTCCCCTTTCTCTCCTCCTTGCCTTTGGCGCATGACGCAGAAGGAGCGGTCACTTCGGAGACTCCGTTCCCGCCGCCGCCGTCCGCCTCTCTGCTGACCGCTGAAATCATCTCCGGACCTTCTCCAGCGACTCTGCGTCCTTGAGCCTCCCGACGCTGTTGCTGCTGCTGCTGCTTGCCGATCCCAAAGCACGCTTCTCCGCCGCCTCGCACCGCGACAGCAGCCGCTGATGAGTGAACCGCCGAAGCCGCCTCCGGTTCCTCCCGTCCCTCCCGGCCGACTCCTTTACGCTTAAGCGCGGATCTCCTCGGCTCCGACCCGCCGCCGCCAGGTGCCCGGGTCTGGAGCGAGGGCAGGGCCGCGTGTCTGTCGGCTGAGCCAGCGGCACTGAAGGAAGAGGAGGAGGAGGAGGTGATGGAGACAGAGGAGGAGGAAGAGGAGGAGAAGGCGGCGGTGTGGTTGGGTGACAGCTCCTTGCAGTCTGTCAGCAGCCCTCCATTCTCCCCAGCTCTCAGGAAACGGTTCATCTCCTCGTTTCCTTGTCTCCTTTGTCGATCTCCACAATAATCAGCATGCAAGTCATTGTCAAAGCGCCAGCCAGCCGCAGTGTGGCGGAGAGCACCGGAGCATCAGGCCCGCTCCTTCACAAACTACCACACAGGCTGAATGACAGCTCACAGTATCTGACAGGGCTGCTCGCTGTCATCACCCGCAGCACAGTAAAACACGATAATCACAAATCCACACATATACTTGTGTTTTCATAAAATAATAAAAACAATACGAATAAAGTCCATAAAGTCACGTTTGGAAGGTTTATTTCAATCCCACCATAAAATGCCCCAGTAATATATGAATATGTAGCACATTACTGTTTATTTTCAGTAGCACTACTCCAAAGAGAGAATAGATGGTTTTGTTTTCCTTCGACTGTGAATGCATCTTCCCAACGTCTCAGATGCCACTTAATTACTGTCAGAAAATGCAATTAGTTGGCCGCAGGAGGGCGCTGCCGTGTTTGTTTTATAGTTTATGCATCAGCTTAAGTGTCAGTGATTGGATGCCCACTGAATTCCAGCTTGATGTCTTTGTTCTTGGACCGCTATCGCTGCTTTGCATGATTCCGTTATTTAAACTTCAAAGAAAATTTGAATTGCTGTTGAATTCAGCGACTACAAAGCTGATGACAGAGTATAACTTACTGGGGTTATGACAGTTTAAAAAGAAAACACTTTTTAAGGCAAATATCAGTAATTTCTGAAGCTGTTTTTATCAAAACTGGCCAGTGTTTCTGTATGTTCAGCTTTTATGTATGAAATTAAAGTTTATTTAGAGATTGCTTTAGCAGAGCTGCGCAAAAGATTGCTTGGTGGCGTTTTGAGACTGTTGCTAAGTTATTCTTGTTAACTTTTTAAAATTCCACTTTTTATCTTTATCTTCATCCTCTGTCTGAAATAACCCCCCTTTTTCAGCTCCTGCCTCTTTACAGCCACTCTCTCTTTAAGGTAACATTACTTTAATTGGCTGCCCTTCACAAACAGGCCCAAACAATGGGTACTGAGATGACCATGTTAAAGAAAACCCTCTCTGCTTGACATCACACAGATCTACGATTAGAATAAAATTACTGAAATTGAGTGTTTAGAGCAGTGAAGCCTAAGCGTTTGACTTTCTTTTGCATAAACATACCTTGTTATTTGAAACTTCTGCCCAAATGCTGTTTACTGTCACCAGAGTTGAAAACAAATGTACCCAAGTTTAATAGTAAATCTGTTACAGTGCACCAGATAACCTTCAGTTAAGGTGGTATGATTACAGGCTACGTTGCAAGAGCACAATGGAAACTTGCAAAGATAAGAGCTCTGCAGTGAGCAGAGTGATCTAATCACATGCACACTAAGCACAAATAGACTCACGGTAAGCACAGAAAAAGCCTTTGTCATCATGGAAAATGATGGAAGAGACACATAATTAACTAAAACTTTCTAATTTATTAAATAAAAGAAGCAGAAACTGCGATAATCTTCATGAGATGTGTGAGGCAGTGTTAACAGCGTGTCAGGAGCTACATGAGTATTTGCATGTTAGGTGTGCGGTGTTGTGTGGTGCAAAAACTAAAATAACCAAGCCACAGCCAACTAAACAAATAGGACAACGCTGGGTGAATGGAGAGAGAGCATACACGCTCCAGGGAGACTGTCCAGGTGTTTCCAATTGCTATGATTAACTATGCTTCTAGAAACCTGCAAGGCAGCACAGAGGGACAAACAGGAGGAAACACACAGCAGACCTGGCCAGGGCAGAAGACCCTTCACACCACCAAGAGATTCTATTTGAGACCCTAATCAGTTAGTTTATGATTACCACAAAAAAATGTGAAACTCTGAAGGGAAGGCTTAAAATGCCCTTAAATATTCTAAAAAATATGACATTGAACCAAAAAAACACAACAAAATAACATTAAAGAGACTCAAAATGATCATATGATGATGAATAATCACATTTAGACCCAAATGAACAAAACTAGTCACAAAAACTACACAAATACACTCACATGGTTTAAAGACCCGAAGCAATCATAACTTCATGCAGTTAGCACTATATAAAAACCTCCATCATCCCAACATGTTATGAGACGTAAGAATGATGTATGAGCATCATCTGTGTTTCCTTCACAGTGTGGAAGTGAAACCATCTTCACTGACAGATAAATGAAAGAATCAAGAGGCAGAGGAGGAATAAAATGGCATGAATGACAAGTGTGTATATCCAAGTAATATTGTCACTCTGCTCAGTGCTTCTAGTGTGAAGATATTTTCTAATGTCTGCAGCTGAATTGGTTGTGATTAAGAAATAGTACTCTGCAAATCTGAACAATCAAACAAACTAAAATCATAGTCAGTGTCTATTAATGAGAGTGGAATAGCAGTTTTGAGTAACACAATCTTTACACATTAAGTGTGTAAAGACAAAATCCATAATTAAGGGAAACACAAATTCAAAACGGAGAACTTAAAAGACAAACGCTGGTGAGTACTTGGGTGTATATGAACTTTTCTTTACAGTTTATGGCGAAAACAAATTCGCACAAACACTGCTCCGTTCCTACATGCATTAAATAAGCATAACACAACATGCAAATGAGACTGGGCTTCTTTTATTTGCAGTGTGCACCTGCTTCCAGTCACAGAAATGAAGCAATCTGACTGAGAGGGAGCTCAAACAAATATATTTGGCAAAATGCTGGAGTGCTCCCGTGAAATGTCTAATTTTGTACAAAACACATTTATGAGTGTGTCAATCAGTAACCAGAGATAAAAGGTTTAGGATAGCAGGAGAAGGAAGCCTATCAATCAAACCGTGTCAAAGCATAGACCGACAGCAGATAAAATCCCTGCCGGGATCCAGCAGGTATGTCATATCTGACCTCATTGTGCCCTGCAGTATACCTGAGGAAGAATGGAGTACACTCCATCGAATCCAACACAATATGAACTAGAAGACAGCAGTGATAAATAGTTTATGATGCAGAGACGAGAGTCAGCTGTGCCTCCTGTGAAGTGTCACTCGGTGATCCTGAGAGCTTCAGTACAGACTACTCACTATTAAAGGAAGAGGTGTGATGTCCACACCTGTCTTGGATGGAGAGGAAACTGGGTGTCACGGGAAAAAAAAAGTTCTTTATGGAGTGTAAAATTTTAAAGCAACAACAGCAACAAAAACATCCCAGATGTTTGCACTACATCCAGCTGGCAGTGCTCACTGCTACTCTTGTTTACTTAAAACAAGCCACATTTGCTCAGATATGTAAATTGGTGTCACGTCTCTATATCTATGCTTGTAATCTTAGCCCATTACGGCCTAGGCTGTTTTGTTTTAAATTTCCCTCTTTTAAAAAGCATCGGCGATTCTATCAGCGACAGCTGCAGAACTGTGGGGCCAGGCTAAACGTATAAAAAAAGCATCACATAAACAGATGCATGCATGTCATCCACCTGCATATTAAAGCCTTGAGCTTAATCATGAACAAAGCTATCGTTTATTTACAGTCTATGCCCACAGCTTGAGTGATGGCAAACTGTGTGTCATGCCAGTAGTAGTCACTAATGTAAACAACAGGCCTCATAACTTAGTCTGATATGTAATAAAAAGATCTCGTAATTGTGTCTAATGCGTCGGTAAGCAAAAAAGTGTCAATTTTTTTAGTGTTACATTTATCACAGATTAGAATAGAGAAACTAGTAACAGCTAATTGAGCCTGTTTATTTTTCCAAAATGAGAATAAATGCATTTGAAACACCTCATGTTGAATACAAAACTATTTAAAACATTTTAAATATTAATATTTGACTGACGCATGCAGTATTTAGTACACTCAGTTTGTTACTTTATGTCAAAATTCATATGGAATTCAGGTATTATTTACAATTAATATACACAATCTTAAATATTAGGCATAAGCATTTGAAACCTGCAGTTCTTTTGGTTTATGTTTGCATTTCAAAGGACATCTGGTCTGTTTACACACCTCTGATCCAGTGCTCTCAGTATGCAGATTATTTTCTCAGCTTAGCTCACGTGAAGCAAACTGCCCAGAACTGGCCATAAAAGTACTAAAAACCAAAACAGAGTAATTTTAGTTATTTCATACCACGACATGGGCCACATGAGGATTTTGCGAGAAAGTCAGCATTTGGATCACAGACTGTCTTCATCTTATCTTTATAACCTGTTCTTTTAAAAATGAGGGAAAAGCTGAATCAGCTACTAAAAGACCCCAGGAAAAAAAACACTTGGCAAACAGTTCAGCTCTGTTTGTATTTCAAAGTGCACCACGTTGTTTCTGTGTGTACGTTCCCTAAAGGGGGCTAAAGTCGGTTGTAAGCCAACAAATAGAAAGACACAACAACAAATGTTGGAGAAATCTGGCAGTCGCTAACAGACTGGTGAGCAGTTCTTCACAGGACTGTTGGAGAGTCCAGAGTTGTTGTTGTTTTTTACTTCAGACTATCAGTGTTAAACTAATAAGACTGTATTGCTCACTCTGACTTTTCTCTGTAAGACTTGACTTAAACATGGCTTTAGTTTCACAAATAAATACATTTAAAAAGTAATGTAGTAAAAAGGTATTTATCAGTGAAATAATAGTTAAAAGTAGAGTCTTTACTGGGCTTTTATGTCATCAGTGGTCACAGTAGATTCTCCTTTGTGTGGGTTAGAAAATGAGCTGGGGAGACGCAGGTAAAGCAACGATAACGACCAAAGAAAATATTTTCATCTGAGCTGTGGAGTCCCATAGGTGAGGGTAGGGACCCATAGGTGAGGGTAGGGATGCAGATCGACTGGTAAATCGAGAGCTTCGCTTTTACACTCAGCTCTCTCTTCACCACGACGGACCGGTACAGCGTCCACTGTGATCAGTCTGCGTGTGTCAAAAATATGGCCCAGGGGCCACAGCTGGCCCTCCAAATGATCTACTTAAGAATACTTGCAACTTCACATTTTCACAAGTTCACATTTTTCTAGATCTTGACAAATTGTTTGGATCAGAAAAAGCAAAATGTAATAATTATTTAGTAATGTACATGAAATGAGACGTACTGGTTTTTTAAAGGCTGTTCATTATTTTGTAACTGGATGGTTACTTTTACTTCTTTATGCAAAAAAGGTCATTTTACAATCAGTTTAATGGTCTGGCCCACTTGAGATGAGTATGACACCCAGTCATCTTTATTTATTCAACATACATTCTTATACACCATCTTGAAGCTTTTTGACTATGAATTGTCTGTTTTTGTGTGTGTGTGTTTTTTAAACATTAAATGTTAAAGACCGAAGCCACTTTGGTACCTTCTCCAAGCTGTTTGCACTTTTAGCTCCATACAGGAAGTATTTTCTGCCATAATTAAAATGGTGTCATTGGTGCACATTTCCTGTGGAGCAATCAGAAATTTATTAAGGATATATAAGCTAAACACTTTAAGTCCAAAGAAGTATTGATAAAACGTGTTTAGACAGACTGTTTTCATGACCCAGCAATCCTCGGCTGAGAGCTCTCATTACACACGTACACTGCAGCGCGCGCGCACACACACACACACACACACACACACACACACACACACACACACACACACACACACACACACACACACACACACATGGCCAGAACAACAGCTGGATCGTGTATCCTCACTCAGGCTGAGTGAGGATATCAACATGTTAAAAAAAACATCTGAACCTGAACTGTTGGGTCCTTGTTTCTTACCAGCACTTCAATCACATTAACTGTAATGTAATGAGTTACAGTTTTGTGCAACAACATGTGGATTTGAGTGCAGGCTGCATGCAGCCTGTGTAAATACTACTTACATAGCCGCCGTTTTTTGTCATGCACTTACAGATGTTTTAAAGATTGAATGCAGTAAATCATGCCAACAGGAGGGACATAAAAATGGGATTAGAAAATTAAGATGTGGGTCTATTTTTTGCAAGCCAAGCCAGCTTTTTCTTAAATCTTTAAGGGGCTTCTCTGTGCAGCGTTCTAATTCCCCACTGGAAAACAAACATACACATTTCAACATGAAGAAAGTCGGCAGGGATACGGGGATACAGCAGGCTGAACATGTGAAATCATTTCCCCTCAGCAAAGGGAAGCAGATCAGATTTCACCCTGTTTAGACAGAAGTGGAAGGTAGAAGTTTTGTTCCTGTGTAAACAAAACTAGATTGATTATGAGACCATTTTAAGTTTAGGAACACAAACAAAGCCGAGTAAAATGTCACTGATCAAAGGTTCAAATGCGCACTATCTCGAACACACACAAACACACACGTCACCCTTTTGTGATCTGGTTGGCTGTGACATGTGAAACCGAGGGGCCCAAAGGACACTCCCACAGACAGGCAAGCAGGTAGGTGTAGGGAGCAGTGGATCAGGCTGCAGTTCTCACGGCAGCAGTCAGGACGTCTAGCTGAGCATTTGCTTGGAAAATATCTGCTGAGCATAATGACAGAACAGTGTGGGAACCAGCAGACGTCGCAGGAGGATGCCAGGAAATGTTGCAGAGGAGCTGCAAAGCATGAAGAAAGGGATTCTCAGTGAGTCTGTGGCTGTAAAAACAAAAACATCTCTAGAGTACAAAAGGCAGTGTCACACAGATATTTGTGTTAGCTGTTTTGGTTGCATTAGTAAAACTTATAGCAGTACTCATATCTTTTTGAATAGCAGAACAATCACTCAGATTATTGACTGATTAACTGACAGATCTTCTTGGCTTGTCAGCTTTTGGAATTGTATGAATTAAAATGATTCAGTCGTGAATTTACCACATGGTGGATATGGAGTCTTTAGATCCCCTGGAGACTTGGATATTCATCACACAACCTTCACTGCAAAGAAAAAAAATGCATAATGGGAAATGAGGGATGCACATTTTATGAAGGTTGGCTTTTATTCAAAATTAGTTGTCTGGATTCTTTATGTTTACTTACCAAACTGTTGGATTCGTGATTTATTGGCACCATGGTGGGTTTCTTGACTTGTAAAAATTCTGCTTCGTCTATTCATCATTTGGAAATTTTCACCTTGAGCGATATCTAAGGTGTTATCTATTGTTTTGCAATGTCACAACAGAAAGTTGGGAAACTTGGCTTTTGCACTGCAGCTGGACAAGAAAGCAAGATGTGCTATTGCAGGATTTTCCTTACATAAAACTCCAGAGAGTTACAAAACAAAACAAAAAAAGAAAGAAAAAAATCTTTGCAGGTTGTGTTGATTCCCACTTTTCTTGGACAGTATGATTTGGGGTTTTATTTCACTTTTTCCTTTCGTGTGTAGTTCAGATACAGAGGCCGTGGCAGAGGAGCAGCAAAGATTTAGCAGGATGTGCAGTGAACCACTGCAGGCTGCTGATCAGGAGCAGCAGGAGCTAACAGGGAGGAGAAAGCCAGTGTTAGTCAGGTAAGTTACAAAAGATTTTCTCTGGTTTTTATCCATAAATATCTTTGTATTGTTTAGATTGTTGCATACATCACGCTAGGTCCAAATATGCCCAGTTATGAATATAGGTTTGCCTTGAAATTTTAGCTTGCCCTTTGGTCACCAAAGGTTCAAGGTCTGTAAGGTTCAAACAACTACAGAACAAATAATTACCCACTTTCAAGGTTGAGTTAAACAACCATGTGACAAACCATAATACCACTAAAGGTACATTACGGTATAATATTTGCTCCTGTTGGTCTTATTCCTTAACTGGGATTCACCAGAAAACAACACATTTTCCCTTCTTGACCTCTGCAATGCTGTAATATCTCAGTCCACTCCTTGTTTCCTTCCCGAGAAGCAATTCCAAGACACTTTCTATCCTCTGAGTGTAAAAGGGACTTTTGCTGATTGGAGTAAATTCTATATCTCGTGTGATGTTTTCTATAAAGCTTTTCTTTTCTTTTCTTTTGGACAAACACTGATGTATCGTAATCCTCGTGGTGTGTTAACTTTGGTGTTTTCGATCCAGCTGATCAAGAAAATAGTAGATTTCTCACTCTGGATAGGGAGGAAATCGCTGCCCCACTCAGGGAGTTTAATTATTCTGGCTCTTATACAAGAGTGATGGGACAGTAGAGTGTCAGATGGTGAATGTTGCTGCATATACAGCAATGCAGGCGTTGTACCACATCATTGTGGTGATGAGTCAGTTAAGTGTGAAAATTAAGATTTTGCCTTACCAATCATTTCATGTTACAACCCTCACGTATGATCATGACTTCTGGGTAATGACTGAATAAATGATACGACTCAAATAGGTTGGTGTGGCGGTGGAGGCAGAACAATAATCTAATCTGTCCTGAGAGCTTCTCGGGATCCCACAGGAGGAAGTGGAAAATGTTGCTGGAGAAGAGACCATTTCCTGTTAAACCTGCTGGAACCACAACAAGAAAATGCACTGATGGATTGATGAATGATCAGTTTCCCACAAAGTGTTGTTTGACTTCATGCTCAGCACCCACAGAAACCTTTAATCTCACCATGATCTGACTCTGAGAAGGTTCCTCATTGTTCAGAATAATAATCTGACCTCTGACTCTTTCCCACTACCTTAGGCAGCAATATTCCTCTGTAACCTCAAAATGTGTAACAGTGGAACAATGACTGCAGGTTGATGTTTTGAACCATTTGAACAAATTGACTTCTGAATTGTGTTTTTTTTTAAGCATAAATTCAAAAAAAATCCGATTTTTTGAACAAAGGAGTCATATGATGGTGCTAATCTGCCCCAGCTTTAATTATAATGCTGTCCTAGAAAAAGAGCATAATCTTAATCATTTCAACTCAATTTCAACCTTTATATTGGTTAGTACATTTTTTTTCTCCAGCCTCAAATTATTTTAATATTTCCAGGTTCTCATAAAAGTATGATGTCAGGAATCGACAGCTGTAGTTCTTAAATACACTGAAATTAGATTACCAAAGGTTGCTGACTTGTGTTTAGCTTCTGTCTTATTGGCCATGGAATATGTTAAATCCCCTCTCTGAATTTTCTCTCTGTCCTCAGGTCAAAGACCTTCGACAATTCTCTCCTCACTCAGGTTCAGACAGACCGAGACTCCAAGATCGAGAGGAAGAAGTCTCACTACAGCCAGGTGAGAGGTCATTAAGTAAACTCTGATACATATTTTATTACACCTATAAATGTTACATGTAGGCCATTCTCGGTCACTTGGTTTCCAAATGAGTAATATCAGATAAAATTTCTGCTGACTGGCTTTTTTCCAAGCAACCTTATTACCTTAGGAATGTATCAGGTTATAAACAGTTTGTGGGTCAGGCCTCCTTCTGGTTGGTGCTTCCTTTACTTCATGCCACCAACATTAACACATCCAGTGTTCTGACATGGCATCACTAATCAAAGTCATCTAAGGAATGAAAGTTTAAATTACATCACTAAATTGCTGCTTTAAATTTTCTTCACAAAGACAATGGATGATAATAATAATAATAAAGATACAGCCTGTCTATATCTGGTACTTTTTAGGCATTTGAAAGTCAATCAACAATTCAAAAATTATCTTTTTTAATCAGTTTTCACAAAGAGGTTTTTGTACACTTTCAAATGAAAGAATTAAAAAACTTAAAAATAACTGTTGCTGATAAATTGTTAGTAAATAGATTAATTAGCTAATGAATTGTTAGCTATAGCTTATTCAAAGCTAACAGTGGAATTATAGTGATGTTTATAAAGTGTTGAATAATTCTACCAGTATTAAAGATACTTAGTCTAAATTTGTATATTTAAATATTATTTTACATTTTCAGCTATGCTTTCATGTCCAAAATATCTGTATGTTACATTGAAGAGCTAGAACAAGAATAAACATTCATGTAATGCTACATGATGGTGCAGTGAGTCAGTGTGACCTTTATTTAACTGGGCAAAACATTAAGAACACATTGTTTTTTACAGCGCAAAAGGCAAAACTTCTTAAGGACAAGAGTGTTAAAACAACAGCGTCACATGTCCAGGGGAAAATATTGCTCCCTAGAGGTGAACGTTTTAGCTCGATTCTGCTGAGAGTAATTACAAAAAATATCTTTATACTTTGTAAATGGTTGAAAATGCCTAAACCAGTTGGTTTGGTTTAACTTAATACCACAGTTATTTGGTTAAGTTTGCCTGACTTGGTCTAAAAATGCATTTCTCTGAAATGTCCTTTGCAATTCTCTTGCAAAAATGTCTTATAAATTCTAAACTGTAACTGGTATCCACATGATTTAAACACCATGATGCCTGCACACACACGAGCTTATTTTGGTGTTTGAGTGATGTTTCTATGATGGAGTGGAACTAGAACTTTTTCTCTGTCTAACAACACATATATATACACTGCTGCAAAACAACAATCCCACAAATAAATGCTCTGCAGTTCTCCTGAACCGCCCAAAGAAAGTTAGCTCTGTTTCAGAACTTTACTTTGAGAGTACCGTGAGTTTTACAAGCCACATTTATTTATTACTTTTCTCTGATAAGAATTCATCAAAATGTCAGCCTTAGCTTTAACTGATATTGGTGTGTGTGTGTGTGTGTGTGTGTGTGTGTGTGTGTGTGTGTGTGTGTGTGTGTGTGTGTGTGTGTGTGTGTGTGTGTTGTATTTCAGCTTTCGAAGACCAACTGCCAGTACCATAAAATATTTAAGGAGATCAGCAAAGAAGAACAGCTCAGACAGAGTAAGTCTTTAATGATCACAGCTATCCACTCCACCTTAAATACTGAATGAAGGATTAGGTCATAGTTGAACATTTGATACCAGAGCCTCTTGTTAACCACCTGATAATAACAGAATCCTTATGATAGAACTACAGTGTCAAATCAAAGTCCAATAATAACTTTATCAAACTCTTTTGTTCAATACAAACACTGAACTGGTCTTTTTTGTTTTTTCCTCACAAACATCTAAAAATAATGTGTTTTTTAATGTGCTTTACTTGTTTGTCAGGTTACACCTGTGCTCTGCAGAAAGACATCCTCTACCAAGGACGCATGTTTGTCTCCGACCACTGGTTCTGCTTCCACTCCAAGGTGTTTGGAAAAGATACCAAGGTATGCACTGATGTCTGTTTTGTATCGGCCCACAGGAAAGGCTGAGAATCTGAAAGAGAATCCACAGATGTTTTCAGTGGTGTTTCTCGGTTCCACGCGAGTGTCAGACTCTTTGTGGTGTTGATGCTGTTTAAAGTGGCGAACACAGTGAGGTGCCAGCAGCAGCAGCCATTTGATTTGATGAGATATGTCGGTTTAAATTATTTAACAGTTACCTGGAGAAGTTTCACAGAAAACAGTGAACAATTTGCTGTCGTTCAGAAAACAGCAAACAGTCAGTTTTATCCGTTACACGACACTTGAGAACACAACCAAGGAGAATTCAGTGATGTAAAATAAGATTTTTAAACTCAATTTGATTTTTATCAACACAATTTAATTCAATAGTAAGAGTTTCTTTGTTTTGGCAGCACAATCATGGAGCTTTGCTTTATGAATAAAGGACGTCTGAGCACATTTGAGAGCTTTTTCACTTTTACTTCAGTAAAGACGTTTTGCAGGAGTATTTTTTAAATATCTGGACTTCCACTTAAGTAAACTTTTGCCACCTCTTGATTCAAGCAATGCTTCTGCAATAAAAAAAGATTGTTTTTCCTCCATGAAGGGACATGCTAAGTGGATAGGTGATACTGTGCGGGCATTGTAGAGCATTATTCTTTATTTTGTAAGCCAGCTGTGTTTACACACACGCAGCCTGCAGGTACAGCCTGCAGAGGGACTAATATTTTGCTGCATGCATGAACACGTGCAGATGACACCTTGCTGCTGTGTGGTCACGACTGGATTGTTTTACATCTGTCACTGTATGGGAAACATCTGGAACTATCAATCTAGGCTGAGAAAGTAATTGCAGTTAATGTGTATAGATGGTGATAATTAAAGCTGCCGGAGGTCAGTGAACAGCTCGTCTCTGCTTCTGATCTGTGCTGTCGCACAGTGAAGCCGGCCTACAGGTGCGTGAATCTTTTTCTCTGGTTTCAAAGCTGATATGAAGGATCGAACTGTTCTGTGTCCCAGATCGCCATCCCAGTGGTGTCCATCAAAAACATCAAGAAGACCAAAACTGCCATCCTGTTGCCAAACGCTCTGGTGATCGCCACCACAAATGACAGGGTGAGAGGAATCTCGCTGCTTCTCACCACGATTCGATGAATTAAGAAAAAAACTGTGTTTTTGCACATGTGGAAAAGTATTCCAAAAGACACTTTTTCTATTTCTGGTGTTGCAGTACGTGTTTGTGTCCTTCCTGTCCAGAGACAACACCTACAAGTTTTTGATGTCGATCTGTCCTCATCTGGAGGTAAGAAAGGCTTTTTATTTAGAGCCATACAGACCTATTATGCTTTCCTTGTCTTCTGTCATATATGTACCATTCCAGATGTTCATGACCAACAGGTAGCCATTGTTATCCGAAAACTCGGGCTTTAAACTAAACACTCAGTTTCAGATAGTTTTCTTTTTTACTCTTTCGCCTTCTTATGTTATTCATTTTAAATAAGTTTGAAGACTTGAGGATCATTTAAACACATGATGTCTGGTTATTGATTATATGAATATAAATAGGAGAAGAGTCCATGCAGCAGTCCCATTCCCTCCTCAGCTGAAAACAGCTTCAGAAGTCGGAGGTCACCGCTATCGCCTCGCTTTCCTCTGGTAGGTCAAACACACAATGCCATAAAGCATGATGTCTGTAGTACAAGTGATACAAAGGATACTGTTTTTATCCTGGCTACATATAATAAAATATATAAGAATAAGAAAGCATCATGCTTTTGGGTCCATCCTCGCACTTATCTCTCTGGTCTCTTTTCTGACAGAAAGATATTTTAACACATCAAACTTGAGGTGAAATAAAACCAATATGCTCGAGAGTTGGAGCTGTAACGTGGCAACGAAGCATTTCGACCTATGGAGACAGAAGCTGTTCAGAAAAAAAAAGACTCCCTGCATGAGAGCAGGAGCCAGTTGGCAAATCGTTTAGTAACATTTTGCATATGTTACAACTGGATATTCTAGTCTTGTGTTTGTGCATTCAACAAAGCTGTGTCCAAGAGAGATAAGGCTGTGAGCCACTTCCTGATGTCAGCATCAATCGCCCCAGGTCCAGACATCCTTGTGCCTAAAGCTTCATGTATTTATTTATTTTTGGCCACTTTATCCCCAAACAGGATTTTTGAAATGTTACTTTTACCATATTAATTCATTTTGTGTTTTCTCTCACCCCAAAAGTCTTTATCTCTAAAAGTGATGTTTTTAGAGTTCCTGTGCAATTTAATACAACTGCATAAACTCCACAAAGCAAATGTGTTTTAACGTAATCATTTACTTTTAATGTTGAGGTTGTAGGTGAGTTATTGTAGTTTTATCATTTTTAATTGCTTTTGATTCTAAATATGTTTATGTGTGTTTTTGCTTCGAGTTCAGTTTATTTTCGGTTAATTTCCCATGTGGGTTGGCTCATTTCATTTTACTTATTATTGTTTGATAGTCTTGAGTTACAGTTTAGTTTTTATTAGTTTAGCTGTTGTTTTTAGACTTTTTAAATATTATATTACATGGGATATTTGCCAAGGGATACATTTTGGAAGTTAAGATAAAAGATAAAATTAGCTGACACAGCCAAGCCGACGTCCAGTTTCAGCAACATCTGCAACTGGATGTTAGATTTTAGTTTAGTTTTTAACGTATAAATATTGTTTCAGATGTTTGAGGGTTTTTTAGAAGTCTTTTGCACAAGCACTGAGAAATTATAACCTTCATAAAAGCAAAACTACAACAGAAATTGTATTCAGTTGAATTAAATTGCAGCTTTCTAAAAGCAAAATGTTCAGTGAATTGTCATTTCTTATTTCCAGCCTGGAGACTTGGGTTCAACCATTTTTAAATGTTTATTCTCATTATTCACTTTTGTGTTTGTTTGCTCCAATTAAAATATAATTTGTAGGAAAGTGTGAAGTTTTTTCTGTACAGCTACGATCGATATGATAGATATGATCATGTTTGGATGAGAGGGTGAAGCAGCTGCTAGTGCCTGCTAGCTTTAATCTCTCTGTGTCTGTGAATTTCTGCAGAGTGAATTCAGCGACCTGGATGGAGCGATGAGACACAGGAGGCAGGAGATGGAGGAGAGCAGCAGCTCTGACTCTCAGGTTCCAGACTACGAGAAGATAGAAGGTACTGCATCGCTGTGCAGCTGATGAATTAGAAGCAGTCGCATGCATCGTCACACGTATCGTCTGTGGCTGTCAATGTTTCTACTCACAAAACCTGAACCACTTTTGCACTTCAGTAGCAGAATCTTGTGCTACTTAGTGCTGCTCCTTCTTTACTCTTTATCTTTTGTTGACTTTTCTTCTCACTACCCCCCCACACACACACACACACAGCTGTGATGAAGTTGAAAACGAGCAGCTTGTAGTGCGCCTTATTCAAACATACTCAGTATGTTTTTCTCAGGAGGACTTAATCGGGATTACAAAACTGCCCCAAGTCATAACAGGCCCTGGGTTTCCAGTTTTGAATGCTTTGCTTGCCTTTTTGCTTCTATAGAGTTCGCCGTTCCGCCTTTCCTGGATATGCTGAAGCGCACAGACAGTGCATCATCTCCAGACCACCAGCACAAAGTGAACAACCCACATCTGAACCAGCAGGGTCCAGACAACAAGCAGCACTCCAAGCACCACCGAGGTAGGATGAGTCTTTAATCAGGGCCGTGTTAGTTTAAACATCAAGACTTTTATTTAAACAACTGGCACTGAACCTCTCATGGGACTATGAATTTATAATTTTATTATTTTAGTCCCTACATGTTATTTCCATTCTCTTTTTGGTCAAATTCATCATAACATGGGTTTAGCTGACTCAGCTCCTTCTGTTTGGACTTATTTCTGTTGACCTTGCTGCCTGCACCGTTCTGTACTGCTGCTCTCCCCACCTCTATTTTTACAGCCAAATATAAACTGCTGCTAACTTTGTAACAGTAAAATAACAAATCGCTTTTAGAAGCGGTAAAATGAAAATATCCTCAGCTGTACTCAGGATTAAGGAGTCAGCCTGAGAACGGCAAAAATCAACAACATTTAACTCTAAAAGCCACGAGAGGTGAGCCGAGGTGCAACCAAGTACCGATTGTAATCTCACATGTGTCGTGTATGCAAACTGACCCGCGGGTATTTCCCAGAACAGAAACTTGTCAGATATAAATAAATGTAGTCCTGAATGATCTATATTTATCACTGAAAAAAAACTCTGATGTTTTTGTCAAATAATAATATTATCATGTACCAACAGTAAACTTTATTTCTTTATTTGTTATTTACAGCATTCATGTGTGTTTGTATAGGCCATAATTTTGCACATTTGCAGTAGAGATTTGGCACGAAACTCATTTTAAACATTTGTTTCTAAATATAGAAATACGCCACCTGGATAAATATTTTTTCTAAATGCATTAGATATCTTCTTCCCAGATTCCCTTACAGCTGCCCAAATTTCTTGCATCTTCTTCTTCCATCTATTCGCTTCTGCGGGGGACGCGACCCTGGGGTCGCGGGGGAGGCTGCAGCCTATCCCAGCTGCCTAGGGACAAGAGGCAGGGTACACCCTGGACAGGTCGACGGTCTGTCACAGGGCTAACACATAGACAGCATTCACATTCACACCTATGAGCAATTTAGTTTCCAATTAACCTATCCCCACTAAGTGCATGTTTTTGGACTGTGGGAGGAGAGAACCCACACGAACACAGGGAGAACATGCAAACTCCACACAGAAAGACCCGACCTGATGGTGGGATTAAACTCAGGACTTTCTTGCTGTGAGGCAACGGTGCTAACCATCGTGTCGCCGTGCTGCTTCTTCCATATTAATGAAAAATACGCCCATATGATCCATTCTTCCATCGGTTCTCTTCTGCTTATCCAACCATAACTCTTTAAGCCCCACTTCTTTTCTTGCTTTTATTTATAACGACTCCTTTTCATATTGATTTCTATGAGTTGATGAAGCAGTCTATTCCAACCTTTTAATGCAGTGCTGCTCTCACACGCGTAGGGCATTTTACTGTACTTTTGGCGTAAACAAAGACATATTTGTTTGATCTTTCCTCAGGTTCGGATGTGGTGATTGACAGCAGGTGTCTGAAGCCAGTTTCTCTCAACACTCTGCTGATAGTCTACATGTTCCTGTAAGTTTGCTGCCTTTGATTCATTCATTCATTTCTTCGCTAAAGGATTCTTCTGTGACTCATCCTGTTAAATTAAATTAAGCTGATCAGTTATATGATCTGTGGATTCATCCCATCCATTCAGTCAATCATCGAATCCTTCAATGATGCACATTCATTTCAGTTTATCATTACATTTTCACTTGTAGCACATTTTAGCCTCTTTTTGCTCATCTCCTCTTTTACCTGTGTTTTTCCTCAGAGTGTGCACCCTGGTCTTGTCTTCGTGTTACCTGGCGTTTAAGATCATCTCACTGGAGCAGAGACTGACAACACTCGGTGCTGTGACCGAGTTCACACACCCGGAGTGAGTCGTCAGACTGTCTGAGACTCTGAAAAGCTCTAGAAAACTGACAAATTAGACATGGAAATGATAACCAGATGAAAGAGAAACAAAAACTGCATAAGTGTCATGATGGATTTTACCCACATTCTCACTAAAACAAATAAAAAAATGTCACAAATAATTAAACTAATGATTCAAACTGAACAGGCAAGCAGGTGGATTCACAGACATAAAATGGTTTTCTTATTTTGTCTCAAGGACTATATTACAATAATCTGCAAGATTTATTTCACTCTAATTTATTGATATTAGATTTTTGCTAATAGAGCTGAACCTTCTGAAGATTTTAAATTATTTTCATGATGATTATTTTTGTGTTTTATTCCCAGAAACAATTTTCTGAGTGGGTCCGCTGATGTGGGCACGAATCTTTTATCTGAACTGCTAACCATCAACCTGATGAAGCTGGAGAAGGTTGGTCTGTCTTTGGTTTTTCAGATCAAGTGTTGATAGATACAGCCGTCTGGACTTGCTATAATCCCCATTGATAATTTAATAATTAAATTATTAGGCCATATTCTTACTCAACTAGAGTAGCTTTGCATGATTCACAGTTTTAGAAATATGAAATTTATGTTATACTGGGTGCAACCCCGCAGTTAATCCTCTGTCTGAAAGTGCTGTTTTAGCTCCATCTCTTTAAATAAAATGCAGAGATGGCGATGTTACAGAAATATCCACTTTTTAGTACCCTGCAGATCCAAGAATAGGCAAAAATGTTCAAATCTGAGCAGTTAGAGGGTCTAAAGCCTGAGTTGGGATTACACAGATCTCATTATTTGACGTTTGGGCCATGTCTACAAGTGTATACACAAAAAAAAAGACAAGGAAAAACTTAACAGGTCACCTTTAAAAATTGTGTGAATGTGTTGTCAGTAGTTTCTTTCATGAGCCTCTGAAAGCACACAGCAGGAAGGCTTCAGCAGTTTCCAAAGAGCAAAGTGTAATTGGATGCCTGTTGCCATTGATCAAACATTTATAGTCAGTGATCAGTTCAGAGCATCATTTGTAAGAAGAGCTCCATCAGTCTACACTCCATTTATATTTCAGGCTGACATTCGTCTCCTTACAAACAAAAAGCAGCAGCTGACAGCCGCCTCAGTGTTTTAGACAGAAAATAAAGAACATTTTCATCAGCAAGAAGTTTGTAAAGGCTCAGAGCTGTGTCAGACTGCAGAGGCCTGGTCCATCTTCATCCTGAGTGAACATTAAATGATATGAGATGAAAACTGGAACTTGACTGGAAATATTTATTTCATATTAAACCCACTACTGAAAGAGATGATTTTAATTTAAAACGCTTGTTAGGGAGAAACTATCCACAGCTGCCAAAAAAAGTTAGGCCTGTAAACATGTTCACTTCTGTTCAAAAGAAATAAACATCAATCTTCACCTTTGAACTGCAGTTTTCTGCACTTTCATATTGGCTTCATGGAAATCTGCTAATTGCACTACTTTGTTAAATAAGCATTATTTAACTTCACATTGTTTACTCAAATCAAGTGGTCGTCAAAATTAGTCAAAAATCATGAATGCTGTCTGATGGATACCTCCATCTTTTATATACAGTCTATGGTTTCCATGTGTCTGCAGTGGTCTACCTGATCTCTCTGCAGACTGACTGCACAGCAATTATGCCAGCTTCACATGTGCCAGAGTAGTACACTTGTCAATGATGTTTGTACTGTTCTCCAAATCCTCTGTGTTATAATAGATATTCATGGCGACATGACCCTAACTGCTGTTTGACCGTAGCACAAATCACCTGCTTCAAGTCTGAGTCTCTAGCTTTCAACAGGGACAAGAAAATGACCTTAACAACAAGATAAACAGAAGCAGGTTTCATTTTGAAATCTACACTTACTAACCAAGCGAAACACTTGCAATATCATCAGATACGTTTATCTGCAGTCGAGTTTTCTGCCAATACAGTTAAGCAAAAGCAAACTTTGTTCTTTCAGGTGCAGAAGAACCTGCAGAGACTGCTGGAGGAAGCTGCCTGAAAGTACAGGAAACCATTATAAGCACAGTGAAAGTCATGTATATTATTTTTGTAAATAAAGTGTAAATATGTATGTTTGTTATAAATAACACTACTGGAATGTATTCTGCCCTATGAAGCCAAAATACAGTAACTACAGTATATATTTGGTCAAATATGCCCTACATCTGGGTTTATATTTGTTACTTACTTACTTTTGTATTATTTCAAGACTTTTTGTGTTTCAAATGTGTAATTGACAGTGAAGTCACAGCTAGCATGAAGTCACAGCTAGCATTGACAGTAGCATTCTATGATAGTTTTTTCAGAAACTCCCTGACATTGGTATCAGGTTTCTGTACTGTTGTCTGTCTTTGTAGGGCAGCAACAATAATGATACACACAAAATAAATCATTTTAAGAGAAACATTAGTGCTAAAAATGTCCCCTCTGGTGAAATTTGAACTGTTTTGCATGTATAACCCCACCCACCTATGGGTGTGCACCCTGGTGTTCAACTTGGTCATAGTTAAACCATCTTTAGCTGTTGTTAAGTAGTTGCTAAACCTGTGCCAGGTTCTGGCATTTCAAATGATCATTTGATGATTTAAAGGTGGAAACGTCACGTTTTATGTGCTTCTACTGAGGCTTTCTGTTTACTGTACTTGTTTCAGTTTGGTGGATCACAGTCATGTCTGAGCCAGCTGAAACACTTCTGTCTAAATGTGACATTTACCAAAAATAAAGCAAAAAGTTTACATTCATTTAATGAATTCTGCTCAAAAAATAAAACACCGGAACGCAGGTGGTGGTCATGGCTGGAGGCCAAACTCTCCTAGAAAAAGAAAAGGAAAGTAAAGCTGCTTTGCTGCTTTACATGTATTTGTTACCTCATTCTGCAGAGGATACACTGGACCAACCATTTTCAAAGGAACAGAGAGATAATCCCGTCACATGATACAAAGTCTTGCATACTATAATTTAACTGTTTTTGAAGCATTTCCATTTTATACCATTAGTTGCTAGCATGCAACTTATGGCATTAACTTTCATCACAGGCAAACTATGAACTTTATGCTACTCACTGTTATGAAGTTTTGCCTTGTGTGAAGCACTTTATAATCACAGACTGTCTATTTAATATAAACAATTACTATGATGATGATGTCACCAATTGGTTTTGAACCACTTTATGAAGCCTTAGCTTTAGCAGATTCTTTAGATTCTTCCACAAATGTCTCTGAAGCCCAAGGTTGCTCATTTTGGCGACAGCCGTGGAAATGTTTCAGTTTTCCCCCCCAAGCAAGCCCAACTCTTAAGTGTTGTACTCACTGCCATTTCTAATGTGTAATTAACAAAATACAACATTCAGTGATATAATACCACACAAACCAAGCCTTCTAATCTTTGTATTTCTTTCATTTGTAAGACTTTCCTTAGAAACTCGACCCATCCATCCATCCGCTTATCCTTTTCAGGGTCGCGGGGGGTGCTGGAGCCTATCCCAGCTATCATAGGGCGAAAGGCAGGGTACACCCTGGACAGGTCGCCAGTCTGTCGCAGGGCTAACACACAGAGACAGACAACCATTCGCACTCACATTCACTCGCACATACCTAGTGGCAATTTGGATTATCTAATTAACCTATCCCCACAAGTTGCATGTCTTTGGACTGTGGGAGGAAGCCGGAGTACAGGGAACCCACGCAAACACAGGGAGAACATGCAAACTCCACACAGAAAGACCCCGGCCTGATGGTGGAATTGAACTCAGGGACTCTCGGCCATTTGACCTTAGAACTGAAGAAGCTTCTCGGATGAGAGGTGAAACGTCTTCAAGCAACTCAAAGAAGTCCAGACGCTTTTCTTTGCAAATTCCTTTGACTACGATGACCTGGATGACTGAGAACCTTCACAGACAACTCAGGACCTTCTTGCTGTGCGGCAACAGTGCTAACTACTGTGCCACCGTGCTGCCGAGAAACTCGACCCTCCTCTCTTAATTTAATTTAATTTAATTTAATTTATACCCCTTTGTCTGTCTGTTTGCGTTATGTTCCTGAAAAATCCCACATTTACTTCCATGACTTCATCCCTAGTAAAATAAATAAAATAAATAAATTACATGTAATCTTCAAATAGTTAAAAATAAAATAAAACATTTTGTGGTTAGAATTAACAAAACAATTAATTGCACACAGAAAAAAATCTTCGGTTGAAAACAATCCTTTAATTTGCAAATTATGGAACAAAACAGTTCCAGTGGCATGTGCTGTCATCTGTGTTGTTCTTAATATGACCACTGGGTGGCACCAAAGTCAGAAAAAAAAGTTGCAGTTTGCCTCAAACATTAACACTTCACAGTTACTCTTTACATACTAACTGTATGATAGTGAAAAGTAATAGCATACAGTTATTATGTGCAGCTACATTTACTGCAAAAACATTTGTCATTTCTCAGATTGCATAGCTTCTCTTCTTCTTCGTCGTCTTCTTCTTCGTCTTCCTGCCAAAGAGGAGCTGAAGGAACTCCAGTCAGTCACAAAATAAGACGGATTTTGAAGCTTCATTTTAAATTGAAATTAGTTATAAGAATCATGATTTTTGATCATGCTGCACTAGAAATTGATGTGTTATGATGTCATGATGGGTATTGATGGTATGTTTTTTTAATTTAGGCTACTATTAATTAAATCAACAAAATGGTCCAATGAAAAGGGCTAGTTATGTAAAAATCCCTCCTCTCACCATGATTTGTATATTTCAGCTGTGTGACGTGCCTATTTTAGTGTGAGCCTGACACATCACATTACTCCTAAACAACACTTTTTCCTAAAACATGTAAGGATACACCTAAAAATATGTTTTTAAGGGAACAGAATTGCAATCTGATTTTTTAGCCACAGTAGGCAAAGAAATTAAGCCTATTATAAAATGCTCATGGATGAGACATTATTGAGAGACAATGTACAGTGAGCAGGTTATATCTTTCAGTATGGTTATATTTTATTAGGCCACAGTAAATGGTTTCCTGGTTAGTTTATGGTCTCAGTCATTAGTTCTGAGTCTTATTAAACACCAGCATTATGTTCAATTCGTGGTCCCATTAAAGTAAAGTAAAGTAAAGTAAAGTAAAGTAAAATTTTATTTGTATTGCACCTTTTAAGACAAAAATCACAAAGTGCTTCACAGAAAATCTAAAACATAAAATGAAAAAGACACAACAGCCATGCAGTGTGATGATCAGCCAGATTCATCCCTATCTTGGAGGATCTGGTTTCCAAAATCTAACAGTGAGGACAAAAACACTCAGGTGAAGTTTAAAAAATGACGATTATATGTTTATACTGTAACAGCAAACAAACACAGACATGATGTGAAAGCTGTAAGAGGGAAACACAGGAATATTTCTCTTCTTTACCATCAGTCCTACTGTATGTTGTCCAGTTGCTAAATCTTAATTTATTTCCTCAAAGATCCATTTCAAACAGTTTCAGTTGGTGGTGTTTTATTTTTTCCCGAGTTACAGTTTATGTGATGTAGTAAACAGAAAATACTTACTGCTCTTCTTCATCACTGACTGAAGTTACACAAATAGCCCCAAAGTGTCTACTTGTAATTCTACCGTGAAGGCCCATGATGCACTGGGGGGAGTGAGGGTTTCTATGGTGACTCTGACAGTCAACAAACATGGCTGATACAGGGAGCGCTGACCAGCATGAGTGAGTACATTTTCTGATTATTTCACACTGAACACAGAGCTGTAAAGTGTTATTAAATGTTTTTCAGTGTAACAGCAAATAATACAAGAAGTTAATACAGTCAGTTATATGTAGTACATTAAATGGTTTGTTACTGAAAATAAAATCTGTACAAAAATATGTGTAAAATCAGAAAATGTTCCTTTTTTTCTGAATGTATTTTAGATGCATTATCTTATATCAAGAATCTATATTAGTTCTTCTGATATGGAGAGTAACTGCAACCATCTCCCAGTGTTTCAGACTGTGTTAGGGTGGAGTGGGGTCTGAGAACCAAAGGAAACTATATTCAAGGAAGCAGGCAATTCATCATTGACTTTAAATCAAGTTTAAATCAAGAGATTATTGAGACTAATTTAGAAAAAAATGACCCTACGTGATTGCATTGCACTTCCATTTCCTCAGGCTTATTCACTAGAACTAAGTGGCAAAGTCTTTGCAGCGCAGCAGCACCAAAACTGCAGCTTCTTTAGTTGTCTCTAAACTTTACAAACTAGCAGATAAACTGAACCAACTGCATGAATCCTGCTCCAGAGCCACACCTCATATCCTGTATTATTTACTCCCAGACAATCATCATGCCACATCCCAACATTTTCAGCCCGACATCCAATGATCCCCAAACTCTACGTGATGCCGTGGAAGCAGGACATGAAGAACCGGAGACTCCTGATGAAGGCAGGTGTCAGTCAGGAGAACACATCCAATCAGATTTCTTTATGCCAGAAACAATGTTATTATTGGTTTTTATTTTTATTTATTTATTTATGTTTGTTTTGGGGGGTTTAAACTAAGGACAGCGTGGTGTGTGGTGGGTAGGACGACTCCATCATCTGGCTCTGTGGAGTTTGTCTCTTGCCCTGTGGCAGCTGGCTGAACTGCATAAGCAGAATAGGGTGCATGGGTGGAAGTTTAGAAAAATATTTTCATATAAAGTATGTGACATATTGTGTAATTTCCCAACATTTACCGCATAACTTTTCTACACGAAAATGCTTACCAGTAGAAGGGTTAACAGCTTAATGCTTTAAAGGAAAATGCAAGCTTTTTTTAATGTAGTGAACAATTAAAACATTTTTTATGACAAAGGCCTAGCAGCTCCGTAGTGTGGTAGTTTACACATTCTCCTAACAAATGAAAGATCCCTGATTTTATCCTGGGAGGAGACAAATCCATTTGGGATTGCATGAAGAAGGGCGTCTGGTGTAAAACTCAGGTGACCCCTGTGACTAAAGGAGCGTTCAAGAGCAGCTTTAATGGGAAAGGCCTAATCATTACAATGCCTTTGGTCCACCACCTTAAGAGGTGCAAGTCATATTAAGTTGAAAATTACACCCTAAATACAGAAAAATTACATGAGGAATGTCGGGAAAGTAGTAGGATCTATTATGAAGTTTCACTTAGAGTAAGTTTGCTCTTTATTGTTTTATTTTTCCTGTTGAAGATTGTTACACGTTAGCTTTCAAATTGTCATCTTTTTTAATACTGTCTATTTAATCAGGGATCCGGGGGTGTTTTGGTATTTGTCCAGATCAGATATATATATATATATATGCTTTTAATTAATTAACTATAAAGTATAAGCACAGGCATGTATATAATGGAGTCTCATTAAGCAAAAGCTTCCTTGGGCTTGTTGTGAAAGTCATGTAAATGTAAAAAAAAAAAAAAAAAAAATTACTTTTTCCCATTGATTCAGTTTCATTTCCCCTTTTCCTAAAAGTCAGTTTGTATTTTTATGTCATTGACCTAAACTGATTTTCACACTTTTCACTTTTTGTTAACTATGGTACGCTTGCTCAGAACGCAGCTCTGGCGGGGATCCCCGTGGTTCCTCTTGAGGAGTCTTTGTGTTTCTGTGGTCGAGAACGTCTCTGCCACAGCCAGGACTCCGCCTACAGCACCACCTCTTCCTCTACTTCCTCCTCCTCGCCTCCGTTCAGCCAGACAGGACTGCCCGCTCATTGCTCCTCCCACTTCTCCAGGTGAAACCCCACAGAGACTGACTGAGAAAAGGCCAGCTGTAACCACCTATTACAATACATTTTTGGTGATTTGCTTAAAATAAAATAAAATCTTTGCTACTTTTTTCCTCACAGGTATAACAGCTCTGCGGTGACGACCAGAGGGCTTTTCCAAACCTGAGCACAGATCACAGAAACACCAATAAAACATGCATATCTGTTATAGAAACAAAGCTCTGAATCCTGTGTGTTTTGTACTGATATCCAAAATATAAATGTAGCAGAAACGTTCGAGTTTAAGTATTTCTTTGGTTGAACTTGAGCCGCTAGTGAAGAGTAAGAAGACTTTAACAGCTTTAAAGCTTCTTCCATAAAAACAAAATAAGAAAGGAAGAAATAAAAGTGGAGACAGGGTCAATGAAGGACATAAGAACTGTGAGCACCAGGAGTAAAAGTGAAAAATAATAGAAATAAAAAAGCAAACAAATAAAAAAACAGATGATTTGACCCTAAACGTGTTAAACGCCCCTTCTGAGAAGAGAAAACACGCACTTACTCGGGCTTGAGTGTCCATTAATGGGCCCATTGTTCTGCTTGTCTTATCAGATTTCATTAACTTTAGGTTTTAAGGTGGTAAAGTTGTGCTCAGGGACAGGAAGGCTCACAAAGCTTCCTATTGATGAAATTCTAAGAAAAAGTCTATTAATCATGATCCTTTCTAAGAATTTCCCCCGAAAGTTAGAATAGTAAATCCTGGTAAAGATAAATGTTATTCCCAAAGCATCCTCGCCCCCAGAAGAGTTCAGGTGGAAACCTGTTAGGAGCAGGTAGGAAGGATTTTAAGAGCTTTGAAACTTTTGTTAAGCAGAGACAGCATGCTGCCAGTGTTTCCTCTCCAAGAGAGCAAACAAAGTATTTGCAGAATCTGATAAAATTTATCTTGTTTAAGCTTTAGAGCAGAGATGTCAAACATAAGGCCTGGGGGCCAGAATGAGCCCAACTGGACAGCTTTGGAAAATGTTAAGGAAGGTATACATTTTGGACTTTTAAGTGTATTTTCACAAGTTTCACAGCTTTGGCTACTGATAAAGACCTTCACCATTCATATAACACCAAAATATCATGTTTAGAGACAAACAATAAAATTCCAGAAAAACTCCCCTTTTTTCCACGATTTACTACAGAAATCTGAGCGTTTTCTGTTTGTTTGTCCAAAGAGTCATGCTGATGGATTTCTTTCATTTACTACAGCATGACATTAGAAAAAAGAGACCTCTGTTTGTAATTGTATTTTTTTCCTTATATTAAGTTCATTAATTTCAGGGATTAAATGCATATTATGGTTTTACACTGGCAGAAAGGGGAGTTTCACTGCTCTGTGCCACAAAGTGGACTGTTTGTGTCCTGCAGTGTAAAATGAGCTTGAGCTGCTTCAGAGGCTCGGATTATTATACAACATGAAAAAACGAACTAAATGGACAAAGCTGGTATGTTGATATTTAACATGTAGTGATTAATTCACAACAATAATGTGAAAGAAACCAAGACAGACAGAGTCGGTATCGCACTGGTTATTTAAAATGTCTCAAAAACTTTCAGTATTAAATAAATCAACAGAATATGAAGAAACAACTGTTTAATGTATACATGTACACACTGTGAAAAAGTATTTTTTCACATTAAAATATTTGGTATTAGGCAAATAGTAGATACAAAATAAGGGAAAAAGCTTTCCAATGCTGTTAAATGCTTCAGATTAGATTGTGCACGGTCAGTCTCATTGGCTCTCTCACAGCGCTCACCACGAGAAAGGACAACTGAAAATGTGAAACATGCAAACAGAACAGGAATGATGACTTGGATCTTCCAGAGCCTTTTAACCAGAGTTCCCCTGAAATATAAACTGTTAATCTTAAAGTGCCCAACACTCTGCGTGAGAGCATGGATCAGAGCAGTGGTGGAATGCACCTTAGTACATTTGCTCAAGTACTTCACTGAAGTGCAGTTTTAATGTACTCTGTTTAAGTATTTCTGTGTTATGCTGCTTTCTTTTTCTGCTTCACTCCATTACAAAAATCTAACCTTGAACAGGTGGAGTCTTGCTTCCAGTTTATTCAACAGATATGTTCACTGCATGAAAGTTTTGATAATTGCAGTATGCAGTGTAAACAGAGGTTGGTTTTTTTGGGGGGGGGGGGTTGTTTGTTTGTTTTTCCATAACTTGTGAATAACCATTAACCATTAGATCCTTGTCACTACTTTTGTTCCTTTGTTAGAAGAATTGGCCAATCACACCATCTGAGCGTGTTGAAGATTAAACTCTTGCTCCTTTCCTTGCTCAGAGTTGCTCAAACTTTCCTTAATCCATAAAATCACATTTTAGGCTCAGTTAGAAGCTCTAAGAATGTTTGTTAATCCGGGCCAATCATTTTGTTTTTCTTTGAGAGGTGTTAAACATTACTCGTCTATGGTTTGCACAACTGTTTCCCATCCGTGAGTCTTATCCTTGTTTGAGCTTAACTTGTTATTTCCTAGAAGTCGGACTGTTTCGTTGCACTTTCTTGCCTCGCAAACAGTCTCAGGGTCAGTCCTAATGCCAGATGACCCGGTGCCCTTGTTTAGCTGTGACTGGCTGATGATTTGTGTCTGTGGAGGGAGGAGATGTTTGAACAGATTAATGGACAAAGCTTAACCTGAAGTAATAATGATGGGACTTTTTGTGAGGAGTCAGTCACTTTTTTGAAATGTGTCCTAAATGTATATACCCGAAACCACTGGTGTAGATTTTGTGGGGGTATCTTTACCTTTAAATTGCAAAAGTAAAGACTGTACATTGTCAGCGAGAGTACCATCAACCAGATGATCCCCTATGAGCAGCATTTGGAAAAAGTGTAAAGGAAGAATTCTCTTCTAACAGGAAGACCACCAAGAGAACCAGGAAGAAGCCTTGGAAGGTTGATTGGGGATGAGGGAAATGGAAGGAGACAAAAAAGGAGCATAGAGAGACCACAAATGAGAAACAACTACAGAAGAGATAAGAAAAAAAGTTCATTGTATTAAACAAAGGTATATAAAACATGGGGAGTGAAGGAGAATGACGGTGCATCATGGGAAGTCCACCAGTAGCTTCAGCCTACATCAGCAAGTCTATGGGAATCTGAAAAGTTGAATCCTGATGAAATCTCTCTGGGTGCTCTGGCTTCCTCCCACAGTCCAAAGCGGTTAGTGGGGTTAAGTTAAGTAGTCATTCTAAGCTGGTCATAGGTGTGAATCTCTGTCTGTCCCTCGTGTTAGCCCTACAACAGACTGATGACCTGTGGCAGCTGGGATAGACTCCAGACCTCCTGTGACCCTGAATTGGTTAAGTGAAAGAGGGTGGATGGATAATTTGTTTCAATATATTATTTATATGAATTATATCTATGGACCATCATCATCATTATATAAGTCATTGTACTTTTCATGCTCCAGTCCACTTGGGCACCTGAACTAGAATGATTTGTCTCTTATCTACTTTCAGGAATCTAATTATCCCAGTTGTTAAAGCTAAATAAAGTATTATGAAAGTAAACTCAAGATTGTTTATGTATATTTTCTAATATGATGATTGTCTTTAAAACAAACTAAAAAAAAACAGTGTAAAAAAATTTGTTGGGCTCTGAAAGCATAATCATGTAAAAAACATACAAAAAATAAAAGAGAGAAACACCCAGGAACACTCAAAGGAAAGCCAGGTTTATATAATAAACATCAACTCACATAGTAAAGACTTTGCGCCTGCACCTCAGTCTTTATCAGAACATCTTGACACACTGCTATTTCCTGTCAAAACCAGTGATGAGCTGATAGCAAGACTGCAAGTTTAAGTAAACACTGCTCAATTAGCAGTTCCACAGCTCACAGTTCACAACAGCCAACCAATCTTTGATGCTGGTGTTACTCATCTGTATACTCCAGTTTTCAGGATTTCCTCTGCAACTTTTCATCATTCCATTAATATTCAAATGTTAAGCCGCACCTTCCTGTTAAACCAATACAGTCCTTAAAATCAGGGTTACCAGGGTTACCAAGGCAGTCAAAGATCACTCATTAGTTTTGCAAAGTTTAAAAAACGTGTCTGAGTTATGATGAAGTGTTGCCACTAACTCAAAAACCACATCCTAAATAAAGATTAGATGGTCAGGTTGATTTAACTGGTTTCCGTCACTCTGTCTTTGTTTTTATTGTTCGGTGTTCGGTTTCAGCATCAAGAGCTTCGACAGAGAAAGCAGCTGTTGTTCCCCATGCTAATGCTGCTGCTGCTGCCTCGCTTCGTGCGTATCTAGGCCTCTGTGTGAATGTCTCAGTGTGTCACCAGCAGTGATTACAAATGTCATTGTTTAATGCCAACACACACTCACATGCAGCAGAGCGAGAGGGGGTGGTAAAGAGGGAGTTGGTGTCTTTTGCATATATTATTTACGGCAGTGAGCCTTGATGCAACAGAAGAGTAAATTACAGACATTGTGTTTGTGTTTATAGTGATTTTACTGTTTACTTTGCACCTACTGGATGAACTGGCTCCAAAACAGTGCCTCTTGAAGAGGTTTTGCTTTCCTGCGCAACACTGCCAATGAAAAATAAACATGTTTATATGGTTTACAAACTTTATGAGGAGGAACTCTGTTGCTCTACCTCATTTGTCTAAGCGTCGTGTTAGTCTCTTCCTCTTGACTGAAACGCGCTGGAGCGCGTGCCGGAGTTTGGTGCGTAATGGACACCCATCCATCCTTTCTACTCTTGCCTTCTCCTCATTGTTCTCCGTGTTCCTGGCATGCTGGGCTGTCTCCAGAGTCCAGAGAGAGGAGGAGACAAAGCCAGAGATGACAATAAATCGTCTGAGTCACCATCTGAGGGAGAGACAGAGACAGAGGGAGTGAGAACGAGTTCGTGTCCTTTACGCATGTTATGAACACTTTCAGAGACGCTTGTCGTGCGTCCTGGCGCATCCAGTGATCAGAGGTTTCCAAAGTACAGCGGGATAGTAAATGACTGTACTTCAGTTTACCCGCGTTTGGAATTAAATGTGGCAGCTTCCCTGTAGTTTTGGAGCAGGTGCTTTTTCCCGGTAACCGTTTGTCTCTCGGTGCATCACTGACAGAAATGTCGGGTCAGAAACCATCATTGAGGAGCGACGACTCCGCGCAGAGCCGCTTTCAAGTGGATGTGGTAATGGAGGCATCATCTGCAGCGCCCGGTCCGGCTCCCCCTTCTGCTCCGGCATCCACTGATGGATCCAGACCTCCCGAGGAGTCCAAAGGCCGGTTCAGGGTGGTGGGCTTCATAGATCCGGGCGCGATGGACATTGGACTCCCACCTGATGTCTCCCATGAGCCGGACACAGCAAAAAGCGACTCAGTCAGCCTCCATTCAACTGGCACGGGGCACACTCACATCTCTGACTCCCACTCCAACACCTACTACATGAGGACCTTCGGACACAACACTATAGACGCCGTGCCTAACATCGACTTCTATCGGCAGACAGCTGCGCCATTTGGGGAGAAGTTGACCAGACCGTCGCTGTCGGAGCTACACGACGAACTCGATAAAGTAACAAAAACATTTTTCATTGTCTTCGTTATTAAATAATGCTATTAAATTTGTTATTAAAATAGTTCCTCTCAAGTTTCACATCAAACAAGACAAATGCGAGAGTGAAGAAAGAGTTTTATTCACGCTTAACTGCATTTTAAAACATCATTACAAGTACAAGTCAGGCAATTCAGATTTTATTTATCGGGCGAAGTTCAGTTCATCATAAACGCAATTCATGTTAAAATCGTCAACTTTAAAAGGCAGTTTTGACGCAGAGAGTTGAAAGGTTATTTCCCAGATTTAAAAACAGAACTAGCACGTCATGACGCACTTCCCTGTTCACCTGATACAAGTCAGTTCATTTTTCAGTAAACAGAAAAGATTCCCTTCGCTCTTCCCTCTACACAATACTGCTTCTCATGACCCTGCAGGCACCCCCAGCCGCGCTCCCACTCCTTACATACAGTTCAAGGTAACAGACCACCATTGTACAATAACAGTGAGCCAGAACACCAACTGGGCAAAGCACCACCAGGACCTTTAGGCGTGCCTTCATTTAAACAGTGAAAAAACACGAAAATCAGGCATCTCGTAAAGGTGTCGCCCTACTTCCAGTTGTGGTTCTTGTTGAACAAGTTCACTAAAGTACATCCAAAGTTATTGTATTGGTGATGGAATTGGACAGTCTGACACATCTCTCCAAATTCTCCCAGTGACAGTGAAGGCCACGTGAAATGATTTGTGTTATTTATCATCAAGTCCTCTTTGCCTCTGATTCACTCACATTTTTTCGTTTGATTTGTCATAGAAATGAAATGTGTTTTTCTTGATTTCATGCGTCAAAAATCATAAATGTCACTGGTTCTTATTTCTGTAGTTAATAAAAGCTTTAAATTGGATAAACTGCCTTTTATGACTGGGCTCAAAATCAACCCTGATGGACTCTAAGATGCCAAACTGGAGGCACTTTAGTGTGTTTAGTGGAATCCATCAATTGTTCCTTGTATGTGCACATACACAGATATGTAGCCATCTCACAGAATCACCAGCATACACACACACGGACATCAGTTTGTTTGCTTGAGTGAGGCTGTGGATAACTTACCGCTTAGCATTTGTTGCTGTGGAGGTCATGGAAAATGAGTTACACTGCACCTGAAATGATTTCACTTATTATATAACAAAGCCACAGAAAACTGATTCACACACTATCTTTATCCTTATTGTTGTGAAACGCCACCTTTAAACCAAAGATGTAAGTTTCCAACCCAGGTAAGTTTATTTAACTAAACAGTTTTACATTTTCAGAAGTCATATTTCAATTTGAAACCACTTAATAAGCAGATTAATAAATAGTAAAAAGTTTTAAATCAAATATATATTAAAATCAATAAGATAAGACCACATTTAATCACTGCTTTTGTTGATTTTATTTTCTATTTTTTCCTGTTCCACCTATTTCACTTCTACCCAGAGTTTCAGATTTTCTGTTAGGATTACCATTACATAAAACATTTTAAAAAATATATTGATCATTTGACTAAAAAGCTTCTCTCTCACAAAACTAAGACCACTGACTGTCTAATCAGAACTCAAGAGCCGCAAGTTCTCAACTTTAAAGTGCTTGTGATTATCCTGTTGATTGTTAGGCTTCAGCTCTGTTCAGGTTTCTGTTTTCCTGACTTGTCTGGATGTTT
Source organism: Oreochromis aureus (assembly GCF_013358895.1). Classification (NCBI taxonomy): domain Eukaryota; kingdom Metazoa; phylum Chordata; class Actinopteri; order Cichliformes; family Cichlidae; genus Oreochromis; species Oreochromis aureus. Next base: position 6,430,399 of record NC_052953.1, on the reverse strand, counting down.
TTTCCCCCCATCAGGAGCCCTTTGAGGATGGTCTGGCTAATGGAGAAGAACCATCAGCAGCTGAGGAAGCGGCGGCACTGGCAGCGAAGGAGGCCAAAGGAGGAACTGTCAAATTTGGTTGGGTTAAAGGAGTCCTGGTTAGTGTTCATGTCATGAATGAAAGCACAAGGTGCATTCTGCTTCTTCTTGTGGTATTTAAATGTGTTGAACTACTTAAACAAAACTGTAAACAGTAGAATTTCTTCGCACAGAGTGGGCAAGAATGAAGCCCTTTAGTGTCCCATAATTTGACGATCAAATACATAATCTCATCATCTTAAAGTATAAAATGTATTTTCTGTGGTTATATTCCTATCAGGTTTGATCATTTGAGAATAATTCTAGATTTAGGAAATGTAAATGAACTTCAAAGATCCCTACAGACAATGAGACATTCACTCCTTCTCTCTACAGCTACAGTAAGCTAAGCTAAAACATTGCAGAAACTGGTTCTGCATAGAGTCTACACAGTGGTGATCAGGGGTGGAAATGTGCTATTAAGGTCTTGCCTCTCATCTGAATATGACTGCATCAATGAGAATGCGCTGTATAGAAGTATGGAAGCTTGCTTGTCACGTTGCACATGAAAATATTAAGTGGTAGTTTTATAGCCAGCTGGCTACATATAAACTATTTTCCCCATAGGTTGATTGTACTTTGAGCTTGTCATTGAGGTTAGTGCAGAAAGGAAGACAGTAAACTCTGCTCAAAAGCAAACGATGTACCACATAAATATAGCAGCGTCTTTTTCTCAGGTATTTTGGCTTTCTTTTTGGCAGCTGTGATGTTGTCCATCTTTACATTTTAACTAACTTCTGTTTGTGTGTTGCAGATCCGCTGCATGCTGAATATCTGGGGTGTGATGCTCTTCATCAGAATGTCCTGGATTGTGGGACAGGCTGGAATAGGTACAAACAATTAGTCACTTGAGGGAATGTGCGACACCCTTCAACACCCAGTGTTCATATGACGGGCTTACATGCAAACAAACATTGCTTTGGGAGCCATCAGAATATTGAACAGCTTGTTTGCAGAAAGAAGATGAACTGAGAGGCTGAACCAAGATAAATGAGGATTGTTTTGAACTGATTCACGCTATTCATGCATGTGTAAGGAGGGAGGCTGTTTTTAAGGTCTGATTTTGTTCAAGCTACTCTAGTAAAGTCTAAGCATAAAATCACGGAGTCTGAAATGAGCAGAAAAGGTCTCTTTTAAATTTCAGTAGAGATAATAGTATTAAACAGTCCTCCACCCACACAGTAAAACACCTAAATGGAATGTATACTATCTTTAAGTTGTGCATAAAGGTACAGTAGAATTAGAATTTTATGTAATCTTACCTGTGATGATGAACTGAATCTAAAAATAAATAAATAAATAAGCTGGGAGGAAGCCCATTTGGCCCATATGCATTTTTATATTTTGTTTGCAACTGTACTGATTTGAACTTAGATAACATCCTCATGTTATTTTATTGAAGACTGCTGATTTTTGCTCATTTGCCTGTAACTTCAAATATTTTTCATGTTTTTGTAAAACAGGACTGACCATTGCTATCATCTTGATGGCCACTGTGGTCACCACCATCACTGGACTGTCTACATCTGCTATAGCGACCAACGGCTTTGTACGAGGAGGTGAGACCCACATAAGACATTTTATTTTTGCAAAAGGTCTTTAACTTCTAGAATTTCAAAACTAAACCTACAAATGGACTAGAAACTGCTCAAATGTATGACAGCAGCAATAATTTATATCACTTAACATCTGAATGTCATGTCATCCAGGAGGAGCATACTATCTGATCTCCAGAAGTCTGGGGCCTGAATTTGGAGGCTCTATCGGTCTTATCTTCGCCTTCGCCAATGCCGTAGCTGTGGCCATGTATGTCGTAGGCTTTGCAGAGACGGTCGTTGAGTTGCTCAATGTAAGAAATGCTCTGGTGTACTTACGGAAATCTCTCTGTGATATGCGAAAGACTCTCATATCGAATTAACCTGTTAATTGGTTGCAGGACGTTGATGCCTTGATGACTGATGAGCTCAATGACATTCGGATTGTTGGGACTTTGACCATCATCTTGTTGTTGGGAATCTCTGTAGCTGGGATGGAGTGGGAAGCCAAGGTATAATTACAATAATGTCCTAGAAAAAAACGTCAAAACCAAAGGCTTCAGTGAGATTTCAATAAAAGGACATAAATCATTTGTGTCCTTAAAAATGTTGATTATGTATTTCTCATCAAAGCTGCTGAGTTAACTTTGGGATTTGGAGCTTTTAAGAAAAGGTCTGCCAGTGTATGTGTTCATTTCTGAATGCAAATCTGCAATCAAACTAAATATAAATAAAAAAGAACAATTTTTGGTGCGTTAGTGGCATGGCTACAGTATTAAAAACCCCACCCACCGGTCCAGACTGACCTATATCTACAAATACTGAAACAATTCAAATGAAATCTTGCACTCATAAACATGTAACCAAGACATTGCAATCTCATGATGTCTTTCTAGCACCTGAATTAAGCATGTACTTCATTTAGAGGATATAAAATACTGATACAATTGATATCTGGATCGATCCCTCCACCTCTGCCTCTGCCTCTGCATACATTGGTGACTTGAGTGTCTGTACAGACAAAAAGCATACTCCGCTCAGTCATCCCTCATGACACTAATGGAGATAACAATTCAAAAATTAAATATCACCATGTTGTATTTAATATGACTTGACATAAACTCACTAGGAAAGTGTTACTGAGTGCATGAGTCAAGGAGGCTGAGGGAAATCATCCCAAGAAAGCCTTTATAACTGGTTTCCTCCTTGCAGCGAAGGTGACCCCCCTACTGGCCATTAAAAAGAATGCAAGTTTACAGTTTTTCTCAGTTGCTTTGGTGCATTTCTCACAACAGAATTAAACTTTGCACAATAGTTAGTTCAACCTCCACAACATGTAGTCGTTTTGGCACAACCTTGTGGCAGTTTCATGTTCATTTCGTCCAAAGGCAAATGCCTTTGGACATGAAGCAGTTGAGTAAGTACAAATATCTAAAGAATGGTCACTTTTGACTTGCTATTCATCACTATCTCCTTGCTTCTATCATGAATGTCACAATTATTTATACTTGTACCGGCTGAATAGTCATTGTCCATACAACTAATAGTCTTCATGTCATTGCTTGTGTCAGTGCACTCAAAATTGTTGAACATCTTGTCAAACAATTTGTACATCCATTTTGAAAACCCTATTTTTAAGGAGTTTCCATGAAAATCTCCATAAATTACTTTTCTCAGGTGAACCTTATCTCACACTAATGAAAATTGGTGTGTGTTACTCTTACTTGCAACCAATGAAAAGCCTCTTCTACACAGTCATAGGTGAATCGCGTTACAGTATCCCCTACTCTACAAGTATATATATAATGTAAACCAACAGACAGGATTGGCATGAGGTGCATACTGAATCTACAAAAGCTTGTGATGACATCACAGCAGAGTCCTGCAGAGGGTGGATTCGCCACTCCAGGAGATACTTTCCTCGCTGCATTGCGAGGATAACATCTGTTGAGATGTAGATGAAAATATGTGGCCAGACAGACAGGAACGTCTGGATGTGTCAGAATGATTTACTGTACTGTTACATGTGCTGTTTATTGTTCACATTAGTGCACAGCTCTACCAAATGGGTGATTTTATGTTTACATGTATTCTACAGTGAACAAGTGACTGTAGCATATTTTTCTTTTGCACAATTCTGTAGGATTACAAACACTTCTACACAATGGAAATGTGAAACGTACGTATTCAGTGTCTCAGTTACTCCCAAGACTCCCATAACATCTACAGTGACTTCACTGCACATTTCAGATGGCTGTACAGGTAGGCCATAGTGCTGTCGTCAGCATTTTCAGGTGTCACCAATTGTTTTTGCAATGGGAAACACTGAAATTATAAACTGTCATAGTGGAAACATGACAATGCCATTTGACTATCTTGTTCATACAGATGGTGTCAAGACTTTTCATTTTGATGGCACTGGCAGTTTCATTGACATGGATACTTGCTTTTGCGGTATGGATAATCAATTCTGTGCATGTGACGTGCTTTTGCAGGCTATCCACTAGGTTTTGCAGTTTGCACTAATTGTTTTGGGAAATGCACTAACTGCTGTGCAAATGTTGATGGTGTTCTGAGAAACGCACCAAAGCGACTGAGAAAAACTGTAAGATCGTTTGAGATTTTTATCACTTTTCATACCTGGAAGGTACACTCATCTCTTATATAGACAGTTATATAGATGGTAGTTATATAAACACATCAACCAACATTCACGTTGGTAACAGGGTGATTTTAACTGAGAAACTGGAGCAAATCTCTCTTCTTTCTAACTGATATGTTTTCTTCTACTGTCCATCAGGCTCAGATTGTCCTCCTGGTGATTCTGCTGGCAGCCATTGTTAACTTCTTCTTTGGATCCTTCATGCCATCAGAAAGCAAAGAGCCTAAAGGATTTTTCGGATACCACAGTCAGTCTGCATTCTTCACATGGGAATTAGCGTCCTCTAAATTCAGTGTTAGGATTTGTATATGACTTGTATATTCTTCTCTCTTGATTCATTTCTCTTACAGCTGCCATCCTTTTAGAGAACTTTGGTCCAGAATTCAGAGACGGGGAGACGTTTTTCTCCGTATTTGCCATTTTCTTCCCTGCAGCTACTGGAATTCTGGCTGGAGCCAACATCTCTGGAGACCTAACCGTGGGTTTTTCATTTTTGTACATTTACATAAATTCAAGTGATGCATTTCGTCATTTTGGTCATATGTTGTGACAGTATTGCTTTTTAGTTACACAGTAACCAGATCACACAGAGACTTGTGAGAAAAGAAAACTCACCTTCCAAAGTATTTTTTTTACATAGAATCTTTTTTACTAGTTTATAATTTTTGAGTTTAGTTTTTGTTCTTTTTTTTAATGCTCATACTTCTTGCACCTGATGTTTGAGATGTATAACATAATTCATCCTTTCCAATAAATAAAAATGTATCCTATTCTCTCTTTAGGATCCTCAGTCTGCAATCCCTAAAGGCACTCTGTTGGCAATCCTCATCACAGGGCTTACCTATGTCGCTGTCGCCATCTCTGCAGGTAGATACACTTTAACAGTTGTCAACCTGTGATAGATAGATAGATAGATAGATAGATAGATAGATAGATAGATAGATAGATAGATAGATAGATAGATAGATAGATAGATAGATAGATAGATAGATAGATAGATAGATAGATAGATAGATAGATAGATAGATAGATAGATAGATAGATAGATAGATAGATAGATAGATAGATAGATAGATAGATAGATAGATAGATAGACAGATGGATTTAGAAGTAAAGGCTTTGTATATATGTCACTTTACCAATCACTGATCTACATTTGTGTCCTGGTTTTGCCTCCTGCAGGCTCCTGTATTGTGAGAGATGCAACTGGTGACCAGAATGACACAGTGAGCCCCACAGTGAACTGCACCGATGCTGCCTGCACACTCGGCTATGATTTTTCCATCTGTAAGGAGGGAGGCTGTCCGTTTGGCTTGATGAATGACTTCCAGGTAACACTGAAGCAGATGATCTTAACACTACATGTTTTCTTGGTACTTACCGTGTTGGTTGTTCCAAAGATTATGGCGAACATATCACAATTCATAATTCATATCATAATTGTGACAATGACCAGTTTGGAGTTTAAGTATAACTTTGGCATAAAACTGTGTAAAATAAGTTATTTATAAAACCCTGCTTTGATGTGGGGATATTGCAGTTTGTGACACACGTTTCCACACCTGTGGTGAACTGCGCGTTTACTTTATGAACACTGTGATAGGAATTATGAGATCTAATCAATTAAGTGCAAGATGCAAGGTGGTTGAATTATAAACAGGGTGCCATGTTCCACAAACAGTGGGTTAAATCAGAAAGAAGCTGCATTAATAAAAGACAAAACTGTGCTTTTAGGAGGGAGAGAGAAAAGTATATTTTGTTTCTCTTTTGGTTCACGGCTATTAATGACTAAACCCTCATTCATGCTCTATTATATGTGAGTAAATATCAAAGCTGTTACCATCTGTGTAAGTAGATTTTTTTAGCTCCCAGCTGCACATGTGAGACTGTTTAAGTTTTTTATTTGTTTTTATGATGATAATCTTTTATGGATCAAGTGTGCGCACACCACTGGGAAGGATCTTAAGATTAAGTTCAAGTAAATGAGGGTCTGGAGCACCACCTGGTGCAGCATCCTTTCTTCCTCTTGTGGCTAAAGGCAGTTCATTTTGACTCAGCTGGATGTTTGGGCTCTTTGCTTTAATGCTAATCAGATGATTGCTTGGTGACGCTGCTAAAGGTCACAGGCTGAAATGGGTCCGTTTCTTCCTGCTGCTATGAAATATTAAAAGTATTTTATGCTCAACTAGGGTACTGATGATTTCACCCCAGCAGAAAGATGTGACAGGATACAAGCAGAGAAAAAAGTCAAACTTAATTTGTATAGCACCTTCTCATGCAGGTCAGTCAGATTACTGACAAGCTGTTTATAGACTGGAGCAAAACTAATTGTAAAAAGTACAGAAAGTAAAATAAAGTTTCAAGTAGACTACAATTACACTACAATGTAAGAAATAAAATAAAATGAGATTAAATAATGTAACGCTGGATAAATTGGACTAAAAAGGAGAACATCACAGATGAGTACACATAAACAAATACAGTTAAACTGTAGTAAGTAAAGTAGAAAACATTAGTAAAGTAAGTGATGTCTAAAGTATACCCAAGCCAGAATAGAACTGTTTTAAATTTACATCTAAAAATTTAGTTCAGTTTTATTTTGCATAGCGCCAACTCACAACAAGAGTTTTTGTTTTTTATATATAATAAAGAACCTACAAAAGAGAAAACACCAAGAGTCAAATGACCTCTATGAGCTGCACATGGCAACAGTTGGAAGGAAGAACACACTTTTAACAGGAAGAGTCCTCCAGCAGAAACAGACTCAGGGAGGGGGAGCAATGTGCCAGGACTGGTTAGGGTCATGGCATGACTGGAAAGCGAAGTAAGAAAAGGAGAGCATAGAAAGAAATGATGAGGAAAATGTGTGTTAGAGTCGCAGCAAGTTGGGTGAGGTGACCAGGATGGCATCACGATATGGAAATTGATGCTTTCAGCTGATATTAAGACACATTAAGAGGTATTTATTGTTTACTTCAGTCAAAAATGCCAGACAAGCCTAGGAATTTGTATTACATAAAGTGGGTCGCACACAGGCAGTTTGACGTGAATTGAATCACCCACTTCTATTGTTTCCAGTGGAAGCCTACACAGTGGCGTCAGTGCTGTGTCAGGATGCAAAACTGTCCTATTTCCTGTCGTCCACACACCTCCACAAAAACAGCTGTTTAATCAGACTGACAGCGTTTTTACACATAAATTGTGTGAGCAGTGGGTACTGCTCGAAGGCACGCTGATAAAGACGAAGACACAGAGACACAGGTGAAAGTAGCCCAGACAAGTGAAGACTGAAAGGCATAAGAAGAAAGACACAAGTAAAGACTAACTATACACTCAGCAGGACAAGATTGACACTACACACAGTAAAGAAGAGCATACAGACCGGGAAACACCAGGAGACAAAAAAACAATAATTAAAATTAAAATAAAAAAACAAATATCACTACAGTCCAACCTCTGTGAAAATCAGGAACCAAAGCTCTCAGAAGCATAAAGCAACAATCCAAATTCAACAAACTATGATAAATGTATTACTTTTCTTGACTGAGCAATATGATGGCATATATGGCAAGACAACTGAAATCTCTGTATTCTTTTTATGTGGACCAAACTGTATCTGAGAGGACGTTTTGAGACGTGCAACAATCTGATCCAAGATATTTTCATTTTATGGATTCATTTAAATGTCAATAAACTGCACGTTGGGACCTGTCTGACACCCTGCACAGGCACTGGGTGCACATTTCTGCTGTTATTATAACTCGTGGATATAAGTTATACTTAAAAAATGCTACTTAACACGCGTGTGAATGAGCAAGACTGCTGCTCTGACCCTCTTCCACTGCATGTGCACGTAATGTAGATGGCTGGGGTGTGTGTGTGTGTCTGTGTGTGTGTGTGTGTGTGTGTGTGTGTGTGTGTGTGTGTGTGTGTGTGTGTGTGTGTGAACAAGAGAGAGAGAGAGAGAGAGAGACGAAGCTGTTCTCAAACAAAGTGCAAAGTGCAGCAGAGATAATAGCCACTGTTGTTTTGAGTCACAAGGTTCTCGTGGCTCAGTGCTGAATGAGAGCATTGACAACATCCACCTACACACACACACATACACACGCACACACAGAGCTCACTGACACTGATAGCGCTGACATGTTGCAGCACTACAGACCGAAGCAGCTGCTCGAGTTTGATTATTACTGTTGTTGAAGAAGAAAAGCAGATCTGAATGAATCTCATCATCTTTAACCCTATAATGCCCTTTGTATCATATTTGCTACATGAGTTTCTGAGACCTCTCTCTCATCAACATGATCAATACTTGCCATAATTTTAAAATGTTATGGACAAAACTCTTTTTTTTGTCTAAAATTAACATTGTCGATAACAAAAAGTTGCCAAAAACACCCAATGTATCAAATGCGACACAAAAATATATAATAAATATATAATAAAAATATATCATACACAACATGATAGCAAAAAAAATGTGGATTTTGTTATAAGGGTTAATAAACATCTCAGTTCCAAAAAATCTGAATTTTCTGGCGATTTTTTGGATGGGTTTGGTCTTAGACATCATACATTGATCGCAGGTGTCTGTAGAGCTGTCCTCCTTCCTTCACTTCCATCAGATATGAAAATATTATCTCTTGAAGTGATTTATCGGCTCTTTAGGAACAAACTCAGTTGAATGGGTGATGTTTTTGCACCAAATATCTACGCCACTGCTTCATAATGATGCGCCTCGTCTCAGTGAGTTGAGTCGGTCCTGCATCAGAATACGCTTTTAAAATCTAAGAGTTGCTTTCTCATGTGCAAAATTGTTCATCTGGATTGTGATTTTCACCAAAAACACACAAAAAACGTTCAGGACCTCCTACCCAACCCTGTAAGAACAAGCTGTTTTCAGCAGTTTTTAGCTAAATTTTGATATCAGGACCATCTTCTAACCATGATTTCATATGTATTAAATAAAATTTCTAATAAAGTCATATCTGAACACAATGGGTGTGAAATTTAAAAACAACATTGGCATTCAGATACGCTAAAAGAAAACTGTCACAAGTTAAAGGCAACAAAGTAACAAAACGCAAAATGAGCATCCACTGACTCTGAGATCTTCTGTGAGGGGTCAGCTATGCCTGGGAAAAAAATATCTGCAGCCTATAACTTGGAAAACGTTACATCATGCAGGTACGAGTGCTTTCATTAACTATAATATTTGTGCTAAAATGCTGGGAAGATTTTTCAAATGTGTTTGATTTTATATGAAAGTAACTACGATTCAGGGACAGTTGTGTCATTTTGCCGAGCACATCTGTCACAACCTCTGTCCCAGACACAACAATAAACACCAATATTATCAGAGTAGAAAAAGCAATATTCAAACTGTAATATCAGGCTGTATAAGCAAATGTTTATAAGAATGTAAACAGAACCAGGACTGAGATCGCAGCTTGGTGCAAAAGTGCAGTGACAGTAACATTGTGGCTTGTGGCAAAAACTCACAAAAAACAGTCAATGGAAATATTTTTAAAATGCTTCAATTTGTGCTTCATTTCAGTTTAGATTAAGCTTGAGTACTGTATGTGTTGTGCTCTGCAACCATCGAAAAATGACAGAACATACATTTTAATAACAAATATTTAAATCCTCTGACAAAAGCCTCAGTACTGAACAGAGTAAATTTAGAAGCAAATTTACAGAAAACACCTCTGTGGAAATGGCACACGAGTGACATAAACAGAATAAACACACTCACACAGGCGGATTATTGAATGGAAAAATGGCAGAAATGTAGGTCACTGCACACCATCAATTATCTACAATAAAATCAGAGACTTTAAAAACTCAAACTCCACTAACATTGGCCAATGTATATAATCTATCTTTCAAAATACCTGAATCATGTGACTTTTGATATACTCTGGATGTTTATTGGTCAGTGTGACCTTAAAAGATGCTCCTATGTCGTACAGGTTATGAGTCTGGTGTCGGCCTTCGGTCCTCTGATCACCGCAGGGATTTTCTCAGCCACTCTGTCGTCAGCTCTGGCCTCGCTCGTCAGTGCACCCAAAGTCTTCCAGGTCAGAACCATAAAGCTCCAATTTATTTCTGTTTCAGCTGTTCTCTGACTTATTTCCTCATCTGCCTTCTCCTGACTGTTTCAAAGTTGCTTGACGAACAGTCAACATGCCAACATTACTCCTATATCTATTAAACTGGGTGATTTCAAAGTTAACAAAAGCTGTGTTTATTCCAGGCTCTCTGTAAGGACAACATCTATCCTGGACTTGGTATGTTTGCAAAGGGTTATGGAAGGAACAATGAGCCACTCCGTGGTTACGTTCTGACCTTCTGCATCGGTCTTGCCTTCATCCTGATTGGTAAGCTGTTTAAGTAAATCTTCAGCTGCTGCATAAGAAACATAAAGAATAAAAATATCTACAAATAAATGTTAAACCTGTCTTTTGTCCACTAGCGGATTTGAACATCATTGCTCCAATCATCTCCAACTTCTTCCTGGCCTCATATGCTCTCATCAACTTCTCAGTTTTCCATGCCTCCCTGGCCAGCTCTCCAGGTAATCACTGGAACTGAAAAGGAACTATGACTAGATTGTAGATTATATGAAAATTACCATGGGGTTATGCTGGTATTTCTGAAAGTTTTCCTTCCTATCTTCCTTGTCTCGACTCATCTCTCAATGGCATTTTAGCTAGTATACAAATTGGTGAATGATGTTTATAGTAGAAAAAGTCCTTTGTTGTTATCTTTTTTCACTGGACTAAACATCATTTCTATTAAAAACATCAAAAGAAATCCTTCTGTTGGACCTGTTAACATCTGATCTACTCTGACCCCTTCACTTCAGGGTGGCGCCCCAGCTTCAAATACTACAACATGTGGGTATCTCTTGCGGGGGCGATCCTGTGCTGCGTGGTGATGTTTGTCATTAACTGGTGGGCGGCCCTCGTTACGCTGCTCATTGTCCTCGCGCTCTACATCTACGTCAGTTACAAGAAACCCGGTAAGAAGACAATGGCAACACATTTTATCCTTTCCAAACTTCTAACAACAACCTGCTCGCCAATATGAAGCTCTGGGTCAGGTACTTCCAGCTGATTTCATGTGGCAGCATTTAGTGGCTGTTTCATCAATGGCTACTAAATGCTCGGTGTCACCAAAGAACTTCTAAATACTCAACACCTCCCATTCTCTGGATGTCCGACTTCTTGCGAGAATGAATGCACTGGTGTCATCCTCAAGTCACTGGGAAATTAAATAAAAATGGAGCAACTGCAGCAAAAAATAACAAATAAATAAATAAATAAAAATGCTTGAAAACAAACCCCTCTATGTGGCTTTTTAATAGAGATAGAGTGGTACTGATACCTGAGCTCAGGACAGCTGACATATTTAATGTATGTAACTCTTAGTTGTGCCCATTCTTTACTTGAGTGTTTCCATGTTTATCTACTTTAAACTTTTGCTCCAGTAGGAATTTTTTGGCTTATTAATCAATATGTTGGAGTTTTCCCAACATTTTAAAAGAGATTTCTGTGTGTTAATTAAAACAGTCCAATGAACAGAATAATAATCATAATCTTTATATCTGAAAGTTTTCTTGCCTAATTCAGTTTTGACTCTGTATACGTTCTGCATCTTGGCTTTTATGAGCTACCTGAGGAATTCAAGTAGCTCGTGAAAAACAAACTAAATATAATTACTTAATAAACTGTGATGTATTATTTAAAACATATAATGCAAAGCAGGTAACATTAGTCCCACCTGCATGACCTGCAACAATACTTACTGTATTAACATATTAATATTGCATATACTGCATTACGTGCTTTTACTTTCTTTAATGTTTATCTTGCAAATATTTTTGTATTATGAGTTCACATTTTATATGCTGCAATTATGATAATGACCATGATGACGATGATGATGATTATCATTATTACATTGTGGACAATTGAACTCCATGAGCTGACCAATCTACTCAAATTCAAACTGCTGTTTCCTCTAGATGTGAACTGGGGTTCATCCACTCAGGCTCTGATCTACAACCAGGCTCTGACTCACTGCCTGAACCTCACTGGAGTCGAGGACCACGTTAAAAACTTCAGGTCAGCATGAAGCTTTGAGCGGAGCTGAACTCATGGACTAAAAATGACTTAAGTGAAACCAAACCTTACCTCTAACTCTAGACATGCTGACCTGGTAGATGTTACGAGGTTAACTCTCGGCACTCGTTACCAACACAAAGTAACAGTCGAAACTTGGCTCTGAATTTAAATGATCAAAATTTAATCCAATTTAAAAAGTAATTATTTAAACCAAAATAACCTAACTTCTTGTTTTAAAACTACCTAAACTTGACCTTCTGTATAAAATGTATATTGACAGGCCGCAGTGTTTGGTGTTGGCGGGTTATCCAAACGCTCGTCCGGCTCTGCTTCAGTTGGTGAATTCTTTCACCAAGAACGTCAGCCTCATGGTCTGCAGTCACGTCAGAACTGTACGTACCAAATGTCGTCTGTTAGGTCTGCATTTTACGCTTTCTTTCACATGGCTGAAACATTTCGTGCTTCATCTCCTCCCACTCCAGGTGTCCCGTCGGTCGAACTTTAGGGAGCTGTATCAGGATTATGCCCGCTGTCAGCGCTACCTCAACAAAAAACGCATCAAGGCTTTTTATGCTCCTGTTTTTTCAGACAACTTGAGGCACGGAGCTCAGTTACTCCTGCAGGTACAGAAGGAGGCTTCTTTTTGCACCCTTCATCCTATATTAAAGTCACCATCTACAAATATGTGTTTCCTCCCCATGCTAGGCTGTTGGTTTAGGTCGTCTGAAACCCAACACACTGGTCATGGGTTTCAAGAACAACTGGAGTGATGGAAACATGAGAGATGTGGAGAATTACATCAACACTATACAGTAAGGGCTAATGCGCCTTTTTAAAGATCTACCAACAGCCAATTTTACAATCATACTGTTTTTTGTAGTGCTGTCAGCGTTAATCTCGTTAAAATGACGTTAACGCCATAACCGCATTAACGCGGCGAATCTCCGTTAGCGAGTTAGCACGGATCGCCCCCTGGTGGGGCTGCACGGCCTCAACGCGTTAGCTCGTTAACGCGTTTGTGCCATCCAGCCCCACGCACTGGGTGATCAGCACTAGTTTTTGTTTTTGTTTTGTTTTTTCGGTGGGAGCAAAAACATAATTATATTTTGGGATCCTTCTCATTTTCGAGGCAAGCATCAACAGGATTTTAAATATAAAGAGTCACAGAGGGCCAAGAACAAGGCATGAAAATATCACAGATTTTTCATGTAGGCTCTCTCTTTCAGATCGTAATGTTAAAAGTTAAGGTTAAAAAAATGGACTAATCTTTGTCTTTCATGCAATTTTGCAGCTGAGGTTCTGCATCACACTTGGAGTCATTTTTGTATAGCGTTTTATTTATTTATTTATTTTTAATTTTAGTGATGCCTTCGACCTTCTGTTTGGTGTGGTAATCCTGCGGCTGCAGGAGGGACTTGATATTTCTCACATCCAGGGACAAGGTACGTCTGTCTTTTTCTTTATATCCATCACTTTGTCTACCTTCTGTTTATACTGTGCTTGTATCCCTGCAGACGAACTGCTGTCATCCCATGAGAAGCCTCCAGTCATCACTAAGGATGTGTTGATTTCTGTCGTTCCGGCTAAAGACTCCGATTCTGACTCCTGTCCTTCAAAAACCACCAGCAACCAGAGCAGCCCGCTCATCACGAGAGGTAAACAGTGAGGAAGAATTAAAATTATACCTCAGCTTAGCCGATTACTCTAATGTTTATTTTTCATACAACTCTCACTGTCACTGAACTTGTTGTTCTTATATTTTATTCAAGTATTTCCATTTTAATCTATTTCAACTTCTGCTTCAGTACTTTTAGAAGGCAGCTCATCGTTAGCAGTGAACAAAAAAGGAAGAAATTAAATTGATCTCTTTTTCTTATCAGCCATGTGCTATGGAAATTATTTAAAATCAGCAGTGATTGAAATTGGCTGACTTCTAGCCCAAAAAACATCTGGCACAATCCCTGCACAGTCTCACGGCTAAGCTTGTGAAATATTCCACTGATTTATGTTTCTAGCATTTTTCTAGCAGCTGGTGATACAGCCCAGGAGCTTTTGTGTTTCTTTGACCTTACCTTGTCTCATACCGTGCTCCTCCATGTGACGTCGCCTACCAGAGACCAAGTCTCCTCTGAGCCTGACCGACCAGCGTCTGTTGGAGAGCAGCCAGCAGTTTAAGAAGAAACAGGGCAAAGGAACCATTGATGTGTGGTGGCTCTTTGATGATGGAGGTTAGTGTTCTCATTCTTATATGTAAATAAAAACATATTTGATGAACAGGCTTTGGGTTCCATGATTCTGTCATGCCATTGACACTGTCATAAAAAGTAAGGTGAAAAATTCATAAGCTTAAAAAACCCATTCAAATCTGTGGTTCCCTGATCTATACTGGAAAACAGATTTTTGTTCAGTGGGGTTTTTTAATGACCCGTATGATCTCTGATCTAAGCTCGTGTGTTGGTTTGCAGGCCTGACTCTGCTGATTCCCTACTTGCTGACCAACAGGAGTAAGTGGGGCGACTGCAGGATCCGCGTGTTCATCGGCGGAAAGATCAACCGCATCGACCACGACCGCCGAGCGTGAGTCAACAGCTGCTTATCTTTACTACGAACTTGACTTTATATCCACATACATTTAATTTATTATTGTGTTATTGTTTTTATGTCACGTTAGGATGGCCACACTGCTCAGCAGGTTCAGAATCGACTTCTCTGACATAAACGTCCTCGGTGACATCAACACCAAACCCAAGAAACACAAGTAAGGCCTCTGAAACTTCCTGAGCTCAGCAGCTTTGATCACTATGGATTTTCTCTATTGTGTTTTTAATGTCTTTAGCATCTGTGTTACTTGCGTAAATTGCTTACAAAGTGTTATAAAGCCAAAGTCAAAAGGTGAATGATTTGTTCATGAATTCTTCTTTTTTTAATATATCGATTATTTGATGACTGTGAAAGTCAACATGTAGAAAGTTTGTAATATTAAAAATTGAAGTGCTTTGAAATATTTTTTAAATGTTATTTTAGAATGAAGCATCATGTGGAGAGGATGAAACTGATAGTGCTGCTCTAAAAACCTAATGAATGTGTTACTTTACAGTAAGCTGACCTTTAAGGAGCTGATCGAGCCGTACAGGCTGAAGGAAGACGACATGGAGCAGGAGGCTGCTGAGAGGCTGAAGGCCCAGGAGCCCTGGAGGATCACTGACAACGAACTGGAGCTGTACAAGGCCAAGGTCTGTCCTCATGTTGCAGACACACTTAGACCAATCACAGTGCTCTCTTCAAGTGGTTCATGTAAATATACTGTGTGTTACTTTCAGACCAATCGTCAGATCAGGCTGAACGAGCTGCTGAAGGAACACTCCAGCACTGCCAAACTCATCGTCATGTAAGAACTTTGTAATAACTTTTTCATCATTTGTTTTAATTTACTGACAAACTAGCATTTACAAAAACCTGGTTAATATGAGCACACAGCTGTCTGTGTTGAACTGGTGACTTGTCCAGTGTGGACCCTGCCTTTCGCCTTGTATCGGTTGGGATATGTTAAAGCATTCCCAGCATCCCTAAGTTAGATAAGTGGTTATGAAGCTGGAAAGCTACCAGTGTCAATCATTAATTGACAAAATAATGCATGACAAGAAAATCCCTTCGTGAATGGACACTGCTTTCTGCAAAAATGAAATAAAACCATAAGACAGTTAGTGGGACGATTTAATTAAAAAAATTAATTAAAAATAAAATTCTTAGAACTATGAAAAAGAACACCAGTGAACTTATAAAAGCCTTGGACATTTAGCAGATACACCAGGGGGATGGAAGAAGAACAATCTCCAGGAGAAAGGCATAAAGTTCCAAGTTCAACCATAAAGAGAAGGCGCCAATGAAAGAAAAAAGAGAGGATTTACCACAACCATTCATCAAACTCAAGAACAACAAGGCCAAGTTAAACTTCACCAAAACACCTCTAAAAAAGCTCCAGCAGTTCTGAAGCAGCATTCTGTCTGTTCACGTCAACCTGTAACAAAGTGACAACAGTGTGGAGAAGTCCTGGAACCATTCGTGATCTGAAGCATACGACATCATCTGCAGCAGACATGGTGTGACGGATGGGCATGCATGGCTTCCAGCACGACCTGGCCACGTGTGCAGCAGATTGTGAAACATGTTTCGTCACAGTATTAAAAACTGCATTTTATATATGACTGTGTTAACTTGTCCAATTACACTGGAACCCAAAAAACAGTTATCCCGCAGATTCAAAGTTGGGAAAGTTTGACTATATCTTAAACTTTCATACTGAAGAAATCTTAAAATGCTGATGACACTCAGGGAACTTCAGAAGCATTAAAATGGAGGACCCATAAAGCTCTGAGCTCCATAATTCATAGTTAATATTTTATAAGCTGCTTAAAGCTAATTCAGTGAAGTTAATGGAAAAACAAGCAAATATAGAGTTAAAATAGTGAGACATGGAGTGTAACTCATCGTAGCTGTTACATATAAAGTAAATTAGACTTCTCACATTGAATTTAACATGTCAAAATAATTTGACCTTTAAGCTTACATTAACTGCTCATAACTCATAATTACAAGATCATGCAGTCTTCTTTAGCTTTCTAATGCTGCTCTAGGTTTGATTTTGATATGTATAAATATCATAAAAATTGAATTTTTCTTTCTCTATCTGTGTGTCTAGGAGCATGCCTTTGGCAAGAAAGGGCACAGTGTCGAGCGCCCTCTACATGTGCTGGCTGGAAACTCTGTCCAAAGGCCTCCCACCACTGCTGCTGGTGCGAGGAAACCACCAGAGCGTCCTCACCTTTTACTCCTAACGCACACAGACACACACACACACACACACACACAGAGTCATATACCTACTCTGCTCACGCACAAACATACAGTGTGTTTTGCTCTCCATATTTATTACAGTATGAGAAAGCCTCCATCTGCACCAAAACAGAAACGTCGTGATGGTTTAAGCTTGTGAAACTGTTCAGCTGTGAAGGAAAAAATGATTAGACTAATTTTTTTTTTCCATTTGTCTTAAATCGATTGTTTTTAACATGTTAATTAAACCCGGTCAACATTTAGATTTGACACTAACACTAACAGGTTGCTTGTTCCGTTTCCTCTGTGAGTTTTATGTGAATGAGAGTAACTACAGGTAAATTCGAGTAAAAGTTTATTTATAAGGATAAAAGTTTGGATTTGAGAATGTAAGTTTCTGTGATTATAAAATGACGTTTGTATGTTTTTTTTCCCCACTGTGTTCACAAAGGGAGAGGCTCCGTCTTTGTTAACTTTATTTTGTACTTTATTTTAATAAAGGATTAACTAAAACATATGCTTTATTCAAGTTTGGTTTTCGTCAGCTTTATTCCTGTTCCTGCATTAGTGAAGTACTTAAAGTCAAAATCAGAATATAATCTCATCCTCAGCAACTTTAATCTGATGACACAATTCTTCAGTGAAGGGCTGAAAAAAACAATTAACATAAACTCTTTTTTTATTTATATAAACTCGGTTAGATAGTGGTATTATAAGAGGTATAGTAGAACAATGCATAACATATATACTCACTAGCCACTTTATTAAGTATACCTTAGTATAGTTGGACCAGCTTTCAACTTCAGAACGATCTTCATTTTCGTGACATAGATTTAACAAGATGATGAAAACAATCCTCAGAGAATTTTGTCCATGTTGACATGATCGCTTCAGATTTGTCAGCTGCACATCCATGATTAGAATATCCTGTTCCAGCCATCAGAAGAGAAGTATACTGTGGTTTGGCCCAACCATGTGAATGTTGCAGCAGAAATGAAGACTTATCAGACTAGGCAACATTGTTTTTAATCTTTCATTGCCAAGTTTTGTTAATACCATTTTAATTATAGCTTCAGTTTTCTGTTCTGGAAGCAGCACGTTGTGTTGTGTATTCAGAGATGCTCTTCTGCATAACTTCTGTTGTAATGACTGGTTACTTAAATTATTGTTTCCTTCCTATTTTCACACAGAAAATTGATGGTTACTTTCTGATGATTACGTGGGAACCTTTCTGTTTCTAAAAAGTCAAATCAGTCTCTCTGACACCAGCAACCATGCAATGTTCAAACTCATTTTAATTACCTTTCAGTGAGATTCTGATGCTCAGTTTGAACTTCAAAGGGTCAACTTAACATTGGCATTATGCCTAATTGCAATAGTTTTCTTCTATGTAATAATTAGAGGACTCAGTTAGCAGTAATACTCAATATAGTGGCAGGTGAGAGCATATAGGAGGAAGCAATTTTACTATGTAAAGAACTTTAACATAGCTTCATTCTTGTATGAGAAGCCTTTATAAGTCGGAAATACTACAGCGCCGGGAGGACCTGAAGGCAGCACCACCCATAATCAGCGTGGTTGTTGCTCTTGAACGCACCTCGTAACATTTTCTCCAACAACAGGAGACGGAGGGGAAGTGGACGCCAAGCGAAAGGCAAGAGATGACGCTTTAATAATCTTTCACATGAAACTCAAAGTGAAATGTGAAGTTTGGTCTCCTTTAAACGAAGCTTAAACGGCGAAAGTCGCTCCTGTTCGTTCTTGTTTTCGTTTCCTGAACTGTTAGTGAGACAGAGCCGGTATTCAGAGGCCTTTTAAAACCACATGACAAACAAATATTGTGTCCAAGCTTAATCTTCAACACTGTGGGATTTATAAAAGCACACCTGCAATTCAAGGTGGTTCCTGTAAGTTCATTTCGCAACCATTGCTGAGGTCAAAGGGTTCAGTGATTGACAGCTCGATGCGCTAATGAGACAGGGAGGATTAATTAAAGGCACAGTGTAGAATTGACGCTGTAGGATTATTTACTTATTTATTTTGCTAAATTATAATTGCATTACTTTATGTATTTGCTATTTTTATTGTTTTCAGAAAATTACAACATTTGATCAAAAAAAAATAATTTGTCAGGCACTTTTTTCAAAATCACTAATTTGAAATAGTTAAAAATATTTTAAAATTAAGTGCAGCTGTCAAGTGAATGCGATTAAAAAATATTTTGACTTGATGTCTAAATCTTAAAGAGCACAGCGATGTCAACTGAAGTGAACAAGGGTCAAGCTGTTCTTTACAGTAATACCGGTGAGTGCCACAAGATGGCACAATTAGTTACCGTAACTTGGCAAATTATTCAAATGTTCTTGGGTCTAACTGTTAGTAAAACAAGAGCAAAATGTATTTGTTTTCCGTATTTTAGTCGTTCTCTGGATGTTGTATCAAACCACTCAATAGATGGAATAGAAAAAATAGCATTCTAGTGACATGTTGGTATTTATTTGGGTCAGTTTTACTGTTGTACTTTGTTTTTTCAGCATTTTAAACTGAGCTATATTTTAAGGTTGTTAAACCCAAATTCCCATTTCTTTACATTAATCATCAATCAATTAGGGCTCGGATGACGATAGAAAAACGTCTATCGTTTCATTTTACGCTATCGTTTGTTTCGTGGTGTCGCAAAATAAACTGTTTACGGCAATATTTTTTCATTATTTTGATGGTCACTGTAGTGGCTATATTAATTTCCTAAAGTTCTCTCTTTCTCTTATATTTAATATAACCACACTACAGACGGACAAGCGCTTGTTTTTATGCGTTGTCGTTAGCAACAACGACGGTAAAACCACCTCGTGTCCGCTTGTTTATTTTCCACATAAACCTTTCACAATAAAGCTCAAGATCCTGTTGAGACTTTTCAAAATAAACTGAATCACGTGAAAGATGCAGAGTATTTACGGATGAGAAGCAAAAAAGAGCCTTCAGGTGCTAAAAAAATAAACCTTAGACTCAAACATTAGAACAGGCTTTTCCCCGCAGCACGCCGTGTAATAAATACTCACAAAGAAAACCGCGGCCATTACAACCTATGTCTAAAAATGTATCGTTTCATGCATCAGTTAAAACACTGGACTCCAGGTAGGCGACGCCCAGCTGGAAACACTTCACGCAAGTCGAGCTGCCCGACATTCACAGAATTTACAGAAAATGTTACATTTTTGTGATTTATATCGTTATCGGACGATAGATGTCTTAATATCGGGATATGAGATTTTGGTCATATCGCACAGCCCTACAATCAATTATTCAAAACTTTTTACCTTTTTATCTCTGATTGTTTTAGCTCTTAAACCAATACTTTTAAAATAACATTTCACTTTCATTTTTTAGCATTTATTTGTAGCTAGCTGCTTCATCTGTTCATAATATCTCCTCTGACATTTTGCCAGATCATATATTAGCACAGGTTACATTGTCTTTGTCTCTGGATCCAGGATGACGAGCTATCAACTGAGCGCGAAGGAGGACATGGTGGAGAAGTTTCTGGATGCTGCAGCAAGAGGAGATATGTCCCAGGTGTCAATATTGCTGTCCCACGTGCCCTCGCTCATCAACCAGACAGGATACAGCGGCTGGACCGCGCTAATGCTTGCAGCTCGCAATGGACATTCTCATGTGGTGGAGAAGCTGCTGTCACATGGGTACATCACTGCATTTCTCTTAATTTGTAATGTTATTAATGTACCATTTGTTAAGTGAACAATACTAAAGAGAGATATTGTGGAATATTTTTTCAAAGCTGCACTAATAATTTTTAGTATTTAGGGCAGGGGTCGGCAACCCTGGGCACGCGTGCCACAGCTGGCACGCGAAGGGTTAACTGATGGCACGCTCGGTGGGCCGATGATTTTTTTTTTTTTTTTTTTTAGCGGTATAAACAATGAAAGGTGGTGGATTGGCCAGATTCTGGCGGTGTGTAAAAAATAACTCAGTTGTTTGGTGGTGACTATGGCGTAGCTTCCACTGATTCAGTAACATTAGCAAGTGGTGGAGGCCAGCAGGTGGATGAGGAAAGGGGAGGCAGGAGGAGCAGAGACCCGAGGCAGCACCGGTCAGAGTGTCAGGTGAACTAAACTTCAGGTAAGAAGTTATGACCTGCAGTCTGTCCGGGTCAGATATAAACCAAGTTTAGGTGGAGTTTATTATCGTTGTGCTGACTTTTCACAGTCAGTTACAATAACTCGTGCTGCGTGCTAGCTAGCATGACGGAGTTTTCATCAGCATTGTTGTAGTGAACTTTATTTTATTCATAAGGTTAGTTAGTAGAGTTGCCAACCGTCCCATAAAAAGCGGAATCGCCTCGTATTCAGAGAAAATATTACGCGTTTCGTGTTGAGCTGAAAAGGAACGCAGTTTGTCCCGGACTTCAGCTACAATGGAAAAAGACACAAAGCTGGAGTTAATCTGTCGTTACGCTGCACAGCTGCCTCTTCTTCTCTCATTCTCTCCCTCTCCTGTTGCTACTTCAATCATGAAACTGATCAATGATCAGCTGATCGGCTTTTCTGGCGCAAGTCCGTCTCTCTTGTTTGAGGGGGACGTTGTTAGCTTTCCACATTCCGACACTTCAAAAGCTTCAGGAGCTTTCCGCTCAGCGCAGCATCAGCACCACGGAGATACACGGATACATCCGTAGACTCGAGACAGAATTCCCAATGCGTTTTTGGGACTTTCAGGTGTATGGACCA
Organism: Oreochromis aureus; assembly: GCF_013358895.1. Lineage (NCBI taxonomy): Eukaryota > Metazoa > Chordata > Actinopteri > Cichliformes > Cichlidae > Oreochromis > Oreochromis aureus. Next base: position 6,408,378 of record NC_052953.1, on the reverse strand, counting down.
ATGTTTTATTTTCTGATCAAACCAGAAATCTTTAATGAGCAGCTAGATTTGTCTCGCGTTAACTGGCTGAGTTAATGCCAGTTAATGCAACATCGAAGCAGCTGGAATCTACAGCTGTGTGTGTTCATGGAGCTGCATTTTCACCTGCTGGACATCACTACCTGACAAGTTTAACTGTCTTCAGAACATTGCTGAGGCCTTATTGACAGTATTGGGCTCTACATATCTGTGTGAGCAGATTTTCTCTCACATGAAGAGTGTCCTCGCTTAGCCGCTCGGAGACCTGTGTCTCTGAGTGGGAGACCAGAGATCACATTAACATGTGTATCCCTGTATTAACAAACATGCCATATTGGCCCAGTTTATTTTACTTATCATTGTTGTGAGGAGACCATAAATAGCATTTGTATTTTCTGTTGTACAGTTCATTTGCTGTCATGGAGTTCTTGTTATTGATAAAAGTGTCTTTTTTTTGTTTCAAATAGCTGATAACTATTTGCTGATAGCTGCCAACATCTGTGAACAAATATAATTCTATAAAGTGGTTCTATATAGTGTGTAACTGTTAATATAGAGTGTTATTAAATTTATTGCTAATGCAATCATATGGCACACTGACCTCACAGGAAATTTTAGATGGCACTCGCCATCAGAAAGGTTGCCTACCCCTGATTTAGGGGATGTATCTATTCCACATGTGTTACTTTTAGGTAAACATTTGCAGACTTGATGGGCAGAAACATGCTGCAACAGGAACTGACAAGCATTATGAAAAGTGGCTAAAGCTAGGATTTAAAATATTTAAAGAAACTGAAAGTGCAAAGTGAACAGGAGTCAATTTCCTTATTTGTGTGCACAAACTTGGCCAAATAAAGATGATTCTCTTTCTGAAACAAATAAATGAAGCTAGAATAAAACTTGGCTACACACAGCTACGTTAAATTAAAACTTATTAAAAATTAAATAGGAGTAGACTGAAAATAAGAGAGAGATAAAACTGTAGCTAAATTTATTCAATGAAAAGGATTTAAACTAGGAGGTATATGCTAAAATGATATTTTAAAGTATAAAACAAGGCAAAATAGGGATAAAACTAGTGGTGAAAATACAGTACAATTATGAGTTGCAAGAAGACCAAACAAGACTAAAAGTAATAAACTTGCATTAACAGTGTGATAAGGCAAAAACTTTTAGTGAAAGAAATCAATATAAAAGCTGAAGAGACAAAAATAGTCGCAAAAACCCCCATTTAGGATAGAAAAACCTCCTCAAAGAAGCTATAATAAGCAGGTACAGAAAAAATGTTGGTGCAATTTAAATGACAAACATCTAAAAACTTAAAAGTCTAAGTTGTAAAGAGCCCCAAACTTTGATATGTTGTATCCTTGAATGTATAAATGGATTCCTGACTTCTCTAAAACCTCTTTTTTGTTTTATTCTACTTTTTAAGCTGTGATAAGTTCATAGTAAACAGTTCATCACAGACCGCCTACGATGTTGCCAAGTTCTGGGGTCACAAACACATCGCTAACCTACTCTCCCAGACTGACGATGGCTGCCGGCGAGTCCTGCAGGGCTCTGACATCAGTCCGCAGGAAAACTACTTCAGCAGGGAGACGCTGGACCGCCTGAGTGGGAAGAGGACTGACAAGGCCTGGTTGGAGGCCAAACAAAGAGAACCAGATACTGTCTACCTCATATTCTCGAACCTCAGCCCCATGGTCAGCACATCCCAGGAAGACGACGGCGCAGCGGTATGTTTATAACCTACAGCCTACGGCTAGTTTAAGTGATAAAGATGAAAGTCTTGTGAATTGTGAATCTGATTGCAACAGGTTGAGAGCAAACTGTGTCGGTTCAGATATGAGGCTGTTAAGGATCTCCTACAGAAACCTGCAACTGTGCTCATTTTCCTCGGAGTGGAGAAGAGGAAAAATCCCTCCCCTTCCTCTCCTGAGGAGGGTATCCGGGAGGCCCCTGCTTGGTTTGCTTTCAGCACTAATGAAGATGCTGCTGACCTTGTTAAACGGTGCAGGGAGAAGAACTGCTCCTTTCCAAAGATGCCAAACAGAGACCTGCTGAAACTAAATGAGGAAGAGGCCGGTGAGACACACAAAACGTGTGTTGTTGTTTGATCACCTGCCTCTCTTGTATCAGGGTATAATACTTCTTCCCGCTCTCCTTGTCTGCAAGGGATTGTGGCTCAGGCTCGATCGGTGTTGGCCTGGCACGGTCGCTACAGCTTCTGTCCGACATGTGGCAGCAGCACCAAACTGGAGGATGGAGGACACAAGAGAAGCTGCCTGAACTCTGAGTGCAGGAGTCTAAAGGGGGTCCACAATACCTGCTATCCACGAGTTGGTATGACTCTGCTCATCTATCAGCTCATCGGCACTGTAGTTAATACTGTGTACCATCATGCTGTGCACAAAAAACATGACCAAAAAATGTAAAAGCTAAAAAGAACAGAAAACTGTAGTTTCTCCAGTGGCTTCTTGAGGCTTGCTCTAAGTCAAGTCCTACAGACCCCCATATTAAAAAAGCCCATGGGTGCCTGTTAAGCTGGTTGAAGACACGGCCGTATGCAGCAGCCTGGCCATGATCCTGACCTGTAGCCCTTTCCTGTGTTTCTTCCCTGCTCTCTTGCCCCTCTTTGCTGTCTACTCTTTACTGTTGCAATGTCAGATAAATTCAAAAATGTCCCTAAAAAAAGTCTTTACAAAAGCCCAACAGAAATAGACATGTTCCCAGCCTGGGGTTAAATATAGTTTTTATCTCTATAGCCATTTCCTTTTTTATAACAAATGAACAGAAATCTAATATTTTTATAATTCACCTGCTTCAGTTTTATTAATGTTTGACGTCACATCATATACTATAGTAGGTTTTGCCCACTCTGAGTAACAAAGTTTCCATATGTTTGTGATTTCAGACCCAGTGGTCATCATGCTGGTGATCCACCCAGATGGAAACCAATGTTTACTGGGAAGGAAGAAGGTCTTCCCAGCTGGGATGTTTTCCTGTTTAGCAGGATTTGTAGAGCCTGGTATACCACACACTCACACAAACTCACACACACACAGAAAAACAGAAAAACTGCTCAGCTGTTAAACAACTGATGTGTGCCTGAAGCTAATCCTCACAGGAATATTAACCATAAATCAAGTCTCAGCTATAAAAATTAGGGTGACAGCTTCTCCCTGTCATACCCCGCAGGGGAAACGATTGAGGATGCAGTAAGGCGGGAGGTGGAGGAGGAGAGCGGCGTGAAGGTCGGACCGGTTCAGTATGTCTCCTGCCAGCCCTGGCCAATGCCATCCAACCTCATGTTTGGCTGCCTTGCTGTTGCCATATCAACCGACATCAAAGTGGATGAGAATGAGATAGAGGAAGCTCAGTGGTTCACACGGCAACAGGTAAGTAACAGTGCGACTATTAGTGGAACTGCCAACAGGGATCATGATGTTAAGAGTTAATAATAAGTCTACTGAAGATTATTTTATAACAACAGTCTGGAAACTGTTAGCATCAGCTCCAGTTACTAGAAATTTTCCAGAGCTTTCATGCATTTCCATGGCCAATTCTTCTAATGCTTAATAATGAACAATTCTAGACATTAATGAGACAGAAATCCAACTTTTCTGCTTGTTTAGGTGATCGACTCCTTGTTCAGAGGAGCATCTCCAGCTTTTAACATCCCCCCAAGGCAGACCATCGCTCACCAGCTGATCAGACATTGGATCGGCATAAACGCTAATCTCTAACAGAACACCTTCATCACTCGACCTCCCGCCCAGCTGAGGAGGTTCGATGGATAGGAACGAATTTGTCCCCATTGAATTGACTCACCACATTCTTCAGATTGTACACGTTGTGCTTTAATATCAGTTTACTGCGAAGCGACTTCCACGCATGTACAACAATCTCAGGTTTGACATTTCACCTCGGAAATATCTGCAGTACGATGATTAAATATGGAAGAAGGAGCGTGCTCTTCTTCATTTGCCCGGGTGGACAAATGAAGAGGGCTGTCGTCTGCAAACAGGAGCAGTCCAGTCAACGCAACACAGGGCCACTCGTGTCAACCTGACAGTTTAACAAGAGCAAGATTCAGTCCAGAAGTAGTTGTCAGAAACGGTAATTGTTTAAAACAAATGTATTTTAATAAAAGTTTGATTATGTAAAGTAGAATTCTCTTCATTTGTTTTATAATAAAACACATTCAACTTTCCTTTAATTAAACAAAACATTTTTTACAAGAAATGTAATCTCAAACATCCATACATCCATTTTCTGCTAAACCATTCAGAGTCTTCGGGGTGGGGCCTTTAGTTTATTTTTAAATTTTTTCATTTACGTTAATAAGTTAATTAAATCTAAATATGTGAGTAAAATTACATAATTGCTGGATTATTTCTAGGAGTCAAAATAAACTTCAAGTATTAAATAAATTGCTCAAAGTAAGCCATTTTTGTTGTATGGGGCCTTTTTTTCCCCAAATATTCCAGCCTATATATGGAATTTTTAGATGCCTTATAATGGTTACACCTGAACATTGCATATCTGCAAGGATGTGCCTAACATTTCTCCCTGAAAGCTGAACTTCAACACAACAGATCAACTGATTTATCTCATTCATCCTTGCCTATGCTTTGCATCCTTCTGTCACACCGTCTTCCTCTTTTCCTCCTGCCTAGCAGCTCCATACTCAGCATCCTATGTGCATCTCATCCCCTATCACTCTTCTACGCTTGTCCCAACCATCTCAACCTTGAGTGACAGCTCATTTCTAATCCTGACCTTTCTGCTCACTTCCAATGAGAATCTTAGCATTCTGGATTGCAAGAAGTCTGAAGCCTATCCCTAAATATATAAAGGTTACCCCAATGACTGGGTTACCCTCAACAGATACATTTTATATATTCCCAAAGTTAATTCAGAAAACAAGGTTGCTTCTAAAACAGACAGTGATTTTGTCTGATTCTCTTCAATGCTCCTGTGATTATGAGCCATCTGTCCCTTGTACATTCATAGAGAGAATGGTTTGCTTTATGAGAAATATATTGCAGTTTGGAGTCCACCGGGGCGTCCCTTTTCAACAATTGATTTAATAACATTCATGAAGAGAATTTCTAGATGTCTACAAGGAGTGGAAGGTGTCAAATTTGGATCTAGACTCTGCGTTTTGCAAATTATATGGTCTTGCTGGCTTCATTAACCAGCAAGACCATCCAGCTCACAGTAAAAGCAGCCAGTAGAAGTGGTTCAGTATCTGACTAAGATGCCACCTGGTGGCACTGAGGATGCCTCAGTATCTTTCTAGAAGACTTGGTTGTAGCTGAAGAGAAAAAGAAAAAACTGGGCACTATTTTCAGTCTCACATGGAGCCCTATAATGATATTTCATAATAAATAAGACTCCAATGGAGCATTACTTTGTCTGTGTCTTGTCTGTCATTACATATAAGGTCTTTCTAATGACTTGTCTGGTTAAATAAAAGTTCCACTGCCGTCCTGCAACATTTTGTGGTCTGAAATGGTGAAAAGTCCAAGTTATATCTCTTCTGCACAATATAGAATATTTTTGAACATAGCGTATAAGTGTCTGTTAATGATTTGAATTACTTGTACTGTACACTGCTGGGTTGCTTTATCTATATTAGTGCAGCATAATGCAATAGTAGATTAACATTTTCAAATTTGCAAAATAATTAGTAACCCTTAAAATAAGTGGTACAGAGTAAAAGTATAATGTTCATAATCAAAACATAGTGAAGCAGAAGTAGAGAGAAGAACATGTACTTCAGTTAAGCATTTGACCAATTTGACCAACATGAGCCTGACAAACATGGAGTAACAATGATCTTAGGATAAAAGGAGGCACTCCTTACTTATTATGCTGCTGTGGAACTTTCTATATTTTTTTATACAAAAATACCAAAAAAACAAAAATGCAGACCCAATGAATTATTTCCCTGTGTCTGCCCCACAAGACAGGCAACTGCTTTCCTTGCTGTAATAAACCTTTCGGCCACATCTTATCTGAGCTCATTCGTTGCTGAGTCTGTCTCAATGTGTTTTCACCCCTGTGCCACTGTTAGAAATGTAACCTGCATCACAGATCAGATAAGAGCAGTCACTCTGCCTGCCCCAATTCAACACGTTCTCTGTCTCACAGGTCATCGCATAAACAGGCTGACTTTCAGTCGACAAACCAGGAAAGTAACTTTTCACAGCAGCCTCGGTCTCATGTGATATCTCGGAGATGTCAGCCTGATTTCTGTCCTTGTCGCTCTGAGGAAGCCAGAGCTTAGTTTCGTGCAGCGGAGCGCCGGCAGCCTCTTGATTTTCCTCTGATATGAAAACCTTGATAGGAGGAGGGGACTGGTTCTCTGTGGGTTGTGCACTATAAGAAACATACTCAGAGTCTAGAGTGAGGCAGCCAATCAACAGCAGAGAGGTATCCTCACGCTGGTCATCATCTGGTAAGAGCTGAGAGGTTCGCTCAGCTATGATGAGACTTTTGTCTCTGAGGACATCAGTCACCTGGAAGTCTTCAATATTAAGGATGCTCCTCTCTGCAAATTTCTGTTGAAAAGAATGAATGAGTGGTCATTTTGTGACTGACTGCTGTAGCTTTACATATATTTGTTTTTATTGTTTCTCTTTTTTTTAGATGTGCAAATCCTTTGTGGTCATTTTGTCAATCTTAGAAGTTTTCTTGTTCCTGTTTCTGTATGGTGTCTTTGCCATTCCCCCTGTTGTCTGTTTATTAGTATCCACAGTTTTCAAGATATCATGTTCAAATTTTGTGTGATGGTAGATATCATTAACAGGTGTTTTTGTTATAATTAGTTGGACTAATATTCTAAATCTGAGTCTGACGATGGGTACGAAGTCTCCCATGCACAGATATATGAGCTGTAAATAAGTAACCCAAATATGAAAGCTGTAAAAAACAGATTACCTCGTGGTTTGGGTCCATCAGCCACTGGCCTGTTTTGCTTAGTCGAGGGCTAGAGATTAGCGGGAAGAAGTATGACTTGTACCTAAAAAGTGATGTTGATTAAAGTCATTATCAGTGACGAGGACTAACCGCGTACTATCAGAACATTCACTTCTGACTTCCTGTAAGTCCTAGAAACCAGGAGAATCTCCAGGAAATTGTTTGCATTTTTGCAGCATGTTTAATCTTTCAGAGCTGGATTGACCAGAAAAAGCAGGTTCATGGGCCACTGACTTGAGGTCAGATGATAAAAGGCTAAGCTGTATTGCTGTAATACATTCAGATGTTTTGTATTGTGTTAACAGCTGTTAAATCCCATAAATGTTCTTGTTACTATCCTAGAAAATGTGAAATACTGGTAAATATTCTCATTTATTAAACTGTTCTCAGACAAGTTTTGGTAATGCTACCGCAAAATATGACTTTAGTTATTAGCAAATAACATTTAACATACTTTTTTTTTATGCCATGCCTTGCATGCGCTGTTTGGGCCAAAGATCACATGGCATACATGAAAAACAAACGCATTAGTATTGCTAAAAGAACAGATTGCCCAGCACTCACAGATTCCTGGACAGGATGGAGAGGATTAACACAGTGACAGCCACCAGCAGCAGAGGAATCGCTGTAGCCACCACCCTTACATCATCTGGAAAGAAGAATATGAGATTCTTCTTATGTTTCAAAAATCAGAATAAATAAATCACTTTCTTGCAGTCACAGCAGTATGTTTCTATCACCCATACTTATGTCCATCATCTGGGTCAGTTGTGTACCTCACTGTCGAGCATTTTCTGTAATAGCCACCTGCACTTTATCCATCCATCCATGCATTTCAAATTAAAAGCCTATATAACAAATTCAACATTTTATTGCTCTCTATTCTGTTATTTCTCTTATTTTACTATAAGAGTTTTTGATGCTGAAAGAAAAGCCATCAAGCCGACTTTAATGTAGGCAGTGCACTCATTTATAATTATAATAGAATATATCTTAATTGCAAAGTGTGTTTCACATAATTGTGTCTTGTAACATGTGAAAAGTTCTTATTTGCATTTGTATGATGTAGACTTTCTTTCTTTTTTTTTGCATATCCTCCAGAAATACAGCAGAAAAGTGTTTTTATTTGATGGGTTGAAAATGTGAGGTAGCAAGTTGTGCTGTCCACTACAAACGATGCTGTTTTGTTTTGAAAGGGGTAAAGTTACTGCACATTTCTGAAATCCTGCAAAATCAAAGTCAAGACTGTCAAATTGGAGAAACCATTTCAATTTTGGCAATAAAGTGATAATATCTGAAAAAAAGTTGTCACTTAACCTCCCTTGTGGGTTTGAAATGTGGAAGCTGCAATTTTTGTCAATTTTAAATGAAAGTCCATGTGCTCTGTTAGCTCAGCCCCAACAAATGAGACATCAATAGAAAGAGATGCATAAGCAGTGCTTGATATAGAGATCTCAGACTTCTTAGGAGGAGACGGTCTTAGGTTTCACAGGTGAACAAATGCTGCAGTCCACACACCAGGGGGCGCTGCAGATATGGCTTCAATCATTGATTCTAAGTATATTGAGAAGAAATCTACTACAAAGAAATGTAGCCAATGCTGCAATGCAAAAAAAAACCACATAAAGGAATCTGGTTCAGTGAAACTCACCGAAATCTGTCGTCACTTGAACGATGCTTTTAGAATCATTATCAGCCAACAGCGTAACAGAATACTGAGCGTTGGGCATCAGGTTATAGAAAGTGTGCTGCTGGTCATTTGGCCACAAAGGTAAAGCTGGAAATGAGAGAATGTACGTTGTATTTGCAGAAAGGTGATAAAATATGCATAACAGTTTCCTGTAACACTTCTGCAAGCGAGAAAATATACATGGACAAATCTAATGAAAAAAAGACAAAGTTGGGTTTTTTTACTGTGGAGTGAGATTTTATGCCAAAAGGCTCATTAACCCACAGACATGTTTCATCATGACAACATACACTGTTTGTCTGAGTCTTTCCTCAGAACTGCTTCATATCTGCTCACTCTGACTGGCTCAGACTTCCTTTGCCACTCCCACATAATGGTCACTGATGTCTTAGTCACACTGACCCTCAAATTGACCACCTCCATCAAAGCTGAGAAGATGAACACACAGACAGATCGAAAGTCAAATATTGATTCCTCAATTTTTTTCCCCGCATTTAATTCAATGTAAATAACTTCTGTTCTGCTGTAAATTACTTTGCATATTATTTGACCATTTTACTGCATTAGCATCACTATTAATTGACTCTTAGATAAGACTTTTCTCATTTTCTATTCACAGAAACAATACTAACTGAGAATACTAATACTGAGATTGAAACCAAGGTTTTAGCTGATGATTCACATTACTGGGTAAATCTGAATCATCCTGTGCAGACGCAGAGGTTATCACCACCACACATTTCTATCTGAGCTCGTGTTTACCTCCATACTGCAGACTTGCCGGCAGAGACTGAGAAGACCCATACTGCTGGTTGTAAACAGGAAACACACTGATCAGGTACTCCTTATTTGGGTCAACATCTGGAAACATGCACAGTAAACAGAACAGCTGTATTAAATACAATGTCTGTTATAGACTAAAACACCAAATACAAGTCACTCATTCAGTTTTATTTATTTCCCCTCACCCCCAACAGGTTGCAGCAAACGGGTGCCCCTCCCTGAGCCTGGTTCTGCTAGAGGTTTCTTCCTGTTAAATGGGTGTTTTTTTCTTCCCACTGTCCCCAAGTGCTTGCTGATAGTTTGCGTTTTCTCTGTATTATTGTGGGGTCTTTACCTTACAATATAGAGGGCCACAAGGTGATGGTTGTTGTGATTTGGTGCTATAAATAAATGTAAAATGAACTGAACCAAATTAATATTATTAGTAGAGAGACTATCTACTGCTTTAAACCAAATTTATTTCATTTCCACTTTATTTGTCAGGAACAATGTACAAACAAAAAAAGCTAACATTAAAGTTCACCTAAGAGAAAAGATGCATTGTACCAAATTTACCTACTATCTAATTTCCATCTGCACTATTTAAATCCACATGGACAGTCTCCAGCATCAATACACCCCCACACCGCGCCCTCAGTATGCTGCAGTATACTTTGTCTGAACATAAACTGCTCTGCTTCCTCAAAACTCAGCAACAGCCCAAAGTGTGAGAGTGTGTGTAGAAAATCTGCTGCTAAAATTAGTCCCTAACAAATGCCCAAACATATTTTTAAAGACTTAATGATGAGCTGTTTGAGGAAACTGCTGTAAAATTCATCACATTTTTGTAATAGCTCTTATTAAAACACAACATAATTATGACATTTACCTTTTTCTTTATCTGGAAATCTCCATTTAAAAAAAATCCCCACTAATCAAATGCAGATCAAATACACACAAGATGATAGCTTTTTTCCCCCATGTGGGGCTCTGTTATCTAACACCATCTAGATTGTGATGATGAGGTCCTATCAGCACCACTGCACCTCCTATTTTGCATCAGCTTTACAGTAAAAGCCTGCTAGTGGAGAAATTTACTCAGCAGCACGTAGCAGCCTTAAGGACTCAAAGATAAAGCCAAAGAACAAGTAGCAGAAAGAGGCTTGCCTCAAAAGTGAGTCAAACCACATAGATGTTAAAAAGCACTCCTTTACACCAGAAACACTTAATATGGCTTTCTTTTCAAAGAAACTTGTTTAAAAGTAACCAATTAAAGATATGCATTATTAGATCTGATCATGCTTTGTACCACCGCTGGCTGCTGTAGCTGCTGCCTCTCTGCTTGGCTTCACTTCCATGAATTTGAGTCACTGAACTGGACTTTTCTGTGCTGTCTTTGCCTTCTGGAGCATTTTAATTATATTATCTGACAAATAATGCAGTTTGCTAACAATGCTATGACAAAAACACTAATATTAAGGCTTTTAAGGCATCTGTGATGTCACAGCGGGTTTGTCTATATAAAGTCTCTGGTTAAAATGCTCAGGTCTAGAGCGGCTGACTGCTTGGCCCCCACCTCTGCTAATCCAATTTAGTGAACTGAAGTTTGTCCTGTTTGTGGCTTTTTGAGCATTTTTAATGGAGTTATCTGACAATAATAAGGCTTGTTGTATGGTACAGCTTTGAAATGGGACTTCACGAAACAGAAGATGATGCCTGAGCAGTATGCTTTTATTCTGAAATGACTGCAGGACACGGAGTTCAAGGTGAAGCCAATATATTATATTCATTAAAAAATAAAATGACTTTTGTTTTGGGTTTTTTCCCCCTTTTCACCTTGTATGACGGTGGAGGTGGTGAAGCCGTCAACTCGAGACCAGTGGCTGGTGGATGGACTCGTCTCAGGGTGCCACTGAATCAGGAAATAGCTGACAGGCAGGGTGTGACCTGGGTTGATGGGGATCTTCCACTGGACCAGAAGCTCTTTTTTTCCTGGGTAAGAGCTGGAAATCCACATGTTTCTGACAGAGGGAAGAGCTGCCGAAAACAGGGCCCACATTATTACTTAGATTAAGACGGAGAAGACAATGCTCATCATCAACAGTAAAATAAGCTACCATTTCTAAGTCTCCAATTTTTGAGATTCACAAACCGCACTTGGTCCAATGCACTGCGCATTTTTGAAATTTCTCTTCTTGTTAAACGTATGAGGCAAGTTTTTAAGTAAAAAAACAGACGAGATCATGGAAAGATTTCGCAATAGGCTTTGTAAAAACAGCATGTCACTGGTCTGCTGCTTCCTAACAGCAACAAATAACATGCAGGATGTTGCAAAAGTGAGCAGCACGCATATGATATCTAATATCTAGAGCTGGAGGCCAATAGTCACGATCGTGTAAGATACTGCAAATATCTTTTTCATTTGAAATGTTGCTGTAGGCACATGCATACAGAACATGGATGCTTCTGCTATTTGTTTTTTTTTTACATATCTACATTTTGACCAGGTGACTGATAAGCTAGCCTGGGTGTATATATGTCCGTAGTGACCAGATATTATCAGTGGGTTGCTAACTGCCTCTACACCTGTAAGACTGAGGCCTAAAATGCATTAATTCTTTCCCCTTGGATGCTTTTAGAGCTGCTGTCAAATATTCCCTTTATGGAGGAAAGAGTTCAGTAGCTTTAGGAAGAAATACATTATTTGAAGCAACTCATGTTAAAATTGTGATGTCTGTGGGGATCACTGTCTCACCTGAACAATATTCTACAAATACCCCAGCACATCACTCAGAACAAAAATATAATAATAACAACAATTACATGTCATAACCAGCGTCTTCTGTCTTTGTGTGCTGAAGCTGAGATGGGCAGCAGGGCCGTAGCCAGCTGTGTTGAAGGCTCTGACTGTGATGCTGCAGTTCCCCTCCTCCACCACTAGGCGCGTCACATCAGTGGTGTTTTGAATCCGTCCACCTTCTTTATAGCTCATCTGGTATCCAAGGATTCGACCTTCAGTTTCAAGAGACTCGGGAGCCTAAGATGAAAAAGAAACAATAATAAGAGATTCGTTTTAGTAAATCAGAACGGTATTTTTCTGCATTTATATGAGAAATCATCATCATAGTTATCTGAGACACCGAACCTTCAACATAATGAGATGAAGTTCCAGAGATCCACCTTTTTTCTCCAGTCTGTAAAACACCTCTGGTGGCCTGGAAGGAACTTAAAAAAAATGAGCTTTTTTTATTTATTTATTTATGTTATATATGTCAGTTATATATGTCAGTGTTGTAGCTCCAGGTATTCTGTCCCTGATGTGAATGCCTGTTACCTCTGTCCAGTGTTCTTCCTCTGATTTCAGAGCTCCAGTTACTCCAGAAGATCTGTTCCCTGCAGGCCACAGCAGCTCTGTACACTGTAAACGGCAGGAGGCCTTTGATGGTGTAATTCAACGTCAGATTTGCAGATAAATCAGGAACCTGGACACAAAAGCAGACAACCAAACCTATGGGACAAAGCTGACTGTAAGTGGACTTACTATGCTCTTCTATACTTCTATCCTGTCTACTCTGTCACAGTGCTGGATGGCCAAAGCTTCAAATAATGAGGTTAGTGCATGTACAAGAATCACTGTAAGTCAAAAGCTCAGGTTTCAGGCATTTTTATTTTGGGATCAAAATGTTGCCTCTATTAAAACTTTATTAAACAATTAAAATACATTTGTAATTTAAGGAGCTTGTAAAGAAAAGCAACTGGACTTCTTTAAGTTTCTTGAAGACGTTCCACGTCTCATCCGAGAAGCTTCTTCAGTCCTGAACTGAAGAAGCTTCTCCTTAGATTACCATGACATGGATAACCTACATGGTCATATTGTGATTCCCTTTTTGATCGTTTTTACATTTTCCGAAGCTTATTAAGCCACAAACCCTATTTCAGAAGAAACTAAAAAAAAAGAGAACTTCACATCTGACAACACAGAAATTTCATAAATCATTACCAACAGCAAAAGACGCTGAGTTGAATTTTAAGCTCAGTGCAAAAATCTTCCACAAACTCTTGTTTCATTTTCCTAAAAGAAACTTAAAGTTTACTTATTTTCATTGGATACTTTTCTCCACGTTCTCCACCTGCAGCAGTTCCACCGCTCACAGTGTCAGAAACACTGGCTTAAGGTAACAAGCTACAAAAAGTAAAGAATTTGATGCTTATGTCTACACATTCATAATCAGTATATATAGGGATCAGCAAAAACTGCAGAACATAAACAACAGTCTTAAATTACTCTGTTATTAGTGTTTGTTGCAACACTTTCAGTATCATTTTGGTTGAACTAAGCTACCTTAAACACACCTTTTTTTAAAACTTTTCACTTAGCAAATGTCATTAAACAGTTTCTGTTGTTGTTTGCATCTCACTTCAGCAGGAAACAGCAATATGAAATATTGTAAGAATTTACATATTATTTAAACGTTTTCAGGTCTTTTTGGCTCATACTTTGTGGTGGAAACTAAAATAATGTGCAGTTCTTCTTGGACTTATTTTCTTGGAGTGCAGGTACCCAAAGAAAAAGCCTACAGAGTGTTGGTATGATGCTAACCTGGGTCCACATGTCCTCACTGTCGAGTCTGTAGCGAAGCTGACATGTGCCATCACTGGTGCTTGCCCAAGACACAACAAGTGAGTCCTCAGTAGAGCTGAGCACAGTTAATACAGGTGTAGGGGGTTTGACTGAGAGGAGGAGACAAGGAGTGAATTACTTCATCATCATTTATATGAGCAAACAGCAGAGGAAGATGGAAGCCAGGTGGATTACAGGTGACAGTCACAAAACGTGGGGGTGTCTAACCTGCTTCAAAAAGAAAGATACTGTGAGGCTCAGACCAGATCTCTGTCATGTGGTTTTTAATCCTTGCTGTCACATTGACAAAGGATGCTGAGTTGAAGATGCCCTGACAGGATATAATTTCATGGTCCCTAAATATGAAAGATAAAACATCTGAGAAGATTACACAAGATCACTTTGTAATTATTATCGTAACTAAATCATCAAGTTTTATACCTGCTGAAAATCAGGGAGGCGGTAGTCTCAGTGTCGCTGTTTGAGTCTAGACTCCACTCGCATGTCATGGATATTTGTCTGTCTGGAGACTCTTGGTAGTAACATGACATGTTCAGAGTATCTGCAGGAAAAGAAGTTTAAATAACACATCACTACAAAAAGCTGAAGACATTAGTTTTGGGTCATGCGAACGACATGTCGACACATCAGAGCGGGTTAACTGAATACGTTCTTCTACTGGACCTACATTTAATGTTTTATAAAATTAACATGATTAAATGAAAACTTCAAACCAGTCACTGAGACCAAAAACAAAAAAACAAAAAACAAACATCCAGAAACATATAACCGGATATGTTTTTTAGCTTCTATTTAAATAAAAAAAACTTCTCACTCATGTTTAAACAGATCAGATTTCTCATAGATCCTTATCCTTATACTGAGGCAGCTTTACTTCATTTTTTTTTTAAATCAGAGGATAAAAACCAAGAACGATAAGCAAACATGAAGATCCAGCATCTGTGTCCTGTCGGTGTGTGTGCTCACTCTGTGTGGACGAGGGTGGGCGAGGGTCACAGTCTGCAGGGCTGGTGACACACACCCGCGTGTTTTCTTTGCAGATCTCCAGCTGAAAGTCTCTAACTGTCACTCCTGACACGACGAAACAGGGAAACAGAGAAAGTCAATGAAAAAGATAACTAAATAAAGATTTGAATGATTTTGGTGCCCTGGATGTTTTTGTAAAGTGTGAAATGGAAAGTGAGACAATGTTTATTCGCTAAAGACAAAGACTACATTGCCAAAAGTATTCACTAACCTAACCCAATCACTGAATTCAGGTGTTCCAATCACTTGCATGGCCACAGGTGTACTACATCAAACACATAGACGTGCAGACTCCTTCTACAAACATTTGTAAAAGAACTGGTTGCATTCAGGAGCTCTGTGAATTCCAGCATGGTACCGTGAAAGGATGCCACCTGTGCAACAAATCCAGTTCCTCACTACTAAATATTCCACAGTCGACTCTAAGTGGTTATAACAAAGTGGAAATGATTTGGCTAAAATTACAGAACTTGTCTGACTGCACTGAGCAGTGTGAAGAGCATGGACAATTTCATGCTCTAAACTTTGTGGGAACAGTTTGGGGATGGCCCCTTCCTGTTTCAACATGACTGCACATAAGTGCACAAAGCAAGGTCAATAAAAACATGGATGCAGGGAACACATGCAGTGTGGAAAGAACTAGACTCGCTTCCACAGTCCTGACGTCAACCTGATAGAACGTCTACGGGATTCATGAGAGCAGAGAGGAGGCAGCCCCTCCTGTCCAATATCAGTGTCTGACCTCACAAATGTGCTTTTGGAAGAATGGATAAAAAAATCCCATAAACATTCCAAAACTTTATGGAAAACCTTTCCAGAAGGCGATATCGATATCATATTAAACCCATGAATTAAGAATCCGATGTCAATCAATCGTGTTTATATGCGTGCGTGAACGCAGACAAATGCTTTTTGCATTATAGTGTATAACCGAACTTCTCTACACCGAAAGAAAGGTGAAAACAATGCCCGGCCCACTTCGGATTAAGTAAACTTAACGTGAGCTAATTCTAACGCACTGGTTTTAAAATGGTTCAATAAAATAAAATAAAATTGAAAAAAGCTGTACTTCATTCAGAAAGTGTGTTCCCTTTACAAAAACACAAAAACAAAAAAACGTCTACAAGAGCTACAGTTGAAACACACACAAAACTTTGAACGGATCAATAAAAGACCTTATTCAGAATAACAACAACAACAAAAAAGTCCTGAACAAATTTTTCTTCAGGGATTTAGTGAATTCAGTACGGAGGCCTCACAAGCCAAATATTTCCAGTCCAGAAAACACTTTAGTAACATTAAAATGCCAAATCTGTTTTTTAATATTTGTGGATAACTTACCATAAGAAAACACACCAATCAGGAGACTCATCACTGTCCAGGTACAGAAGTGCCCTTTAAGAATCCAAACATCCATCTTAACAGTAAAAATGATTTTCATTTAAACATCCAAGGACATCCACATTTAATCTGTATGGTCTTTAAAAAAAAGGTTCAAAACCCACAGAGAACACGCGTCTCTGGTGTGTGCATGAGGAAGGAGGAAGACGCCTCTGTTCAGCTCTCAGCTCAAACACAGCTTGCTCAGGAAATTGCTCCACTCGTGTAATCAAGCGACAAACTTGTAAAAGTTTATGCTTCACTTGTATGTAGAGGATTATATGTATATGAAGCATAGTGAGATTACGGTAACTTTCAGCGCACTCTGGTGGATAAACTGTGTACAGCTATTTGACTCATGTAGTGAGCTACCAACCATAAAAACAAAAGCGTTAGCTAAATATAGCAGATATATTACATGTTGGCTAGCAGCCATAGGGTGTAAAATTTGTAATGTTACTTGTTCATCAAAACAGCCACCTGTTGAGCTAGTCTAATGAAAAATGAGTTATTAAACTGTTAGAGGGTAAACTGTTACGAGATATAGAAGAAAATATTGATAGTTTCACGAATTTAAAGGAAACGATACAAAAGAAACAAACTTGATGGACAGAATGGCTACGCTGCTACTGCTAGCAAACGATATTTAGGTTATTGCTAGCTAACATTAATCTTAAACAGTGTTGGGACTAACGCGTTATTAAGTAACGCGTTACAGTAACTACGTTATTATTGTGGTAACGAGCACGGTAACTAGTTATTATGCCCAAACCAGGAACGCGTTACTCGTTACTGGGATTTAGAAAGGCTCGTTATTCGTTACTTCGTGTGGTGGCTATCGCGGAGCTTCCACAGATTCAATAACATTAGCAAGTGGTGGAAGCCAGCAGGTTGATGAAGGAAAAGGGAGGCAAGAGGAGAGACCCGAAGCAGCCGCCTGTCCGAGAGTGTCAGGTGAACTGAACTTCAGGTAAGAAGTTATGACCTGCAGTCTATCTGGGTCAGATATAAACCAAGTTTAGGTGGAGTTTATTTTCGTTGTGCTGACTTTTTCGTACTGCGTGCTAGCTAGCATGACAGAGTTTCTATACAGCTGGGTGGGTGCTATGTTACTGATGTCGAACTTTATTTTGTTCATACAGTTAATTATTAGAGTTGCCAAACGTGCCCTAAAAAACGGAATCGTCTTGTATTCAGAGAAAATATTACGCGTTTGGTATTGAGGTGAAAAGGAACAGTTTGTCCCGGACTGTAGCTACAATAAAAAGACACAAAGCTGGATTTATTCTGTTTACGCTGTCAGCTGCCTCTTCTTCTCTCATTCTCTCCCCCTCCCTCTCCTGTTGCTACTTCAATCATGAAACTGATCAGTGATCAGCTGATCGGCTTTTCTCTCTTGTTTATTTATCGCCCACTAAAGAGGAATCCAGCGGATGTCGCGCTAAACAACAGCAGCACGTTTAAGCTTGATCAGCTGTTGTTAGAATTTATTTAATATTAATTTCTAGTATCAGCTGATGTTTGCTGGAGCCACAGCTGTAAAGCTGCTGGTCATGATGTCGGTTTGGTTATCTGGTGAGAGGGAAACATGAAGATGAAACCAGGAGATGTCCTTACTGAATCATCAGAGCTGAACAGGTGATGGAGAAACAGGTTTACCTTTTAGGTGACATGAATGAGTTGAAGGGAAGTTATGAACTGTTTCTGAGAGACAAATAACACCAGGATCCTTTTCTATGTAGCTGACAGCTGGTAACTGTGCAGGGGCGGATCTAGCAAAGTGTTGCCAGGGGGGCAGGTAGGGCATTAACAGGGAAAGGGGGCACAAGGAAATACTTTTCTTTCTTATTCTCATTTAAAATGTCTAGCTTTTAAAAATATAATTATCTGAGTCTTACAACAAACAATTGATAGATTGATACATATATACCATCAGAACAGTGTACATCACTGTCACAACAGTGTTTATTTTCATTCAAAGGCTTTATGATTTTTCCTATAATGGTGGGCCGGTCTCCAGTCAAGATGCCCGGGATGATTTTTTTTAACCCAGTCCAGCCCTGTATGCAGCTCATCTGCAGTCTGGTGTTACCTACATCTTCCTATTCAGAAGGCAGAATTTCCGAGTTCTGAGTACAGTTGAAAGCACCACGACTGCAGTTTTTGTGTTGGATGTAAAAAGCAGGCTAGAATCATGTGGCGGTCAACGACGGTCCAGGCGTGGGATTTCTCTCGTGGAAATGTGCACATTATTTTTTCCTTTCTATTGGTAGGTGGCACAGTGCACTTGTGGCAAGTAAGCAAGATAGAAGACTGGCAGTCTGGCTGGGTATCCAGTTACAGAAGCAACACATTAACAAGAGAATTCTGAGTAAAACCAAAGTTACTTTCCCTAGTAACTAGTTACTTTGAAAGTAACGAGTAACTTGAAGTAACTGAGTTACTTTTTAGAGAAGTAACTAGTAATGTAACTAAGTTACTAATTTAAAGTAACTTACCCAACACTGTTCTTAAATAATGGTAGCATAATAAATAAATACAACAAATTAATAGGCGCTATGTGTTTACAAAGTAGTGGCAAGAATTACTATAAAGAAGGAGAGGAAATGGGTAAAAAAAAAATTAAGAAAAAAGGTCCAAGTGAATTTCAAACAAGTTAAAAAAAAATGTTAGCATAACAAGTGGCGTTGATGATGGGATTCAGAGCTGTGGGGGGACATTAGCTGAAATCTGGTTGGGAATTATGAACATCAGGATCCATTACTTGAGAGCCAGTAACACACACAGTAGCACAAAATGAAGCAATACCACACAGGAAATTAACAAGCCACAACTGTTCCTCATTTGTTTAATCTTTCCTCTTTTTTTTTTTTTCCAAGCAAAAATTTCAGCTTGTCTCTGGTTATTTTTTCCTTTTTCTTATACAAATTGAAAACAAATCAAACAAAACGTCTTGTAGAAACATTTAAAAATGACTGACAGCGAAAACCCCCGAAAAAAAAACAACAAAAAGAAATGAAACAAATAAGGAAGGAAGTTCTGTACAGATTAAAAAAAAAAAATGGGTGGGGGGTGTTTAGTAAAAGGGATTCCTCTGTGCTGCTTACCACACTCATAAGTGAAATATAGCACTAAACAAGCTTCCTGTGTGATCACAACGAGCAGGCAGAGGAGTGCATTAATGCTGCTGCAGACTAACAAAAGGCTAAACACACATACTATTAATGTAAATGAACTTCATTAATGTGTCACTGGGTTTCATGACCTTTGGGTCAAATGTCAAGTTAATGGATATCAGAAAACAATTTTCCCTCCTTAATCCTGAATTGTATGCAGTGATTCTTGCACAGTAGCAGAGAAACGTGAAGAGAAATCGAGAGAAATCTGAGCCTTTACCGGCTCTGGTTGTGTTTTTGAGTTCAGCTTATTTACACACCAAGTGAAAAAAGAAAGAAAGATGAAAACATATACAGAACATTTCACCGAGTGTGGTTTCCTGAAATGTCCACATGATTTCAAATATAAGACATAATTATCTGACAAATCCAGAACCATTTTTGGTGGACTTGAGAAAAATAAAACCCTGCAGCTACTCTGGACATGCGAGTTAAGAGATTTGTAACTGTGATTAGCCTCTTTCCATTACCATCATCCTGACCCCGCACACTGGTCACTTTTAGACTTAAGTGGGTCAGCAATGTTGCTCAGCTGGACAGAGGAAAAATTCGACACTGCAAAGTTTGGACAGATTACACATGACAGAAAACAAAAAAAATCAACAAACAAAAAAAGCAGAACTTGTATGACAGCATGTGTCTTCATTATTACAGTTTTCTATATGAAAACATTCTTCTGTGGTCACACTTTGAAGATTCAAGAGAAGCTTTTTCGCTGTTGCCATCTTGCTGTTTTGAAACTGGGTGTGACGAGCAAAAAACAAACAACTGTGAAACAAGTTGTCAATCAAAAATCATAAGCTAAATTTACAAAATAACCTTGATGTTGACGAAGACCTGAAATGATGGACTGAGACCATTAACTCACCAGCAAAGCTTTTACAGAGGTCAAGTATAAGGGCAGCTTTCCCAAAGGACTAGAACTCTTTATCACCCTCTGGTGGCCAATATTAGACTGCAGGTTTAACGGCATACATCGTTTATACAGTCTGTGGGTTAGATCTGCGTCATGTCTTTTGCAACTATGACAAATTTCTTGCACATCCCGTCACTTTGCATTGTTTCATCGCTGTCAGTAAGTCTGTCTGACACCACAGTTAAAGTGTAAAAGTGCCCTATGAACGACAGAGTGCCACTGATGTAACAGACTGGTAAGTCAGCCATGTTACTCATGTCTGAAAGGCCTACTGTTGGGTTAATTGTATATTGTACATTATGATTCATTCAGCCACCGAATAATACCGTGTAATGACTAAGGCCGGCCTGAAAACTGAACCATTTTCTCAACACTCTAAAACGTGTCTTGTGTTGAGAAAACAGTTAAAAAATAATGAAGAAATTTTGATTCCATAAGCCGATTCTGTCTCTCAAACTGTAAGACTCGGCACTAACAGTTTACAAACAATGTCTAGCACCAAGAGCTTGTACCGATGTACAACTATTGCACATCTACCAGAGATTCCTGCAATGCCATAAACCATTTGCGGTTTCGTTCATTTTTAAAGAACTTTATTTTGTCGGAATTTGTGTTTACGATTATTTTAGTGCAGCCAGGGATTCTGAGGTGTGATACTGGTCTAGTCTAATGAGCAGTCGTAGCGTCAGACGTTGTTTCCCAGTTGCACCCGATCCCATTCTCTGCAGGGGATGACTTTTTTAAAATCACCTTCGTCTAGATCCACCAGCCCATCTCTGCAGAAGTGAAGGATTATTCTTTTACAAACAAAATCTATTTTTAACAGCTAAGAATGGAGCTACACTGTGGAGAAATTACAGAATATAAAAGCTCATTCAGTGGAGGGAGGACCAAAGAATGGCGAATGCACCAATCCAAGGTGCAGACTCACAGATAGCCCTAGTTTAGTGCTTACATAAATTCGTGCTTAATGTTTGTGCACAAATTCTTTTTTAATTTTTCCAATTTTATTTCACAGAGAACAATCCTGTATTTCAGTCATGGCCTTGCATTTTACCACCCTTTTCACATTTTGGTATCAGAACTGCTGATTTTAAAGATAACGGTACACTCGGGAATACCAACGTGTAAAATCCCAGCTGATCCCTAGTCTGGATGCCCTTTATTTCCTTCACCTTGCAGATGCAGGTGGGAGACTATTTCTCACTAAATTGGCATCACTTTGGTGCAAGCATATTGCTCCTATAAATCTGTTCTAATTTACATTTCTCTTTACATTTTACCTCTGTTCTCTCTCCAAGACCTCTGAGAATGATTCCATACAGCTGCTGACGACCGTTTCTATCATCATCTCCCTTGAGTTACCTTTTCTAGGTTCATGATTAGGAGGGCAGGAGGTGCATAGGTCAAAAAGATCACATTTAGAAGGAATAAAGACAGGAGAGGAGAATTGAAACTGAAAACCAGAAAAAAAAAAAAAAACTGTCCCCGGTGAACGACAGCACTGAAAAGTCCCAGCGCTCAAAAAGCTGAGGACCGGCTGATGTGAAAATTCTCAGAAGACACCCAGGTCGTATTTTTCAGGTCTGAGCCAGAGCAGCGTTTCAAGTTGAAGAAAGCAGTCAAAGTTTACTGGAGCTGAGCCGAGCCGAGGCAAACCGAACTGTTTTAAGTCCATGTGTGTTTGTGTCAGTTTCTGTCTGCGTAGCAGCGAGTGCTATTTGTTGCGCAGCAACTCCAGCTGGTCCTGGTACTCAGTGAACAGTCTCTGGAATCGAAGGTTTTCACCGATGACGGGCAAGACCTCCCGCAGCAGCTCACGCTTACGTAGACCCTAAAAACACACAAGTCAAACAGTGAACATGTGAGCACGGAGCGACTCGTATTTTCCTCTTAATGTGCAAAAAGAAGCAAAATATGGGAGAAATCAGAGCTGTCATCTTGCAGAGGTGACATTGTTTACAGCATGTGTGGAGTCGTCACAAAGTGTTCTTTAGTTCAGATAATTTCGGTTTATATCATCCAAGCACACTTACCAGTAATGTGTATCAGAGATTCTGGGAAATAAGTAAATGATCAAAACAGAGTAGCAACCTCAAAGACTAAAATGAAAAAAAAGAAAAGAAAAAAAAAAAAAAAAACCACCGCCGACTGCCAGTGTTTCCCCTCAGCCTCCAAGCAGACACACCTATGTTATCAATTTCAAAATTCTACATTCTAAATCATTCACCACCTTGACAATGGGGTGACGACAATACCCCATCAGCACGAACAGTATAAAGATGTACATAGGCACTGTCGCCTAGAGGTTTTGTGGTCTTCATGTTAAAGCCTCAACAATATTTTGTGTTTGTTTGTTTGTTTTTTGGTGCCACGAGTTATCTTTTTGGGAAGAAAAGGTAAAGTGCAAGCTGCATAACCCGTCCAGGTGTAACACAGAAACACAGATGGACATCCTAAGTAGTGCTAATTAGGACCAGACTAATAAAATATTAGATCAGCAAATTGAAGCAAACATTTCCTAGACGGTCTGTACCACACAGCAAGACATAATATTAGTGAGGCAGTCCATCAAAAAGGTTCAAAAGACACCAAGAGCACAGACACAGTGAAGCAATACAGCTTATTGAGACACAGCAGATACTGATCAGCTCCAGCTTCCACTGTCTGAACGTCTGTTGATCACCTCACTACTGTATTTGTGCTGTAGGTCCCTTTTGTAGTATTTTCTCTATTTTCACTATTTTCAGTTTGACTCCACTAATACCAATCAAATCTCTGAAATTGTTTCTCACAATCAAAGATGAAATATTAGGCTGTCAGAAACAGATCCTGGTGCAGTTTATAAGTGCAAACTTTCAACTAAACTAAGATTAAACTCATGTCCAATCCTCAACTGACTTGTCTCAACCATCTAAATAAACCCTTTAAAGACAACTGAGCTGTTATGTGCTTCACTTACTATTTGAAACAAATACCTTAATATAAGCTGTGTTTCATGTCACATTTTGTAGTGACTGTACTAATAAAAAAAATTAATATTTTTGGACTTTGGATCAAGTTAAAAGACTAAATCAAGAGAGGAGACTGATTTTTGTTGTCGTACCAGTGTGGTGGGCTCCCAGGATGTAGCCGCTGATTTGTGGACGGGACCCAGCAGCTCCTTACAGAGTTCTCTGAGGCGATACTCTGAGCCTGGAAGGAAAAACGGAAAAATATATGAAATATAACAGGTGTTTATACAAGGCTTGTGTACTACATATCACACTGTGCAAGCTAGCTGTTCTACAGTTGCAGTCTGTTACCGCTTGTTCAATCAGACAATTGAGTCCAAATTTTCTGAAAGCACCTAGGCTGTTTTAGTTTCCACCGTTTCTCATTTCATCTGAATGCATCTGCAATACTCAAATCTGATGTTTGTCCCTTCAGCTGATAGTTTGGTACCTTCATTGACGAGGAAACGGGCATAGATGAGCAGCCAGTAGCGATACTCCTGTGCTGACTGCAGAGTCAAAGCAGACGCCAGCTGATTCTCCAGGAAGGCCAGCGTCATGCTCTGCTGCATGTGGTGGGGAGTGGAGGAGAGGCGGGAAGCCAGCCGACCGGCACTGCGTGGAGCACCAAGATTTTTTTATTGACTTTCTTTATTACATTTTATATTACTGAAGATGAGAAGTGCAGATTAAAAATTAAAGACATACTTGAGGTTGCGTCCCTGCATGACAGCCAGAGGCCCAGAGGACGCCGGTGTATCGTGGCTAGGGAGGCAGCTCCTGAAGTCAGCACACTGAACCAGAGAGTCGCTTTTATCTGCTATCAGAGTCCTGAAAGAGATGGTTTAATCACAGCTGTCAAATCCATCGGTTCATTATTCATCTGTGAGTACAGTGAGTACTTCCGTAGTGTTTCTCACCATGTCTCCAGAGAGGAGCTGAAGCAGTACGACTTCCCGTTGGACAGTCCAATGACTGGAACTCCCTGCTGAGTCAGCAGAGACTGGGACACTGTAGTGTCAGCACCTGAAGACACAAACAAAGTAGTTTTCATGGAGAATAACACAGCTCGATTCACTTATTAATGATCACCTGAGACATTATATATTGTAATCAAATCAAATCTGGCCTGGAGAGTGCAGTGAAGCAAGTTGGTCATAACCACACGTTCTCTCTGTTAGCCGGCGCTACAAACTCTAAAAACCCCAGTGAGAGATAACAGATGGCTCTGCCTCTGTCCCATAGCTTCATGGTGGTCATGGGGTAATACTTTCAGCTTTTGGTGAAACGCTACAGATTTTATAGCCTTAGTGTAAAATGGCCTACGAATGAACTCATTTTTAATTACTTTTGTTCTATTAGCTGCAAAGCCAGCAGTGTAAAACAGCATTGGCAGCAGATTAGCATCAAGCATAATATTTGTTTTCCTCATAACCAACTGGGTGCAAGTGAATGTCGTCAGTAAGGCACAGCTCAACAGACTGCACATATTAAAATAAATTTCAATGAAAGTATAAATTTTAAACAAGAATCTCAATATGACTTATCTGCAGCAGGTTATGTGTTCAGCATTAGTCAATTTAGTGTTAGATAGGCAGCTTTAAATAAATATACCCATTAACGCATTAATCTCGCTACACAGTGCACCTCACTACATCTCTCTGCTGTTTTATCGGTCAAGCTTGTTTTGATGTAGCGATGACTCACCAGATAAAATAGTCAGCAGAGACTCGTTCTTGACCAGAGCCTTCTGTTTCTGTACATCCCTGCACAGACAAAAGACTTAATTATTACAAAGAGCAAAGATTTTAGAGTAATGACAAATATTCTTTAAATACTACCAACATAAATTAATGCACTTTCTAAATGCGTAGGCATCTCTGTAAAACTAGTATTGTACCTCAGAGATTTAAAGAAAAAAATGCAACAAAAGGTCCCAAGCAATTCAAATCAAACAGAGCAGCTGAACACTGACCACACAGACAAAGTCGCTCCAGCGGTCAGAACCATGACGTAGTGGGCAGAGCAGTGTAAGGCAGACGCAGGCGTGCCTAGCTGGATGGCAGGAAGGAGTCGCCGCCCACAGGAAGAGAACACTGACAACATCCTGTCCTCACAGGCGACTGCAAGGATGTCACTGAGGGAGTGGAGGAGAATTTAGTGCTGTTCATTCATTTCTTTCACATTTTCTGTCTTCATGAAACCTGCTGATGTTTTCATTTCCATAACCATGTGGCCTAAATTAAAATCAGTAGCACTGTGTGACAATATCCTCCCCTTTTCAGTGATACCTCCCAGGCTTTCCCTCCTACAAGTGGGATTTTAGAGGATGACTGCACACATAAAAAAATATTCTGCATGTAATTTAGGCAATGAATTTACTTAATTACTTTACTTAAATGTCTATTTTATCTTTAGTCCCTGACCTTTTAAGTTCTGAAGCTGCTAGTTTTTCTTCCAAGTCACATCAAAAAGTGAAAGTGAATCAATTCAAGTATAAACAGAGATTCTATGTCTGTATGAAAACTCAGCAGCGCCTCCTACCTGCTGCCTGCAGCAACGACCACAGAGCTGGGCAGGAGCGTGTTCCAGTCTCGTCCGTCTCTGGAGCATCGCAGCTGGCTGAGCTTCGAACCTGCAACCATGGACACCTCATTCTCCACCTCCAGGAACACTGAGGGCTCCATGCTCACCTGAATTGAATTTGAATTGAATCTTTATTTTGAACATGTTAAAAAAGTACAACAACATAGAAATCAAAAGAGACAAACAAACAAAGGAAAACAAGCGACCACAAATACATGTTCAAAAAGGAGCAGGAAGAAGCATGAGTTGAACAACAAACACTCTGGATAATGTATGCAGCATCGCCTTCATCAATGACAAATCCACCAAAGCTGATGTTTCAAGACAAGAGAGAAGACTACACTGCTCAAACAGAAAAGGGAGAATTTCTAACTGAAGAAACTGAAACAATAAGTGTCCAAGGAGGAAGCCAGAGAAGGCTTTCTAAAGTGCTGATGGCTATTTATTAATACATATAAACAAAACAAACAAACAAATAGGCTTGAACTAACATAAGAATTGCTACCTTTGAGATGTGGGCTTAAGAAAGAAAAGGCTACAAAATGAGTCGCCACACAGTGGAAAAACACTAAAAAGAAGAAAAAGACAAAAAACAAGCAGGCAGAGAACAAGGACGACCTTAGCTGACAGAACAGGAGGAGGAACTTAGCAAAAAAATAAAAATAAAGATCCAAAGCAAAACCATACAGCTTGTGAGAAATCAGACGGGGGATGCAAACAGGTATAATCTGAGGTGAAAAACTGTAAATTAAGGTGGTTCTAAAAGTACAATACATCTTCGCACTGAACACATAACGTCCAAACCAAAGAGATGACAGACGGAGTGTTACCTGCAGACTGAAGGCTTTCTGTGTACTTGGTGTTGGTAGTTTGAGAACAGCAACAGGAGCTGGAGGAGCTACAACCTTGCTGGGCTCCCGTTCCACCGGAGGAGTTATCTGTTATGATGAGAAAGTAGAAAAGCACACTCGGTTAATCTATTCTATCTGCACCCAGAGAGCTTAAAATAACAGATTTTCAGGCTTCAGATCCGTCCACGTATCCCTCTACCTGAGTGAACGGTTGGGCCATGGAAGCGGCCATCTTGTCTTTCCTGGGCCGTCCCTTCTTCCTCTTCTCCACCACCTCTCCCCCATCCAGCAGCAGCTCTGGTTTTCTCTTGCCAAATGTCAGGTTCTTGTTGATGGCAGCCATCTTATCCTCGCTGTCACTACTGGTCTCTTCTTTGGTTTTTGCCTCCTTCTGGGCGGTGATGCCGTCTTTCGGCCTGCTGCTAGAACAGGACATCAGATATATCTCTGTGTTCTGTTCTTGTGTTTGATGTTCTTCATCTGCACAGTTACTCACCTGTCTAACGGTGTGAGTCCAGCTGTGGACGAAATGGCAGCTGTCACACCTGGTGTGGCCTTTGACCTCTCTGTAAACCTGGAGTCCAAAGCTTTCATTGGCTCAATCTTGGAGGCAGAGGTGAGCAGCAGACTGGACTTGACACTAGAACGAAGATAATGAGAAAGACAAGTGAAGGCGGGAATGAGAAAACCAAGCGCCATGTAAACGACTGGAAAGAGGAAGTGGGAGGTTTGGGAATTGAAAGTATAAAAAACGACAACACAGAGATGGTAAAACAGAAAACAACAGCAAAGATTTCCTATCTGTGATCTCCTTACCCATCATTGTTGTCCTCCAGTGGCTTAGCAGTGTTGTTGGGAGGAGGTGAGGTAAGCATGGGGTCATGTGTGGGCTTAAGCCCCATAGAAGAGGCCTGTCCTGGGCTGGAGTCTGAGCTGAGCTGGGGGGTGAGCTGGCTGGACATGGATGAGCCCGAGGGCAGGATGGGAACACTGTTGAACAAAGCCGGAGAGAAATCCCTGCAGAGAGAAAAGGGCCCGTGATCTTCTACTCTTCATCTGGTTAACATTATTATTAGTTTTATACAACAATAACTAACTTTAACCATCACTATGTCTACAATGCATTAGCTCTGTGGACCAGAATCATCTTCACTTTGCACCATGTGGCTTCTATATTGTTAAAACCAGCAACAATAGTCCCCTGTTTCAATGGTTAAATAAATCTAGATCCGGTTCAGACTGAGAGGAGTCTTTGAACTTGCGTGGATTCAAAACCAAAGATTTGGTACTTCAAGCTCTTCTCTTATTGTGTTGCTGTAGCTTTGACGGCACAGAAGAAATCTTTAATCAGTCCAGCCGATATCTTTGGAGTCCAAACATGATCTACCAGCTATTTAGCTATTTTTGTGAGATCAGCCATCTTGTTCACCGGAGTGTGTTTCATGCTTTCTTACCCCGTGTCCAGCTGAGCAATGCAGAGCGGTGTGATTCTTCTTCTGCCATCTGCTGTTCTCGTCTCCACCTGCTTCTTCAAAAGATTCTGCCAGATGAGAGAATAAAGCATCCAAGAAATTTAGGCTGCACAGATATAAAAAGGTTGTTTTGACAGCTTTGGAAAATTAAAAGTTTAAAACATTAATATATATCTAAAATACATAAGTATTAGTATATTTTGAACTGTGTTGGACTTTGATTTCTAATGTCTGTTGTCTCAACTCTCTCTAACAGTTTTCCAAAAACCCAACGAAAATATAATTATCAGGTTTCTGATAGGAAGCACCTCCCAGAACTCTGTAAGCATTTTTCCCTTAATTTCATTTATTATAGATGGCTGCTCCATCTACCTTCCTGATGTCCTCCAGAGACTCCCCGTTCATCACACTGTTGAGTTTGGGTGCTGAGGATTCAGGTGCAGCCCCACCTGGTCCTGAGTTGGCCTGGGCAGAGTTCTGCCGCTCCTGTTGGTATTTGAGCACCTCGGGGTTCTCGATGATGGTGGTGGAGAGCTGAGCCTCGGTGCTGGTTATAGCCAGACTCTTACCATAGATGTTCTGATGGATGCTGTTCTATTTGTCACAAGAAGGAAAAGAAAAGTTTTATAGAAGGGAAGAAACCTTATTTAAGCAAGAACCACCAACAAATTTAAAAAATCTGTTAAACTGCTTAGCAATAAAAACCTGGAATATAAAGATGTCGACGAATAATTATACATAAAGCAGAGTTTGGGCCTCATCTGGTGCATTTTTTATTTATTGATTACTTTTTTCTACTTCTAAGAATGAAAAACAAGATGAGAAGGGACAACTTTGTTATCTGTTTTAAATAAAACTTTGTGCCTGCTAGCTGGTTTAGTGTTTATTATTAGCTAAATAAATAAAAGATATGGGGAAGACTTGGACTTTAAATATATCTGCAGTACAAATTTTCAGCTCTACATTTTCATTGCAACACTTTAATAGAGTAGATCTGTATGAGCCACAGTTCAAATAATCTTTATTTATCTTACTGGGCTCCTAAATTACCCCCCACAAGTAAAGAAAGACAGTACAGAAGGCAAGCTGCTCAGATGGTCAACACTCCTGGGGACTTACTCAGGCTCCAAAATAATGTTTAAATTGGACCTCGTTTTTTCCAGCTCCATATATTTATTGTTATACTCTACTGGAATAGCCTTGCATAGTCTGCACTTAAAATAAACCTTACTAATCTTATACAGGGCCTTGGTCTAAATCCCTCAGTTCTTCCCCTGTTTAAAACAAGCCGTCTTAGCTCCTTATTCTCTAAACCTATTTTCTCCTGATTGGCTGCAACTCTTAAACAAAGTTTAAACAGTAAGTGGGGCAGATTTCTCCGCACACAGGCAGAGCCATGTGCCTGAGATGACCACATTTGGGATATCCCCCATATGTCATAAAACGGAGCCAAGAGTAGAAAACACGATCTGAAACCAAGCATTCAAAGCTTGAGACTTGACCTACATGATTTCCTTGTACACAAGCTGACCTCATTATTTGAAACTCTAGCTATGTTTAACATGAGCATCTACCGTTGTAGTAGAATACATATGAAACAGGTTTAAAGCGCACACAGGACTAGTTGTAAACATACAGTCACAATTTCAGTTATCCTTTGATGATTCTTACCTTCTCCTCTTCATTCAGTGGGTCTCCCAGTTCATCCAGGGAGAAGTCCAAATAGGCGACTGTGCCATCCATTGAACAAACCAACATCCCCAGACCCGTCAATGTCCTGATACACAGATACATATCAAACTCAGACATTTATCACCACCAGTAATGTTTAATAAGCCTACACAAAACACCTGTATGCAAACAGAGAAGGGTGCAGGTAAAAAAGCATCCACGCACTGAGACATTAAAAATGATATCTGAAGTCAGATATCTGATGTCAGGCCGGTGGACTTAGAATAAGAGAGACTACAGAATGTGACAGCCCACAATGTCTTCACTCACCAGGAAATGTCCATAATGGATTTATCGAAAAGATCATGGATGACCACAAGAGGGCGCTTCAGTGAGGTGAGCTGGAGCAGAGAGAGCGAGTGAGACTTTATTTTTTTACAAACAGCCACTAAAACTAGGTTTGGCAATTCCTGGTGAGAAACCACTGAACTGGAAAAACTGCCCTCACTTGGGTATTAATGTACATGTCATCACATCAATAAGTCATGAAAACTGCAGCTTGACTAAGGAATGAGAGTACTAACTTTTATGTTTTACTATCATTATTTTAAACTTTAAAACTGTGGGTTTTTTACTGACCCAGACGGAGAGCGATCGGTCTTTGCTGCCGACAGCGCAGCAGCAGTACGGACAGCTGGGCTTCGGAGAGCTGCCGTTCTTCTGCTTCTTCTTGAAAATCTTTGGGTTGAATTTCTGCAGGAACAGAAACCAGACGCATCAATAAGTAGCTTTTCTTTTGTTTAAATATAGATTTACTGGCTGAACATGTGGCTAGCACATCCTCACCACCACGGTGACAGCTTTACGGTGGCCCACAAAGTCCATATTAGTCTTCCAGCCATCTCTCTCCACAATCTGAGCGGTGGGGCCGGAGTTGTTCATGGCATGAGCCGACACAAGATACTGACCGTCTGGAGACCAGGAGAGACGCAGGACGTGGGTCGTCCCACCGCACTGAGAGGGAGACAGAAAGAGAAAAATCACTTAAACTGTGATGACAAAATAAAATCAAAACCTAAATCAATTAGTGGAAACACACAACATATCCAATGGGTTCCAATCAAAGTGAGAGTGAGTGTTTCTGTACCTCACTGAAAGGTTTGGTGATGTTCGCCTCCATCTGCCAGTCCACCGTCCGCCACACTTTCAGGCTGTGGTCGTCAGCCTGGGAGGCGATGTATTTCCCCACTGGATCCCATGTGAGGCCTTTAACCAGGCCAGTGTGTCCTCGCAGAGTAGTGACCATCTCTGAATAGGTCATTAAGACAGTTGCAGAAAGTGTTTTTTCCCTCTCAGTTAAAAACAAAAGACTTTTATAAATACGAGCATTTTCTATTTTCCGGAGGCTGAGCTGTGGTTAAACTTTACCTGGAAATTTGCGAGCGTTCCAGATCACAATGGTGTTATCCACACTGCAGGAGGCCAGCCACACATCATGAGGAGACCACGCCACGTCCATCACATCTGCAAACACACCACAATGATAACAAATGATGACAATGGTGTGACACTTTTCTTTTTTCAGAGGGCTCTTTTACTAGCCAGGTTGGTGGATGCGGGCAGATGTTCAATATCTGTGAACATCTGCAACTTCTCTGTGCATTTTCTGAGTCTATTACCTCCAGTGTGGTTCCTCAGGATTGTGACACACCTCCACTGCTCCACATTGGCCAACTTGCTGCTTGACCCAAACACTGTGCTGGGACCGATGAACCTACAGGGAAAAGACACATACAGACAGACATGATTAAAAAGCAGCAGCAAATGTGAAGGCTGACATAATTATCAACAATGGAGATTCACCAGAAAACATCAGTGAGTGGAAGTTAGCTTGAACTAGCAGGAAAAGGATAGCATGCATCCAATCAGTTCATACATAGAGAAAGAACTGGGACATACTTTAAAGTAGCAAAGAATAATAAATATAGACTTTGTTACCAAAAATACTTGTGTAATAATCATCTTTTATGGCTTTTGGCAACAAGAGCACTTCGTGTGAGTAACATATACCGGCAACTGAACAAGATATCCACCTACTTGCTTCAAGTTCTGGTTATTCTGGTTGTCCGGCTTGGAAGCAAATTTCCAGAGAAGAGCTACCAGCTGCAGTATAAGATGTTGAAGTCTGTTCAAAAACCCCGTCTGGCAGTCTAAGTTACACTCTGGTGTTATTTTTATTCATGCAGCATAATAAATAAATAAATAAATAAAAGCTAAAATTAGGTCCAAAATATATTTAGATATATTTATGTGACCGTTCTGACCTCTGCGGCCCACCCAAGTAAAGTATATGTGTAGGAAACAGTGTGTCAAGATCCAAAAGTGGCCAGTGGCATGCCTCTCCTGGAGCTGTGGAATACGCCGATTATAGCTGTATACCATCTATCAGCAGCAGCACATCATCCAACAGTAGCTGACAGCTGTAGAATCTGCATATGCCCCAACTCCAGCAGTAGCATACCACTGGCAATTTTTGGATCACGGTGCTGCAGAATTATTAAGGTTATAAAAACAAAGTAGATTTTTGTTTTTTGGCTTAATTAAACAGCCCTAGTTTATAACAGTAACTCATATGACTGACCATTTAACAACATGTAGGTGTTACTAGAACAAAAAAAATAGAATAGGATAAATAAATAATATCGATGCAAGTTTATTAAAGTGTAGATCATTGTAATCTAATGCACTGTGGAAAGCCATAAAATTGCCGCCTATCACACACACACAGTCTAGTGTGCGTTCACGCTGACACCAAAAGTTTCCCGTTCTGCTTTCAGTTCAGTCACCATGGAAACGTCCTTGTTTGGCCGTCTTTCCAGACGTTTCTCGACAGATAGTGAATGCTGTTTATCATATTGAGCCGGTGACTGTGTGTATACATACGCAGCTCTCCTCCACACCATGACCAGCTTGTCGTCTCCTCCAGAGGCCAGGTACAGCCCGTTGTTGGACCAGCGCACACAGTTCACACAGGCTGCAGAGACACACACAAACACTTCTGCTCACTGAGGCTATAAATACAGTTTGTATGGATTTGTGCTGAGGAGGCTGTTAGGGTGGACAATAACAGCACCTGCAGATCATGATGCTCTCATTATTAAATCTGGCTGCTTGTTATTAGGTCACTGAACACAGCAGCAGTTTATGTCAGTGGCAGTTCATGGAAGATGAAGTGATTTTAATTTCCTGCAGCTGTTATCTCCATCCATCCAAGGTCAACGTTTCCGAACGTTTTAGTCAGATGGGTTTATATTTATGGATTTATTTTCTTTCTTTTTGTATACTGTAAAAGGTCTAGTCATTTTTTAAAATAGTTACTTTTCCTTAGATATTTTTTATTCAAATCACATTCTGACTACATCTTAAACTCTTTTAGGCTTATCTTATAGTATTTAGCTTACCTTTTTACTCACTGACCCCCTTGATGTGTTATATTCAACTTTATACATTGTGTTTCATTGTATTTGATTTAAATTTTTATTTAATGAGCCTTTTTATTTTTACTATTTCATCAATTTAAATAACCTATTTTTAGAGATAGTTTCTCAAAGTTTTCTTGTCATTTATTCATTTATTTGCCATATATAAATTCTTTAGACTATTCTACTTCAACTACTTTATACTTAAAACTGGGAGTGTTTAAAAAAAAAATAAAAAATCCAGATCAGTGGACAAATACAGCTGTACAACCTCATCAGCAACACTAAGCTAATGATATGAACTGGATGAGTAAACAGTTGCAGGCTTTCTATTACAATGTTTAGGCTTATTACACACTGGTGGAAAACCTTGTTTGGTGATTCTGGCAAAGGAGAAAATGTAACAGAGTTTTTGGAAGCAGAGCTTTTTTTCTATGAGTTGTTCTGCAGCAAGGAAACGATAACAGCTGTGCATGTTGGTATTGCAGTACAGTCTACATGCATCAAATGTTTATTTGTGCAGCTTTCAATAACTGTTAAAAAAATTAATTAAAGAAAGTTACATATACACACAGTGTGGAACTATCTTTAGAGACCATAAGTAACCCTAAAGTTTAATTAAGGGGAAAAAAGGATTTAGAGAACAAATACACTCATTAACCAACCATATATATACAGATTTTGATTACCTAAGTGATTGTCCATCTGGCAAAGCATTTTGGGAATATTCTCGTTCTTCTCATCCTCCTCTCTGAGGACTGGCGCCATGTTCCAGATCATCACCTTCCCCGAATCCTCCCCTGGAAACAATCCAAGTATTTTAAACATGAAACGCCTTCACAAGGAGCAACAGGTGAGGGAGCATTTTTTTAAGCTGGAAAGTAAACCTGAACCCAGCTGTAACTTTCCATCAGTTAGAATACTAAGCTCTTGTTTAAAAAATGAGCCTAAAGAGAGAAACTTTCATTTCAGCAGTTGTTGGTTTTACCTTGGCCACCAGTTGCAAATTTTGTTCCATCAGGGTGGATGTCAACTGAAAATATGGGTTTACCTGAGAAACACAAAAATCAACATTTAATATCAGTGACATCTCAATTTTAATAAATCTAAAGAACACAAAAACTGCAGACTGATATTGTACACAGGTAACCTAGAGATACTGAGAAAACTGGAGGAAATAAAGGAGTAACTAAAAGGAAAGACACCAGAGTGCATCTGGAAAGTTTACAAACCCTTCCAAGTTTTCCACATTTTGCTGATTCAAACTCATAATTTTTACACCAATCCATACAGCACACACATGTCCCACAGTCACAAGCCAGAACAGGTTTTCTAGTGTGTTAAATGACAGCACTGAACTTTTCCACTGACAAGCATATTTGGAGCATTTGCTCAGTACCTGGCTAAAGCACATCTGATAACAGTGACTTCCTGGAAATATTTTCTTGGCGATATGCTTTGGTTTGATATCTGAAGCTTAAGATTGCTACACTCTCTCCTAAATTGTCTCACTAATATGCCCACAGCATGATGCTGCACCACACTATGTTGTAGTGATGACACTAATGAGATGACTTCTGATTACCTTTAAAAACTAATGGCGTCTATGGTTACTGGTTAATGAACACTGACTAGTAGAGTGCTGCACCAACTTTAGGTCCTGCAAGCTCTACAAAGGAAATCTGGATCCTAATTGATTGTGACAGCTGGGCTCTTGAATATCTGGTCTGACAAAGGCCTTTCATCCTCAGTTACTCAGTTTGGCTTAGTAGGCAGCTCTAAGAAGACTGCTGATCACGGCAAACTTCTTATATTTTAAGTTATGGAGGCTACAGTTCCCACAAGTATGTTCAACAGTGCGGACGTTCAAAATGACATTAAGGTGGCAGCCTATCAGAATCTTTCCTGTCTTAACAAATGATCTTCATTTTTCTGTAAATTAGATAATTCAATCTTATTTTGCTTTGTTGCTGCAAAGTATTGTGCACAGATCCGCCTGAAATGCAAAAAAGCATGTAAATGAAAACTTTCCAAGCACATTGCATGTTGGACACATTTCAACATAACACAGGAACATGGCATTGACCTCAGCTGTTTTTTTTCACCAGGCCTTGTTTAGTCTGCCTTATGGAAAGTTACTCAACTGTTCTGTGATTTTCCACAGGTATGTTAGAACATGCCCACACCCGAGACTGTATTTCAGTGTCTTGTCAGGTTTACAGTCGACATGCACTCGAGGATTTTCCTGAAAGGAAACCTTTCTGGTAAATCCTCCAAAATCTCTTTGGTGTATAACCTAATTCCCTAACTCTTCCGTTAAGCCATGGAGATACATTACACAGCATTTCAAAAACATCATCATTAGCTGGTTTCTATGTAATTTATACTTTTTTATTGTTTTATTTTAAGCTAAAAAAAAAAAGTAATGTGACTTGTTGTGAAGTTATGCACACACTGTTTCTTTAGGATCAGTTGAATGAAATGAGCAGTTAAATACAAGAGACAAATATGGCAATATCTTCCTATATTTCAAAGTGAAATCCAAATCACATTAAACTAAGCAGCAGGGTCACTACTGTTCCTCAGAGTTCGAGTCAATAGAGGCTTTTCGGGATTTCTTTTTTATTTCTTTAGATAATTATCTCGTTAATTCAGATATGGTCAAGTCAATGTATTAAACTAATAGTGAGGCTTCAGAACAGAACCAGTGTGTGACGGGTGGGGGGTGCATGTCCATCCTTTTTTGTACAGCCTATACAATACACCCTTACTTAATAGTCGGTGCCTTTTTGCCTAAGAAACCACAATTTAAAATAAGGTTAAAATTGCTAAAATATATTTGAAAAAAGCTACAACTGTACAATAAAAACTGTGACTTATTACAAACTTTTCATTACTTAAAGTGATACTTATAAAAGATACAGTACTGTGTACTACGTGACTAAAGCTGAGGTTCATACCTAACCGTGCACTCTGTATACACCCCTGAGTACGTGCTTAATTTTAGCAACAGTACAAAAATGTATGTCTAAAAATTACAAAGAAACTCCCGTTGAATGCTGAATTAAAAAAAACCCAAACAAACAAAAAACAAAGCATTATTTCCTCAGTTTTCTTTGTAAACATATTAGCAGCTGGAACCCATCTGCTAATATAATTATACATTTAATACATTTGGTTTCATGCTATATTGATGCTGTTGTGCAATTTTGTTGGAGTCTTCAAAATGTCAGTTATTTCAGGGGCAAAATGTGCTCTACTAACAACAGTCGTTAGCTGCACCCTAAATTCAG
Organism: Oreochromis aureus; assembly: GCF_013358895.1. Taxonomy (NCBI): domain Eukaryota; kingdom Metazoa; phylum Chordata; class Actinopteri; order Cichliformes; family Cichlidae; genus Oreochromis; species Oreochromis aureus. The sequence goes on along the minus strand of NC_052953.1, from coordinate 6,371,436 downwards.
GCCATTTCCCTGGCGGTTAACTTTCCAAACTGACAGCTTAAAATAGTATCCCAGCAGACACTTGTTTATTTTTTTGAGCTTTCTGTGAAGCCGTTACACAAATAAAATGTTAAAATATCCCACGGGAGGTGAGTAAATCTGACCCTAAAAAGTCACTCCGAGGCAGTAACTTCGACACGGGTCATCTGCCAGGTAAGTTAGCTAACGTCAGGACACCAGAGCTAGCCGGGGGGGCTAACTAGCTAGCTAGCTAAGGTTAGCAAACAAATATACTTTGAGCACAGAGACACTGACAATGGCACAAACACCAAATGCAAGTGCCCAAACGTTGGCTTAGGTTTAGCATGTGAGTGACTTTTAAGTGACTAACAAGTCAAACAAGTGTGCACCAGCACCATAACCATCATCATCATCATGCGTCCTTATCAAGTCGCCCCCCTCCGACAACAAAAGCCCAACTTGGTCCAACAGATTCCTGCACAAGCTTACCGTTGTGGCTCACCCAGCTCGGCTTCAGCAGCTTCATTTTCACCCCGGGTATTTTATTTTAAATCCCTTCGAAACAAAAATCCATCCAGCGCTCACTTTCGGTTCGTGAGAAAACTAACGAAAAGCTCCCTCCTATTGTCTCAAACTCCGTCCGACACTTTGTTGATTGCGCGATTCAACTCCCATCTCGCAGCATCCCCGAGTCTCCGAGTCGAGCAACGGACAGACAGCAACAGACAAGCAGGCAGGCGGCCCCGGACGACAAACGGGCGAACACCAGGCAGCTCAGGAAGTGTTTCCGTTAGTTTTGGCCGCGGACAGGAAGAGGGTGCAGGCAACATATCATAATACACCCACGGAGAGAGTTAAAATAGAAAACAACAACCAAAAGATAATTATTTGTGATTTTTTTTTACTTATTATTTTATTTTCGAGTGCAAATACTCAAATGTTAGACCCGAAAATCAACTCAAATTCACACCGTTTGTGTCGATTGGATCTGACGCGGCTTTTATTTTGAAAGGCTAAATAGCAGATTAGTGCGCAAACTCGGAGTTTCTTTTCGACAAATTAGCACAATTTAAAATGTCTTTTAAATATTCTTGAAAATAAAACAAACATAAATTAAGAACAGTTAAAATATGTTTTTATATTGGAGCTGAGAAGTTTCTGGCCAACTTCTAATCTGTTTTTTGCTTCACCCCTTAGAGCTGGAAAAAAGTGTTGTAATTTGATGGGTAAAAAACGTGATAACCGAATTATTATTAATCTGAATATCAGACAAAAATATCTGGAAGATTTCAACTCTTGCCCTTTAGAGACATTACTAACCCCTCCTTGACTGCCTCTGAGATGCCCTCATTTCTTTAGTTATATCGTTTATTTTATAGATTACCAAGATGAAAAAAAATTCAGATATTGTTTTGGATAAATATGCTTGTGTGGTGGGAATCTAATCCTTTTTACAGTGTGTTTATACAGAACTTTGTCCTTTATTTCAAGTCACTGAAATTTGCAGAATAATTAAGCAGAAAGGTAAAACAAACAAACAAAAAACTGCACACATCCTTTGCTTTTGTGAAAATGTGTCTCATCTTTTTTTTGTATAGCCATGTATAACTTTTCTTTTGTCAGTGTCTGCAACATATAATTCTGCAGTGTCATTTCCACAATTAAAAGAGGAACTCTTCTCTTCTCAAATGTACTATTGATGGCCACTTTATTAGGTTTAATCTGACTCTACAAGTTGGACTTCCTGTTACTTTCAGAACTACTTTAATTCTTCATGGCATAGATTCAACAAGGTACTAGAAAAATCAGTGCGTTATCTTGCTGGAAGCAGTCATCAAAAAATATGTACACTATAGTAAAAGGATGCATATGGTCAACAATACACAGGTAGACTGAGTAGGCCAAGTAGACTCAGTTAGGAGGGTCCCAAATTTTGCAAAAAAGTAACCTCTCACATCATTACACCAGCAGCAGCTTAAATCGTTGATACAAGGATGTATGCATAGAGGTTGGAGCCATGCTTATATGTTATTTATGCCAAATGCTGAATCTGTAATCTGAATATTGAAGCAGAAATCAATACTCAGCCTCAGTTTATGGTTCTTACCTGACAGGACTGACACTGGGTATGGTCATCTGTGCATTCAGAGGTCCTCTTCTGCTTACCTTGGTCGTAACGAGTGGTTATTTGAGTTACTAGTCTCAACCATTGTATGAAGGCTGATGATAGAAGGTGATTTTAACAACAACCCCAGGTGTATGTGGCTCAAATTCATCAGATACACAACAGGCATGGGGCTGGTTACCAACAATGATGAGACAGAGATAAATGAGAAATGAGATAGTAGTGGATTTCTGAAGGTCCAGGAGAACAGACCCACCCCCCACAAAACTCACAAAAATGAATGTGCTTCTGTTCTTGAAAAGAGAAACAGTGGTCAGGATGTGGAGATTAAATTTGTCTCTGTCCACCTCTCAGAGTACCTGATCTGGACCACTCACATCTCTACTGTCACTGGCAGGGCTCAACAATGTGTATACTTCCTGAGGAAAGTTGGGCTGCTTCAGAACCTCCTCACTAATTTCTGCCAGGATCCAGCTACGTGCAATCAGTGGCATCTTTAAGACCTGGCACCAACAACCATGCAACATTCAAAGTGACCTAAATTTCCTGCTTGTTAATGTTACCGTTAAGTGGCAGTCAAAAACATCTTAAGGGGTCTTTATGATAAGATTGAAACATTTATCACCTGGAACTTAGATGTTTCATCAAAAAATGTTATGAGTGTATGTAATTATTCTGTGTCATACCAGAGTCATAGAGGAGAAACTAGGGAAATAACCATGACTTTATTCTGTTCAGGTGAAATTCACAATGAATTTGTAAAGAATACACAAACACACTAATACAAACATCTTTATCGATCACAAACTAAATAAAAAAAACAAAACAAAAACAAAAACATGATTATTATTCTTTTCCAGTAGCGTGATCAACAAAAAGAATACGTTTAAGAAAAGGTGATATTTAATTAACATAAGTCACTCTTTCACAATGTGACTTACGTGACTATTATCATAACCTAAAGGGTGTATAAGTCATATAATGTGTGTTTAAAACATTTTTCAAGTGTATCCCAAAAGAAAAATGATTATAAAACTTTAAAGAAAAAAGACATTTTTACAGTTCACAGCTAAAACCCCCCCCAAAAAACAATGCCATCACATAAATCTTCCCTGATGGTGTAAATTACACAGGTAAATTAGTGTAAACAACTGACTCACTTCTACCAAAATGTTATACTTTTGTTCTGTCTTCTGCTAGAGTCCTTAAAAAGAGTCAGAACAATAGAAAATATTCTTATCCAGCAACGGAAAAAAAACCCTAAATGACCCTTAAGAAGTCACTGCACGTGTCTGCCCGCTCAATTTAGAAGCTCTGTTTAAACAAACAGAGGGAAAAACAGTAGCTTATATGTATTTTTGGCATTTCATTTTAGAGGGAAGGCAACACTGGAATCCATTACTACAACCCTCGGTGTGTTATATGTGCCTGTGCTGTGTTCATAAATACCAACTTCATGCTAAACTGCTGTCCTGAGGAAAACTTGCCAAAATTGTCTTTACTGATCAGAACTGCAAAAAAAAAAAAAAAAAAAAAAAAAAAAAAAAAAAGTACAACTGGGAGCAGTATAGAGTCAGCCCCCCTTTGGCCTGAAGCTGGTCCCCTCTGTAGACTCTCAGTATCACAAAACTGAAAGGTCTGCACTTAATTGCCTTATCAGATTATCTAACATTAAAGGATTCTGGACAGATTTCACCTGAAAACAGCTCAAATTTAGGAGAACCTCACTGATGCATTACAGTTCAATGGTATCACAAACAACAGACGAATCAATGCCTCGTACACAAATACTGAAAATCATAACCTTCATGAAGGATTACTTCTTTCAGCCGTTTCTGTAAAAACCAAAGGTGATAAAGTGTTAATAATAACAAAGAATACCCACACAGTGTCCCGGGTAGAGCAGTGAGTTAAGAAATGAGCAGTTTTGTCTTTTAGTCTTTACATGTGGCATCTTCAGGGACCTGACATCCCTCTGAAAGTTGCTTCGATTTGCTCCAGTGTCTTGCCCTTGGTTTCTGGGACGAAGACCATGGTGAAGATGACATTCAGGATGCACATAGAAGCAAACAGCCAGAAAGTTCCTGCACTGGTTAGAAGATTCTGCAAGGCAAACAGGTATCCAGAGAGAGAGAAAGGAAAGGCCACAGAGAAATATGTCAAAAACACTCAAAACATTCAAAATATCGTGACTGCAGCGCAAATTCAATTCAAATTTTCATCCCTGCATCAAAATATGTTTTCACAGCTTCCCATAATCACAAATTATCACTTATATGAATTTAACTGTTATTTTTCCATCCTCAGTATGTTGGGGAGGGTTCTCAAGGTAGCAGAGGTGGCCTTCAGCAATGAGACAGACAACTACACAATCCAACATCCAAAGCCAATTTAGAATGACCAATTAATGTAACATGCAATTTTTTTTTACCTCCAGGAGGAAGTTATATGAGGATATAGCTGTACAGTAAACTTTCTTTTTTAAATTCACAAATACAGATGGTTAAAAAAAAATAAACAAAACTATAATCCTGTACAAACAAATGAAACCCATTATCCTTGAGCTGAGAATATCCAATCTAAAAGTGACAGCGCTTTGAGACAAAACAGCAAACCTAAGCAGGCTATGGAGTGACTACTGACTACTTAAGCTGCTGTTATGGTTGGCATGTTGGTCACTGCTCAGTCTAAATGTGACATCAGACCCATAACTATTGTAAGGGTGCTTGTGGTACACTGGATGTGGTGAAGTCTTCTCGTAAACAACATGTTTTGCAACTCAGAGGAAAAAAAATTATACAAGTCCAAAGAGGAAACAAAATAATTACGGTGGTTTGAAAGTTTTCTCCACAAAATCTTATCTTTTTCTACTCCAGCTGTTAGTTTTTCCCCTTTGTACCCTGGTTATCTCAATGTGCCTGTACTGATCCATCACTGAAACAGCAACAGACATTAAGCTTTTCAAACACTAATTTTTCCAGCCTGACTAAGTCAGGAGTCATGCAGCATTTGTGAGAGCGACAATGGTGAGCATAAATGGCCAGTTAAGTCTGTTATGACTGATGGCAAAACAAGGCAGTCACAACAACTACAACTATGTGTATACTGGACTAAATGCTTCCCTTAACATGCTCATTAAGTAGGAACGCACTTCTCTGCAGCTCGTCTTGCGTTGGCAGGGAAGCTTTCTGGGAATAAACTATGTTTGATGGGGGCGAGTCATCAAAATTTTGCCATAAGTCAGTGATGATGTGTTTCCAATGTTTTCTGTGTTCTGCTATCTCATCACAACCATGATTACTGTGTGACATCACTTTGACTTTCTGGTGAGTTACGTTATGCTAACTGTTCCAACAGGATCTTATTCCACATCCATTGAACCAATTGTGGTAAACATGTGACCTATGTGCCAGAACCAGCCCAGCAAAGGGCTCTACTTGGTCCCCTGGATGGTGCTGCAAAGTGCAAGTCTTTTTATGGCATCTTAAGTAAACATGTTGTATGCTCATGTATTCACTAAAAAAAGGATCCCAGATGTAAGATTAAATTTCACTTCTGTTTAATTAAATTTCACTTCTGTTTGCAGTCCTGGTTGAAATGTGGTTTTATGGATCTTTAACAGATAAGATTTGCTATTCTGTTCAGCACTCACCATCAGAGATGGGCAGTAACGCGTTACTTGTAACGCGTTACTGTAATCCGATTACTTTTTTCAAGTAATGAGTAATGTAAGGGATTACTATTGCAAAAACAGTAATTAGATTACCGTTACTTTCCCATAGGAACGCTGCGTTACTGCGTTACTAAAACCGTGAGTTTTTTGCGAGAATGTCTCATGACAGTGACGTAAGCGAGTGCGACGTTCGTGACAACAGCTGTGTGCAGATCAACAATGGACAATATATCGAGTGCGGGAGAGAGTATGAGCATGCAGCATTTAAAGCGTGGAAGTACTGACCTTATTTTGAGTTTGATTCCATAAAAAGTGACAAAAACATTAGTGTCCGTTGTGCGTGGGAAGAAAACTTCTTTTTACAGCGAAAACACCCCCAAACTTCCAAGCAAACACCGAGTGCGCTACGACTGTAATGGGAAACTCACAGAGAAACTCGCGGATTATTCCACTGACCGCTGCGGCACACCTGCACCAATGTAAACCTCCGCCTACCCCACTCCTGCTTTACAGGTGAAAATAGAGCAACAGGACCGCTAGTCTTTGATTTTATTTATTTTCTGCTGTGTTTCACTTGCATCTATTTGAAAGAGTGAGTGTAAACACAAAAAAATATTTGATTTTATGTGCTGGAATGTGCAGAAAATAGGTTTAAATGTTAAACAAATTTCTTCCAGTCAGAGAATGTTGCATATAATTAATTTTTTGCTTGATGCATAAAGTTATAAGATTTAAAGTTTTAAAAAGAGACGTTTCCATTTGATTACATTTTGTATGATGGATTATGCAGAAAAAGTAGAATTGGGCTGAAAGATCTATCGCTTTATCACCTATTCAGGTTTACCACAGGGTGGCTGTGGCTCAGGTGGTAGAGCAGATCAGCTACTGATCGGAAGGTCAGTGGTTCGATCCTTAGCTTCCCCAATCTGCATGTCAAGTATCCTTAGGCAAGATACTAACCCCAAATTGCCCTCCGATGCGTTCATCGGAGTGTGAATGTGTGTGAATGCAGGTTAGTTTGCACTTGTGTATAGAAGTGCTTGTATGAGTGGGTGTGAATGGGTGAATGAGGCATGTTGTATAGAGCGCTTTGAGTACTCCGGGAGAGTAGAAAAGCGCTATATAAGAATCAGTCCATTTACCATTTAAATCATGTTTTTAAAAAGTAACTAACTAACTAAGTAATTAATTACTTTTGAAAATAAGTAATCAGTAAAGTAATGGGATTACTTTTGGGGGAAGTAATCAGTAATTAGTTACTGATTACATTTTTCAAGTAACTTGACCAACACTGCTCACCATCATATCCTGGAAGTTTTTGGTGACGATGAATGCCATGCTCCAGTTGGTGAGGACACAGACAGCGCTGGCAAACCCCCTCACTTTCACTGGGAAGATCTCTGACATGATGAGCCACGGGATCGGACCCCAACCGAGAGCAAAACCTGAACAGGACAGCAACAGTTATTAAAGTGGCATGGTCTGTTGGGGGAATACACCCACAAGTTTAACAAAAAAAAAAAAAAAAAAAAAATCACCATCAGCAGCACGAATTTGTTTAGGTTTTTGGAGTATTAAATGTAGGGCTGTTCGATATAACGATATATATCGGATGACGATATGAAAACGTCTAATGTTTCATTTTACGCTATCGTTTGTTTCGTGGTGTCGCAAAATAAACTGTTTATGGCAATAGTTTTTCATCGTTTTGATGGTCACTGTAGAATTTCTTAAAGTTCTCTCTTTCTCTTATATATAAAATAACCACACTACGGACAGACAAACGTCTGTTTTTATGCGTTGTCGTTAGCAACAACGACGGCAAAATCATCGCCCGACTCCGCCGTCCGCTTGTTTATTTTTTACGTAAACCTTTCACAATAAAGCTGAAGATCCTGTTGAGATTTTTCAAAATAAACTGAATCACGTGAAATAGTATGCAGAGTGTTTACGGGTGAGAAGCTAAAAAGAGCCGTCAGGTCCTTAAAAAAATAAACCTTAGGACAGGCTTTTCCCCTCAGCATGCCGTGTAATAAATACTCACAAAATTGTGAAAATTGCGGCCGTTTCAACTTATGTAACACTCGATTTCAGGTACACGACTCCCAGCTGAAAACACTTCACGCAAGTCGAGTTGCCCGAGATTCACAGAATTTACAGAAAACTTATGTGATAAATATCGTTGTTAGGGACGATAAATGTCTTATATCGGGATATGAGATTTTGGTCATATCGCACAGCCCCAATTAAATGTTTTGCAGATGACTGACAAATTTATCTCTGAATTTGTGATGGAATAGCCAAAACAATTAAATATCCAAAGTTATTTGTAGTAAGTATATGGTAAGGAAAAAGGTGTGAGGACTAAATAATTTTTGCATCTTGAAGTGGAGCCTGATTGACCCATTTAAATATGCTGGAAAACTGACCTGTGATGAACACCGCTATGCTGGCCAGAGCCATCCAGGCCAGGTCACCATGGGGTTCTGGAAGTAAGGACATCAGGTAGAAGTAAACTCCAAATGCTGTGGTGCTGATGGCCATGGCAACACCTGTGTTATGAAATTAAAATCAAGGAGGTGTCACAGAGAGATCTCAGGAATTATGGTTAATAATTACATTTAAAGATTCTGGCTACCTGAGATAATGAGAAGGACTTTCCTTCCAGCCTTGTCCATGATAAGCGCTGCTACTGCAGTAAAGACGACCTGAATGAGACCCACGATCACTGACGCCAGGTCACTTTGCTGCAGAATAACAAAGAAAGACAGGTCTATAATGAATTTATGTTTTCACTGAAAACTTGTAAATTGATAATTTTGCTGTTGAATTCAATTTTCACCTCCAAGAGGAGAGCTTTCTATCAGTGTGTGCACTGAAATGTTTTGCATTTTGTTACATTATAACTTATGACTTTTGTTTTTAGCCCTACTCCTATTTCCCAAAAAGGCTTGGCCTTTTTTCAATTTTTGATAAATTCTTCATCTGCTTTGTTTAGTGAGTGATAGAAAGAGCAGTAGTGCCTGTGAATGAGCTACCTTAAAATGTGCCTGTTCAAATATATTCTCAGCATAGAACATGATGGCGTTGATCCCACTCATCTGCTGGAAGATCATCAGCATGATGCCAATCACCAGAGGCTTGTAGACACCAGGATCCTTCAGGTCAGACAGCTGGAATTTAGAGCCCTAAGAGGAAAACAGAATAACATCAATCATCAACCAACGTTTTCCCACAGTGGTTGAATTACATTTGAGGAGGGCAAAGGCGCTGTGGCCAGAAAATCTTGTCTTATATCACCTGCTCATCACATGCTTCCTCAATGCGGGCGCACTCCCATTCGACAGGAGCGTCTGGTCCTCGTAAGAAGCGCAGTGACTCCACAGCCTCCCTTCGCTTGCCCTGTGACAGCAGGAAGCGGGGCGTTTCAGGCATGAAGGACATAAAGACCATCAGCAGCGTCGGTGGGATGGAGCAGCAGATCGCCAGCCAACGCCAGTCTATAAAGAGACCTGCAGGACAGGTTCACACACACTCAGGATGAGCCATTTCTACAGCTATTCCTCAACTTTTGTTTAAAGGGATGTGGAAAAAGAGGTTTTAGAAGGCTTTCAATTTTATTTTACAAGAACAGGAACAAGGATATTTATTATACTTCAAAATCAGCATCTTAAGTGTTATATGTGTTCATTTTTGCTCAGAGAAGGTTGTTAATTTTGGCCAAACAGGTAGTCACTAAATCATGAGTTAAAAATGTCTAACAGAGAAATTTCCCCCTTTACCAATTAAAAAAAAAACTAAACAAAAAAAAAAGCCTCAATAGAAATAAGCAACATTTCTTGTACATATGAAAGACAATGTGATTCATATAACCTTTTAACAAATTCCATGTGTGATCCATCACATCAAACCATGCAGCTGTTTTGAAACAACTTAACAGTGAGAACCACTTGCACTGACACTTAGTTTTTACTGAAGCCTCAAGGTGAGCTTTATGCTGCCCCCATCTAAGTGTTTAAAACAAAACATTACAAGTGAGGGGCGGATTCAAGTGAGCAAGACAATGCATGCTGACTGGGCAGCAACGTGTCAATATTAAGGTAAGCCTGTCCTAAAGTGTACTCTCATGATCCTTCTGTATGCTAATGAGACCATAATTTATACAGTGAACATCATGTTATATTGAGGAAGACTTGAGCAGGCTAGTGACTGTTACAATAAACTAATTAGGAACCTGTTTACTGAGGTTATAAATCAAGTGAGTGATAAGCTATTTTTGAAACTGAGTAGTGAACCCCTGCTGGTCATTAAAAGCATTACAGACCAATGTGATGTCGTTCCAACAGGTGCTTTTTGCTTCAGGTTTTTCCTGCATTCTTATACAATTGCCTTATGCCTTAGCATTTTCCTGTTTCTCAAACTTTATCCATAAGTTCTATTTGTCAAATGTTACCCAAGTTACCAGATTGTGTGTGTGTGTGTGTGTGTGTGTGTGTGTGTGTGTGTGTGTGTGTGTGTGTGTGTGTGTGTGTGTGTGTGTGTGTGTATATATACACACACATGTTTAGACATCTTCGTGAGGACAGAAAATTGGGATGCTACTATACTTGTGGGGGGCAACAGTCACTTATGGGGACAAAATGCCCGTTCCCACCAGTTTGAAGGCATTTTTGAGGCTCAAAATGTGGTTTTAGGGTCAGGCTTACAATTAGGTTGTAGTTAGATTTAGGCTGAGGGTTAGGGTTAGGTATTCATTTTTCATGGTTAGGGTTACGGTAAGCAGCTAGGAAAAGCATTCTGTCAATGAGATGTCTCGATGTCTTCACACTTGAAAACAAGTATGTGTGTGTGTGTGTGCGCGCCTCTCTCTCTCTCTCGATGTTTTCAGTACTTTAGTGACTACAGTTCCCGATTCAGCCAGTCTACCAAGAATGAAAACAGAGCACCTTTTGCACAGGAACCATTCGTTCAGAGCATTGAATAAGAAGAGGTTTGGGCTTTTCTTTTTTTGATTAGTTATAAAACTCAAGTGCACACTCTAAACTGATACACAGAAAATTGAGTTTCAGATTTTTTTATTTATTCTGGGAATTTTAGCTTTGGCGGGACACACAGAGGGAGTGCAGTTATATTATGGTCAGGTCAAAATTCAGTCACGAGGCTCAGACAGAGAAACAGGTTCTAAACCAGTTTACTGATCAGCTAAATAGTTGTTCATCATTTCCTGTTCAACTGATTCATAAATAAATTGTTCTATTTTTAACCTCATGATGTTATTCCACAAGTTATCACTGCAATCTCTCAGAGACTTTTGATACAATTCAAAAACCACATCTACCCACAACCAAACAACTGTTTGACTGCAGTGTGTCACAACTGCTGTGTCTGCACAGCAACCCACCTCCAGAGCACCACGAGACAAATCCACCTCTCAAAACATACCAGCTTTTATTAGGAAATCATGCACAGCACGCAGCTAACAAGATTAGCCAGAAGCAGCCTTTTTGACACAGGTCAAGTAGTGAGGCTGTTGTCTAAGAAGCAGCAGAGGAATCGGATCGTATATGAGGATGATCATGTGAATGCCACATTTGTTACATCATCTTTCAATGATTTTTAGGTTGTAAAACGTTGTTGTTATCCGACACTTTTCTTTGGTACTAAAGTTTATGCAGTTCTTGTAGTCATGTAGACTTTACAAAGGGACTTTTAAAGATGCCATAAAAACTTTAAACATCAGTTTCATACCTCCAAGATAAGCTCCCATGATGCCTATCACCACCATGAGCTGCACACAGGAGCCTAAAGTCCCACGGACCTTTTCATGTGCCATCTCAGAAATATACACCTGTTTGAGGGGAGACAAAGGAGAACATCAAAAATGCAAACCTTTAGTATACAGAACTGTTCTCTTAATGGTTTATAAACCAAACACATATAATTTTATTTATATAAAGTTAAGAGCACATTTACGATTCACATTTGAGAAGCCAAAGCCAACAAATGTTTGGCGTTTGAATGGACTGATCCATATTAACAATCATTTATGTTATTAAAGCAAAGGTGGTCTTAATCTGTTCATTTCTAGCTCCATATTTTTATTCTACAGTGGCTTTGCATGATTCACTGTTCAAAACAATCCTCATTTATCTCACTGAGTGTAGGTTCAGCACATCAGGTCATCATATCTCACCATTTATGGCAATGTGTCAGATTATACTCTCTAATTTGTAATCAGTGTTCAAGTGATACTGTGCAGCTACTTCTTAATCCCACAAAATGAAAGCATACCTTGTTTTTTCTGCCTGATATTTCAATTTACTGTCCAACAACCAAGTTTTTTGGAGATGTATTTTTTTCTTCTGGAATCAAACTCTGTCTAATCTTCACATCAACAGATGTCGGGTCAAATATTAAAGAGGCATTTAATCTGCTTTTAAATGACATACCGGGACAACCAGCGAGGTGATGCCGCTGGCGAGGCCTGTCAGCATTCTGCCAACGTAAAACATCCACACGTTCTGCGCCGCGATGATGATGGTGAAGCCGGAGACAAATGGCAGCGCGCATAACATCAGACTGACCTTCCTGCCAATCTTTTCCACCATCCAGCCACCAAACAGCCCGCCCAACGCTGCTCCCACCGTCACTATGGACTGAAACAGACAACAGATCATCAGCAATAAACGCCGATGTACTATTTGAACTTTATGTTGCATTTGATCAATTGTATTGTTTTAAAAGAACAACTACAGGGTTTTAATTATTTCTGTTTAGTTAACATCTGGACAACATATTCTATTTTGCATTAACGCCTATTTTGAAAAAGGCCAAAGCTCCAGCACTCGCAGTATATCGAACAACTTTACACCAGTATGCTATGTAACACATGACCATTTGTTTAAGTGAAATACTTTCAACCTATTTTAAAACAGACAGCTCGGCTTTAAAGGGTGCATATACTCTTTATTCCCAACATTAAAAGGGCAAAAAATTACACAGATCCTCTCATTACAGTGGACGGGACTTGAAGATGAAAAGAATCAACCTTTTGGGGTCTCTATGGCTAGTTTCCCCATTTATCAATCACTATACAGGAGGTGACTTCTTTTATAGCCACTCAACGGTTTGATTGTCTTAAGGCTTAGCATTAGAGTTGTGGCTGTTACGGATGCCAGCTTCTATTATTTTAAACAATTACACTAAACAATCCAGCCTCTCGTCCAAGTGTGGTCACTTCTGGCTCAAAAAAAACACAAACATGGAGGCGGCCAAAATGTTACCACTCGGTTACCAAGAAGGGAACCTACAAACCACTAGGCACATGGCTTCAGTATTTTAAGTTGTTCCTTCAGTGACTATTCCACCGTTTTATGTCATAAACTGTTATGACCATAATTATTGAAGCCTGGCTTAAAATGTGCTAAAATGATTAATTTTATACATACAGTCAACACATTTTAATTTCATCCGGCTCTTTCTTTTGTGTCTTTTTTACAGGATGTGTTGGAAGAAATGAGATGTCACACAAATCTGCTGTTAAAATTGCCTGGTGCAATATGAAATGAACATGGCTGCCATCATACCCCAAACCAGGAAGCCTGGTTATCGTCCAGTCTCAGCCGAGAGTCCTCAATCTTGGTGAGTTCGGGGATGGCAGGAGAGCTGTATCCCAGCACGAACCCAAAGCTCATGGGACCCAGAACAGAGGCAAGTGTCGCAAGGTACAACTTTCGATTCTTCACTTTGCTGTGGAGAGAAAGAGGAACACAGATGAGTGTAGGAGGTAAAGGTCAGGTCTCACATATGATAGAAAGAAGCTCAGCCTCATTAATTTGCTTCAGGGACACAAGAGAAAATCATTTCTGCTACTTCTTTTAAGCCTAGAATATCATGGCATGGATGACACATGCATCATTTCTAACAGCTGTTCAGTCAGGAACACTGTAATCAAGAGAATATTGATTTGTATTTAAACTGGGAGAGCACCAGCAACAATAGGAATCCAGTACAGAATAGAGCACGGGTCAAAAAGAGCAGATATGACTCTAATTAACTCAGACTAAGAACGAAAAAGCAGAGCTAGGATCACAGTGCTGCACAGTAGTTTGCAGCTTTAAACTGAGTGCAGGAAGAATAAAGCAGCTTTAATAGCACATGAGATTGTCTGTAAGCTCCAGTGAGTTTAAAGGGGGCATGGGGTTTACTAAATGATATTTTTTTCAGGGTTTTTAACAATATTTTGCAGATTTACATTAATATATAAAAAATGTAATTACATTAATTTTATTAAAACTCAAGAAAATAAAAATAAAAGCTTTTTTTGCCCCCACCCCCCACTTTACAGCTACACCACCAGTATGTGGTGTACCACATGACCATATGTTCAAGTCACCCTTGGACTGTTGGATGAGAAAGCCGGTCTTGCAATCATCACTATAATTCAAACCAAAGGTGTTGAGGTCAGGCCAGTCAAGTTCTTCCACACCAAACTTGCTCATCCATGTCTTCATGGATTTTTCTTTGAGCCAACACAAGTATAGTTGCATGCAATCTTCTGTCCTCACATAGATGTCTAAACATGTACTCACACACACACACACACACACACACACACACACACACACACACACACACACACAAACATATAAACATTCAGACTCATACACACGAACAAAAACACATACACATCAGTACTGCTTCGCACTGATTTTCTGGAAGTTTAATGGGATCAACACAATTTTTCCAAAAGATATTCAATCAATCTCTCTGCTGATGATGTATGCAAGTCTAAAATCCCTATATTTGTTCATAGCAACATGGTTTACATAATTTTCATCCTCATCAAACCTATGCAGGACAGAAATGTTTCACTGTAGGATAAAGGCGATCACTCAGAAGAACATTGTATTGATATTCAGTGCGCTTCCTGCTGAGGGGGAAAAAAAACCCGTCCATGACAGCAGACCACATCTCCCTAATCCAGAGGTGAAGGGTTCAGTGTTTTCCTTTAATTTGTCACTCATCCGTGTAATTCCTCTAGTAGCCATTGGCTTGCATCTAGGTCAACAGACAACAGTTGTTGTCAAGCAAACTCCAGATTCTCCTCTGTGGCCCTTTCAAGTTCCACATAAGCAAGCAATAAGAAGCTAAGCAAAGATGAACTGCTTGTTCAGTATGCCATAATCTTTACATTTAGTACACACACACACACACACACACACACACACACACACACACCGATAAATTATACTGCACCATTAAAACTAACCTAGCAATAATATCCGTAATTAAACTGGTTTCCCTGAACCAGCAAGGGGAGAGTAAAAACTACAAGTCGGAAACATTATCTGCATGGTGTAGACAACTCTGTATATTTAGATGACATGTAAACCCTCTGAAATGATCTGCTGTGGTAGAGCTACACTGACCTCAGATAAGCATCTTGCTCGGACATGAGTCCTGTTGGATCTCCACCCTCGGCATCCAGCAGCCTTCTCCTCTCATCTTGGATGTCCATACCGACAGCAGTAGTAGCAATCTTTCCTGGTTTTTACCTCTGTTCACCTTCGACAATGATCACATGTCAGAAACTAATTTAAAAATCCCCGAACAAAAGCTGGAAAAGCAGTCGGAGAAAGCGATAAAGCACCAGAACGGAATCTGAAAAAAGAAGAAGTTAGAGCATCTGAGATATCCGTGAAGAAAATATCGGACAATTCAGCTGGAAAAAACAATGTGACCATTACCGAGAACATTTGCTTCTCACCGGCGGTTAACTTGCTTTGTCAACATTGAAGTCAGCTGATTTGATCTCATATAACATGATCTCTTATTTCCTGTTCCCTGCATGTAAGGAGTTTCACAGTAAAACTTCTAGTATGAGGTCTATCTCCCAAAGCAGACCGCAGTCTCCCATCTTTATTAAAAGAAAGATATAGTAACAGACACATTTACTCTAAAAATTAAACTCACTTTTTAACGTTTTACGAAGACGGCCAGATATTCTGGTTAATCGCGGTCATTCCTTCAGAATTAGCTAAAGCTCATACCTTTAAGCTAGCAGATACAGAAGTTCATTAATTGTTGCTCGTGTTTTAATTTCACTTTATCGGTACAGCTTATTAAAAAACATTAATGTTACTTATTTTGCTTTTCAACATGGCGAAACAACAGGAAGGAAGCGATCTCCCGCTCACGATTTGTTTCCAAAATAAGAGCTTCTAGGAGTGTTGAAGTAGGTTTCCATGGCGACCCTCGGATTTTCAACATTAGGTAACAACTTTATACAAGCAAAGCAAAAAATAAAGGTCGTAAAAGTGACTGCGTCAGTGTAAAACAGCTCGAAACAGCAATTTCAGTGACGCAATGGACACATCTGAGGAGACAGATGACCAAACGGTAAAAAGTGACTGAAAAGCAACAGTGAAAATGTAGACATGCCCAGCCTGTTGGCTGTGTATAAAAGATGTTTGTTTCATTTATGATGCCTGAGCTAGTTAACTAGCACTAACCCAGGTTAAATAACGTTAAGTTACCGCTACTGAGTGAACACTGAAAGGGATGCAAAGTGTTTATAGGTGGGAATAACACTTGTGATTTAAAAATTTAAATGTATAACAGCACACAATAAATGTTTTCCAGTACCTTAATAATAGCCCCACTAATAAACTGTTATGTGATGTTGTCCAGATAAAACAGTGTGCCACCTCAGAAAAAAGTGAACTGAAATCTTTTGATTGTCCACCTCCAGGATGCAGAGCAGAGTTTTTTCCCCACTGCTGTATCAGAAGAGGAGCTGGTTGAGGCCAAGAGAAAAAGCACCCTAAAACGTCTGTTTGGCTCCAGTAAAATCTTTCTTCACACAGAAAAATCCTGTCAAAGACCAGACCTGCAGGGGAGCCTCATCATTCAGAGCAAGGCCGCTGAGCAGTGAGAATCAACAGTGACTGATATCTATGTGTCTTGAATACGTACAGCAGTAAATTTAAAATGGTGTTATACTTCTTATTATAGTCATTATTGATGTTATATTGGGCCTTTGTGCTTCATCTAAGTTCATCCTCTGTGTGGAATAAGTTGTTTTAGCTCCCTTCCACTTCCTTTAAAACCAAACTGTATCTGATTACCTTCCACTTATATACAGACAGTTTTATTGAATTTTAAGTATTTTCATTGTTAAGTAATATTTTTCTTGTTTTTGTTATTGCAGTTATACAAATGGGGAAGAGGCAATGGGGAAGTCCCAGTATGAGAGGGCTGTCACCTGCTTCTCCAAAGCCATCACTCTGAAGCCACAACAGGTCACCTTCCACAGTGGTCACACAAGATGTTGCTGATTTTCATGTAAAATAGATCAGAAGAGGCTTCTTCTTTTTTTCTTTTTTTTTTACATAACCTTTAGTTATGCTTTCTGGATATTATGTATGCGTCTCTTTTCTGGCCTGTGTCTTATACTCTCTATATTGTTATAGCCTGTGATATTACATGTTCTAGGTTCAGCTGTATGTGAGCCAGGCAGAGGCCTACCTACAGCTGTGTGACTTCCAGTCAGCAGCAGCCTGTTACAAACAGGCCTGGCTCCTGGAGCCTGGAGCCTTCAGGGATCGTTTGGCCTTCATTTACTATCTACAGGTAGAAGTATTCGCGGGGTCCAATGATGAAGACCTGCCATGCCGTTCCTTATTTTCTGTCATGAATATACTGCTACAATGCTGGATACACACAGAAGGTCTGAACACTCAGTTTCAGAAAGTTTTTTTTCTATTTGAGGATTTTTATTCAGGTCATCTCAGGACACGACTCTAGCTGTGAGCACCTCTTAAGTAAAAAATAATTTAAAAGAAAAAAACATGTTATTTTCTGTTTGATTTAAAGTTGTTGACATGAAAAAGATTGCATATTGTTTGACAGTGTTTCTCTCAAATATACGTTCATTATATCATATATCTCCTTGAAATCTAAGTTTATTCTACATAGAACTGAGCTTATACTTAGTTCTAGTGGCTAACTGAGTCAAACTCAGCCACAGGCCTGGCAGATCAGCTGATCTTAGTGCCAAACTACACACCCAAGTCGCAAATCTCATATAGCATGCACTGATTTACCTACTGCTGCCAATGTATGCCTCCTTGCAACCCACCTACCATCCAGGTTCTCTGTTTCCTTCTGTTTATGAAATATTCAAGATTATTGATTATTTGATTATTTGTAAGATTAAAGATTATTTGATGTCATTAATGCCTGTTCTGTTCTATGAGAAGGGTTTTGGTGCGGTTTTCCTTGCCTTTAGCCTTTCCATGGAAAGGCGGGGATGCATACTGCTGCAGAGCAGAGCAACCAAACATTAATTACTACAGTTGAAATAAGAATCCTATTTTGATTTAAGTGGGCATTAGAGAACTATCCTAACAGATCCCTCTGCCATTTATTGTTCCAGGGTCAGTGTTTGTTCGACCAAGGTTTTTTTGTAGATGCACTGGAGGCTTTCAGCAAAGCTGCTGAGGTGAAACCGGGTTGCAGAGCTCACAAGGTCAGAAGGTCAGGAACCTGAGCCATAACATCTAGACTGAAGTACAATATATGTTTAGTGTCTAAGTTACCTTATAGTTCCCTTATAATTGATAGTATTTGTTATTCGTGTACAGAAGGTAAAACAAGTCCCCAAGAGTTCAAATGTGAAATTAACAAACATATATATACTTTGCATCCCAGCCTGGCCTGTCTGACAGCTTCAGGTCGCCACACTGACTGTCTGAAGCTGGTAAATGACTGGATGGCATCAGAAGGTCCCACCTCCGACCTTTACATCCTCAGAGCCCGACTGCACAAAGAGCTTAACAAGGTCTCATCTCTTACACCTCTCTGTATAACCTATGTAAAAATCTCAGCATTTTGCATTCATGTTCAGGATATTTTAATACCAAGATTCTTTGATTGATCTCTGTGTAATGGGCCAATGTATTAACTATAGCTACAGAACAGGACGGAACGTGCAGCATTACAACACATAGGCTGTAAAAAACAGTTGAAATTGGGAACTGAGGCTTCCACAAACTGATTTTGGCAAAAATAAATCAGCAATAAGAGAACAAAGTGCTGAGGTTGTGGATCCATGGATGCCTGTCATGTAAGATCTTGTCTGTCATCACATTGTAACCACAAAGATATCATGTGGTCTCAGTTAGTGTTCAGCCAAGTGGAAAAAAGTCATATGAAATGTTTGTGTAAATGCTAAGTGATGTTGTAGATAAAGTGTCTACAAACATTATACACTAATGTTGCTATCATAATGACTGCTGTATTAAAACAGCCAGACTTGGCCAGATTTGCAGTTGCTGCTGTTGCCAATTTCCTCAGTCTTTAAGTGTTTAAGTTTCATATCAGATATAACCTGCAAACTTTTGTAAAGTCTCAACAATTTAATGTAGTCTGTTTTTTTTTTTGTTTTTTTTTTTTACTTCTGAAGATCTCAACAGTTCAAGTCAATATAGTGTTCTAAGTATACTTTGCCTACTGTTTAACATTTATGATTAAACCAGCAGAAACCTTCTTCTTCTGTCCAGACATCAGTTTGTTATCATGATGTGCGGTCGGCGTTGGCGTTGAACCCGACCTGTCCGGTGGCTGGAGCTCTGCAACTCCAGCTGCGGGAAGCGAGTGAACAGGCGAGACAAAGGGCGGTGGATAAAGCTTTGTGTGGAGAGTTGCCTGAAGCCCTTTGCATGATTAATATTGCTCTAGCCAACAGCCCAGAGGACGGACGCCTCTACCTGTTCAGGTGTGTCCAGCCAATGTGTAGACCTTAACAAAATCTGTTTTGGGACCGTTACATAGCTGAATGTTGACTTGCTGACATGTATTTAATTCAGCTGAATGCTATTCCCTTGCATTCACAGAGGGACTCTGTATAGACGGATGAAGAACTTCATACCAGCCATTGAGGATATAATCCAGGCTGTGGAGCTGAGTGGAGAAGAAGAGAAGGAGGGACCGCAGGAAATCAGGAGTCAGAAGGTGGAGGTCAGAGATGATAACGCTGAGAGTTGCTCTGTGCAGGAGGAGGCGCAGTTTCAGCTGGCTCTCATCTACAATGATTTTGCCGTTCAGTGCTTTTGCAAAGGTCTCTACGCAGAGGCGACTCTGCTTCTCAACAAAGCCATTGAGGAAGAAAAGGGCCAGGCAGGCCTGTACCTGAACCGAGGAGGTGAGGCTGTGACACCTGACCTGTCTGTGTGTGAGTCATCTGCTCTTTTCACCCATGCAATGAAACCCCAAACATTCTTAGATCAAGCACTCCCAAAAGTACTGAACATCTTCTTTGACTCACCTCAACCTTTAATCAGATCTCTGATGGAAATGTAAAACTTAGATAAACGATTTCCTGCTTTTTGTTTTCTTTTTCTGTTGATTTCCTTGTTTCGGTTGATTCTCATCAGCAACTTTTTTTTGATTGTCTGATAGACACCAGGTTTTTAACATAGACATATAACTGCAATCTCATAGCGTGATTTTAATAATTGATATTCATTACCTACTTAAATGCTCATGATTAATGCTCATATTTTAAAAAATGCATTTTATATTTCTTTTATACATCCCATGTACAGTTCTTATGAAAGGGGAAACTGTTATTTCTGCTGTAACACTGGCCATTTTACATAGGAGTTTATGGCAGTAGACTCACTTTTGGAGTCAGCCTCAAGTGGCCATTGGAGGAACTGCAGCTTTTGGCCCTTCAGCATTGGCTTTGGCACTCCGCCCCAGAGATTGCTGCTTGCTCTAAACCAGGGGTGTCAAACTCAAATACACAGTGGGCCAAAATTCAAAACTGGAACAAAGTCGCGGGCTATCATTAATATTTATTGAAAAAAAAAAATCTTCCTCCAGATATAAGAATGAATCTTTTCTTATGGACTCAAACAAGTTTTGCTGAAAAACTGAATATGGAACAAGCAAAGCTTGATACTAAACGATATATGTATTAGCTGTATAATACCAGTAGGCCAGCTCTAATAGTAATTTGGCATGGCTTCGCGGGCCAAATGTAATTAGGCTGCGGGCCAAATTTGGCCCGCGGGCCAGAGTTTGACACCTATGCTCTAAACATTATTGATTTGAGTTGAATGTAAGGAAACTAATGTTTTGTACAAAGTATGTTTGATGTCCCCTTCCGAGTGATTGCCTGGACAACAACTTTGCATGATCTCAAAACCTGTTACGACATTTTTGAAAATTAATGTGTGAAAATGTCTCCTTTCTGTGCAAGCCCACATTCATTTTCAGCACTTTGGAAGTTTAAGTAATGCTTTGTAACAGCCAGAGTGTGAGACTTTCAAGCCAAAAGTACACCTTATACTTGACGAGCTTTTGTCATGGATCATCAGCACTGTGAATCAGGGTATTTAGTCAAAGAGGATCTTACACTGGGTGTCCTTCTAAGTGTTTGAGTTGAAGCATGTGACTTCCTTCACGGTAAAAGAGGCAAAACATCTAATGTGACAGGGGAAACCTGACAAACCAGATTTTTAAGCAGCAAGACTGAAGAGCTGCTCCAGCTGAAGATCATGCACCGTTTTTAGAGTTTCACCACTCTACACTCTCCATCAGGAATGGATGGGGATAAAACATAATTTAATAGCCATGTATTTGGATAGCCCCTGTATCTCACATCTTACCATGCGACACCAGGGTGACTGGAAATGAATGGTTCAGCGACAGTAGTACGTTGACAGTCTGTTGGCAGTACATATGCAGCTTCAGACTGCAGAGAGCATCTGCTGTCAGATGCGGGCTGTATAAAAAATATGTTGTACAACCAGTCTGTGGGCCACTCATGCTTACGCTGTTGTTGGTCCATTAACCAATGTCAGAGAAGAACTGACATATAACATGTAAAAAGGTGATGTGAAATGTTAAAAACAATGATGTTTTTACAATAGTTTGTACTTTTAGTTCATACTTTTCCCGTTCCTGGTGAGCTCCACTGTGACTCCTCTCCCTATTCTGGCCCACGTGTCAGCTAATCAGCATTTGACTGATGCACAGTGTCATTCATGTCGAGCAACATGCAGTTGGGATTTTGGAGGACTGCATGGGAGCACGTTTGCAGTTGTTCAAAACCCCTCTCCGTCTCTCTGTAGGCTTTCTACAGGGAAATCCCTCCATAAGCTAACACAACCACGGGAGCATAAGTTAAGCATGAATCCTTCTTGGATTTCAGTTCAGTCCCAAGCCCTTTGCTAAACATCATCCCACTCCCACTACCCTGTCTTTCATTTTCCCTCTCATTGTTATATCCAGGGGCATTTGCAGGATTTTTGTTAAATGGGGTGGCACAGAGAGGAGGAGGAATGAGGTGGAGGCGAGTAGCACTGGAAAATGAAGCCAGTTCAGAAATGCCAGTTGGGGATTTTGTTGATATGTTTTGGCCACACGTGTTCCCTCAGAGAGAATCATCACTGAAAAACAACACAAAAATAGTTTCCTGTCATCATATGATGAAACATTTTGATCCTGCTGGAAGCAGACTCTTCCACGATAATGATTGTAAGAGACTAAATGGTTTGAAACTGATGTGAACCATTTGCTTGGCCTTCACGATTACCAGATCTCGATCCAGCTGAGCACTTGTGGGGAGATTTTGGATGAACATGTGAGACCCAACTCTCTCAGCATCAATCAAACACCAAATATGTGAATATCTGTAGGAAGAGTGGCGTTCATCGTGTTAGGGTTTAGTTTTTCACCTCTCTTTACATCATCAAAGCAGCTATTATGAAAATTAAAACCAGAGTTAATGTGTGTAAAGTTAATGAAATATTGACACTAAATGCTTAACTGAGGAACCATTTTGATGCTTATTTGTGTATGTCAGACTGTTTCTTTAAGCAGAGTTATTGGTACTATGCTCTGGCTGACTACCGGCAGGCTGAGGAGATGATGCAGCCAAATGATCCTGCTGTCCGCCTCCGCCTCGCTGTCATTTACAACACGCTGGGATCTTTGTGTTTCCAGGATGGGTCAGAACCACACGGAGAACATCCCATTAACACCCACACAGAGAAACTTATGGAGTCAAGTTATCAAATGTCACTTAGCTGATATACTGTTGAATGTGTGTGTCTGGATCTGCAGGCGTTTCCAGGAGGCAGTCAATATGTTTTCTCTGGCCATCCAGCACAACCCCGCCTCTAGCCGTTACTACGAGAGCAGATCGAAGGCTTTTCGAAAGCTGCTGAACCTGAGCGGGGCCAGGCAGGACTTCATCTGCATGCTGATTCTGGACCCCACCCACGAGGAGGTCTCAAATTCTTAGATCTTTTGTGGTTTTCAGTAAAACCACATTTCATTTCAAAATATTTCATTCAATAAGATTAACACAATGTCTGACAGAGCCCTTAGATAAGGAGAAGACACGACACTCAAATAACCCTGAATAGAAGTCGTTTTAATGCGAATAGTCATCCCAGCCCAACATTAAAGGAGCCAATTAACAGCTAAAATAAGGACGTTATTGGCCGGTCATCTGCGTGTTAACTTCTAATCAATTAACAAGAAACTTTAAAACCTCTTGTGGGATAAACATTTACTGAAAACACTTTCAAAAGTTTTATCAGTAAAACTTTACTGATGCATTTCATTTTAATATTTTTAAATCTTGTGGTAGTAATTGTGTGTGTCTGTTTGTGTAGGTGGCTCCTATGCTTATGAGTCTGTTCCCAGGCTGCAGGGTCTCTGATGTATTGTCCAGCCCAAAAGGACAAGCGATCAGAGCTCAGCTGATGGAAACCATGCAGGCGTGTAGCTCCTCCTCTGATCCACAAAGGTCAGAAACACGGAGGTTAATTTGAAGGCTGGAGGATACCTGACATTGAGGTAGCTGACAAAGTCAGTCTTTCGTTGTCTTGTGTTGAATTTTGTTCTTAGACTGAGTGAGAAGCTCTGCAACATGACTCTGACTAATGAGAGTGCAGCGAGCCAATCAAAAGAGCCAAGTGAAGAAGGAAAGGAGCTGGAGCTGTGTGTGAACAAAGAGGACATGCAGATAACTGTGAGGAGCCTCCTGCAGGTACCGAGCAGGACTTCATTTATTTTAGAAGTTCAGTTCTTTAAAAATTCTACTCAGATAATTTAAGTAATTTTCAGCTACAGATCAGTTTTGATCTTTTTTGCAGTGACTTCACAGCTGTTCTGTGTTATTGTGCAGCAGGTCAGCCGTTCATTCCTGACACTGCATCGCTAAACCACACTGGGACGTGACACACTACACACCACCTACCATCCATCAGTGCATCTGTAAACATGAGGGGATGCAGTGCTGCAGAGCTGGGCTGTTTGGGTTCCACATCTCAGAAGTGATAGCAGGAATACAGAGAGTGGAACAACCATCATCAGCTGTAACTCTGTGTTTTCCTGTAATTTAAAATTACACAGGAGTTTGATGATCGAGAGAATCATTTTTAACAGTGCCTGATGACAATGTGCTTCCTGATACATTGGCTGTAGATTGATATCAGAGTTTAAAATCCTAGTTTGACTGATAGCTAGTGCAGATTTTTGTATTTGTACTTTTAGTTGTTCCTTCTGCCTTAGCGAAATCTATGAGACACAGCGAAGATAAATATCATGTCAACAAAGCTGATATGAAACAACGTGTCAGTTCATCCCTGCACAAAATTGTGTAGAACTGTGTTCATTAAAATCAAGAAAAGTATAACGGTTCATGCGCCTTAAGGAAAAAATGATTCTGTTCATCTAGACGTAGTGTTTATTAGTAGGAGAAACATTTCATCATTCATTGAAATGACTTCTTCGGTCTCAGAGACGACATTCTTTTTGTTGGCCAGCAGGGGTCGGTGTTTATCTCACTGCAAATACTGCATCCAGATGAACAGGATCACTTTTCTAGGATTTCTTTACCTGGATACATCACAACAAACCTTTCATGTGAAGATGCTGAATAAAATTAGAAAACTGCAGTTTTATGTCTGTTGAGAAGAACATAAAGGATACTAGGCGTGTTTATTTTTTGTGAATAAAACCTTTACATGAACCTAAAGTTTAATACATATAGCTGCTGCTACAAATACAGCTATGATTTCTAAAATATAGATAATGTTTCTACACAGCTCTTCTATACAGTATTTACAGTTTGGAGATGGGCTCTAAAGATTAATGTTGCCCAGCTTAGTATCTGACCAGAAATGTAATGTGGTGACAGTTTCTCCCTTTGTTTCTGAGTTATGTAATTAATTAATGTTATATGGACTGGTACTCATTGTTATACTCTAATTGTACACTCAGTGTGGTTTTATGACAAGCCACCTTTTCACAGTCACATTCATACAGCATGTTGTTGTATGCCTTTATGGAGTTTGTAGCAATCAAAAACAGTTACACTGTTACACTGCATTTAGGTCTAAATTAAGTTTCAGCATCTTGCTCAAGGGCACTAAGACAAATTTACTGGAGAAGCCAGGGATCTTTCTAAAATGATTAGTAGATGACCTGTTCTACTTCCATGTGAGTGGCAAAAATGATTTTGTAAACCATTACGTCACAGTAAAATTGGTCCCTGACCTTTTGGTAATTAAATGTCACAATCAAGTTATTAATGTTCAACAAACAGTTGTAAAATTGAAATTTTCTCGTATTTAGTGCAAAAGTTATTGAGTTATGACCAAAAATCAAGTATGGGGTTAGTTTTGGGAGGCCACAAAGTCAAACTGCAAGATCAGCTGAACTGAATTCTAGCCCAGAGTGAGTGATTGGTCTGCTTATAGCCAAAAGCACAGCTGTCATATAGTCAGATATAGGGTGTGCTGTTTAAACCTAGTCTGCCTACAGCTGTGCTGTTTCTCTTCTAATAAATGTCACTTTTGTTGTCACTGGTATGTGCTCTGTTCTGTGCTTAACTGGAGTGCATACAGGCAAAAATAAATTATTGCAGATAAAAAGGAGGACCTGACTGAAATGTGTTTGGTTAGGTCAAAGTGGCCTCCGACTTTTATTTTTGACTAGTAAAATCTAATCAGTTCATTCATAAGTCCAGGAAGATTTTTGTGAGAAAGACAAGAAACTAGTTTAAAGCACTTCTTCAATATTATGTTCACAAGACAGACAATGAGAAAACATATTGCTAATGATTTATAGTCTTAAATTGCATCATACAACAACAGTTAACTAAACTCTAAATCAACAGTAACAACATTTATCTAATGCACAGTGGTATTGTCCTTTAATGATCATGTACTGTAGCAGGTAGGTGCAATAGGTGGCAGCAGAGGCATAATATCCTAGTATGGCATTTTCACATGATGTTGGACTGGTAATATCTTCTTTTATATTTGGCATCAAACAAAATTTAGGCTGTTTTAATTCAGCAACAGATCTGCATCTATAAATGTAATTTGTTTAACTAATTCAGGTGTAATTTAGGATGATATTGGATGCCTGAAGTACAGTGTGATCGCTTAATGCTACAACAAACAGGTGCTTTGGTGAAAGTGTAGTGTTGGTGAGCGTCTACTCGACTGATGAGTGAACCCATGCTGAACAGGGTTAAAGGTGAAAAACTATGTGCCACTGTTCACAGTCAGGAGTTTAGTTCCACATGTCACTGCCAAACCACAGATTTGCACAGAATCATGTGACTTAACATGAATAGTAACCTAGTTTCAGTTCCACTTATTTCTCATTCTGATTGAACATTAATAACTTGATTTATTGCCAATATACGGTAAAACCACCCGCTCTTTGAAGCCGTGCTGTCTGAAACCTGATCCTTTCCAATCCAAAGACCAAACATGTGCCACAGCACATCTAATTTGGTATTATTTCCTCACAAAAAATCCCTTTGGGAGTCATATGTGTTGACTGACAGCTGTCTGAGGACATGGAGGGGTCTGTGCTGGTTTGTCCAAACACTTCTGCTGTCACAAGTTTTTTCAGAAAGCTATTCTAAAAAGCAGAACAACAATACTGATGTCTTACATAATGGGGGTGACGTTGCTAATTTTTTTGTCTTACATGACAAGCGATTGTGCACATGACTAGTTGTCAAGGCTGTCCAGTAATTTGAAAGTAGTTGTGGGAATTGTGTTCCTGCTGCTTTTTGTCACTTTTCTGCTTCCTTGCTGAAGGAAACTCCTTCTCAGGTGATAGAACATATGGACGAGCTTTCATATCTTGAGTCTGAAGGTCAGGGCACAAATCAAAATTTGCCTCCACAGCACACACATGCCTACCAGTTCTCTTTTCCTATACCTCTCGCGTACCTGAGGTCTCTTAGGTATAACATCAGTGTCCATGTATTCAAGAAGCAACACTGTGGCTTTCATTGGCTCTCACTTATATGTAATTAATTAATTAATTAATTAGAAATTTATGAGAATGCATCAGTTTGTTAGAAGTCATAGTTACACACTAGTCAAATACTGTTTTTGTTTTGTTTTACAGCACTATATGTTACATGTTGATGGTTAATTTTCCATTTAGCTTAACCACACCAGACTTCAACAGAAGGATTAAATCTGATTGTATCACAGGTGGAGATATGTTGTGGCTGCAGCTCTGTTGTTGTCTCTACGAGGCAGCTGACCTCGTGGCAATAACAGCAGCTGTGGCAACAGCTGACGCAGAGAAAGGACCTGTGGCACAAAGGCTGCTGTCTCACCACAGAAAGTACCAACAGCTAAAATCACGAACATACCACACATACCAGAGTCTGTCAGTCGCGTCACGCCATCCACTCTGGTGTTTAATTGGATCTAATAAAAACTAATAATCCTTATTTTCGTCAGCATTTTTAATTCTGGGAAAAGTTGTGCTTTCTGGCCTAAAAGTTGTAATTTCCATTTGTTCAGATGTTTTTTTTCATTACGTTTCAATGGACGTTAAAATTCCACTCTGCCGTGGAGTGTGGGGCACAGGACATGGTCACGCTAATGTCAATCAAGGCTTACAGTTTTGACACTGTGGATGTCCACAGTGCAGAAGCCTAGTATGATTGTGAGCTGGCAGACTGAGGTTCAGACGATGTGAGTGTGTGTGATCCACATCACCCCGAGAGTCTGTAAAAAGCTCAGATTTACTTGTATTCTGTAAAGGTTAGGCCTTGTAAAGATTAAAATTCAGGTGGTAACTTAATGTATAAAGTTTGTTAGCCGTATCAGGGATTATGAATAGTATAAAGCCTTCACAAGTGTAGTCATACAGTCTTGAATGTGTGTGGGCTCTCTGCAGAGCAGTGTGGCACAGACAGTGGTTGTAAAGGAGCCGAGAAGTGCTTCACGCTTGTGCAATAAAAGGCTCAAGTTACTCTCCGCTCAGGGCCGGGACGTGCAGCCAGCCAGGAGGTGCCGGTGGCCCAGCCAGCCAGGTTTCTGAGTCCAGACAAAAACACCTTTCTCTGGGCACAGGAGCTGGCGGCTTGGCCCCAGCTCAAAACATTCCCTGGTGGAGGGTAGGTACATTCTCTGTTTTGTCTAAGATACGCTGAGCACGTTTGTAGTCTTTGGGTAGTGTTTGGGGCAGGTGACGTGCTTGGACGCATGGCTCCTGAAGTGAAAGCAGAATGGGATATGTGGGATTGGAATTGGATTAGTGCTGCTAGACTGAAGAGGTCCTTGAAGTATGATTTGATTTGCTTCTGTAAAGTACATATCACTGGATTATGATAAAGAGACTTAAAGTTTCACCCGCTCCATAAAGACAAGTTACAGAGTACTGACTTTTTATTTTCATTTAGAAACATTATAAAACAAAAACACATCGTACAAAGTATTGAACCTTTCATATTATAATAAATAACAGTATATTACACATGTTCAAATATAGTCAGAGTCCATCTGCACCTCCAGAAACACATTACACTTCAGACTGATGTCTGGGCCTCTGCTTTGCGTCACTGATGCTCCACATGACATATTTGGCACCTCAAAGATGCATAAAATGCTAAAAGGTGCTTTACAATCTTATAATTCTCACAGGCCACGTGGTTCCTTTCCTTGAGAGAGACTGGAAAGAGAAAAGAGGAGGGGAACAGGGCAGACAGAGGCGAGCAGACGAAGGGTCTCCCCTGAGGAACATTTCTAAAGACAATTTATATATTTTGGAGAGATAAACCATTTGCCTGTTTGTTCTTCTCATAAATTTTCCAGTCAGTTTTACTGGCTTGTCTCAGCCACCGTCTCCCTGTTCGTGCTGCGTGTGTTCTTTAGTAGCGTGCTGCCTGTCCTCAGCTTCAGACAGCTGGGTTTTTTATCGGGTCTCTGAGGGCACCAGAGACCTAATTCTGTACTTTTTTTTTTCTTTATCTGCTGGTGGATTCCTAAAGTCGCTGCTGACCTTAAATAATCTACCAGCCAAAAATGATTTCTTGGAGTAGAAAGGAACATCCACATGATTGTTGGTTTCCTGCTGAAGTAGATTAACTTACCAGCCATATACAAGTCTATCAGCATTCGGCTGTCAGTTATTTGGTGATTTTCCAGTTGACCTCTATCTACGCCTGTCCTTCTGCATGAAGTCGTCCTTCGTTACGCACACTGACATGTAGGTATGTTTTTGGGTTCACTTCCAGCCGTTCATCTCTTTGAGCTTGCTGATACTGGTCCCTTTGACAGGTGTGGATGGAGGGGGGTTATAAAGAGGCAGGGTGGGGGTGCTACAGCCTCGTGCCCACGGCTTTTCTGTGGGGACCGTCCACACAGTCCGAGATGACTTCTTTTTCGGTTTGTCTTTCTTGTCTTTCTTCTCTTTAGAAGAACCGGGGGACATGGTCTGCAGTAAGGATAATTAGGTAACAGGATTAGAGCAAAATTAATGACATGAGCTTAAAAAATGCTGAAATGATCACCTCCAAGGCTGTCAAACACATCCAGCTTTCTTGTTGGTGTTCAATAAAGGCCTTTGGGGGTGACATTTATTTTAAAGGTAGTGGCATGTCGGTCCCCTTGTCAAAAAACAATAACCCATACTCCGATACACTTGTCTGTGTACATTCTTATTCATTGAGGTAGTTTTGAGAGCCTTAAAATAAAAGGCAAAGTGACTTCTGTAGGTTTGTGAAGAAGTTTGGCTTCTCATTTAAAAGACTTTTTCAGTTCTAAAAAGAAATATTTGAGTCCCAGCTATTTAAGAGGTGAAATGTCACAAATGTTGCAAAGCAAAGTCAGTCCAGTTTCCCCCTCTTTTCATGCTCTCATGACTGTAGGCTTTTGGATTATCCCAGAAAATAATCTCATTGGGGAAAAAAGTATATACTTACAGGTTTTGCTCGTCAGTATATTCTCCCCATTCTGTCACTACTTTCTGATATATGATTTTTTGAAGCGTAAAAACCATCCCAAGAGGTAGAATGCTAATCATGGGTGATAAACGGACTCCATTTAGCTGCTCAGCTAACACCTTCTTGGGAACATATAAAAGCAGTGGCTTATTTATGGCTGTATTTCTATTTTGTACAACAACATAGAAAAAAAAAATGTCATGTTAACCACAGACCTTATTTATGGGAATGAACATAAAGTCATTGAAAGAATCAGCCTACTCTCAGCTGCTCGCTTACACTGAAGTTGTATTTAGGCATCTGTGGCCTGATGCTCTGTTTATAGCATTATTCAGACAGGTCTGTCGAAGTCAACCAGAAACCTCTGTGGTTGAAAAGTGAAGCCAAAACAGACGTGCCAAAAAATTCTAGTTCCTGTGACTTTCACCCTCATAATATGGACTTTTTAGGTTTTTACAATGGGGATCACTATCCCTCAGTGGCTTTTACTGGAACCGCTGGTCAGGGCGCCACCGCCAAAGTAAATGGTAAATGGACTGTTCTTATATAGTTTCTCTGCTCTGCTTGAGGACTCAAAGATCGTTATACTACGAGACTCATTCAAACAGGCAATCATAAAAGCACTTTTTCTAAGTGTAGGTGCTTTCTGTCGTACACATTCACCCTCCAGTGAACATATCAGGAGCAACTTGAGGTTCAGTATTTTGCACAAAGCTACTTTGGCATGCAGACAGGAGCATCCAGGAATCAAACCACCAACCATCTGATTGCTGGATGACCTGCTGTACCTCCTGAGCCACACCCACTTTCTCTACCATTGTAGAGAAACACATCTCATAAAAGGTCTTTGTATTGCACCCCAGTATAAGATAGACTGGAACAAGCTCATTTTACTTTTAGATGAAATAACTGAAAGTCTCATTATTGCTGGATTTCGATAGTGTGTATAAATGGAACGTACACAGCAGCAGAGAGTGAAGCAGCTGAGCCTAGCAGCGTTCTCTCCCGTCCCTGCATAGCGGTTCTTCTTTGGCAGCAGCAGCACGAAGGAAACAGCCAGAGACAGATGGTAGAAGCTGTGGACATAGGCGTAGTCCCACTCCTGTGGAGTGAAAACATCACACTCTTTCAGTGTGTAACCGGATATTGATGAACAACACAAAATGTTGTGACAGAAGATAAAACCTCAGTCTCTTTAAGTAGATGTTCTAGTATTCTGTATGTTTTTATTAAATATCTGTTTGTGATTTGATGGCAGTCACCTCAAAGTAGAAGCGCAGCATTAGAGCGAGAGCACCGAAGCAGCAGCCTGGACCGACCTGCTGCGTGTACACTGTCTTCTCTGGATAAACCGCCCTCAGCTGCTTCATCTTCTGCAGCTGCAACGGCAGGAGTTCATCACAATCATATTCACAGATCAGACTTCACACAAAAGACAAAAGAGAAAGTGCAAAAGGCGAAGAAGAAAGGTGGAGGGGATAGGAAAGAAAGGAAAGATTACAAGGAATGGATGCATTAATCAAAAAGAAGAAGAAATACACAAGAGCACATTAGAATAACAGCAAGGGTGAAGTTATTCAAGGTGGAGATCATGAATAAAGAGGTAGAGGAGGAGAAGGAGTAGAAGAGGAGTAGAAGAAACACTGAAAAAATATTTGAAATATACGTTGCCATTTCTTTTGCCACTAACCCATTTGACAGTAATGATGAAGACAGCTGATCCGATTGGCCCGGAGTAGATCCCGTAGCCCCAGCGGTCCTGGTAGATCCTCACAGCGATGGTTAACACTCCAAACATAGTCATAGTGGAGCGCTGGGGTTCATCAAAGTCACCCAGAGCTGAGACAAGCAGATGAAGGATTTCAAACTCTTTCCCTCATGGATAAAATCATTACACTGCAGAGGTGCTGCACCGTTTGCCAAGTAGGGATTACAGATGAAGTTTATTCTCTTGTTGGGCTAAATTTGATCAATTCAGGACCAAAATTTCACTAATACATAGATGGGAACAACAAAATTTCATAAAACCACTGATGTGAGATGTGAATAATATATACAGATTGAAGTGTATAAGGAAAGAAGATTAAAAAGCCTAAACTGAACATTTCCTGCAATGTTTTTGCCACCAACTCTCTACAAAAGACTGAGTTTGGTTTGCGAAGTCCTGTTGTGAAGCATGCTACATTTTATCATACTTTTTTATTCTCATAGAGACCGCAATTTACTCAAGTTTTATTAAATAAGACTTGAAATTAGCTATTAGGCCCATAAACTCGTGAGGGACATGTTTACAACTAGATATTGTAAAGGCAGTTTGAATTTAACAACAGACCTGATCTTCTTAAACTAAGAAAAAAAGATTTTATGGGAGCTGACCTCTTAAAAAATTCTGAAATTAGTAGAAAAAATCCTCAGCAAATGCAATTAAGTACAATATTTTAAAATAACTATGGAAAGTTGCAGCACAGTTTGTCTGCACTATTAAACATTAAAGGTTTTATATAAATAATTTCAAGATTGAAAACAATCTGAATGCATCCTATCATGGTTCAAGACCATCTTGGAAAAGAGGTTCTAATTTTAACAATTTCCCTTATTGATTAAATGAAGGTGACAAAATGAAAATGGATTGATATTTTTCTGGCAGCCTTCCCACAGACACAGGAGGGCCCCATCAGTTAAATCAGCTGTCGGAGCATTTGGCTCTCAGCAGAACGTGATTTAAAGCCCTTGTTGCAAAGCCTCTGGGGGATCAGGTGGGAGTAAGAAGCAAATGTCTGTGTGTGCAAGCCTTCATGACCACTTGTGCGCAAAGCCTGAACATGTGTTATCACTGCTGCAAACTGAGCTTGTTTTTCATCGCTTGCTTGTGTCCTTTAAATATCTGGTACCGAAACAGACTGTAGTGAAAAAGATCAATCCAAAAGAACACATTTGCTGTATGGAGATGCATGTGGAAATGTTAAATACTGCTATTAACTAGTCAAGCCAGAACACATTCTGTGTAGCAGGACTCACCTATAAGTGTGACCCACATTGAGAGTGCAGTGCCGTAAACACTGAAGTACTCCAGGATGTCGTATCTCATGAAACACAATATGGAGAGACCTGGTCCATCACATGCATGGTAGATCTGCAGGAAAACAGCATTCAGGAGGGATATTAACCACTCTCACATCATCCCATTCACAGTTCAACACAGCCAACTGCTTGTCAGGTCATTGAGATTAAAGAACAGCAACAGTTTCTCACCGCAGTGAAGAACATGGTGAAAAAGTAGACCATGGCCTCCATGTGGAAGCCCCTCTTGGCGGCCACGCTGGCTGTAGGCAGGAACACCAGGCTGCTGACTGTAGGGAGCAGCATCTTGGCAATAAATGCACCCATGGCTCCTGAAGGGATGGTCGACTTTTAGATGATAGTTTATCCTTTAAGCCTCAAAGGTTCTTCAGTTTTTGGCAGGTAAAATTAAAGTTATTCAAATTTCAATAAAGTGTGAGATCAGCTGGTACAGTCCTTGAGTGTCTTATGTCTTTCTGTGTGTGAGTGAATAAGGATGCTTATACAGCACACACTCCCACGCAGCATGAACACACCCAGCTGTCCACTTTGGCCCTTTAAAGTTTAAATGTCCTCATGGATGGCAGGTCCACTGAGGCCTGTATGTGCAGTGTCATCGCTGGTCAGCTGTTTGCATACCAGTGCAACATGGGAAGGGCTGTGGGCAGGGTGAGAGCCATCATAATATAATGTAGCACATCTATGGACTATTTGAAACCAGGCCTGGACACTAAGTGGTTGTGAGTCAACTTGAAGTTTAGGCTGGAATGAGCAGACGTCCAGTGGAAAGATCAATCCCAAAATCTTTATTGTGGTTAACTTGTTTGAAAGATCTGGGTCGAATCCACATTTGTGCAACTTTATCTAATGATATCATCCCAACACAACTCTCGCACAATGTGACCACCTCCCCTCACAAGTCCTTCACACAACTATGGGTGGAAACAATGGCGTCTAAATCCCCCTTTCCTGGTAAATAAAAATCCATGTAAACATCTTCTTTTGCTAACTGCAGATCATTTTTGATTAAATATGATGCAAGTTTTAGAAATCTGACTCACCTCGTGCCACTCTCCATCCCTAACTTCTTAGCTTTGCAAATTTAAATCAAAGAATGTGTAAAACTTCATTTCATTTTATTTTAACTTAGTGTCTATTCCTTATTTTGCCGTTTTTATTTTATGTGAAGAACCCTGTGATTTTATTTTGAAAGGCTCTATATAAATAAACTTAGTTGTGTCACACCGTTTTAAAAAGCCTTGGAAACAATCTTGCTAAATGCATTATTCTGGACTGTGCTACTCATGCTGCATCTATCTTTATGTGATGTCATTCAAAGACCAGATAAGATCATTCTGTATTTTTTCTTTGATATTTGATCCAGTGAGTTTGGCTGGTATCAGAACAGGTATTGAATCAACGTATGACTATGTCTCTCCCCTGAACCTTCATTGTTGGAAGGAGTCGCAGTTAGGCACAAAAGCATTTTTGCTAGGGTCTTTTTTTTTTTTTTTTTTTTTAATAAAGCTTTAATAATAAAATACTACATAAATAAGTTTTTGTGCAGTTAACAGCATCCTGGGTGAACTATGTTTTCCATTTGCTTTAATCTCATACATCTTTGCAGTTTTTTAGTTGGAATTCATTAAATATGGCTCCAAAATTGCTACCAGCTCTAGTAATGCATTCATACACAACCGTACCACAGAGGACAAGTTGGAAGGAGACTTTCTTACCAGAACTGATTAACTTCCATCTTCAATCTAGCTTTGCTCTCAAGAAGCACTTTCTCAGAAGTGCTTTGAGGTCAGTCTGGTACTTTCTATCAGCCGGGATGATTGGAAAATATGTACATTTGGTGAGTCCAGGTCTGTTCAAACAGCATGTTTGCAGACAGTTTGTATTTTTTACTTGTCCCTTACTGTGAGGGAGTAGACTTTATGGTCAGCTCTTCTCTGCGGTTGCTTTCCTTGTGAATTACTCTTCAGATGGCCGTATTTCTCCAGTGAAATATCGAATCCGATAGCAATAGTTGGCAGTTAACCTCACTAACATATTAAAAACTACAAAGAATATGTTGCTCAGTGAGGTTTAAACAAACCAACCATTTTTCTGAATTAAATTTTAACCAAGTCTGGAGTCTCACTCTAAACCAACACATGAAATCTGTTGCGAAACAGCTGTCATATGTTTCAGCGTGCTGCGGCTGTGCGATGTGGCATTGAGCCGACCCTGCTGAGTTTCTCCCATTAAAGTAAAGACATTCACCCGGCTCTGGGTATGGTGGTAAATACTTCTGCTGCTCTGGAGAATCGTCTGTTTTTCTGGAGAATTGTCATTATCTCAACATGACTCAAATACCAAAACATAAAACTCAGATTTAGTTTTTCTCTCAACTGACTGTGCCGCTGTTCTCCTGCCAGCCGATCTTTTTTTTTTTGTCTGACCTAATAAAATGATATAAAATGACACTTGTATTCATTCATAATACAAAACAGGTAGTTCTAGCTCCAGATCTCTGTCTTTCATTCAAATGTTTCAAAACTTGCGATAGCAGTAAACTCAGCAGGGTTAGTCTGCATCATTAGAAAGCCAAGCAAATACAAAGAAAATCTGCTCTTTTTCTAGCCATACATTTTCTTCACCGCTCACCCAGTTAAGGGTCACCGGGGGGGGGGGTTGAGCTGGATAGATTACTGGGTTAGAGGGAGGATACACTCTGGACAGGTTGCTAGTTCACCTCAGGATTAACACAGAGGGCTAGACAACAATCACATTCTCACTCAACCTTTAGTCAATTTAGGATCCCTGACTAATCTAACAAGCATGTCTGTAGACTGTGGGAGTCATATGCGACTAAGAAACCTACTGGAAATAGACCGCAGACTGTGCATACTTTAAGGACTGTAAAGTAATTTCCAGGAGTGTGAAAACAAGTTTTTAAGCCCTTTTTAGGACAAAAATCTGAAACATTTTTAAGCATTTTGCTTTTTTTCCATTCACCAGTGACTCTATGCATGCAGTTTTCATCTCCTACTACCGCTGAAATAAAATTAATTTTGATAAAGGCTAAAGTAGCAGCCTGAGTAACTACCTGGAAACCTTCAAGAAGGCATTTGAGGCTACGTCCACACTAGCCCGGATAAATTTGAAAACGCTCCGCGTCCACACTATCGTTTTCAGTCGTTTTCACAGAGTTGTGCGTCCACATTGAATTGGCCGAAAACGCTTACCTTCCAGTACTGCGCATGCGTGAAACGCAAGACGATTCAGCCTGCCTTTCTGTTTGCTGCTTATTTACTTTCCGGCTCTTTGAAACCTTGCGACAAAATGTCGAGGAAAAGCACCGAATTTTTTAAATGGACTAACAATGAGGTGGAGTTGTTGCTGTGAGAATTAAGGAATTTGAAGGAAAGCTATCTGGAGCATGTACAGACTGATATTAATCTTTAATAGGGCTGTCGAAATTGAGAGTAAACAAAACAGCTGCTGTATAATGCCCTCCGCTATCTTGGTTTAATTGGTCACATGACTGCATCACATGACTAAAATGTGTCATCGTTTTCGAAAAGGCTCCGAGTTCGTTGTCCACACTGCGAGACAAAAACGGCGTTTTCAAATTTATCTGCTTTGGAGAGCGTTTTCAAAACGCTGCGTTTTCCTTGACCGAAAACGACGGGAGGCCAAAACGGAGAGAAAAAGATACATTTTCAAACTAAAACATATTAGTGTGGACGTGGCCTGAGTGTCGAGCTCTGCTTATTGACAGACTTTGGCTTGATGGTTAAGTGTAATTCGTTCCAAAATAAGCCGTTACTGTAATCACATTACATTATGAAGGTTCTTCAGCTATGTGTTTGCCTGACAGACAAAATTATCCTTCAGACTTGTGCTGCTCTTGTTTTTTTGCAGGGAGCAGGACAACAGCAGAGAACTCAACCATTTTTTATTACATGAAAGAACAGGAGCACAATGGTAAAGCGCAAACTACGTCCAGGACAGAAACAACTGCATCACAACACTGCGTCTTTGCATGTCAACAAAAAGCCAGCAAAGAGCTCAGAGGGATATTAAAGCAGAGTGCATGCTCATCTCAGCCTATCAGGCTGATCTTCAACAGGTAACAAAGCCAGCGATGAGCTGTCAGGCTTGTGCCACTGTAGCCACCTTCTACCTGTAAATGCTTCTTAAGTAGAATCACTGTGGCGATCACTTTGGCTGGTTTTCTGTTGCTTTGTGTTGTTGTCTTTGTGTTCATACAAAACACTAAAAGAAAGATCACATGTGGCATCATTAGGATAGGGATTTGTGTCAGTGTGTGAGTGATTATGCATTCCAGGTAATGTATTCCAAAAGTAACGTAACAAGTAGTGCTTTCTGTGAGTAATTCAGTAACATACTCCACTACTTTTAAGAAGTAATGTGTAATACAATACTTTTTTTCGAGTATATGCTCCAAGACTAATACTAATACTCTAATACTTTAATCTAGATTAAAGTATTAGAGATACAACAATGAAAGCAAAGAAAACAAAGAAAAACTTTCATGGTTTTTGAAAGAAGACTTGAAATGCACAGTAGAAAACATGCCTGAGAGCTCATCTTCCCAAATATATAAAAAATAAAAGACAATTCATTTGAAAGTGACCTGAGGAGACTGCGATCTGAGCTGGGAACAACTAGATCCCCAGAACGATCGCAGTAATCGATCACAGCCATGTCGTTTTTACGGCACACAATCTAATCAGATTAATGAATCTTAGGTGTAATTTGAGAGTTTCAGCTGAGTCAAAGCTCTGTGTATAAACTTGAGCGCCAAATAAGGCAGATTTCTGTTTGCCTCCTCAAAGCGAAGCCATATTTGACTTCTCTCTGCACTGTTGTTCCCAGAAAGAATTTCAGCCTGAACGTTTCCCCTTTAGCAGCAAGGCAGCAGTTGGTGCTCTCCTGTCAGCTGCTACACCTGCTGAACGGCACAAAGGGTGCAGTATTGCCGAGGGCTTTCACCACACGCCTCAGATTCTCGGAGTGCTTCAGTAACCCGAGTCGCCTCACCACGCCCTCTGCC
Source organism: Oreochromis aureus (assembly GCF_013358895.1). Taxonomy (NCBI): domain Eukaryota; kingdom Metazoa; phylum Chordata; class Actinopteri; order Cichliformes; family Cichlidae; genus Oreochromis; species Oreochromis aureus. The sequence continues at coordinate 6,333,218 of NC_052953.1, read as the reverse complement.
GGGAACTTCACGCTGTTTTCGAAAAGTGTCTGCAATCTTTGTGGCCACTCTAACATATAAGTGTTGAAGTAATGAGTACCTATTTAATTAGGTGCAAATAGATGTGGGTCAGTCTTTGTAACCTTTGGCTTCCCACTGCAGGACCCAGCACAGGTTCATTTTCAGGGAGAGAAATGTGTGTCTTCAACTCACTTTGCTGAAAACTTGAAAACGCTGCACTGGATTAAACTGAGGCAGCAAAGCAAGTCTTCATCATGACCACTGCCAGTGGCAGAAAGAGTCAGATGGCCTTAGCTGACCCTGAACTGAGCCCTCTCTCACCCTCAAGACAGCAGTCAAAAGGTCAAAGAGGCCACTTCATATGGAGAGCTGACGGCCGAGAGCTGATCACTGCAGATATGTGAATGTGTCATTTAAATGATGTAATCATTTCTCCCAGGAGGCAAAAGTGTGCTGCACTTGTAAAGCACTGAAATAGATCATCATCATCATCAGCATGTATTTGCATTTCATGAACTCCCCTCTATAGCTTACATCCCAATTTATTCATTAACCAGACTCACGTCACAAATAGCTGATTGAATATCTAAGTCAGGAGAATGCCAAAAAACAAACTGAGGTGGTTTAGTCGAATTGCTACTGAGTCAGATTTGCATTTATTTTTAATTGTGGCGCTTTCTGTCCTCCATGTAATGTCAGTAGGAATTAGGAAGAGCTGAAAAAGCCCTTCTAATGCAGGTTTGAGACGTCTTACTTACTTACATGCCCATGAATGCACAGTTTTTGGCAGTACAGTGTGAGGACCATTAGTTCTTCTTGTTGAGGAGAGTTTGTGGCCTGTGGTGACTTTCACTTCAGCACCCCTCAGTCTAAACACGGCGGGTTAGTGTGGGAATGCAGGCCAGACTTCCTGAACGCATCTGAAAAAACAACAGGCTTCTTTTTGATTCAGTAAGGAATAGCTGCGACCTCTGACCCCTGGGCCTTCTTTTCCAAATAACTGGAGGTGCTTGAGTTTTAGTGAGCCCAGTCACCGAGGACAAATGCAAAGCAACTTCGAGAGATTTCTTCAACACGCTGCTCGTGTCATTTTACCTTGAGAGCGAACGTTCACCCCGACTAAAGTATTTTCACTCTTACTTTTAGTTTTTCAGATATTTAGTTGTCACCTTCTCAAATGCTCATCTACTTTTGCATTTCCTTCTTCCTGAAAGTACAAGTGGGTTTTGTTTCACACATTTAAGGCTGAGGCTGAAACTGGCAACTTTTTTTCCTCCTAATTTCTCCTCTTCTCTCTGTGGTTGTGTTTATAACTGCTTTAATTGCTTTTTTTGTCTGCATGCGCCAACCCTAATGACTCCAGACTTTGTTTGGCATGCTGCAAATGGTCACACTCTCACACACACACACACACACACACACACACACACACAAATCACACCCATGGGAGTGTTGTATGCCCTCGCACAACACATTTTCATAATAGCTTTTATTTTGTTGTCATGCGGAGGGAGGGTAGCTTTAATTGGTGTTGCTAGTGGTTGATGGGGCATATTCCTCTGGTTTGGCAGCCTCCATAAACTCCCTCTATCAGCTTGTAAATCTAGCGTTGGAGCGGGGAGCCAGCAGACACACCGGCAGCAGGCTTAGAGGAAGGAGAAAAATGGATGGAGGAGGATCAGTGGAAAGTTAGAGAAAGCACAAAATGATGGAGAATATAATAAAAGGCACATTTCTCACCTGCACTTGAATGAAACACTGCAGAAGATGTGGATTAAACTAACTAAAAATGAACAAGAATTCACAAGGATTGAAGACTTTAATCCCTTTAGTTCAGCTAAAGTGTTATGCCGATTAAAGAAGCAATAAATTTGGCTTGTTGAGTTTGCGGAAACTGTACAGAATATTTTTGGAATTAAGGCTTTTCCATGCAGGAAACTGCCCAAAAGAATTCACACAACAGCCTCTAGCAAGGGTGTTTGGAGGATATTTTAAATGGGGTGTCAAAAGGAGGGACCAAGAAGAAGGGTAATTCACGAGGAATCAGAAAACCATATCAGAAATATACACCAAACCAAACCACTCGATCATTTCAAGTCTGGACAGAACTCCTGCTGTCGTAAATAGTAGGAGGCGTGGTTGTTCTGTAACAATATGGCAGCTGCACTGAAGCACAAGATGCAACCACGAGGAAATGGAGCTAGCAGAGGTCTGGTTAAAACCATAAAACATTTTACTCTAATGAGGGTTGCAAGTTAAAAACAAAGTCTCACACATCCTTTGAGTTTTAAGTAAGTAAATGAATTGGAGAACGATAGCCAGTGGATAAATGTGAGGCATATCTGCTGAAAACTTAAAAATATATTGTTTTGCATCTATAATTAGCATAAGAGCTCTCAGTGCACATTGATCATTCTTTCAGAAGCGTATTTGTGAGGTCAGTTGCCTCCCAGTCACCGCTCTAATTCATCCCAAAAGTGTCTTTATGGACCTTGCTTTGTGCACTGGTGTGCAGCCCTGTTGGAACAGGAAGGGGCTATACCTTAAACTGTTCCCACAAAGTTGGGAGCATGACATTGTCCAAAATGTCTTGATATTCTGAAGCATTAACAGTTCCTTTCAGTGGAGCTGAAGGGCTGTGCCCAACTCCTGAAAAACAACCCCACACCATGATCCTCCACCAAAATTTACACTTGGCAACATGTCGTCAGCTATGTACCGTTCTCCTGGAAACCAGTTCAGTTCAATTCAATTCAGTTTTATTTATATAGCGCCAAATCACAACAACAGTCGCCTCAAGGTGCTTTATATTGGAAGGCAAACCCTACAATAATACATACAGAGAAAACCCAAACAAACATATGACCCCTATGAGCAAGCACTTTGGCGACATTGGGAAGGAAAAACTCCCTTTAAACAGGAAGAAACTTACGGCAGAACCAGGCTCAGGGAGGGGCGGGGCCATCTATCGGGACCGGTTGGGGTGAGGGGAAGAAGACAGGATAAAAGACATGCTGTGGAAGAGAGCCAGAGATTAATAACAGGCACAATTCAATGCATCCTTCCATTCACTTATCCTTTTCAGGGTCACGGGGGGCACTGGAGCCTATCCCAGCTGTCATAGGGCAAGAGGCACAGTACACCTTGGACAGGCCGCCAGTCTGTTGCATGGCTAACACACAGAGACAAACAACCATTCTCACTCACACCTATGGGCAATTTAGACTGGTCAATTAACCTATCCCCACTAACTGCATGTCTTTGGACTGTGGGAGGAAGCCAGAGTACCCAAGTAGAACACATGCCCACTTCACAAAGAAAGAACCGGGCTGATGGTGGAGTTGAACTCAGGACCTTTTTGCTGTGCTGCAACAGTGCTAACCACCGTGCCACTGTGCTGCTGATTCAATGCACAGAGATCTATTAAAGTGAGAAACGTGATGGAGGAAGAAATAGTCAGTGCATCATGGGAATAGCCTACGCCTATTGGAGCATAACTAAGGGAAGATTCAGGGTCACCTGATCCAGTCCTAAAGTAGAGATAGTGTCTGTCTCCCGAATCCAAACTGGAAGCTGGTTCCATAGAAGAGGGGCCACCAAATCCATACACATCATTCGGATTACCAGACTGAGAAGTGTGATCTGCCACTGCAGAGAACACATCTTCACTGTTCTAGAGTCCATTTATGTCGTGCTTTACACCACTGCATCTGACACTTTGCATTGTGCTTGGTGATGTAAGGCTCAGATGCAGCTTCTCAGCCATGGAAACCTATTACATGAAGCTCTGTATGCAGTGTTCTTGAGCTAATCTGAAGGCCAAATGAAGTCAGGAGGCCTGCAGCTATTGAGTCTGCAGAAAATTGTGAGGTCAGAGTAGGGACAATGTAAAACCACAGAGTGATTGCTCTGTGATTTTGCAACACCTACCACTTTGTGGCTTAGTTGGTGTTATTATTAATCGCTTCCACTTTGTCATAACACCACTAACACCATCTCACAGCATGTCTTTCATCCTGTTTTCCTTCTCTCACCCCAACCGGTCGCAGCAGATGGCCCCGCCCCTCCCTCAGCCTGGTTCTGCCGGAGGTTTCTTCCTGTTAAAAGGGAGTTTTTCCTTCCCACTGTCGCCAAAGTGCTTGCTCATAGGGGGTCATATGATTGTTGGGTTTTTCTCTGTATCTACTGTACAATATAAAGCGCCTTGAGGCGACTGCTGTTGTGATTTGGCGCTATATAAATAAAATTGAATTGAATTGAATTAAAAGTTGAATTTGGAATATTTAGGACCAAGGAATTTTCACAGCTGGGCTTGTTGCACAGGTGGCCAGATTGCACTTCTTTGTTAAAAGAACAGTACAGAATGTTGTGTGATACTTTAAATGGGGCACCATTTACATAGGATACATTGCATACCATACATTCATAAAGTGTTTAATACTATGCACTTAAAACACTTTACCTACCTCCAACTGATGGCCAACTTAAATCACCAAATAACCCAACATGCACCTTACATAATGTTTTCCAAGGGGCCACACAGTCACCCACCTGAATGACTCACATTAGGTTTCACAATGTGCCAATACAACACAGAAGTGACCATTAATAGAAATGGACATCTGTATCCTTATTCAAATAATATGTTAAAAGTTATTACCAAGTTCATTATTAAGTAACTAACACATTATTTTTGGATTAAAAAAAAGGACATAAGGTACACATGGACAGAATTAAATGAGAGATCAAGGTGGGAAAAGAGACAAGACAGTGGAGAGAGAACAAGTGCAGCGCTGCAAAGACAGCTGTAGAAACAGAGAAGCGAATAAACTGAAAGAGGAGAGAGACACATACGGAGAGGAGGAGAGGGAGGGGTGAGAAATAACAGCAGAAGACGATAGAGAAAAACATACGTGAGAATAGCAGAAATTGTAACGAAACAGGAGGGAGTGAGGCAGACAGATGGGGGAAAAGAGGGGAAGACAACATGGTGGGCAGACACGGTGGTCCTCAGATGTCTGCTTGTCCTCCTCTCATCATTCACTCTTCCCACAGCGTCTCTCATTCCTCTGTCTGAATCGCTGTCCTCCCGTCTGTTTTTGGCTTCCTCAGAGTGTTTCAGATCACTTAAAGGACTAGTTCACCTGAAAAAGAAAGCGCAGCATATCCCTCACACTGAACACAAAACAGCTCCATGTCCACTTTGTTCAACACAATGGATATTTATTGATCGGCCACATCATTGATCACCTTGTTACTATGTAATGCTCTGTGAGGTCCTGACAGTCCTGTGGATGTCACCTTGTTGCAAGCCATCGCTCTTATAGCTCCAAATCTTTAATTAGATTTTATTTGTATTTTGTTTGAAATTTTTTATTTTCAATTCAGGTTCATTTCCGTTGGAGTGCTTTTGTTTGTTTCAGTTCACTGTTCAGTTTGGATTATTAGATCACAACAGTACAATAGTACGATTAAAAATATGCAAACACACAGTCGCTGTCATGTAGACGTCCCATGATCAATAAACATTTGCATTATTGCCGTTTCAGTCTGTGGGTGCTTACAAATTTCAATAAATTGACAAACACTAAAACCAAAGACATTTCATGCAGATTTTTGTTATATTTTATTGTATTTATGCAGCATTCTTTGAGGTTTTTTTTGTTTTCTCAAGTCTCCTTTTCGACTTCAATTTCCAAGCAAACCTACAAATGACAGCTACACTCTTTGATTGTATCAGCCTCTTATTGCAACAGCTTTCCCCAAAAAGCTGCAAAATCTACTCAGGAACAAATTGAAGAACCCAACAAAGAACTCGAGGTGTTAACCCAGACACTTAGCTTTCCTGTTTCTTGAGAGATCCCCCCCACGATCCACAGTACCCAAGGTATCTGCAAGAGATGTGCTGGTATGCCCCTGTTGGGTCTGTGCTCTTGATGGCGTGTGAGGGATCAGTGCAAGATTAGATGGTTTTCAATGTTGGTACAAAAACAAGCAACTTGACGTTTTTGTGTTGCTTCCATTTGCCATCAATTGACGTCATAGAATTTATCAGTAGAAAGAGAAAAAAAACCTTGTTAAATGTCTTCGCCTTCTTTTTACGTATATATAAAACTTGAGTGTAACTGAATTTGAAGTGACACATCTCACAAGATGGAAAAAAACGATCATAAATTCATCGCATCCACCTTGAGAAGTTTGTGATTGTATTTCAGGACATTACAACTGTCCTTAAACTGCAAGACAGACGCATCTTGCTCTGTGTGTGCTCATAGAAAAGTGTATCAGCATCTATTTTTGCTTCCATAGAAAATCCATATCAGTGCAACACAAGAAAATGATTGAGAACTTCCGGAAAGTGAAGTTTCAGCTCAGTATGGAGGGCAGAGGACCCAGGGGAGGAGAGCACTGTGGGAAATGGGCAGTTCCTGTCTGTCTGTGTCTTTGTTAAATCATTTGTCTGCCTCTCAGAGTGACACGCTTCATCCCAACGGCAGTCTCTGAAGGAAAGATGGAGGCAGACTGAAGTTAAGGGACATTTGGATGGAATATAAACATATGAAGTTTTTGTTTGTATGTTTTTGGACTTGAGATTCTAATAAACTCAGGAAGAAAACAGAAAGAAGCCAGAGCACCAAACCAGGGGTGCTCCTGTTTTTTTTTCTTTTTTAACTTTACTGATCCTCCCACCTTCTCCCTTTGCTACCACTCTTGCTGCTCCTGCTAACTAAGGAGGAGGAGAAGGAGGAGGAAGAGGGATGCAGGGAGAGCACACCTTACCTCCCTCCCTTCCTTCCTCACTTTCTTCCTCCTTTTCTCTGTCTCTCCCACTCTTCACTCCACAGCAGCTCTCACCAAAACACCACAACACACCACCACTGTCTCTGGCAGGCTGACACACACTTACACATCCCTACACACACACACACACACACACACTCACACACACACACCTATACACACACATACACACACGCACACATACACACATTAATCGGCATCCTCAACACAGACTGAGACGCCCTTGGACTGCTGCAGGCGAGGTGAGTGGGTAAATATTTGCAACCTCCTTCTATGTGTGCATGATTGTGTGTGTGTGAGTGTGTTTATACTGTGTGAGAGTTTTTCTGAGTTGTGTGTTTTCCATCCTGTGTGTTTTTGTGTGTGATTGTTTGCATGTCTGCATGTGCTGGTTTGCCTCTGGCCTCTGCTCTTTGTGTACAATGTGTGTGTGCACCTAAGTGTGCATGCGCATGTGTGTGTCTGTGTGTGTTTACGAGGCACACCAGAGCCAATGAGACTTGTGCTTTGCACCAGACCAAAACAAATCCACAAAATAATGCTGACTCTCCTTCAGAGTAGTGTGTGTTTTTGTGCAGGCATGCATGTGTGCGTGTGTTTGTGTGTGAGATCCTGGAGAGGCCCGAGTCTGTCTGGAAACTTGTCAGCTGTTGGGAGATGTGTGTGCGTGTGTGTATGTGTGTGTGTAAACTGGTGAGGTAGAGGCTAATATTCGTGCCAGTGCTACTTGTCAAAGTGTAGTTTTCTCTCTCTCTTGTGGCTCTAAACTGCTGTAGAGAATTAGAAGAATAAAATCTCCCCACGTCTTGCCTGTTGCATTCCCCTCACAAAAGGTCCTCCTAATGGTTTAGGAAAGTTACATTTAGGTCATTATTAAAGTAACACTTTAGAAAGTAAGTCAAATGTCAAGGCTTTTTGCTGTGTCAGCCTTTAAAATGCCTAAAAAGCACAGACTTGATGGTTTTGCCATTAAAAAAATGTAGATGAAGAGGTGTGGAATAGTTCATTGTTTAAACTCATAACACATAACAAATTGCCACTGATCTATTAAATGTTAGGTTTAGACAGTGTCTACAGTTTTTTTAACCTATTGGCCATGTACTTAAACAAAAATACACAGTAGGGTGATATTTTGTAATTTCTGAGAATATACTTTCTTTGTGTAACTCTAAAATACAAGTCACCATTGCTGATGATCTTAGCACAAGTTTCCAAATTTAACCAAAAACCTAATTTTTTAGAAAAATTTAAATGACTTTTGTTGGGAAGAATTATTACTTTGTTGGTCCTCTGATTGCTGAGCGCATTCAAAAACAAAGGCAACTCACTGACTGAGTAGATGACTTATATTTCTAAGAGCTACTGCAGGAGGCCTGGGTTTGAGTTCCTTCTGCCCTCTCTCCCCCTTTTCCTGTCTATTCTACTATTCTGTCCAAAATAAAAGTGAAACTGTCCACAAAGAATGACATATTCTGGTAGGGTCATTATGAGAATACAGTTCAAATAGATGAAAGAGGTCTGTAATCAGCCAGCTCCACAGTGCAAAAGTTCACGTACAATAAATTGGACTGAGCTCATAGAGAAACAGAGAAGTTAATTGTCTAGTGAATTCACAGTTTGTGTGTCCTGCTTCCTGCACGCTGTACCGAGGCTCCACCCTTGCCGAAACCAAAACAAGTATTGCTAGTAGAGCAAATGTGTATGAAGTGGACCATTCCCTGCTGTGAACCACATGCAGATTCGTTGGCTGTTATCCACAGTTCTGTATGTATATATATATATATATATATAAATACATGAATGAGCTGCTGATTAGCATTACTCAATCAATTGTTGAGTTCCCTTAATAAGGTTAAATATGCTGTTTTTTTTTACAGATTGTAACTGCTCACAATAACAACAGAATTCACCTTTAGTTCGTGAACAAAGCACTGTTGCACTTCACCAATATGATTATCAATCCACAGATTTAGTCCAAGATGCCTTGTGGTCAAAGTGGATTACTGATTGGTTTGAGCACAGTCAAAAAACCTGCTTCTTTTCACTGTGAGTGAGTCTAATAAAGATGAATTGAGCGTGGTCCTTTTCCTGGGAAAGCCAGCTCTGAAAAGTGAATCAATAAATAGGTCAGGGTTCAAGTGTGAGCAATTTAACCCAGTCTCTGTTTGTCCCAGGGGCATCTGAACTCTGCTGACCCATCTTCAACTTCTCAGACTGCCTTGCTTACTCATCCTTTGCGTCTTCTCTCCTTTCTGTTTCTTTTGCTCACTTATCCATCATTGTTGGCTCTCTTGGTGGCTTTTTTCCTTTCTGTATACAAGGGAAGAGCCTGGATCCTGTTTCAGCTTTGCATGCACACTTGAGAAAGGAAAAGAGTTTGGCTCAAGGGGTAAAAGGCAGAAGAATGAATCTTCCTGGAGACAAGCAGACATCCCCAACCGCCCCATACTCCTCCATGACGTTATCCGAGGTTTGGGAAGCAATGACACACTGGGATTTTTCTGCTCACTTATGTGTCATTGGACTTTTTATGTCAAAAGTATGCAGTTTACATCTAAATTGCATTTACTATTAACTCTAATTTTCTGGGTTCAAATCTTGGAGAAGCATTATCCTGTTAACTCTTATGAGTTAGCTGTAAAGTGCGCCACAGTTTTCACAAGTTGTGTTTGTTTTCTTGTGGAAAAAACACAATACTTGCAAAATTTGCCAGACTCAGCAGAGAGAATGAACTGTTAATCGCACATTCGGTGCTTCAAGTCACTGAAATCTGAATTCTGATGGTCAGGCTGGCACCTTTCATGGCAGTTTGCTGTGTGAGAATGAATTGTAAAATACCAAGAGAAGTTCCACTGCAGCCCACAGCGCTGATGACTGCAGACAATGGGAACATGATATCAGTATTTCTGATACTCCTTCATCTGCTCTAGGAAGCAGATGAAGGAGTATCAGAAATACCAGGCTCCAATTTGCCACCGAAAAAAAAATCTTTTTATATTGTACCCACAGATATTAGAGCGAGCTCCAACAATCACACAGTCCAATACAAACTCCCTTTTAACAGAAAGATTTGGGAGAAATGATGAGCATACAGAAACAATGAAGAACAAACAGGACAAAATACATACTACAGGAGTCTGAGGTAAATAAACTGATGACAGGCAATAATGGCAAAGAAACAGATCAGGAATGATACAAGCGGAGAAAAAGTGCTCATTGCATCAAGTCCACCAGTAGGCTGAGCCAAAAGCTAATTTCAGTACAGTATGTGTAGAGGCAAAACAGAGTTTTCAATTACAATGAGCTTGCATGTCAATATTCAGTATGACCCCCTTTATTCTCCAATATAGCCTGAACTCTATTAGTCTCGTTAAGTAGTCTACAGGAATAGTTCTCCAGGCTTCTTGAAGGACATTCAAAACTCTTCTTTGGATGTTTTTTTTCTTTTGTTCCATTCTCTGTTAAGATGATCTCACACTGCTTCAATAATGTTGGGATCTGGGCTCTGGGGAGGCCAAGCCATGGCTGCTAGGATTCCACTTCGGGTTTTTTTTTTCTGTCTCAGTATGACTTTGCAGGATTGGTAGGGTGTTTGGGATCATTGTCATGCTGAAAAATGGAGCCAGATGATATTGCATGGTGGACCAAAATCTGATGGTACTTTTCTCTGTTCATAATTCCATTAATTTGGACAAAATCCCCAACACCAAAGGTAACCCCAAACCATGACAGAGCTTGTGTTTATGTATGCTCAATCGTCCAGGTAAGGAAATACCTAAAAAGTAGATTCTGTTCATCTGGACGTAGTGTTTTCAGTGGGAGAAACGTTTTTGCCACCCATCCATAGCAGAGCCTGCACTGTGTTTTACAGATGACAGGGATCGTCACTCTTCATGCATACTGATGACTGGATTGCAGTATTTTTTTCCTATTTATTAAGGACGTGACTTTCAGATACTGTTTATCTGCTAAAGCTAGCTTTTGCTTTTTTATGCCTGCCACATCTTATTTTGTCCTCCTCTGATCCAGTTTCCTCACATTTTTTAAGGACACACTGCACACTGTGCCAAGTTTGAACCCGACACTGGTTCATCCCTTGAGTTAGGTGCCTTCATGGGTCAGTGTTAAGAGTCTACTCTGATGTTCAGAAACAAGAACTGGGCTGACAAAGAGTGCAGACAATGTCCAAAGAACAACTTTGAAAAACCTTCAGAAAGCCTGGAGAGCCATTGCTCAAGAACCGAAATATAAAGAAAAGAAGGGTGACTCAAGGCATTTGCACAGCGCTGTAGTAGAATACCTAAAGGATACTTTAAGGTCATCTGATCCTAACTATAAGCATTATCAAAAAGAAAGTTTGAAATCTAATCCTAAAAGTAGAGAGGGAGATTGTTGGGCGAGAGGCTCATTCGGTATTTCAGAAGACAGGGTTATCATTTATGGAAGCTCGTAGACAGAGTCCTGCTAACACCAGTGCCTAACATATATCTCATTGGTATTAACAGAAGAATGCCTTTAAAACACAATGTAAACAATGTGTAGTAAATTATTCAGTTATTTTCTGTCCAACTGCATAACTGTATCCATCTCCACTAGAAGACTTTCAGCATTATATTCATATTACATGTGGCCACCAGAGACTGGAAAACATCCAATATTAGATAATAAAAATCAAGTATTGGTCTGATATATTGTTTGATATATCAGACCAGTCTTATTCAGTCCAACCTCTCAGGGGACAGACTACTGCTGTCTGTCTATCTGCTGAGGCTGCCAGTGCTACATAAACAAAACGGCAAGGCGAGGGGCCCCAGGGGGCCTTCAGGGTGGGGACGGCTCAGGGTTGAGGGAGGGAGAGTCAGGGAGGATGAGGGACTGTTTACTTTTGTCTTATGCCTGGCCGCCTGGGAAACGACAGCGGAGGAAAGAAGGAAAAAGGAAGACTGTGTCTGGATTGTGTGTGTGTGTGTGTGTGTGTGTGTGTGTGTGTGTGTGTGTGTGTGTGTGTGTGTGTGTGTGTGTGTACGTTTATTTCTCTCCAGGTATAAGGTATTCCTTCTACCAGGACCAGATGTGTTTAGTTATAATAGTGCCTATGACTTTTGATGCAGTTTACAGTGTATTTAAACTGAATTTTAGGGTAACATTTCTGCACGTAATATACTTGTAGTATGGACCAAGAAAGATACAAAAAAGAGGATACTGTCGCTAATGAAACCATTGTGAATACATTTTTAACTTTTGCACACAACTGTATAATGAAGAATTACAGAAACATAAAATCTTTTAACAGTGAGAGATAATATTTTTTCAGCGTTTTTGAGTTTTTGAGCATTGACTACCAATACGTGGTGTTTTAGATGGCTGGGCAGGTGTGAGGAGGAACAGACAGATCAATAAGTAAAAACATCAATGCCTTATTGTTACTTAATCGAAATGATTTGGGGAATGAACAGCCTCTTTGTCAATCGTGCAGCGCCTGGAGACCTGAAGGCTGTCCTCCCTCCTGTGTAAACGTCACACTCTGTCCGTGCTGGCGTAGTCTTCCAGATCGACCTCAGCTAATAGAAACATCTGGGGCTAGTCTAGGCTACTTTTGACACTGACAGCTCAATTATTAGACTGGCAAATGTTGTGGCCCAGACGTCATTAGGTGGGGCCTGCAGTGATATAACGCGTACCTGTGGCTAAGTTAAAGCCGCCAAACTCTCCCTGATTCAACACCGTCTGTTAAGTCCAGATGTGGCTCATCGAAAACTGTGGGCCACACTTGGAAACTTCGGAAAAGCAGTTGAAATGATTTCCTCAACAAGTGTCAGATATGGCTAATAGCTGACACCATGATAATTACAATAGCAGACCATCCAAAGTAGCACCAACTTTTGACATGTTGGCGAGTTCACTTTCTCAAAAGAGCAATTAGGGTTGAAATTAAAATACACTTGGGTGTAGGTTAATATCATTGTGCAACTCTCCAATCATTTGCTGCATAAGCAGCAAAGAAGGAGAGTTGGAGAAAGTGATTGACTGTGTGTGTTTGAGTGCGTACATTCATGCCATGATGTCTGCATACCTGTACGTGCACAATACTCAATGTGCATGTGTGTAAGTGTGTGTGTACGGAGTCACGCCACTGGCTGAGTGTATGCACATGTGTGGCTGTGTCTGACTGTATGTGTGTTTGGCAGCTGGCTGGGCTCCAGCTGCGTCTGGTTGGATAATGAAGTCCAGGTGCTGCTGTGCCTGCTTTAAGACACCTGTCACCAATATTTAGTGCCAGAGAAAGCCAGACTGCAAACAGGGGCGAGACGAGCTGCTTGCTTATTTTAACAAGGCTGCCTAACTGGACCTGAGGAGACAGGATGTACTATGAGATCTTTCCTAGAAACTCAATGTGTATATGAACGTATACGTCTGCATATGCGTCTCCGGAGCTCATTCAACTCCGTCTGCTACTGCGGATTCACATTGTTTCCCTGAAATTTAGCCTCAAAAGGAACAAGATTTTCAAGATTTCAAAATTCAAAATAAATGAACATATATTTGCATCATTTGTTATGGAATAAACATAATTTTAGGATTTTAAATTAAGGGAGAGAAAACATTTAATTTCAGCAGGAATTTGAACACTATCGCTTGCAGACTTGTACATACAATCGTTTGCTTAAAAACATATGTTTTGCGGAGCAAAGCACTAGAACCCATCAAACATTTATATTTTATACATTTGTATTATTTTATTTTTGAATCATTCTTTAAGCATTTTCAGCTGGAAACACTGCCTAAGCTTAAGAAAGTGTGGTTTTAACTAAATCAGTTGTAACAGTTACGCCAATTCTGCCATTTTAGCTGTCTTACTGGACTGGATATAAATTTCCAATGGCTAGTCAGTTTGATGATGGTCTCGTCCTTTTGCCTTCAGTGACCAGCAATCTCCACCTCACTTTTTTGCAGCTGAATATGAATGAGAACTAGTATCTCAAAAGTCTGAAGCCATGACTCCAGCTGGAAAAGAGTTGATTGCCTACTCTTGGTTGGGAATAAGTTTCTGCTCAGTCGAGGAAGGTGTTGTTTACAAATGAGGACAGAGTGGAACAGGACAGACTAACAGATGGATAGAGCCAACAGTGGTGTGAATGCTGTGCCGGTCTGGTAGTGAGGAGAAACCTGAGCGTGAAAGTGAAGCTGTTGATTTACTCTGCAATCTATGTTCCTACCCTCACTTCCCCACTGGAGCTGAGGTCATTTACCAAAAAAGTGGAGATCCTGCACACAAGAGGCACAAATGAGTTTCCTCTGTAGTCTGGGTGGAATTGCCTTAGAAATAGGGTGAGGAATTTAGTGATTCAGGACTAGCTCAGAATAGAGCTGCTGCTCCTCCACAAGTGAAGGAGGTGGTTTGGGCACTTCATTTGGTCTGTCTCTTGAACACCTCCTAGGTGAGGTATTTCAGGCAGTATTTTATTACTCTTTTACGCAGCAGGTAGGTGTTTGTGTGTTATACCTGGTAACAATGTTGCTAGCCTAACCCAACATGGTGATTGCGTCAAAACTGACAAGTCAAAACAACATAACAAACAAATCAAATGTTATGGCTACTGTGGTTATCGATGTTTTTATCTCTACACACACCCTCTCATGGGCGGTCTTTATCCTTCAAGCTCGAGTCCTCTATCAGAGGCCTGGGAGATTGAGGGTCCTGCGCATCATCATTGCTGTTCCTCAGTGTGCGCTCTTTTGGACAGATATCTTAGATGTCGCTCCTGGGATCTGCTGGAGACACTTGCTAAGTTTGGCACTTGTGGGCTGGGCTGGCCCCACCTGGGACCACTGTTACCTTTACCCTCCTTATCTCTATATCTGAGCTGTCTCAGCCCTTGGTACTTGTAAAACTTCGCATGTTTCTTCTTCTTCCTGATGTGGCTATTACCTGGTGTAGCTACATCTATCAGTGTGGCCGTTTTCCTCTGCTTGTCCACCACTGCTCGGTTAGCCAACAATTTGTCTGTCTGTGGAAGTCCCACAGGATCTTAGTTCAGTCATTCTTAACCACCCTCAGGGATGTGTCCCATTTTGACATGGAGACTTACAGGCCATACACGGCACACATGTTCCTGTATACTATGCCAGCCACTTGGTTATGGAGTTCTATTTATGCCCTGCCTTTGTCCAGGAACTGGTAGGATTTCTCAATGTCAGCCACTTCTTCTATCTGACGGTGGTACATGCCATGCATGGACCTGCTGATGCTGTTCCCATCTACTTGTAGCAGTCCTTGATGTCTGCAATTTTCCCTTCTGGTAGTTCAATCTCCTGAGTTCTGATTACCCTCCCTCTCTTTGTTATCATCCAACTACACTTCTCCAATCCGAATGACATTCCCATGTCATTGCTGTATATCCTAGTGGTGTGGATGAGTAAATTGATGTCTCATTCACTCTTGGCATGCAGCTTGATGTCATCCACGTAGAGGAGGTAGCTGGTAATTGCTCTATTCCGTAGTTTGTATCTGTAGCCAGTCTTGTTAATGATCTCACTGAGGGGGTTCAGAGCTTTGGAGAAGAGCAGTGGGGACAGAGCATCTCCTTGGTAGATCCTGCACTACATGGTGACTTGTGCTATAGATTTGAAGTTGTCTAGTGTTGTACGCCACATCCCCATTGAATTCCTGATGAAGGCCATTAGGGTCATGTTGATCTTGTATAGCTCTAGGCATTCCAGGATCAATGTGTGGGCTCACTAGGTGGTGTGCCTAGTGAGCCTAGTCTTGCAATCTTGAGCGACTGTTCTGTCTACCAGTAGCTGGTGTTTTGGCTGAAGCAGGTTATTGGCTGATAGTTGGATGGGACCGGTCCCTTGTGGGGATCCTTGGGGATCTGGACTGTTCTGTTAGCCATTCCAGGTGTCTCTCGTTGATTAGTAACTGGTTTATTTATGCTGCCAGACGCTTATGGAGTGCAGTCAGCTTCTTCAGCCAGTGGTGCTGTCCAGTTCTTCATACTGGAGACCCTTTCTTGGACGTCTGCCACTATTATGGTTACTGGCTCATGTGTTGTGTCCTTCTACCAGTTGCTCTTCCAGTATTGCTCAAGCAACTGGTCAAGGCTGTGAGTCTTTGCTTGGCAGTTTCCAAGGCCTCGGGTATGGGCAGCTTGCTGAATCCCTTTCTTCATCGCACCTTTCACAGCAAAAAATCCTGGCACAACTTCACCTGCTTCCAAGGTGCATGGGGAAGATGAGAGAATTAAAAAAACAGGAACTCCAGCAACACTTGAGGAAAGAAGAACGACTTGTAAGTTGTTCTTATTTCCTCAAGTGTTGCTGGAGTTCCTGTTTTGTTTTTTCATCGCACCTTTCTGCAGCTTTCCCCCTAATGTAACTATCCTTCCTCCAAATTCTCCTGTATCTTTTCTTGTGAAAAATTTAGTTAATTGATGATAGTCCACAAATAAAATGTATCTGCTCTTGAAACAGCACTACAGTTTGGTATGATAAAAGTAATCGGCAGACAGTGCTAAGTTAAAGGTATGTGGCTGCAATGTTCGAATGAACAAAAGAAAACTGGGATATGTTGCAGAAATTAATTTCTGTGCATTGAAACAGGAGCATTTACCTCTTCTGCGTCCCTTTCAACAATTAAGTATTCACTCTTACACTCCTCAAACTCATATATACAACTGCAGAGTCCTTTGAGTACCCTCCTTTTCCTGTATGTCTGTACATGTTTATGTTAGCCTCTACATACAGACATCTACATTTCCTTATAGTCTGAACAGCTGAACAAAGACCTACCTGTGTAAAGTCCTAGGAAACTTACCTTCATCCTTCCAGCACATCGGGACTTGTTTAAGTTTTACATTGGCCTCTGTGCTGTCCAACTCCCGTCTCCCACACCTGTGGCCTCTCAACAGCCTGTCTGTGCCACCCTCCACCTGCCAACGCTAGTCTCCACAGACTGCCAACACATTTGGATACCTACAGCTGGTACACCAAAACCAGCGTGCATTATCTGAGAAAATGCTCTTTACTTGCCATTGTTTTGTCTGCATTTGTCTGATGTGCTCGGAAATCTGACTGTGCATAACGTACTGGGTTATTCAAAGCAGACTTCACCTGATGAAGATGATCTTTTAGATACTTTAATGCAATTAAGAAAATAATGGCAGTTAACTTTTAACTCTGTTTAGTTTATTAAAAAATGAGTCCTATAGGAATTATAGAAAGTTATGGAAACAGCCTGAAACATCTTAAGAAAGATGACAGCACAGGTTAATCCTCTCCAGTGGTAACAATCATCTTGCGTAATGCTCTAATTTAACCTAAATTATCATGAAGTAATTAAAAAACTGATGGGATTTTTTTGTAGCTGTTTTATGTTAAAAAATCTAATCTAACCCTTTCAGTTCTTGAGGCCGATGAATGATTTGTGACTTTTGATGAGCCCCCTTTGTCTTTTGCATGACGTCTTGTACACTTCATGTTACACTGAAATAATAATATGTGTTCCTCTTGAAGTGTGTTATTCTCTTGGCTGGATATCGTAACCGTATTTTTTCTCTACAGTGGAAACGATCCCGTGATCATCCTTTACTGCTGATCTATGTTTGCATCCAGGCAGTTTTATATTACAGAGGTCATTCTAGAATTACTGATTTGACCTCGCTTAACTCTCTGATGAATTTGTTTCTTATTAATGTTTTGCTTTTGTTTTTTTGTGCTACTAAAGGAAAAGATTTTATTTGCACTGAGATCACCCTTGCAAATGCAACATTTTGAATCAACTCCAAGACCTTTTACCTCCTTAGCTGCTTCATTATGTAACCATATTTCTTGAATTGGCATAAATATTTCTAATCATCAAATAGGACTGCCACAATGAAATCTTTGCAAGATCTTCACTTTTTAAAATAGGATTGACAGAATATTTTAGTGCCAGTGGTGCTCTTTTGCACATTGTTGCGTGTCTATTGTGTATCTGCTGTTTGACACCACTCCTGTAATTGCTTCAGTGCTCTCTTGAATCTTGGATCAGCAATAATGTGATTTCTTGTAAAACACCCTCCACTCTCTGCAAAGGTAAAAGACAGCAGCACCACTTATGTTCAGCTAAACAACTACAGATGTGAGAGGTGAGGGCTTTCACTGCAGAGTCAGAAAGGAAATATTATGACCACAAATGTGTCCCACTTCAAACCCTTCTGAGAGTCTGGAAGCTGAGAAGCCTCAATTTAGAGTGAAAAAACACCCACATGTCTCAGCATCCATAGCTCGCCTAAGTGGTTGGCCACAAGAAGTCATTAGCGGTCATGAGATTTCCCTTCAAACTCTTCCACCTTTGTTAAACACACATCTCTGGCTGCTTCCATCCACAGACAGGTTTTTACCCAAATACCCTTCATTAATCACAGCATCAGGGCTGCTGTCTCATAAACCTCAAGATATTATTGTTGACATTTAAAACTTATTTTTCTTTCTTTTATCCTTTCCTCTCTCTCATTCATCAGGATGAGGGTGTGGTCATGGGAGCAGTGTGGGGAGACAGGCGTGGTTCTGCTGGGCTTCCTGACGTTGACGATGTGTTTGGGGAACCTGTCCACCAGGGGGCTGCAGGTACACAGCAAACAGGAAAACACTCTTCCTCTGTTACAGGGAACCATTACACTCGGATAAACTGAAGCACATTTTTTTCTAACAAGAACTTTAGGACTCTCAGAGATGGATGAAGCGTAGCCCTGCTGCAGTGACTGAGTGAGCACTGTAACACTGCATATGAAGGCAAGATTGTCAGTACTTCCAAAGCTGTAGAACCAGAACTAGTAAATGTTCTGTCTTCAGAAACATTACTTATACTTCAGTGTGAATAAACATCACTGTACAGAACGCTCATGTCTTGATGTGGTAACTAAAACCTGTTAAAACAAGTAAAAATTATTTTATGTGTTGGATCTGGTGCTTTAGAACCTTCAACATGTGCTGAACAATAAGCCTGACACATAGGAAGCAAAATCAGTTTGAGGATGAATGATGAGATGGTCATATGATATCTCTAAGGCAGATGAGAAAGTTGAACTTTTAGTTCAAACTGCAGTACCTCCAGTGGCCACTTGAGGGTGGCTCAAATGCGAGTCAGTTGCTGTAGATGTCCATGTTAAAACGAAAAACTTTGCAGCACTGAAATGCATGTTTACGGTCAGCTACAAAGAACAGCTTTGATCTCGATGACTTTTAGCTTAATAAAAATTATACAGGGGTGAATTAAAAAAAATCTAAATCTTGAGATTATGGTTTTGATTGAGACAGGCAGCTGTAGCCTAACCTCCTCTAATAAGAGTCACTAAAAAGGACATGCTGTGTGGTAAAGACTGTCCAGT
This sequence comes from Oreochromis aureus, assembly GCF_013358895.1. NCBI lineage: Eukaryota > Metazoa > Chordata > Actinopteri > Cichliformes > Cichlidae > Oreochromis > Oreochromis aureus. The sequence continues at coordinate 6,314,046 of NC_052953.1, read as the reverse complement.
AAGTTTCTCCTAATTTTTAATACAGCTTGTTAATCAAGCTTTATGGGGTGAACTGATAACTCCAGCCTCTGTCCAAATATGGTAACTTTGAGCTTCAAGAAACAACATAGCAACCATGAAAGAGGCTTCAAAATGACCACAGTGGCTAGGTCCATCTATGGCGTGTACTTCATATTAGAAATAATTAATTATGGAACAAAGCTTACGCTTTTCATGGCATGTCCAAACTAAATTGATCTTAATAGGATGCCAGACTGATAAATATCACTTCTTTCTCTGAGAGCGAAAATTAAAGAGTGACAGAATGCACCAACAAGGCAAAATAAATCAATTTAAACCAACTGAGCTGAAACTAAAAGAGATAAAAGTCTAAAATACCAAATACTCAGTAATTTAAGCAGTTTGATGAACGGCCGTAAAACTGATCTGTAAGCCCACCGATCAATGACTCTTCCCAGCTCCCTCTACCTCTGATTCTTGCCCATCTCCCATTCTCTCTCACTTATGCTGAGTGTCTGGTATTTCTAGTGTCTCTCACTCTCTCTCCCTCCCACAGCTGCTCCATCTCACACCTTTTCAAGGAGCTCAGTGCACATTCCAGCAGTCACTCTGATAAATCTGTCTGAATAAAAGGCGACACAGCCACCGGCCTCAGTTAATGCTGCTGGTGCACATCAGGAATGTGTGAAACGCTGAACGTCTTCACGAGCCGAAGCCTCAGCACAAAACACTCTGACGATCATTTAGCGTGATTCTGCTCGACTGTGACGCACGCTGTTGTGCTAACTCTGTTTTTGTACCACTAGCATCAACGCTATGACAGCTGCTAATGCTGCTTCTGCTTTTTCTGCCACTTTTGCTTGTGTCAATATTCCACTGCGAGTGCTAGCACTAGTGGCAGATGCCCAGAATATGGTTAAGTTTAGGAACTTATTAGCGCATTAGCCGTACAATCAGGAATTTGCAGTGATTTGCAATTCTGAGCTAAATGCAACAAATTAAATACCCCCTTTTATGGATCGAAATTTGCGTGTTTTAAATAAACTTGATAATGTGATTTCCTGTGCTGCAAAGAAACTGATCAAATATTTACAAATTGAAAGTTTACAGTTACAGAAGATATGAGTATATAGTAGTAAATGGGAGACGAGGTTATTCTACTGCTAGGCCAAGTTCATCAAGGCTACAATCCATCTTTGGTTCACTGGAGAGGAACCCAAATGGCACTGAGGAAGACCTCGGCCAGCTGCTTTATAAAACTGTTTTAAAAATAAAAACCATATGGCATCTTTAAGAGTATTAACACGAAACAAAGCCACTACTACATTGGCTGGTTTAGCAGTGTTTGTTTATTTTTACATGTAGTAAAGTTTGTGAGTGTGTGTGTGTGTGTGTGTGTGTGTGTGTGTGTGTGTGTGTGTGGGAGGACGGAGTGGCCTCCAACAGTCTGGAGGAGCAGCTCGAGGTGACCACGTACTGGTGGGGGGAATGGGCCAAGTGGACAGCATGCACTCGTACCTGTGGAGGAGGAGTGATGTCACAAGAGCGTCACTGCCTCAAACAGAGGTCAGTCAGTCTGCACCAGAGGACAAGCTAAAATATCCCAGAAATGGACACATCTCCAGTCCTGTTCAATACTGTTCGTGTTCTGGTATTTTATCTGGTATCAGCGGTTAAAGTGGGATTTAGCCTAATATCACTGCAGAGGGGAAATTAACTTGCCTTCAATAAACTTCCAAATTTTTCTACTGTGAGCTCCAGTTGATTTTCTTTGTAGACAGACTGTCCTATAAGATGATTGCTTTCCAGTACCTAGCCATTATAAAGCAAGCATACAGGTTAAATTTGGCAAGTGAAAAATAAAAATCTAAAAAACTTTTAAAAAAGCTTTAAATGTATCTTTTTTTCCTTAACAGTCTCCTAGAAAAGAATACCTGATCTCTCTTTCTTACATCTTTCTACATCTCCAAGAGTCATGTTATCACACATTAACATATAACTGTACTGTACATTTTTGTTGAGCTGTTTTAAACATACATTTCTGCTATATGTCCATATGGCAGAAATGAGAAGGGAAGAAAAAACATGTGTCCTTATGTTTCAGGATGCAGCATCGGGCTGCAGCACACATCGTGTTAACTAGCTTGATATTATTATATTTCAAAGCGTCTGTGATATTTAATGATATATCAAGTGAGTAATTGTGTCTGTTAACCAGTTCGAACACACATTAGCCCTTGAATACAGTCTATTATACACAACTTATTTTTAGACTATCGTGTTTTAATGGCAGTAACAGGAAAGCATTAAAGTACATATTCATGCAGAAACATTAATAGTATTGTGTGCCAGTTTTGCATGTTCTAACTCAATGAGCTCACAGTAAAATGTAGGAAATTTGAGAAGAGGAAACAGAAACTATAACTTCCATCCATCCATCCATCCATCCATCCATCCATCCATCCATTTTCTTCCGCTTATCCGGGGCCGGGTTGCGGGGGCAGCAGCCCAAGCAGAGAAGCCCAGACCTCTGTCTCCCCAGCCACCTCCTCCAGCTTGTCCAGCCGAGAGATATAATCTCTCCAGCATGTCCTGGGTCTGCCCCGGGGCCTCCTTCCGGTGGGATATGGAACACCTGGGAACACCTCACCCAGGAGGCATCCTTGCCAGATGCCCATCTCAACTGGCTCCTTTCGATGTGGAGGAGCGGCTCTCTACTCTGAGCCCCTCCCAGATGGCCAAACTTCTCACCCTATCTCTAAGGGAGAGGCCAGCCACCCTTCGGAGGAAGCCCATTTCTGCCGCTTATATCCATTCTTTCAGTCACTACCCTCAGCTCGTGACCATAGGTGAGGGTAGCGACGTAGATCGACAGGTAAATTGAGAGCTTCGCTTTTACACTCAGCTCTCTCTTCACCACGACGGACCGGTGCAGCGTCCGCATCACTGCAGCCGTAGCACCAATCCTTCTGTCAATCTCCCGCTCCCTTCTCCTGTCTCCCCTCTCCTTGTGAACAAGACCCCGAGATACTTGAACTTTTCCTACTATAACTATAACTTCTGGCTGAAAATGTCTCCTTCATGCCAGAGGTCAGAGGAGAATGGCCAGACTGTAGGGCAACAGTAACTCAACACAACCAAGTTATGAAGAAGAGCATCTCTGAATGCACACTTGCTGCACCTTGAAGCAGATGACCTACAGCAGCAGAAGACCACACCAGGTGCCACTCCTGTCAGCTAACAACAGGAAACTAGAGAAACGTTCAGTTTTTCGAGCGCTTGGGTGAGAATTTGGCATAACCAACACAGAAACATTCAACCATCCTGCCTTGTTGTTAGTAGTAAGTCAGGCTGCTAGTGGTGGTGCAGGATAGTTTGTTCCCCTTAATACCCCTTAATATCAACTAAGCATCATTTAAACTCTTATAGTGTGAATGTCGTTGCTGACTCTGTCCATCCTTTTGTAACCACAGTGTGCCCATCTTCTGATCCCTGCTTCCAGCAGGATAACTTGGCATGTCACAAAGCTCAAATCATCTCAAACTGGTTTCCTGAACAGGAAAATGTGCTTACTGTACTCAAATGACTTCCAGAGTCACCAGATCTCACTCCAATAGAGCACATTTGAGATGTGGCGGAATGAAACATTCACATCTTGGATTTGCTGCCAACAAATATGAAGCTATTATTTGATGCCATCATGTCAATATGGGCCAAAATCTCCTCTTCAGCAAGGTGTACCCAATGAAGTGTATGTCAAATACTCATACTGAGTAGGACCTGACAGTCAACAGTTTCAATGCTACCTACTATATAGCCTCTCAGTTGTAGAGAGACTATATAGTAGGTATATCACTCAGTAGAGTGATAAGTTGGGGGTAAACTGTTTTTTATGCTTAGCTACAGACATAAACAACGCTGATATATTTCTACTGTGTTTTCTACTCAGTATGATTTTTATTGCCTTGTTTTTTTCATTGAATGTTTGTTTTCGGTCCAAAGAAAGAAAGCTGCTGCTGGGAAGGACAACATGACCTGTACGGGAACTGCTAAGAAATATCATCTCTGCAACACCAAAGTGAGTCACACACTTCCAGTTCATTTTTGTCTCACACCTTTATTAAAACAAACACGGTGGATTTGACTGGCTGACTGAACAGGATGGCTGTCATGGAGCTGGGTGGAGTTCCCAACAGTGTACTCTCAGAAACCACCTCTGCACAAATAAAGGCTTAACAAGAATTTATTTGTATAGCATACCGTAAAACCACATATTAACAAGTGTGAAACAAACCTCTTTAAATGGTCTGTGTTGTGTCTCTGCTCTGCAGGAATGTCCTCCCACTGGGAGGAGCTTCAGAGAGGAGCAGTGTTGGTCCTTTAACTCACAACGTTATAATGGGAGGAACTATCAGTGGAAACCTCTATATCCCGGTAATAACACCAATAAAAAACCTTGACAGCCTCTCTTTAAATAGTGCAGTGATGAGGGAATTCTTCTCTATGACCTGCTAGTCTTCAACACAACCAGAAACCAAAATAACAAACTTTGTATATCTTCTGATTAAGTGGTTTTAACTGTATATAAAAGATGGACTTGGCCTCTTTGATTTTAATGTGCTGATAGTGGATGACCAGGTCAAGTGCTAAGGCATTAGTCAATGCTATCTTTGTTAGTGCATTCATAGACTGTATGGGAGTGTCACACAGACACTGGCCAATTAGTGCTACGAAGCATTTAAATAAACAAAATCACAGAATTTCTTCACTGAAACTGCAGCACATCTGAAAATTCATCACACCAGCCATGAAAATGCTCCTGAAAGAGCGGTCAAGAGCTCCAACTCAGATCAGTTACTGTAGCTGAGGTGGGACCAGTAGACACTGAAAAAGACGTGACATTACCGCAGTTTTCATTCTGGTGTCTTGAACCTGGTTGTGATTTATGGGTGGAGCATATTGAAACCTAGAATGACCAAGATTTATAAAATGGACTTGATGTTTTATTCATATGACATGAAATGAGTGACTGAGCCCATAAACTCAGCCGGAAAGTGTTTACAGAAACACCAGCAAAGGGCCGTTTTCCTAAAGACTCCTATAGGACCAGTAGTGTTTTTGCAACTTGAGCTATCGCCCTCTGGTGGTGTTTAAAAATAGTGCACATTTGAGATGCTTTAGCATTTCCTTCAAAAAAGCTACTTTTATAATGCCCATGTAGCATCTAACAGGCACAGCCTAATTTATTGGAACAGAGGGTAACGCGATAGACAGTCTCAGACTTACTGCAGCAGGACTGAGGCAGTCTTGGGAAGTAGAAGCAAAATTAACAAGAATGAAAACAGTTTGAGATGTTTCTTTCTTTTTTTTTTTTTTTAAAAAAAAAAAAATAAAAATTATTTTTCCCTTTATACAAAACAGAAGAACAAAAAAAAATAAAAGAAAGAAGAAAAAACAAAAAACAAAAAAACCCAAAACCCCCCCCCAAAAACCCAAAAATAAACCCACAATAAGCAGTCTGAGACATGTAAACGGAATACTGATCAGTTTTCCGTTTACATGTCATAGTTGTATACTATTTATATAGATCATACTGGTATATACCAGCATATATTTGTACCACTATGATGCAGTGTGAGTACAGTAGTAAAGAAATGAACAGTTGTGGCTAAAGAATAATTGTATAACATTGCCATAAGTTATTAGGAATATGCAGTACACAGTTTGACCTTGCGAATTTAAGTGGTTATAAAACAGAGAAAAACATCTACCATTTGTCTCCAGATGACTACGTTCATATCTCCAGCAACCCCTGTGACCTCCACTGCACCACGACCGACGGCCAGAGGCAGCTGATGGTGACGGCACGAGACGGCACGTCCTGCAAGTACAGCAGCTACCGCGGTGTCTGCGTGGATGGTAAGTGTGAGGTGAGTCCAGCTTCTCATTTATTTGGCATCACTAAATGCTAATGTCTCCCAATCAAATTTAACACAACATTATTTGTATTTATTGCCGAGCCACACTGCAAAACGTGTCTGTCGACTGACTGCATATAAAGGATGTAGCATCACGTCAGTTGTTGGTTTCTGCACTCTATAATGAACATTACACCAAGAGAGTACTGGGTTCATGGCCTTTCTGTGTGGAGGTTACATATTTCCCCATGTTTGTGTCGGTTCTCTCTGCGTACTCTGGCCTCCTCCCACAGTCCAAAAGCATGTAGGTGGGGTTAGGTTAAATTGCCAGGGTGTACCCTGCCTCTTGCTCTATGGCAGTGTGGATAGTTCCTAGCGCCCTCGTAACCCTGCACTGGATAAGCGGAAGAGAACAGAAGGGCGGAAATTAGCTATAGAGACTGAAACTGTTTTTTGTTTCAGACTATAAATGTGCTAATTACATAGCCAAAGTTAGATATGTTAAGATGTGACTCTGTGGGCATTTGGAGCCAGCCTCAAGTGGACACTTCAGGAAGTACAGGTTTTACATTGCTTTGAAACATTGTTTAGATGCAGTACAATAAAGATACAGACACCTTCAATGCAACATGAGGAACTATGTTTTTTTCTCATTAAGGTTGAGACAATAATTGGAAAGAGTTACAATGTGTAGATTAAAAAACAAACATGAAGAAGTCAGGAAGCAATGAAGAAGCTAAATCTTTCAGAAGTACCATTTGTACACATGATACTTTTGTGCACAGTAAATACTTCTGGATATCCTTCCCAAAACGATTGTGGTATTAAGCCAGCTAATTATTATCTCATGTTTAGTATGATTCTTTGTCTTCTGTACTCCCACATCTTGCCTTGCTGCTCAGCCAATTGGATGTGATGGGGTACTGTTCTCCTCCAACACTTTGGATAAGTGTGGTGTCTGTCAGGGTGACGGCAGCAGCTGCAGCAGAGTCACGGGAAACTTCCGTCGAGGACCCTCGACTCTGGGTAAACCTCGCAGTTCAGTTACCCAATGCATGTTCACAAACTATTAGGACAGGACTAACTAGGACAGGACCAGACACTGAATTAAAAACTGACCGATCTATCGTTACTGTTGATCAAATCAATAAATAAACAAAGAGCATGCCGTGTTGCTGATGACTTTCTCTCTGCTGTCATGTAGGTTACTCTTTTATAACTCAAATCCCTGAAGGCTCCTGGGACATACAGATCATCGAGAGGAAGAAACTGGCTGATGTTCTCGGTACATGCCCCCCCCCGCCAAACACACACACACACACATATATTATTGCAGTGTGTAGAAAGAAAGCAAAGAACTCTTTTAAAGTTCTCTTAATTCTGCTTTTTTCCCCCCTAAAGCTGTGACTGATCAGGCAGGAAACTTCTTTTTTAACGGTGCCTACAAGGTGGACAGTCCACAGAATTTCCATGCAGCAGGCACCGTCTTCAAATACCGCCGACCTATGGACGTGTATGAGACTGGTATCGAGTACATTGTTGCCAAAGGCCCCATTGACCAACCCATCAATATTCTGGTACACATAACCCTATCCTCCCTTACTCTTGAATTCCATGATTTAAGTCATGTTGTTTATAGCTTGTGGAAACCACGCTGCTGCCATGGTGCAAAGTTAAAGTACTGTGGCCTCATCCATGAAAAACCAAAATGAAATCGATGCTTTCACCTTGGAAAGTGCAGATGTGCACAGACAAGACATATGAATTTCAAACCTGCACACAAAAGAACTATGAGTTTTCGTTGCGAGCATTAATTGTGTTGGTTCAATCGGTGACCAGTTAGCAATTTTAGGATGAACAATTTTGAATATGCAAGAGCATATGTGAGCCCAAACCTCTCTAAAGGAAAAATTGCAACACGGCTTAGGTTCATCAAGTCTGATATGAATGAACCACAATAATTCTGGAACAATTTGGAGGCCAAAGTGGAGAAGCTTACTGCAAAGAGCCACATTTGAAGAAAAGCATACACAGCATACCAGAACAAACACCTCATACCAACTGTAAGCACGGTGGTGGAGGGATCATAATTTGGGTCACATGATCTGGGATTTGTGGCCTCAGGACCTGGGCATCTTGCATTGAGTTGCCCATGAACTAACCCTAACCCATGGCAGCCAGAAAAGAGGCCATCTGTCCGACAGCTAAAGCCAAAACTAGGTCATGCAGCATAACAATGATCTCATGTACAACACCAAGTCTACAACAGAATGGCTGAAAAAGAAATGAAGGTTTCGCAATGGCCCAGTACAAACCTTGTGTCTGTGACGGGGCAAAACTCAATGAAGCAATGTTGTTGTGGTGGAGATGTAAATGGTAAATGGCCTGTATTTATATAGCGCTTTTATGGTCCCTAAGGACCCCAAAGCGCTTTACATATCCAGTCATTCACCCACACATTCGTGATGGCAAGCTACGTTGTAGCCACAGCCACCCTGGGGCGCACTGACAGAGGCGAGGCTGCCGGACACTGGCGCCGCCGGGCCCTCTGACCACCACCAGTAGGCAACGGGAGAAGTGTCTTGCCCAAGGACACAACGACCGAGACTGTCCGAGCCGGGGCTCGAACCGGCAACCTTCCGATTACAAGGCGAACTCCCAACTCTTGAGCCACAATCGCCCCTGTGGGCAATCGAGATGTGGTCTGCAGTTCTCCTGCACAGGAGTAGTGGTGCAGTGGGTTCAGGGGGTGTCAGGAGGCTGGCAGAGCAGCTGGGGTTGAAAGGGCTAATCAGGCTCTCCCTTTATTGGGAGGTCGCTGGGACCGAGGAGATAGCTATGCAGGGAGATGCTGGACAGCTGAAAAGCTGCACAAACAGTCGGATCAAAGTGAAAACTGAGAACGTATGAAAACTGACTTCACATATCACAAATTAATTCCTCATTAAACATCATTACACAATATTTCACAAAAGCCTTTATATGATAGAAATGTAGGTATATTTGTTGTCATGGCCTCTTTTTATTGGCCAGCTATGGGCTAAAGGTCCCGCTGATTCAGACAGACGGCATGGGTTTTTTTCACCGTAGCAGGGGAGACTGCCAACACATTCATCCTTGAGGCAACAGTTATATAAAAAACTAAATTGAACTGAACATTTTTTGGCTGAATGTTTGAGTCTATCTTTGAGACCACCTTGAGTTGGTCTAATTATAGTTTTTGTTTTTTGACTCCACAAACATCCTCAATTTACTCTCCTCATCTGACAGGTGTGGAACCAAAATGGCCGCACACCTTACATCACCTACGAATACACAGTCCTCCGAGACTCCCTGCCACCCGTTCCTCCTCCTCCTGTCTACACCGGGTCAGACACCTCAGCTGGAGAGGCGTCTGTAGAAGTGAGTGGTCTACTGGCCCCCAATGGCAGCATCTGTGACCAGGTGGCTCCTGGGGGCCAGGTGGAGACAGAAGGTACAGATGGGCAGAAGGGCAAAGAGACCAACGAGGTGTATGAGGAGACAGCAGCCATCGACTGTGAAGATGGAGTAGCTACCCCAAAGTTTACAGGTGGAGATTATGTGACAAGTTTTCTATAAACTATTACACTAATACATACAATACAGCAGAACACAATGCATTTACATGCACATTTTTAGAGAAAGATTTCCTTTACCTTTATACCTCCTGGAAGTGTAGCTCAGGGCATATAAAGCAATATAAAAACTAAGCTCTGATATAAGATGACTGTAAGGCAGATGATGGATCCCAAGCCACGTAGCACATAGGTCAGATTTTTAACACCACCCTCCATCTTACTGCCTTATTCTGGATGTGTGTAACATGGCCCTTTGCAACTCTGCATTATTCATGATACGGCTAGATAAAGAGAATCAGCAGTAGATGAAAAATTCAGAGTTTTGCGGCGTTTTCTCCTTTTAAGAAAGGCAGCATCACAAACATGAGCAGTAATGGCACTTCCTGAGGGCTCTCAGCTCATTCAGCTGACTGCTGAGGCCATTACACCACTGCTTCAGGGAGAGACAGCGGTGGTGAAAGGCTCGCCGTACACTTTTTACTCCAGTCGACATCATACTACGGCCAAGATGCTGCGCTCTGACTGAAACAACTCGTTCGTGTTTTCACTCTCCACTCTCTGTTTTTACTCACTGAGTTTTTACAAAGTCATTCAGGATTTTAAATACATTGCTTGTACATGTGAGCCAGTACAGAAATCCTCCAATAATCCTCATTAGGTTGTCTCTGTACCTCTTATTCAGGAGAAGCAAGTGTTGGTACTGTCATTTTAATACAATTGTATTTCAGCGAAAAGTCTTTGGGCTTTGCTATAACATGTCGTTACAAAAGTAACTTAATGAGCATTTGGAAGCTAAGAACATTTAGAGTAGGTGCTAAGTAGGTGCGAGGCCTTTCAGTCAGTGCAAAAAATTTCAATAATAAAACTACATATGATGAAAGTAAATGAAACATCACTCAAAAACAAAATCTCGATCATTTAAACCATTCACACACTCATTCACACACATTCGTACTCCGGTGGGTGCGCCGGAGAGCAGCTTTGGGTTAGCATCTTACCCATGAATGTTTGGCATGTAGACTAGAGCAGCCAGGGATCAAACCTCCAACCTTCCGATTAGCAGATGAACAGCTCTACTGCCTGAGCTACAGCTACTCAAACGGCCATTTGTTACAGCAGCACACTTTGATCTTATGTGGGCTGAAACTCACCTTCCTGTCAGTATACAGAAATGTAACCACATTTGCTCAGTGAGATATCTCAATGCAAGAAAAAGAAGTGAAATTTTAAATAGTATGTCTCACTTTCTCTACATGTTAAAAGATTCTGCTTTAGTAAATAAAAGAAATCTGCCAGCACAGCTCTCTGTAACTAGTAAAAGGGTAAAACACAGAAATACATGGTGGCCATGCACTGTTAAAAAAAAAAATCCTAGAAAAACAGTAATATTCCGGCAGCTGGGGCGCCAAAATAATACCAGAAAATAACAGAAAATAACTTTCTCATAAAAATACAGTTATTTTCAGTAATGACAATACAGTTTGTTGCCCTAATTTTACATGGGATTTTGCCTTTTTCAAATGCTTTTAAACATGAAATTAGGAACATGTTAATGTGATTAAACAATGAAATTATCTATAAACAAGGTCAATGAAGGATAAGCGGAAGCGAATGGATGGATGGATGGAAGGTCAATGAATGTGGCAATATGAATAATAATACTTAAATGTACAGAAATATACAGTTGGTTTAAATAATAATGGATTGCATGCCCTGGGACAGAGGCGAGGCTGCCATATCGCACCATCGGCCCCTCTGGCTATCACCAGTAGGTGGTAGGTGAAGAGTCTTGACCACGGACACAATGACCGAGAATGTCCGAGCCGGGGCTCGAACCGGCAACCTTCTGATTACAAGGCGAACTGCCAACTCTTGAGTCACGATCGCCCTAAATAGCAATAATAATAATTATTATTTGATGTAAAAAAAGTTTATGAGAATCATTTTATATATTTTTGCACAGCATTACATTTGAATTTAACAGTTCAATCTTTCAAATAACAGACAGATATTTGTGAAATCATGATACATTTGTGAATGTATTTTAACAATCTAAATATGCATATGTACAGACAAATACATTTAATAAACATGAAAATTATGTTTTATTACATTACAGTGATTTTATGTTAATTTACATTTGAAATGTGAAATCACAGTCTATTTATGTAAATTTAATGATATTCTAGAAGAACAGAACAAAACTGTAAAATACTTTTATATTAGGATTTCTTTTTACAGTGTGGTTGAGATCTTTATCATTAGGAAAAGCTATAAAACTAAATAAATAAAAATACCTACAAAAAATAAATAGACAGTTAAAAGTCCAAAGAGCATGTCGTCTCTCACATTTTCCAAAGCCATCCAATGGGCTGGATTAGAGGTTTTCTGGTCCCAGTTTTGGCCCCCGGGACTTATGTTTGACACCCTTACACGTTTTCAGCCTTTCCATGCAGAAATTTCTCCAGATTCCAGAAAATCACAGATTTTATTGGTAATTTTGGTGTTTCCGTTTTTTTTTCAATATACTTTTATGAAATCCTATATTCAGAAAACTTGTTACCACTTCCATCATAAGCAGAGCTGAATTTGTTGACTCTGTGTGAAGGTAACAGCAGCCAAATAGACAGCACTGCCAAACCTGTTACTATTGGTGGGGGCCTGGATACACCACCCAATTCCCCAAACCTCATCTGGAGGGTCCTGATGGACGGCCGAATTGGTGCAGATGAGTTACTTATCAACATTTCGACCAACCAGCTGCTGACCGAGGGAGACAGTTTGTTCACTTCTGAGGTGGGACCAGCAGAAGTGGGTCTGAGCAGCCTGGAACGAGATGATCTAAACGATACACTCGAGTTTACTCTGGGCCAGAAACGCAACGACAGCGGAGACAGCCAGAACAGGACGGTGCTGAGCGGTGGGAGGACTTCCAACCGCTCCAACAGAACCAGGTAATGTAAAAACAGCATAAAGGACATCAGCATCGCATATGAGTTTTAAGATGATGCAGCGCAGAAGCCCGTTGTTCACAGGTTCAGGTTTGGGCTCACATAAAGACATTTCCTCTCAAATCAGATGAAGTCTGGACTGAAAGTGTTCAGACTGTTCAGACTTTACACACACTGTCAAACCTCTGGACTTGGTTCTGGCTGCAGGCTAAAGAGAAGCAGGCTGAGAGAAATGGGCTCTTTTAAAGAGATGTCCCGGCAGAGACATCGCTAGAGAGTGTCACACTGAGACAAGACTGACGGCAAGAAAAGGTTCAAAGTGAGAGTGCTAGTGGAACAGACAGCTTTGCCAAAATAACAGGTAGTCAGTGTGACGCAGGTAGAAAGACAGACGGCCACTTAGACAGGTAATCAGGCACATGTGCATGTAGCTAGGGAGTTAGATGAGACAATATACAGAATATACACTGTACTGGTTGCAAGAAAAAACAGCCAGGTTAACTGACAAGCAGCAAAGCAGGTAGACACATAGATAAACAGTGCAGGCAGTAAATCAGCCAGACAGGTAGACCAATAGGCAGAAAAGCAGGTGGACCAGTACTGTACAAGGAAGCAATGCAGACAGACAAGTAGATATACGGTCAGTACGGCAGTCAGGCAGATATATGCTGCAGGACAGGCCGACAGGTAGACTTGGCAGGTTTTGCATTCGTCATATTTATAATTCATGTTGGCTTCACCCGTTCTGCAGCCAGCAGCTATAAAACATACAGTGACACGCCCTTTCCTCTGGGAGACAGAGACAGGAGAGGAAATGAGCAGAGCAGAGGAGCACAGAGGGGAGGAAGGTGGAGGAGGTGGGAAATGCAGCCGTGCTTAGAAACAAATAATTCAAGGTATTTGCAAGAAAAGTGAGAAATATGATGCAGAGGGGAACGTGTTCTGCTGTCAGGCTGCCATCACTTCTGGTGAGAAAATAATGGACAGGATTTGGTCCTCTTACATGGAGGGATGCCGGTGAGGTATAACTCAACGTGTCTCCGATTTTCAGATAAATGTCTGGGAACGAGGGAACGACCGTGTTATGACAGGAATGTGTGCATGACTGTTTTGTGACGTGGTGAAAAAACAAAGTGCGTCTGCTGGGATGCAGGCTGTGAATCAGCTGTCATGCTGTGCTTGTCTGAGGCCTGGGAGACAGCCTCCCTCTGCGTGGGTGTTTGTGTGTTTACTCCTGGGTATTCTTAAAAGTCCTGAAAAGAATATTTCATTCAAATTGCCTGGTTTGAAGACGTGCTCTTAAAATGTTGCCCTGAAAACTTGATATCCGCAGGTTGAGGATTCATAGGAACTGCATCTGCGTAGCATGCTGCAGTTGTATACTCAAATATACACAACTGACCTGTGTCCTTCGTGCGTGACAGGGGGAATCAGCGGCTCTACCAGAAGAACCTGAAGCTGAGTCCTGCTGACATGTACCGCTGGAAACTTTCATCACAGGAGCCGTGCAGCATGACCTGCTCCATAGGTATGCAAACACTCAAAGCACACAAAACATTCATGAAAACATCCATGTTCAGTGAGAGTGTGATATCTGTTAAGACCCCAGACCTGACAGGTTGCTGTAACACCTTTGACTCTTGAAACCTGACAGAGCTTGTGTGGTGCAGCAACTTTCTGTGCATTTGCAGTGCAGCGAACTGATTGTTTCTCTCCACATAATTTGTAATTTTCCCATTGTCTATGTAAGACATGCAATGCATTCTGGTATTGTATTGTGTTTCCAGTAACTGAGGTGCCTGTCTGTCAGCTGCTTAAATCGGAGGTCTAGACTTCTGTATGCAAATCAGGGTCAACACCTCTGATAAAAAAGTTTAAACTTCTGATTTCTAATGTCTGTCTGATGTCTAAAATGAAGATAGATTTAACAAGTTATTGATATGTAAGTTGTGCCAGGGCACAAAATCAAACTCTGCTCCAATTCCTGCAAATTTGGTCTCAGTGCCGGACCACGTGAGCTGATAGCTGTACTGATACCTGTCTATGCAAGATGATTTGCATTGCAACCCACCTCCTCTCCCGTTCTTACTTTTATGTTTCATGTTTTTTCTCTGTTTTTTAATGAATAAATGTTATGAATGAATAATTGTTTTCAATTCTGGAAAGCAGCACAGCAACTTTACCTGTAAAATCAGTGAACAGGTGAAAGCTTCTCAGATAGCATGCAGTATAGAGATTTTTAGCGGACAGCTAACACCTAAGCCATCAGTTTAGGACAAGCTGATCTACTGAGATTCCTGCTGACTTGACTTCATCTGAACTAGTGGTCACTTTGATTTCCACTGGACTTTTTTTTCAATATAGGTACAGCTTCAAGACAAAGCAGGAATTGTACTAATATACAGAAATCCAATGCATTTAAAAAGAACTTGAATTTTTGATACTCTGTGTGCACTGTGCTCTTTTTTCCTTGTATATAAAATGTGTTGCATAAATCAGTTCACTCTGCCCACAATCCAGGAGTGTCCAGGTCCTTTGTCACATGTGTGCGTTACGATGGCGTGGAAGTACACGATATGTACTGCGATGCTCTGACCAGACCAGAGCCGGTCCATGACTTTTGCATTGGCCGAGAATGTCAGCCCAGGTGCGATCCCCCGGAGGAGCATAAACCTTTTAATAAACAGATCATTACTGTGGCTGCTTCTTTTCCTCTGATAATTACAGACAAATGCGGTCTTTCAGGTGGGAGGCGAGCAGTTGGAGCGAGTGTTCCAGGACCTGCGGGGAAGGTTTCCAGTTTCGTCAGGTGCGCTGCTGGAAGATGCTCTCGCCGGGTTTGGACAGCTCGGTCTACAGTGACCTCTGCACCATGGCTGACCTGGAGAGACCCGTGGAGAGACGAGCCTGCAAGAGCCCCGCGTGCGGCCCACAGTGGGAGGTGGCCGAGTGGATGGAGGTATGATAAACCAGGAATGTGAGCTTGTACTAATATACTGAAACAATCCAATCCACTTAAAAAGAACTTTAATTGTTATTTTTACTGATTCCGTGTGTTGAGTAGATGTAGCTAAATAAATAGCACTACAAGCCGAAGAAAGACATGTACTTTTGAGGTGAACTGTCCCTTTAAAACATACAGAGTATCTTTACTTTGCATATTTCTTTGTTTGTTTGGATTTTTGCATTTGATTTCTGTGCAAACATTCCCCGGCACTCTGCAGGATTTGTTTTTTCTTGCAGTGCAGATGTCTCTGTCTTTCTCTTGTCAAGCTTTGAGTGCTGCAGCTGTGTGCTACAGTCTTGTGGTCAGATTGTGGTCACTGATGGATTCTCCAGAAACACTTAGCAGACACCAAAAACCCTAAATGTGACTCTGTTAGATTGTTAGGGGTTGTACGACACAGAGAGAGAATGACAGAAATGTCGGGTACGCATGCTGATCTTTTTTTTCTTTGTGGATCAATGCAGACATGACCACTTAATTACAGATCAGTTGTTCCCCATGTATCTTTGACCAAGGTCTGCAATGTTTTTCTATTAGTTTTGTACTTTTTGGGTTATTTCACAGTCATTCATTCATTCTTTTACATTGTAGTTAAACGAACAGTAAACTGTGCTGTTAGGAAAACGTAATAAACGTGTTTTTTGGGGTGGTTTTGTGCATTTTTGAGGAAAAAGCTTTGCCTAGGCCACCCATACATTTTAAGTATACTAAACAGTTCCTACTGATTCTAAATTGATTTTTTCTGTCTTTTCAACATATTCATTCAAAGCAAAGATAAACAATAAAGAATATAATGTAATTAATGGATTTCTACCAATCAACGTGCGTCATCTTCTTCATGACAACGACTCTTTCCTCATTGCAGTGTCCTGCTAAATGTGGCCGCAAAGCTCAGGTAGCCCGTGATGTGCGCTGCTCTGACGAGACCAGACCATGTGACCCGTTGACCAAACCGCCGAACGTCAAAAACTGCACCGGTCCTCCCTGCGAACGCCACTGGACTGTGTCCGAGTGGGGACCCGTGAGTGTTTTTACTTTACACAAACCTGCATGTCAGTGAACATGAGTGATGAGAAGTTAAAATATTACCATATCTGCATATTTTATCTCTCGTCCCTGCAGGGCTGGAATCTCAGACAGTGAAAAAAAGGAAAGACACTTAATTTATGGTTTAATGTTACAATCCGTGTCTGAGTTAAACGTTCTATTTCTTTTATTTTAAATTATTTTTCCTGCGTCTAACATTCCTCCATCATTTTCAGGGTTGTTGGAAAAACAGCTCGTCTGTCCCAGCTGTCTTTTAAGTGCCACGGTGTGAATTTATTGCTTTTATTGTGTTACGGACACGAGGTGTAGTTGCCGATGTTCCATTCAAAGTGAAAGTCTGGAAAATCGCAGGACTAATTTACAACCACAGCCTCCGACTTGGAAAAACACAGAAGACTAAAGAGCTGTCACTTTGACACACAAAAAATACAATTCACAACACAAGGCCAAAAAAGTTTTTTTTTTTCATAGATTTGCCAACTGAGAACAGATGTAACCAGATGTAACTTTTCATTTTTGATGTCTTCAGATTTACAAGTTTATTCTGTACAGATGTACTGGAAGGAAACTGGTTTGAAATGACGCCTGTTTCATAAATGTAAATGACGTGGATAAAGCCATGCTGCTAAAAAAAAACTAGCTTATTGAGCTACACACTCCTGGTCTAAAAGTTTAATCGCAGCACGACCAACAAATATAGTTTTTAATAATAAACTCAGTGTGCGCAGCATAGTGAGGTTTTGCTGTTGTGTTGTTGATGAACTACTTTAACTGCAGTAAATACTAAACTCTGGTGACATGTGTTGTTATTTAACATCTGCCCAAACACGGCCTCACATGCTGATTTTTTATTTTCCATGATGTGAGGTGACCTGATATGACTTCACGCTGTGTGCGACAAAGCTTGGCTGCAGATAACTGCGATGAGAACTCGATTGCTCCCACTTGATAATGACTCATCGGGCGTGACCTTTGTTTGTTGCAGTGCTCGGGGTCGTGCGGCCAGGGGAAGATGGTGCGTCATGTGTACTGTAAGGCTCCGGAGGGTCGCGTGGTTCCCGAGAACCAGTGCTCAGCAGAGAACAAGCCCTTAGCCATTCACCCCTGTGGAGACAGAGACTGCGCTCCGCACTGGCTGAGCCAAGACTGGGAGAGGGTGAGGCCCGGATACACACTGTCTGAATTAAGATGTTACTGCGAGCAGACCTGAAGCACGTTTTAAGTGATTTTTGTAATCACAGAAAAGCATGACACACATGTTTGGGGTGAGGTGGAGTTATAGCTCATTTGACTGCGCTTTAAGAGGTCTCTGGTTCAAGTCCCAGTGCCCAGAGTAATAGAAGGGGAAAGAAATATATGCTTTACAAGAGGATTCTAACTAGTTTATGAGTAAAGAGCTCCATGCAGCTGTTTCCTCTGGATGGATACTGACTAATCTCATGAAAACACTTAGATATAGTTCCTTTATAAATGGATTTGATTGAGGCTTTATTCTAATTCACTCTAGTTTTAAACTTTTGCTAAAGAAATGTTTCTACATTCTAAACCTACCAATAACAGCCTCTAAGGATCTGGTTTTAACATCTATTAGAGCATACAGTTCAGTGAGCATGCTAGGGTCTGCTTGGGTCCGAGTGACTTGGATATGTGCAGATGTTGGCTTGCCTGCACATTTTTTGTGATAGTTCATATTTGTCCACTGAGACACTATTCGTCAGTGCACAAGCTATCCATCCGCCCTTCAGGTGGTTTTGAGCAGATGTGAGTGTACTCGGAGAGACTCCTCACCTGTGATGTCTGCAGATATCTGCGACAGATCATAAGCCCTGCTTTATGCGTGCTGCATTTGCTTTCTGTTGGAAAGTGTGAGACAAGGGGGTATAGCTCAGTGGCAGAGCATTTGACTGCAGATCAAGAGGTCTCTGGTTCAATTCCGGATGCCCCCTGCACTGTTGCTTTAAAAATATGAATGCACAAAGTTCTTTTTTAATGTTAACAATGCTACAAAGATTTTACCTTTAACTGCAGTGTAACACAACCTGTGGTCGTGGTGTGAAACGGAGGATCGTTCTATGCGTCGGCATCAGCGGAGGAAAGTTCCAGATCTTCGATGAGGAGGCATGTGTGGTGAACGAGAAGCCTGAAGAGGAGAACACCTGTTTCGAGAGGCCATGCTTCAAATGGTACACCACCCCCTGGTCTGAGGTGAGCTCCACAGAAAGTCTTCTAGTGTGAAATAAGCTCTCAAAATGAAGATAAATTAGGATAACAGCAAAACAGACATGTTTAATGACTGTGTTTCTGGCTTCATGTGCTTTCAGTGCACTAAGACATGCGGCATCGGTGTGAGGATGAGGGACGTGAAGTGTTACCAGGGCAGGGAGCTGGTTCGAGGTTGTGACCCCCTCACCAAACCGGTGGCCAAACAGACCTGCACTCTGCAGCCGTGCCCCACTGAGCCTCCAGGTAACAACAAAGGGAATCTGCTACTTTCCTCCTAACCATTGTTCCTAATGAGTCTTGCAGGCGTTATAAGTGAACTGCCAGCTGCTTTTTTTTACTCATGTTTGCCAGTTTTGGCAGAGGCAGTATTGAAGAAAGATAGACAGCTCAGAGTGGAGTACTGTTTGAAACTGTTTGAAAGTTGCCTCCAGGACTAATTGTGAGTCTGACTGTTTCCCAGATGAGAGCTGTCAGGATCGGCCCTCCACCAACTGCCTGCTGGCTCTTAAGGTCAACCTGTGCAGCCACTGGTACTACAGCAAGGCCTGCTGCCACTCCTGCCGCGCCGTTCGACCTCCAGCCTCCTAGTCGAGGACACCGCAGCCTCTCTCCAACCTGACTCTCAACTCCGGCATGAGGAAATACATTCAGCTGTACAGCAGTTACTGTGAATAATGAGGGAAAGCTAAATGTCAGTCTCCCTTTTTTAAAAAGAGGAACTTCCTCAGATAACTTGGATTTAGATGGGTCAGTTTAAATGATCTCAAATGATGTCCTGTCAGTTCCTGTTGATGTTACAACATCAGCTGCAGTGTTCTCACACAGAATTAGACAAAAGAAATGTGCACTTTGGGAGGCACTTTGAAATTAATGAGGACGAGTAAACAAACGTCTCTTTTTTCTGCTTCACTGCTGCAAAAAGTTTTTAGTTTCTTCTTGTTTTGAGAGGATTTCTGACACAATGCATTATCAAATATTAAATAGTTCCTTTCTGCTCATTTCCAGTAAATATTTGTATTTTTAGATTCTACCAGAGTAGCTTTGCATGAGTAATATTTCAAAATAATCCTCGCGTATCTTATAAAGACCCTTGTGGCAGCATCTCAGTAACAGCAGGTATAAACAGCAGGTGGGTGGAGCTTCTGTTCTCACAGCGAGAGCTGTGTGTCCTCGAAATTTGCTCCTGAGCTCACTCACTTTTTGACCCAGCCTCTAGTGGTCAACCCAGGAAGCACCGTTTTTGGCACATATATCATTTATCAGGCCCTCGGGGAAAATAAAGCAGAGCATGCCTCTCCCTTATTATCATATGTCTTCTTATTTTCTTTATATTTAACCCTGCAGACCCTGTTGTACCAGGTGTTACTGAATATTTATGGGTCCATCATTTCAGTTCCTGTGAACAATTTAAACAACATGCGGAGTTGGAGACACAACGGAGTCAACAGTAAAGCGGTCTCACTAACCTCTATCACCAGCTAGCAGCATGCTCCGGTTATCGCTGCAAGGAAGAGATCTATTAAATTATTTCTCAACTGAAGATATTGCATGAGTAGAATATTTAATACAGATACTGTTTATGAAATATTATTTAAATGTGTTTCAGTTTTAGCGTCTGGCATGGCCAAACAGGAAGTTAAAAAAAATTAAATATATATAAATATATATATATATATAGCCTATATTTCCATTCCGTCTCCTGCCGTTTGGTGCCACACCGGCGTGCCTGCAGGATATGGAAGCATATTTATTAGTGATAGAACATTTTCATTTAGCGTGACGCTCCTGATGCCAGCCTATGGTTATTCATCAGGTCAACTGATACCAGCTCTGGTCTGTGTGCGCGACAGAGGAGAGAGCTGATCCGAACACAGACAGAGAGATCCCTGAAACTTGAAGTATGGGTGAAATGTATTCAGAAGACGTGTACGTGTATGTCTAACTAATGTGTACTGTGTTTTTATATTGCCGATACCTCTTTGTACAAAACTAAATATGGAGTTTGTGTACTGTTGATAATAAACTGAAAACCTAATGGTACTGACATGTATTTCAATTAAATAACAGTTCAAACATTTTGCCTCTCTCGTGTTTAACTTTTGCACTTTGGATATTTTTCTTTATAGGAATAGATACCACATTAATTTGCCAAATCTCAGCTTTCATTTGAGTAACAAACTGTAGAAAGAAATCTGTGGGAACATTTTAACACCTAGTCATAACAAGACTTGTCTGGCTTGAAGATTTCTTTTTTAAAACCACAACTGGGATTGGCTACTTTTAGTTATTGTGCCAGTTCAGAGGATGGTAGTTTGTTGTTAGTCAAATATCTTCAAAGCCTCAGTTAGACTGGGGCAATCACACATCTTTAAGAAAGGTTAGTCTGTTGGTCCCATAGTGTAGTGCTTTACACATTTACCTAATAAATGACTGTTAAAACTCAGGAGGAGACCCAAACTCCTATAAAATTGTGTCAGGAAGGGCAACTGCCACAAAGAATAGTCTGCCAAATCATCTTTTGTGAATAAAGGAGCAGCCAAAATAATCTTCTTCATCTTAGGAAGAGTTAATATCTTTAGATGGCTATAACAGAAGACTTGAAACTGAAAAGAAAGGCTTTACTGCGCTTGTTTTGCACTGCTATATCATAGCAAGATGTGAACTGTGAATGAATGAACTGCGCTCTGGCACATGTCTCCTTGTCCTTGACTCTGGGCTTGTTGGAACTGAAAAATGGCTTAAATGTTTGGATCTATCTGCAGACAAATGTTGAGCTACTCTCTCACACTGTCTTTGCAACATGAACAGGGAGAAAAACACCCCCAAAAATCTACTTTTTTAAATGTTGCTGCAAATAACTTTACAGCTATTTTATTATACAAACCACCTGTTTTTACTTGTTTACTTCATATCATATTTGGATGCAGATTAAGCCTGCATTTAAATTCTATTTATTTAATTTCTCTCAGACTGTAAAACACCACCATGACAGCTGTGCCTCACATACATATCTAAACACTCATTTAATGTAATAACAATTATAATCAATCAGATTATCCTGTGTATTAATGATGTGATACTGATAAATCTGTGAACGCAATTGACACCCCTTTCTCAACGAGAAGTTTGGGCTTGGGTGAGCCTGAGTGCTGAAGATATCTACCTATTCGGAACCATGGTAACAGGGTTCTGGCTGATCGGAGCTGGCTTGGCCCTGACTTACCGGAGAACTAAGGAAGCGGAACCGGCTGTTCAAACCCCCACAAGGCTGCCCGCTGGGATTGAAACGATTGATACTGTTGATCATAATATCCTATTAGAGCGATTAGAACATGCTGTAGGTATTACAGGTACTGCGCTGCAGTGGTTTGTATCATATCTATCTATCTAGACTCCAATTTGTTCAAGTAAATGGAGAGTCCTCTTCACACACTAAGGTCAATTATGGTGTTCCACAGGGTTCAGTGCTAGGACCAATTCTATTTACATTATACATGCTTCCCTTAGGCAGTATCATTAGAAGACATAGCATAAATTTTCACTGCTATGCAGATGACACACAGCTCTATCTATCCATGAAGCCAGGTATCACAGACCAATTAGTTAAACTGCAGGAATGTCTTAAAGACATAAAGACCTGGATGGCCGCTAACTTTCTGCTTCTTAATTCAGATAAAACTGAGGTTATTGTACTCGGCCCTGAAAATCTTAGAAATATGGTATCTAACCAGATAATTACTCTGGATGGCATTACCTTGGCCTCCAGTAACACTGTGAGGAACCTTGGAGTCATTTTTGACCAGGACATGTCCTTCAATGCACATATTAAACAAATATGTAAGACTGCTTTCTTCCATTTGCGCAACATCTCTAAAATTAGAAATATCCTGTCTCAGAGTGACGCTGAAAAACTAGTTCATGCATTCATTACTTCCAGGCTGGACTACTGTAATTCTTTATTATCAGGATGTCCTAAAAACTCGCTGAAAAGTCTTCAGCTGATCCAAAATGCTGCAGCAAGAGTCCTGACAGGGACTAGAAAGAGAGAGCATATTTCTCCTGTTTTGGCTTCCTTCATTGGCTTCCTGTTAAATCCAGAATTGAATTCAAAATCCTGCTCCTCACATACAAGGTCTTAAATAATCAGGCCCCATCTTATCTTAATGACCTTGTAGTACCATATCACCCTATTAGAGCACTTCGCCTCGCACTGCAGGCTTACTTGTTGTTCCTAGAGTATTTAAAAGTAGAATGGGAGGCAGAGCCTTCAGTTTTCAGGCCCCTCTTCTGTGGAACCAGCTTCCAGTTTGGATTCGGAGACAGACACTATCTCTACTTTCAAGATTAGGCTTAAAACTTCCTTTTGCTAAAGCATATAGTTAGGGCTGGACCAGGTGACCCTGAATCCTCCCTTAGTTATGCTGCAATAGATGTAGGCTGCCGAGGATTCCCATGATGCATTGAGTTTTTCCTTTCCAGCCACTCACTATGTGTTAATAGACCTCTGCATCGAATCATATCTGTTATTAATTTCTGTCTCTCTTCCACAGCATGTCTTTCATCCTGTTTTCCTTCTTCACCCCAACCGGTCGCAGCAGATGGCCGCCTCCCTGAGCCTGGTTCTGCCGGAGGTTTCTTCCTGTTAAAGGGAGTTTTCCTTCCCACTGTCGCCAAAGTGCTTGCTCATAGGGGTCATATGATATGATTGTTGGGGTTTTCTCTGTATTTATTATTGTGCGATCTATTGTACAATATAAAGTGCCTTGAGGCGACTTTTGTTGTGATTTGGCGCTATATAAATAAAATTGAATTGAATTGAATTGAATGGGAAGAGGCGTGAGTTTCTCAAAATGGGCTCATTGAGTGCAGCACAGATAAGATCTTAGAAAGGCTTATGGCTGCCGTGAATACTCAGAATAAGATCTCTGAGTGCAGACTGGATTATATCTCGGAAGGGCTCGCTCGGCATAACATCTCTGAGCGTAAATTGGATGATATCTCGGGGAGGCGCACTGTCGTGAGTTCTCAGAATCGGCTGTTTGGGCACAAGAATGACAACATCACAGAGCGCAAGTATGGCGAAGCTTGCGGCTCTCCAACGGGAGATTGAGAGACCAGTGTTGGACTGTAGAACTGCTTGGAAACTCATATGAGCTGTTCGCACTAAAGTAAAAAGCACCATCACTCATGCGGCTACCCCTTCGGTGCCAGCTGCAGTTGCAAGGCTGGAGCTGAACAACAACACCCTGATAACAACTGTGTTGAGTCTGTTCTTCCCATTCTATGCAAGGCCACCTGGGTTGGCTGGCAGACTGTTTACTTAGCCTGGCAGGGCGAAGGACACTGTCTCAGCTGAACTCTGGACACACACACACACACACACACACACACACACACACACACACACACACACACAGACATATGCACATGTACATGCAGATGTACATTCATCCCCCCTCCCCTCCTCCAAACGCCTTTGACGCTTATTCCCTTCCGATGCTGACGGTGGATCATGGAGACCAGCGCTTATGCTGCAGTTCTGGATGTACTGTCTACATCGGCTGTCTCTCACCCTTTACCCACCCCTGTTGCTTGTCATGTGTTTCTTTGGTGTATTAAGAGTTTTTTCATGTGCTATGTGCAGAGGTGTTTTTTTTCTGTTCTCAAACTGATCTCCCTGTTGCAGCTCAGTCTGGGGGGAGTTATTTTTTTCTCCTTATCTTTCCTCATGTGGTGCATTTTCCATTGTTATACCTCTCTGACCTGTCTTCCCCATGTGATGTTTTTGTGTAATGTATGTATGGTCGGAGGGTAAGATGGCGCCGCCATTGCGTGCAATAGGTCAGCAGCCTTATGAAATTTCCCCTTGTGGGACTAATAAAGGTATATCATTTCATATCATATCAACTTACACATTAATATTCAAAGATTATGTCACGGTCCTGGGTCGTTTGACCCAGGGTTTTGAGTTTTCTTATATTTTGATATTCATTGTTTATGTTTAAGTTTCATTTAGTTATCGAAGCTCATTTCTATTTTGCCTTGGTTGCCCTGTTATGGTTCATTATGTTCATTCCAGTCAGCTGATTCTCCAGGTGTTTCCACTTCCCCTGATCACCTCCTGTGTGTATTTAAGTCCTATGTCTTCCTTTGTCCAGTGTCAGGTCATCTGTTGAGTTCTCATCATGTTTCCAGGTTTTTCCATGTTCAGATTTTTATCATGTATGAGGATTTTCTCTTTGTCGATTGTATTTAGCATTTAGTTTTTCCCACTTTAGTTCTAGTTAGTTTTTCCTCAGTGTGCGTCTGCCCTTTGTTTTAATGATAATAATGGATTGGATTTCATGTAGCGCTTTTCAAGGCACCCAAAGCGCTTTACAATGCCACTATTCATTCACTCTCACATTCACACACTGGTGGAGGCAAGCTACTGTTGTAGCCACAGCTGCCCTGCCCAGACTGACAGAAGCGAGGCTGCCATATCGCGCCATCGGCCCCTCTGGCCAACACCAGTAGGTGGTAGGGTAAAGTGTCTTGCCCAAGGACACAACGACCAGGACAGAGAGCCCGGGGATCGAACCGGCAACCTTCCGGTTGCAGATACGCTTCCCAACCTTTTGTTAAATTATAGTTTTGTTCCAAGTGTCGGCATTTGGGTCCCCATTTCTCCTGCAGATTGTGACATATTATAAGTAGCTCCTTCTTCATAGGGTCAGTTGCTCTGCTGCCAATTTGAGACTGGTTAAATCCTCATAACACCGCCCCTTTCACATAAACTTGCTCATTCCCTAGATTATCTTAATAAGATGATATCCACCTTCTCATGACTGCTTAGGCTTATTGTTAGGTTAAGTGAAGCAAGATATCCCGGGTATGTGAACTCGCTTCGTAGTACAGGGCCCAGGTCTTGTATATGCCACTCCTCTGCAGCGGTTGATGGTTATGTCTTTTCTTTAATTTTTTAACATCTCATACACTTAGGGATTTGACAGCAGATGTCAAAGATATGTGTCAAGGCTGTGCAGTATAGACGACATAAAAATGCAGTATGCAGTCAAAATTAAAAACAAGCTCTTTGGTCTACTTTGCAAAATGCTAAATATCCAAGCCATAAACTAAAGTCCAGCTATAGGAAGGAGCTTAGAAAAATGAGAGAAAACCACATGCAGTAAGCAAAAATGAGCTCAGATGCTTTGACAAAGGAAAAGGGAAAATAGGGCTACATTTATACTGAGAGCTGATTGGGACGTGACAGACAAGGAAAGAGACAAAGATGAAAAGAAATGCACACAGGTGAAGACAATCAGGGCAGAATGTAAAATTAATGTAAGACACGAAAGCAAACTCATCTTAAAAAATAAAACAGGAAGTAAAAAGTAAGGAAGTAAACAATAAGCCTGAGCATGAAGATGAGACAAAGAGAGGCATAAACAGGGAGACTGTCATAATAACAAAATCAATGCAGAGACCACAGAAATAAGATAATATCACACAACTCAAACATATTGTAAAAAAAATAACAACAAAGGCAAACAGGAACCACAAACTCAACAACTTCAAGAATAAGAAAAGCAAACACTAAAACAGCACAGAAATCTGGGACCAAGGGCTCAAAGCAAACTGCTATTTAAATGACAAGAAAGTGTAAGAGTTTCATTTGTAGCAGACAGAGGAGCATCTTCTAATTTAGTCTAGTTCAGAGTCCTAAAACTGAGTCTGTGGTCTGTAATTTAGCTGGGCTAATATACCGTAACTACAATATGTGAGTAAGTGTAGTTATGTTTTTCATACAGAGTAATGTAAAGTGTGAAAGTGGTGGTGAGGACGTTGTGTTTATTGTTCTCCAAGACCCCCCTCTCCTCTCTGAAGCTGTTTTGGATGTAGACAAGTCAGTGAAATAATGCACATTTTGCTTTGGTCCTTTTCTTCTGGAGGGAATTACACAGACACCCCAAAGTTTTGCATCATTTTATTAACACAGTAAATGAACTTCACACACAGAGCAGCAACAGTAAACAAAGGTTTGACTGCAGAGGTGACTGACGCCTCCTGCTGGCCAGTTTGACAGACCCAAACGTCTCATCTGCTGCACTGACAGGATAATTGAAACACATCAACTAATGAAGCAGACAAAAAACCAAAGCAACAGTTTAAATCTTTTCTAAAAAAAAAATAATAATAATAATAAAATGAAAAATGAAGAACTGCTGTGGAGAAAAACTCTGCAGTCATCACAGTGGGCAACCTGCAGCTGTATCTCGCAAAACAGCTTAAGTGGCACAAACATGTTCTCTTACCCTGAATGTTGTCATTCCTCAATGAACAGAAGCAAGCCATGACCCAAACTCACACAGCACAGAAGGAGCTGTGAGGACAGTGCTTTACTTAGGACGACCAAATAAAAATATAACTTGTCTTGACATCTGCTCTAAGCATGTTCAGCTTTCTGGAGGCTGCATGGAGAAATCATGAGATGACCATATGATACATAATGTATGGAACATGGTTTTTCTGTGGACATTAAACTTAGAGACAAAAATCCATGTATGAGGAAATGAAAGATGTGGAGATGCTGCACATCTATGTTCATTCATTTTTTGATGCTGTGAACTGAAGTACTAAAAGCACCTCACACAAACAAGGTGAAACAGAGAGCAGAGGACAGAAACAAACCAAATGCACTGACTCACGACGGTGGGTTCAGCACCAGCTGGCACAGACCACACTGTGACGAGGGGACAGGACTTGGATGATGTGCTTCTCTGTTTTTGTCCTTATGGTTGTGATTCTGTCATCCATGTGGGTTGAAGCTTGTTAGAAAAGTGAAGAATCATGTTTACCAAACACTGAACAGAATTACTGTGCAGTCAGTTTAGCTGTGTCAGTGTACAAACAGCCAGTTTTAAGGTTTTTTTTGCAGTAATACTGCACTAAACTAAGTAAACCTGTGTATTTCTTAATGGCCATCATGTAGCAACTGCTCTGGTTGTGAAAAAGAAGGATAATGCTTTCCTGAAGTGGTAGCTTCGATTGCTAGTTTCAAGCCTTTATTTATTTGATATAATATGAGGTTTATTTTAAATCATCGTCTCATTTAGAGTGAATTGTGAAGCAGTGTATGATTGGGGGCATGGCTGGTAAGGTCCGGTTGTATAACTGTGTGGTCTGCTCTTGCTCTTGGTTAGATTTACCTTCTTGCTCAAAAAAGATGGCTAAAAAAATATCAGACTCCAGGAATCCAGTGGGAGACATACATATATACATATACAGTCTCATAAGTTTTCATCATATAGTAAAAGTCTTCTGCTGTCTTCCAAATATATGTTTCAGATCACAGCACTGCAGGTTGTGCACTGTTTGACAGCAAATACACCCAGTCTCTCTGTGAGCCTATGAGAACAAACCTTTTGGATTAGCAGCGTACTATTTTATCATACATGTTACTAGAGTGAAAGTTTGCTCCAAACAAAGATTCTGATCCGATAAATGTGTCAGCATCTGTGTTATTTTGTGAAAGAAGAAGAAATGAGTCCAGGAGCTGTAGAGTTGTTTCTCACTATGGATGTAAAATTTGTAAAATATAATTTGGATCTACTGCTCTGTCATCAAGAATATTTGACATATATCTATATCTTTTCCCCTTAAATACCGTATATACAATTCATTCCTCCTCTTTTAGGTATTAAATACTTATATCTAAGTTGGAGCACAGCATTTATTTACAGCATGATGTCTTAACAGGATGTAAATGTTGTCCCTCATAATTCACAGTCACTGGATCACTGAATGCTCCAGAAAAGCCCTTTAAAATGATGTTAGTTTTCTCTGTGAGCACTGAAACAGTCACATACTGACATATCACAGCCTGGCTCTCCAGCCTCTGACTCTGAAGGCAAACAAAAAACCAACAATCCCGTGTTAACCCCGTGTGACAGCGACACCAATGAACACAAATACGAGTCAACCAGAATCTGTATGAGAAATTATTTGAGCTTTTATGCATTTTTATGTATCTGTTTTCTTCTTCTTCTTTCAGCTGCTCCCTTCAGGAGTCACCACAGCAGCTCAGCTGCCTTTATCATCACCATATCCCAGCATCCTCTTCTGTCACACCCACCCTCTGCATGTCCTCCTTCACTACATCCAGGAATTTTCTGTGGTCATCCTCTTTTCCTCCTCTGCACATTCGGTTTTTTGTAATTCTGTCTCTTTATACAAGGTGTGATCAGTCTAGCCAGTCTCCCATTCAAAATCATCTTCTCAGCCACGTCCGAATAGCTGCGATTTTTAGAGCATGTCATGAAGTCTCATTTGGGGCATTTACACTGTGACCTTAAACTTTGGCAGAGGTCAAACATCTTTTGTTTAAAACCGACCCAAATTTCACAAAAAGGTGATCAGCACTTGGTGATGACCAAGAAGCTGCTCAAAGGCAGAATTGCTCAGTTTATTAATTCAATGTAGACTTCTACTGTAAAGTCCCGAGGAGTCTGAGGGAGACCAGTCAGAGGAAACGATGCGATCAGTGGTGTGGTCCTATGTGCTGTGACGTGTCCGCTCAGAGTGCATTGAAAACTCCACAACAACACAATCACTCACCCAGTTTGCCTCACTGGGATTTTTACCACCAAAATTAAAATGAACTCTTAAGATCAATGTTTTCACACAGTGGAGGAGCTCCAGCATAGACTGCATAGGAACAAAAACAAGGGGGCAGAACAAAACTTCTAAAAAAACAATAATAGAAACAAGGATGAAATCAGTCCATAGGTGCACAAGGAGATGCACTTGAATATGAGCCCAAATTAAAACTGGGTAGACTTTTTGATTTTTATGAAACTCTACTCTGAACGTTCTGATTACAACTTGTAAAAGCGTGTCCTTTGTTTCTGATTGTCAGTGCTTTCGGACAATCTCAACTCTGCGTGGAGCATATATATTTGCCAAAAATGATTTTGGCATGAATCTGTATGTAATCGCTGCGTAAAAACTTTGCTGTTCGTTTTGGTCTCAACACCCATCACTCTTTCAAAGGAAGAGACCGTGTCTGTGCAGTTATGAGCTTTTACCTGAAGTTAAACCGAGTGTTTGTGTAAGAGTTGAAAAACAGCTTACATACAAATAAATACTCTCTATTGAAAATATTATTTTCTCAATCGTTGGGTTTAACAGACCATTAGCTGGGGACTATTTTCAGTGACAGATTAATCTACATTTGGTGCTTCAGTGGTTTTTTGTGACAGCAGGACGGTGTGTGCGGGGCTAGGCCTACGTAAGCTACAATGTTTGCATTCATGCTAATGAAAGAACACCGAGGTCAACAGTGAGATATTTAACTATTTTAGGAACAACAGTGGAGCTCTGTGGGACAGAGAGAGCAGGCTTCGATACACTCACACATAATATTTGCTTGTTTTGGTCTGACATTAGCTTTAATATCCACACAAACAGACTTACTTCTCTTACCTCCGCTGTTCGCACTGGTGTGGTGCATTTAAACAAATGAAATCTGTGTTGAAGTTACTGAAAAAAACTCACATTACAAATATTTTTTAATGTCGATTCTTGTTTATGCTTTGACGGCAGATATGTTGAGTAGCTACTTACCTAGCTATTCAGCAAATAAAAGGAGCAGTTTTTGAAATTAGTCCCTTCGTGTGTTTCAGTGATGCATTCACCTTTTTGCTTTAGCGTTGCAGACTTCCATCATCGCTGCCCTGAAGTTTTGTCTAAAAGCCATTTATCAGTATAACACTGACAGCACAGTGCTGAAATAATTGAATGTGTATCGAGTCGTTTAAATCAGCGGTGCTGCTTTCCTAAACGTCGGTGCTGACGCTGTGGGTGACTACTTCCTTCATGGTGACCTGGCGGATGAGGTTCAGCTTCTGGTAGAAGCTGGCCAAATCCATGGGCAACTCCATGTCCTGCTGCTGCACAGTCCTGTAGCTGATCCTGCGACCGCCATTGCACAGCCTCTCTGGGTGCTGCAAGTAGAAGGGCAGTGAGCAGCGGGCACAGGAAGGGCAGAAGGCGTGCGAGCGATAGCACCTGCGTGGCGGCGGAGGCGGAGGTGAGTAGCTGACGGGGCCGTTGGCTTCAGTGAGGAAAGTGGGAGGGTACGTCTCGGGCTCGTCACTGTATTGTTCTGGCGTCGGAGGTGTAGGAGGAGCCGACAGAGCCAGTGGGCGAGACGGCGACATGGTGGCGAGCTCAGGTTCCTCCTCTTCCCCCTTCTCAGACTCCTCCCTCTTACAGCAGTAATACTGGACCAGGTGAGAGTCAGACATTTAAAAAGACAAACGATAAACCAAAGGAGAAAAGAATGAGCTCTTTCAAAACAAATGTTTCAACCAATCGGATCAGTGTTTACTATGAGTATGAACCACAGTAAATATAGAGCGTGAAAAAACAAGCTGGTTTGTGTAACTTTGAAAGATAGCGAGCGAGTGCAGTGAGCTAGTTGGCATGTCTTTGTCTGAGTCTTAACATTTTCATGAAAGCAGTGAACCGTCTATCTATGACCACCTACTGGTAACATGGAAGAAATCAGATGTAAACAGAATCACAAAGATGAAGAACAAACTGCCACCTGAGGAGCTTTCAAAGCTAGCAAGTACACTGTTAGCCTTTGCAGTAATTTCCATAGCTTAGTACTGCAAAATCAACAGTAAAAAACTCTAAAGGATGTTAGCAGTTTAGTACTGTAATTTGCATGTAATTGTGGGAAAATTCCATGAGATTACATTATTTTTACGGTAACTCACCGTACTCATGGAAACAGCTGTAAATACAGCAAATGTAACAACTGGTGATGTTACTGAGATTATACTATTACACCATCCGGTTTTCTGTTGTTTTCTACTGTAGATCTAAAAGTAATTACTTAAATCCTCATTCAGAGTGTATTACCATAAAATGTGATTCACTGTGAAAGTAGTATAACATATAAACTACAGCATAATTTTTAACTTAAGGAGTAAGTTGCAGCCACACTAAAATTTAATTCCTTGAACTGAATGGAACCTCATATATTAATAAATGTATTTGTTAAGTCAAACAATGTGAAACATTAGTAATACTATTAATTAATAGTATACTTGTAAGGTTAGTATTGTGATAGAGTCGCGTATATTTTAATTATACTCTTGTAGACATTATGACATTATGCTAGTACAATTATGGTGAACAAAAGTACATCTAAAAGTTAATTTCTAGAATACTGTTATGTACTAAAACGGGGGCCAATATAGTCCCAAGAAGCATTATTAGTATACGTACTAGGTAAGGTATACTTGGGAAATATAATTGAAGTATACTTATTTTTGTATGGCCAGCAACAAATACTAATGGCTACATTTAGAGTAATGTTTAAAAATGACTTAATTTAGCAGGGTGTTCCTTTTTCTCTTCTTATTCTTTCTGGACCTTCATTTGTTGTTTGTATAAGGTGGTACTTTTTAAGACACCTCTGCCTAACTACAGTGAACTAACCTAATAATATGCTCTGCACATTATCACAGTTTAGCGCGTTGGGTTGTGTTTTTAAATCAATTGTTACGTTTTCAAAGCTTTTTAATGCGACAGGTGCGATAGCCGACACCACACCTTCACCTGACGTACAACGTGACGTATGACGCACATGTAGCCCAGATGGAAAAAACACATTTACACCAATGATAAAGAAAGAGAGTGTTTATTCTCTTTATTTGAACTGTCCACATCAACAGAACGTCATATTTCCTATGACCATTGAATGCACCTCTCAGTTCACCCCACGTGACGGCACCTAGCTCAGCGACCAATCAGAGCCTACGCAGGCCGCACTGACCCTGTCAGCCAGGAAGTGAGGTGAAGGTGCATGGTGCTCCCGGGTTTTTCTCATCTCAGCTAGAGGAGTGGAGGCATCTGCTACTGAAACTGAGAAATCCACGGACGAAAGAGAGGAAAAACTAAGAATTGAGAGGAAGGAAAGCCAGCATACTTACCTGCTGGATGTCCGGAGTCGAGTGGCTGGATGAAGGAGAGAAGCAACGTCGGTAAGACGAGTGTTATTCCGAAGGAAAAAAACTTGTAGAGACTTACCGTCGTGATCACGCTAATGCTAGCTCGGTCTCTCACAGGCTAACCACTCACCTTTCATCCGGAGAGCTGCTGCAATTTCAACACCAGCGTGTGTTAGGCTTTTGTGAAACAGAGCAACGGTGAGCAACATGTTCTTAGCCGCTCTAAAGCTAATTGTTGTCAGTTCACTGTGAGTTTAAAGTAACATGGAGGGTAATTTTTAGTGCATTTCTCTCTCACAAATAGGCCTTTAGTGTGGAGAAATTAAGCACACTGCTTTAATGCCTCTGAACTGAACTCACATGTGTATTTTATTGCTTATTTGCACATAGTTCTGAATTGTTATGGTGTATTGTATTTTGAATGTCAATGGTTACTTACCATAAGTATTGTTTAATTAATGTTTACATGAATAGAGAAATATTTGAGCAACTTAGATGTTTAGTTCTCATATTTGATATACTTGAAAATTGAATGTTGTACAACAGAACTGTGAGATTTGATAAGATTTAAGATGTTGATGCAATGAATACGAGGTTGATGCAATATTTTGATTTTACATTTTAACCTTAAACAATGCATCTGAAAGAAAGTCTGATTAGAATGTACATTTTATGACCTGGGTTATAGGTCAGGTTTTTGGAGAGGACAGAAAAGTCTGAGGACCAGGACAAAATTCGGTCGTGATAGATGGCGAGCCAACCACTTTGAGGACGATCTACCCCAAAGAAGATACACACCCACACACTCATACATTTCAATTACACTCACAGGACCTTTGAAGTTGGCTATTGCCAACTTAACTCTAAATTCTTAAAGGGCCCCAACGAGTACTTTCATTTTCTTTAAGTGTGCACACTGTTTGTTTTGTTTTGTACTTTTCCTGTACAGATTGGACACTGTTTTTTATATCTTGTAGCAATACAAGAGTGGCTACTCAAACGTTGACATTGTGTCCAGGTCATTATTGCTGCTCAATACTTTGGCTCCATACTGAATTTGGCATCTTCTGATACTGGCTAGGGCCTCATTACGAGCCCAAGTAGTTATTGTGCTGTAATTCACCTTTATACCTTAAAGTTGGTTACAGAAGTGGCGAGCCAGCCAGGAGCCATTTGATTTGAGCATCAATATTGAGGCAATGATCAGTATGGATTTCATACAAAAGTCTGGTGTCAAAATACCTAATGCAGTTGTTGTCACTGGGATAACACGGGTATCTGAAAAAGATGAACAGGTTATTGACTTCCTGAAACAGTATGGTAAAATCGCAAGAGTCCTTTTTGTTGATGATTCACTGTCCGACTTCTACCAAAACCTGATCGTTGAATACTCTAGCAGTTCAGCCTTAGAAGGTTTAGAACCTCGCTTACCATACACGTGCACAGCACAAGCTGACCCCAGCATTGTCTATGAAATTAGAACACTCAGTAGCATGTACACTACCAAGGTTGGGAGTAATGTTACAAAGACCTACTTAGCTGAACTCAAGGACCTAGCCAAGCTGAGTGGCAAAGACTACGGTGAGGTGCTGAAGGAGATGATGTGTCAGATTGGGGAGGATGTTGAAGCCATGCGACCTACCACTGAAGAACCTTCCCCCACGTATGCCGAGCCTACTGTCGTATCTCCGCCCGCTCCTAAAGAGCAACAGTGTCACACCTCACATTCAGATGTCACACCAAGTGATATTGGTGCCACTGATCATGTTCCCCTCACTAATGGAAGGAGAGCAGCGTCCCTTTCAGTGAGTGACTTGAACCCACCTGACATTCAGAAGGTCGTGGTAGAGCATATCGATTTAAGGCAAGATGTTGTCCCACACATCCAGTCCCAGGTGAGACTCCGTTCCTTCTCTGGTAAGGTTCCCAGACCTAACAATGAAACTGATTATGACACGTGGCGCACACAGATTGAACTGCTCCAAAATGATCCCAGCATGTCCCCCCTGCAAATATCCAGAAAAATCCATGAGAGCCTGCTCCCACCAGCAGCTGATATAGTTAAGAGTTTACGGCCTGAGTCACCACCTGCGACTTATTTGCAGCTTCTAGATTCAGCCTTTGGCACTGTAGAAGATGGCGAGGAACTTTTCGCTCAATTCCTCAACACCCTTCAAGATCCAGGTGAGAAATCATCCACTTACCTTCACCGGCTACAGCTAGCATTAAACAGAGCCACGAAGAGGGGGGGAGTCGCATGTGAAGAAGTGGACAAACATCTCCTTAAACAGTTCTGCAGGGGATGTTGGGACAACGACCTAATCAGCACCCTGCAACTTGAACAAAAGAAGAGCAGCCCACCCCAATTCTCAGACCTCTTGTTAATGATTCGCTCTGAGGAAGATCGACAGCAAGCAAAAACTAGTCGCATGAGAAAACACATTGGCACCACAAAGCAGAGAACTCAGTTACAGTCCCAGGGTGCACGTGTTTGTGAACCAGAGGAGAAACATGAGAGTAGCATCGCTGCTATTGAGGATCTGAGAAAGCAGGTAGCGAGTCTGCAAAGTCAATTAATTACATTCATGTCACAGAAAAACCAAAGTTTGCTAACAGCAAGGGATCTGCAGGGAAGCCGCTGAGTAAGATGTCAAAGCCACATGATGTAGATGGACGTATGCAAAGACAGACTTCAAAGAGGCAAACAGGCCGACCCAAGCCCTGGTATTGTTTCAACTGCGGTGAAGATGGGCACATCGCTCCATGCTGTGTTGACCCTGCTAACCCTAACCTAGTGGCAGAGAAAAAGAAGCAGTTGGAGGCAAAACAGCGTCAGTGGGAAGCGCAAGATGGTTCAGACTCAGCTTTAAACGACTAACAGTTCCTGTTGTGGGACAAACAGGAGCTGAGGAGAGTCAACAACGTCCCTCAGACGTAAACAATGGCGACAAAATCACAGCTGAGGTTAACAAAGTAAGTAGCCCAGCAAAGAATGTCAAA
The DNA here is from genome assembly GCF_013358895.1 of Oreochromis aureus. NCBI lineage: Eukaryota > Metazoa > Chordata > Actinopteri > Cichliformes > Cichlidae > Oreochromis > Oreochromis aureus. The sequence goes on along the minus strand of NC_052953.1, from coordinate 6,278,295 downwards.
GCACAAGCATGTTCTGGCTTAAAACATTCCGAGCAGAAACAATTTTTCCAACTCCCTAAACAGTTGATTGGCACCAAGAGTACAGCTCAAGTGACTGTGAGAGGTGAAGAAGTCAACTGCCTTCTTGACTCAGGTTCCCAAGTTACCACTGTTCCTGAGTCATTTTACAAGCAGCACCTTTCAGAGCAGAAGATCAAGCCACTACATGACCTCTTAGAAGTGGAAGGTGCTAATGGCCAGCTGGTGCCTTACTTTGGCTATATAGAAATGACCATAACTTTTCCAAAGGACTTTATAGGTGTTCCAGTAGATGTGAACACACTTGCTTTAATCGTCCCTGACACTTCACAATCCCTCATGCTCATAGGCACAAACACCCTAGATGTACTGTTCGACATTTACTCAGAGACTGACTTAGCCGATCGTCAATCCCTTCCACATGGCTACAAAGTAGTCTTCAAAATCATTGAGTTGAGACGAAAGCAGACAAGTGACAACCATCAGGGTGTAGTGAAGCTGCAAGGCAAGGTGCCTCAACTCATTCCAGCTGGTTCAACTGTAGTGGTGGAGGGAGTCGCCTTTGGCAGGGGCCTTCAGGATGAAAAATCAGTTATCGTTGAGTACCCGTCATCGTCCCCCTTGCCCGGTGGCCTGTTACTTAAAGCCGGTCTGGTTGACTTCCCCCAGCGGTGGCCCCACAAGTTGCCAGTTGTTATAAGCAATGAGTCTGACCACGACATTGTCATCCCTGCCAAGTGCACTATTGCAGAGGTTAGTGCTTATCAGACCATCCTATTAAAGGAGCACAACAAGACCAAACAGTCAGAACCATCCCAGAGAACTCCAGAGACTCCGTCATCCCAAGAGCCCACCATAACTTTCAATTTTGGTGACTCCCCAGTTCCACTGGAATGGAAACAGCGCATCACTCAGCAGCTCAGCAGCATGCCTGAGGTGTTTGCACAGCATGACCTGGACTTTGGCCGGACGGACCAGGTGCGACATCATATAAAACTTTCAGATGACACGCCTTTCAAACTACGTGCCCGGCCAATCCACCCACGGGACATTGAGGCCGTCCGAAGCACATTCAGGAACCCTTGATGCAGGAGTTATCAGAGAGTCAGAGTCCCCATTTGCGTCACCCATAGTGGTTGTCCGGAAAAGAACGGCCAAGTCCGGTTGTGCATTGATTATAGGCGTCTAAACCTCCAGACTATAAAAGATGCGTACAGCCTTCGAAGCTAGAGGACACATTCTCAGCCCTCAATGGTTCTCAGTGGTTCTCTGTTCTTGATCTAAAATCAGGGTACTACCAGATCGAGGTCGAAGAAGCAGACAAACCGAAGACGGCCTTTGTGTGCCCTCTCGGCTTCTGGGAGTTCAACAGAATGCCTCAGGGTGTGACGAACGCCCCCAGCACATTCCAGAGGTTAATGGAGCGGTGCATGGGGATATGCATTTGAAGGATGCGTTGGTCTTTCTTGATGACGTGATAGTATTCTCCCGAACCCTTGAGGAACACGAAGAAAGACTCATGAAAGTGCTCACTGCCTGAAAGAGTTTGGGTTAAAGCTGTCACCAGAGAAATGCGTCTTCTTCCAGACTTCAGTCCGTTATCTGGGACATGTGGTCTCCAGAAATGGTGTTCAGACTGACCCTGAGAAGATTTCGGCTCTTAAGACATGGCCTGTCCCCAGACTCTGCGAGAGTTAAAGTCGCTTGGTTTTGCTGGGTACTATAGAAGGTTCGTTAAGGGTATTCCAGCATTGTGAAACCTCTCCACAACTTAACCTCGGGTACCCACCTAGCCACAAGAAATCAAAAGCAAACACAAGACAAATTGCACATCAGTACCATGACCCAAAAGAGCCCTTCGAGGTCGCTGGACGCCAGCTTGCCAGCAAGCCTTCGAGTCAGTCATCAAAAGTCTCACCAATTCAGCCCCTGTATTTGCCTTTGCTGACCCTCAGAAGCCCTATATATTGCACACCGATGCCAGTACCACCGGGCTCGGTGCTGTGTTGTATCAGGAGCAAGAGGGCCAACTTAGAGTCATAGGCTATGCAAGTAGAGGGCTGTCACGGAGCGAAAATCGCTATCCAGCGCACAAGTTGGAGTTTCTGGCGCTCAAGTGGTCAGTCACAGAAAAGTTCAGCGACTATCTCTCACGGCAACCACTTCACCGTTGTAACGGATAGTAATCCGCTGACTTACATTCTGACTTCAGCAAAACTTGACGCAACTAGCTATAGGTGGCTAGCAGCACTGTCCACATTCTCTTTCAAACTCCTCTATCGTCCAGGAAACAGAATGGAGATGCGGATGGATTATCACGCAGACCACACGGAGGGCTAGCGGACGATCTGAAATCACAAAAAGAGAGAGAACGATACAACAGTTCACTCAAGATCACCTTTGTGATCCAGACAACGTCAATGCCAGTAAATCAGTCTGTGGTGAAAGCAATCTGTGAGAGGCAGTTCACCTACAGCGTCAGTCCTGACGATGAGAGAGAGGCAGATGCAGATTGTGTTGCCTTGGTGGAGGTTCTTGCTATGTCTCCTAGCGCTGTACCTGATAGCTATGGGCAGGAGGAACAGTTTGGAGGTCTGCCAACCGTTCCCCATCTAACTGAGGCAGAGCTGGCAGACGAGCAAAGAGCCGATCAGTGTATAAAGCATGTTATCTCCCAGATCGAACATGGGGACACACCACCTCCAACCGCATGCACACAGCTCCCTGAACTTCCACCTCCTCCGGGGAGCTTAACCGCCTTGAGCTCCGCAACAATGTCTTGTACAGGCGACGCCAAGAGGGGTCCCAGACGACCTACCAGCTTGTACTTCCGGCTGAGCTTCGCAACACAGTCCTCACCAGCCTGCATGACCATATGGGTCACATGGGAGTCGACCGTACACTGGACCTTGCAAGGGCCAGATTCTATTGGCCAAGGATGGCCCTGGACGTGGAAAGGAAAGTGAGGACATGTGGCAGATGCGTGCGGAGGAAGGCACGACCGAAAGAGCGCCCCTTGGTCAACATTAACACGACACGACCTCTTGAACTCTTGTGCATGGACTTCTTGTCCCTGGAAGCTGACAAGAGTGGAACCAAGGATATATTGGTGATCACAGACCACTTCACTAAATTTGCGGTTGCTATCCCACACCTAATCAAAAGGCCCGCACAGTAGCAAAGTGTCTGTGGAGAACTTTATGGTACACTATGGCATCCCAGAAAAGTTGCATAGTGACCAGGGTCCAGATTTCGAGTCCCGCACAATCAAGGAACTCTGTCAGGTGGCTGGTATCCACAAGGTGAGGACAACCCCATACCATCCTAGGGGCAATCCTGTGGAACGATTTAATCGTACCTTGCTTGACATGTTGGGCACTCTCCGTGATCAAGATAAGTCCTGTTGGCGTGACCATGTAAGACCCCTGGTCCACGCTTATAACTGCACCAGGAATGAAGTGACTGGTTTCACCCGCATTTAACTGATGTTCGGACGCCAACCTCGGTTGCCAGTTGACCTTGCATTCAACCTGCCAGTACAAGAGGAACGACACTCATCTCACTCTGAATATGTGCAAAAACTCAAATCACGTCTCAAAGAAAGCTACAAGTTAGCTATGGACAAGGCTGCAAAGATAGCTCACAAGAACAAAATGAGGTTTGACAGACATGTAACTGCCTCAGACTTAGAAGCTGGAGATCGGGTATTGGTCAGGAATGTCCGCATCCGGGGGAAACATAAGATTTCAGACAAGTGGGAACACACTGTGCATGTAGTGGTGAGTAGAGCAGGCAACCTCCCAGTATATACAGTGAAGCCTGAAAACAAAGATGGTCCCCTAAGGACACTACACCGGGATCTGTTGCTACCATGTGGCTACCTACCTGTGGAGGAAAGCAGTGAGCATGTACAGAAGCCAGTGTCACGCAGGCCAAGAACCCGTGCAAATCCAGCGCTAGAGGAAGAGAACTCCTCGGATGAAGATGATGATCTGCTCATTCCTGTTTGGTTCAGTCCCCCTGTCCACACGGTGAGTGAGAGACCTCTAAATGTTGCTGATGTTGACAACCCACCTGATTTTGACAGCCAATCTGATTTTGGCAACATGCCTGATATGCCTAACAGTACTACAGCTAATACTGAGTACTTATCTACCAATGGAGTCACACCAACCGAACAAGTGGATGAAACAACCTTGATTGAAAATGACTCACCCATTGATGATCCAGACGTCCAAGAAGAGCAACTTCCAGTTGAGGAGGCTGGCACCAGAGGTGCGAATCCTGAGGAGAGAATGGAGGAAGCAGTCCAAATGGATACAGGGGAAACCACACATACAAATGATTTTGTCAGGAGATCTGAGAGAAACCGTCGCCCGCCACGACGGCTGGACTATACGGAGCTAGGCAATCCCCTGATCACAGCGGCAAAATCATTCTTGCAAGGCCTGTCTTCAGCTTGGGGAGATGTCATCAGTGATGGTGAAGAATTGGTTCCACCCCCTTCCTTGACCCCTCGAATAATCATCATCTAACTGTCTACCATGCACAGGGACGTGCATGAGTTCAGGAGGGGAGGGTGTAGCCCAGATGGAAAAAACACATTTACACCAATGATAAAGAAAGAGAGTGTTTATTCTCTTTATTTGAACTGTCCACATCAACAGAACGTCATATTTCCTATGACCATTGAATGCACCTCTCAGTTCACCCCACGTGACGGCACCTAGCTCAGCGACCAATCAGAGCCTCGCGGGCCGCACTGACCCTGTCAGCCAGGAAGTGAGGTGAAGGTGCATGGTGCTCCCGGTTTTTCTCATCTCAGCTAGAGGAGTGGAGGCATCTGCTACTGAAACTGAGAAATCCACGGACGAAAGAGAGGAAAAACTAAGAATTGAGAGGAAGGAAAGCCAGCATACTTACCTGCTGGATGTCCGGAGTCGAGTGGCTGGATGAAGGAGAGAAGCAACGTCGGTAAGACGAGTGTTATTCGAAGGAAAAAACTTGTAGAGACTTACCGTCGTGATCACGCTAATGCTAGCTCGGTCTCTCACAGGCTAACCACTCACCTTTCATCCGGAGAGCTGCTGCAATTTCAACACCAGCGTGTGTTAGGCTTTTGTGAAACAGAGCAACGGTGAGCAACATGTTCTTAGCCGCTCTAAAGCTAATTGTTGTCAGTTCACTGTGAGTTTAAAGTAACATGGAGGGTAATTTTTAGTGCATTTCTCTCTCACAAATAGGCCTTTAGTGTGGAGAAATTAAGCACACTGCTTTAATGCCTCTGAACTGAACTCACATGTGTATTTTATTGCTTATTTGCACATAGTTCTGAATTGTTATGGTGTATTGTATTTTGAATGTCAATGGTTACTTACCATAAGTATTGTTTAATTAATGTTTACATGAATAGAGAAATATTTGAGCAACTTAGATGTTTAGTTCTCATATTTGATATACTTGAAAATTGAATGTTGTACAACAGAACTGTGAGATTTGATAAGATTTAAGATGTTGATGCAATGAATACGAGGTTGATGCAATATTTTGATTTTACATTTTAACCTTAAACAATGCATCTGAAAGAAAGTCTGATTAGAATGTACATTTTATGACCTGGGTTATAGGTCAGGTTTTTTGGAGAGGACAGAAAAGTCTGAGGACCAGGACAAAATTCCGGTCGTGATAGATGGCGAGCCAACCACTTTGAGGACGATCTACCCCAAAGAAGATACACACCCACACACTCATACATTTCAATTACACTCACAAGGACCTTTGAAGTTGGCTATTGCCAACTTAACTCTAAATTCTTAAAGGGCCCCAACGAGTACTTTCATTTTCTTTAAGTGTGCACACTGTTTGTTTTGTTTTGTACTTTTTCCTGTACAGATTGGACACTGTTTTTTTATATCTTGTAGCAATACAAGAGTGGCTACTCAAACGTTGACATTGTGTCCAGGTCATTATTGCTGCTCAATACTTTGGCTCCATACGAATTTGGCATCTTCTGATACTGGCTAGGGCCTCATTACGAGCCCAAGTAGTTATTGTGCTGTAATTCACCTTTATACCTTAAAGTTGGTTACACACACGTCGGGTATTCACTTTCAAAACAACAATGGGGATAGAAAATATTGCTCGAGTGGTTAATGCTCCTTTCGCTGGTTGCCAACCACCATTAAATAACAACAAGAAGAAAATATTGATCTGCTTCTCTTAGTTTTGCACGCTTTAGCCGCAATTCACACTCAAACAAAGCTGCAAAGCAGGAGAACAACATGACCATCAACTATTCTGTGCCACAGATCCAGTTCGCTGCAGCACAGAGTGATGATGAGACCGTTAACATGTGCAACTTAGAAGTAGTCAGAGGTAACTGGATGTTCAATCGGGTTAAATGCAAGGTTGATTGGATTATATCTGAAGATCGTATGCTATTCGTGATAACTCTGCTAGACTCCAAATTGCTCGTCCATGCGGGAGTATCCCAAAATTAAATGAAACCACTTAACACTTTTTCCCTAAAACGGACTGACATGGGACACATTAAAGTTGGATCGAACCAGCTAATCAGTCTGAAGGTAAGTGTTTTTCACTTATTCGAGAGAAGTCCGAAATGCGTTCTTATTACTGTTTGTTTTGACTTTTAAGCTACCCTACCAGGATATTTTCATTCAAATGCTAAGACAAAATGTCAATAGCTATGAATGTGGAGACTCAAAAGACTAGTTAGGTAATAGTTGCCGATGGATTTATGAGACTTGATAGAAACTTGGACGCTTTTGCAACAGGTGAATCGGTGAACTACCGAGGTTGCGCCCAAATGCTTAAAGCTGTTAGCTGGTCAGTGTTTTCAGGTGTGCTTGTACTACCTGTGCGGTGCGGAGTGCTGACTAAGTCATGTTAAACCCATTAAAGCGTCGAGCTCAAATATCTTTTCGTTTTGTGCACTGCTCTCTTGTCGGCACACATTTTCTGTTTATTGAAGCCTTTTGTGAATAATTTTGATCATGTAAAACTGGGAATTGGTCCCTATTGACAATACTCTTATTTTTTGCATTGCATATGTCATTCAGGAAAGGTAATTGGTCACTGAACTTTTGCAACTGTGTATTTCTAAATTTTGTGGCTTCAGTGCACGCAAATTTATATTGTTCAGTTTGCATGTTAAAAAAGCCTGCCAAGCACCCCAAGGCTGATTATGCTTGGTAAGAAGTCATTTATGAAATAGAGCTGATTAGACCATATTAAAATTTCTGTTTGGCACAGGAGCTTTTCGTGGACACAGGTATCCAGTCTCTGTTTTGTTAGCTCAAATTTCTGTAATTTTCTTTATAAACCAAGGTTGTTGGACATGTGTCTCAGTGAATCCAGCAAAGTAACAATATCAAATTTCACATTACATATTACTGATCAACATAGTAATCTAGCTACACCAACAGCAAAAATACTGAAGTCAATACTGTAAAGTTTAACAGCAGAACAAACTATAAACTCCAAAATAACCATACAGTTGATTCATCTCCGGTAATTTAATTGGGCTGACTCTTTGTTAGGTGTGTTTAATGGGCAGAATAATTCCCAATTATGTACAATTATAATATGTTAAAACGGACTTATGTACATAAGGCCATTAATAATTAACTGTACATAGCTATTTGCTTTATGACTATCTAGACAGTGTGAAGAAGTGAAGTATTGAAATTATTTTATGTTGCATAATGACAACATGTTGCCCCTATACATTTAAGGACAAAAGTTCAATGACCGCCACCTGCTGGATGGTGAGTGCAGAGGGGCGTGTAATTGTTGAGCTGGACAAAGAGAACATCTTTGCTGATGCAATGTCAGTCTTCTTTGGTTCATTCTATGTATTGAACCTGGAATACCAGGAGTCAGCGTGTGCAAGGTTTTTGTAAGGATAAACCCTGAAGAGGGAACAAAATGTACCTCCAAGGTTGGGACAAGCAGAAAGACTGGGACCACTGTGAAGCGAAAAGGTTGTTCACATTAACCCTCATGTCACAACTTTCCTCCAGTGGCTTACTGAATTTGAGTGGAGAACTTCAAATTAGGTAACTGTTTTTGCCATTTTTAGTGAATTTCTTGTATAATTTAAGTGACCAATGTGTTGTTACCTGTGTCTCCACAGATGATCCATGGCCCATGCTTTCTGGACATTTACACAAGATGAGCAACAATGAAGACAAGCTCTCTTGCCATCTTGCAAGACGCTGTCTCTGTCCAACAGGTTTTTTGAGTGCAACAGTGTTGATTTTTTTTTCCTTCTTTTACCCGTTTGTTAAAAATTATTGCAGCTACTTACACTTTAATTGTCACATGTATTGGCTCACCCTACAAATCAATGAACTCAGTCCACAAAGCAAGGTCAGGGTTCAGTGCAGGTCAGTCAAGTTCCTTCACACCACACACGCTCATCCATGTCCTTGTGGACCCTGCTTTGTGCATTGATTTGGTGGTGTGAGCCAGTATTTTGGACAAAGTGTATATAAAGGCAGAAGTGTGGGGCTTGATATTATATTCATTACAATTCAGTTTATTTGTATGGTGCCAACAAAATGAATGCCAAGGCACTTCACATTGTAGGTTTAAGACCCTACAAAATATAACTAAGAAAACCCAACACTTGAGCATATGTTGTCTGCCATGATATGGATATGACATAATATCGTTATTGTTTGTACAACCATCTGAGAAAATAATGGATTACATGGTTTAGTAAAAACAAGTGCTTCCTCAATCAAAATATGTTTTCAGTTCTTTTCAGTTTTTGATTTTGGAAATGTGTATTTCTGCAGAGGAAAATCAGAACTGAAATAAAAGTGGTGTAAAGCACATGAATTATATTTTGTGTGTGTGTGTCTATCTATCCATCCATCCATCCAGTTTTTTTGGAACCCTCCAGTCTCTTACAGTATGTTACTGTTAACTGAAATTACGGTAAATTACGACCTGTTAAACAGTAAATGACCGCCTGTTGGGAACGGTATCCTCTAGCAGAGATGAATATTTTTGGTACTGATGATGCGTGATAACGGTAAGTTACTGGTTAATATATTGCAGTTTATTACCTTGCAGCGGGCTTACAGTGACATACCGTGAATAAACGGTAGTATACCAATTTCTTAATCACAGTATGATGTTACTTTGTTGACGTAATTTACGACATAACGACATAACGGTATCTCACTGGCGACAGTGACGCCAGTGAGATACCGTAAAAAAAGCTACGGTGCGTTACCATAATTTGTCCAAGAGTATTATACCACACCAGCAAAAACGGTATCATCCTGCAGAACGGTAAGCTACCGTAACACGGCGTCACGGTATGACGCTGGCAACAGTGACGCCAGTATGTTACCGTAAAGTGGCGATGAAAAGTCTAACAGTGTAGCTAGCATATACTTGACGTTTCTGTGAGAGTGTGTGCATGAAAGGCACTTGCAGACCATCACTTTCAAACGATATTTGGCAGGTGATTACAAAAAGCATCCATCACTCCTAAAACTACAGTTGCAACCTTACATGCTAATTGCTAGGACTCACTCAGGAAGAAAACATGTGGATGTGAGTTTCTGAAAGTCTCAGAAAAAGTCCCATTAGGTTTTAAAGGTCTTACAGTTGAGGTTTATTTCAACATGGGTTATTTGTTATTAGTGTGTATGCTCTGTCTCGGCAGGTTGTGTTGCACTATTTGGATGTCAGCTGTAGATTTCTAAAAAAAAGCAAAGATTGTTACACAAATCCAGTAAACACAGAAATGTTCCACTTGGACTACTTTGATAATTAGGAAAACTGTCTGGGGCAACAAATTACTCCCAGCTTTTTGCACTGCACACATCCATTTGTTTACATGTGTGAACATTCGTCAAGTTTCTTGTTTTCATGAATACGGTGCTGAGGTGCATTTTGCATTCTGTTAAACCTTAGATGTGCAATGAACAGGGAGACAATCATACCTGCAACCTACATAAACACAGCACAGCGACGATCGTCAGTAAGATGACTGTAGCCAAAATTCCTCCTGCGATGACCACTGTCCCGGCTGACATTCGAAATCCTCTCCATCAACACCCTGCAATCAAAGCATTGAGTCAGAGTTTATTTTTTGGTTAGAGTAGTTTAAAGGACTTCACACATGACTCAGAAACTAATAATTATTCATCCAGCCATTTTTGGCAGTTTATCTGGGTTTGGGGCGCAAACCCAGATCAGCGATCAAACCTGGTTAAATGGTCAAACACGGAAGCAACATACGTATGATTGCTTTGAAGGAAACTCAATTAAAATCCAGATTGAAAGAAGGTCTTAAGTTTGGAATTATTTTAAACATTTCTAAGAAGAGAAGGCAAAAGGGAGAAGGAGACCACAGAGGGAATATTAGCAGTGTTTTCCTGACTCACACTGGGATTTGGCTGGTGACTTACCAACGTAAGGACAATTAGTCAGCACAAAAGCAATGAGTCTGCAATGAGTCTTTGTTATGTTATTTGACAGAAATCTGTGGATTTTTTCAATTCTCGGTAAATAAGAATGTTTATTATGCTCAAGTAACTGAAACTCATTAAAATAACTCATTTAAAAACCTAAACTTATTACAATGCTGGCAGTTTCCCTTTGGCTTTGCCCAAAAGCTTTTTTGGGAGAAAGTAACGGTTTCTATGCAGGAAACGCTTATTAGAGAAGAGATTGGGTTGGAAATGGAGCAAGAGAAGGAAGACGAGAGAGAGGCACAGGTCAGCCAGGAGGTGCAAAAGAACAGATGGAAAGAAAATAATGAGAGGAGGGGAAAGAAGCAGGGTGAAGGAGACACAAAGATGGAGAAGGTCAGAGAAAAAGAAGGTAATGAGGAAAATCATGTTATGGGGGAGAGAGCATAGTGACAGGGAAGGAAAATTAAAAGAGATGATGATGATATATAAGGAGAAAAGGGATGCAGATGGTGGGTGGGGAGGCTGTAGGAAAGATAATGATGTTGCTGTTACATTTTTACAACTATACTTTATGGCTCTGCCGTGAAGCTCTAAAATGTTTGAACTCTTGCCAGCAGCCATTACAGAAAATACTGCTTGTTGATTCTCATACTTCATTTTTGTCAGTAATCTAATTGGTCAGAAAATGTAGTCACAGTAGGCCAAGTGCAAAGCCGGCCAACAATCCAGAGGTCCAAGGAAGAAAATGCATTTCCCACTTGATCCAGACTTTAAGGAGAGCTCAGTTAAACATAGCAAACCATAATCAAGCGTCCTCGATACATTTTTAACTGGATTTTGTAGCATTGTTCCACTGAAACAGCTCTTCTCAAAGTTTTCAATGACATTGTGAAATCATGTAAGAAATATTGTCAAGTTGAGTGGACGTTTATTCATACCTTTCATCGTGTCTGGATTATTAAAGGACAATAATCAGGAGGTGTACAAATGTATAGTTTCTAATAGAAATGGTATAATTTCTCTGTGTTCAGATCAAGTTTGGTCAGCTGGGCTCAGAGCTTCACAGACACTTTGTGAAGGTTGAAAAAATCGAAACAAGCCTCACTTGTCAGTATTTTAAAGGCTAACTGTCCATTAAACATTTGGCGCCTGTTACTTGATGGCATTCAGCTAAATGCACTTAAAACAACCTGAGAATTAAACAATAAAGCAGTCATTAGCGCACAAACATGCACTAAACTGTTTTCAGTTTAGAAATTGAAAAAATGTTATATCTAATCGAGTTTGTCTCATTCAAACTACATAAGAGAAAAACAGAAACATTATGTAATTACATTGTATTATTTGCTTTTCATTCATATTTAATTAATAGATATGGTCCCAAAGCAGAATTACATGTGTATTAGTAAACTGAAAGAAAAATTAAAACACTATTGCGTCACTAGCAAATGTTCGTCAACCATTTAATGCGTCAACAGAAGGAAATCTGACGGGTTCCCCTTGGAGGCAACTGAATGGCTGCAGTCAGTCACTCTAATGTTGCATCATGACTTTAAGTTTTCTTGATGATTTACAAAATAAATCATGAATGTTGACAGACACTAAAATGCCAGCAGGCAGATGCAGACAGTAACATGAAAGGAGATGTGACTAACATAAAAATCTTAATACAATACAAATTCTCTGAAACTGCCAAGAGCTTCATCAGGGAGAAAAAACTCCCTCATTGGTGGATCCTGAACATGAGTCTTTAATCATCTTCCATCGCTCAGCAGTTTGGGTTTGTTTTCTGTTTTTTTGAGACAGAAACGTCCATATTTGGCTGATGGGGTGGAGTGATAAGTTATCTGTTAATGATAGCAACCTTTGTTACAAAGCTGCAGCCATAAGCTGTGCAGATGCAACTCACAATGTCGTGGACTGTTTATCATTCGGAAGGCAGGTGGCTCGATTCCCTGACTCCTCCAGTTCATGAGCCAAAGTATCTTTAGATAAGATATTGAAGCCCAAGTTCTCTCAGATACGTCTGTCAAGCATACAGCTTGCATCTACAGCAGGGGTCTCAAACTTCAGTCCTCAGGGCCCGGTGTCCTGAGACTTTTCCATGTGTCCCTGTTGCAACACACCTGAATAAAATTAGTAGGTCATTAGCAAGACTATGTAACTTGACTGCATGCCGAGGTGGCAACCAGTTACCCTACTCAAGTACATTTAAGCAAATGTAAGTGATTGGAAAAATGTACTTCTAAAAGTACTTTTATTGCACCGTGTTCATTCACTCATAAGCTGCTGTAACATGAATCAAATGGCTGAATTGCCACCTCAGCATGCAGTCAAGCTCTATAGAGTCTTGCTAATGACCTACTAATTGTATTCAGGTGTGTTGCAGCAGGGACACGTGGAAAAGTTTCAGGACTCCAGCCCTCGAGGACTGGAGTTTGAGACCCCTGATCTACAGCAACCTGTGTGGGCTTCCACTGTCAATCAAGGCAGCTGTACCCTTAACTCTAAGACTCACTAGTATCCAAATTGAGCATACAGTTGTTATGAATAGGATAATTATCCATAAACTCCAAATCTGTGTTTTGTACCAGGCTGAAAACATATTTCTGGTTTGAAGTTTGTCATTTTCTTTGGGAGTCTGCAGGGACTGTGCCACATTTAGAGCCAACCTGATGCAGGTTTTTGAAGAACCACAGGTTTTCGCTTCATCACCAGAGAGTGGAGGTAATCCACCTAGAAGCTACCAGATGCCATAAATGTTCTGTGGAGCTGTAAGATTGCATGATACTAGACAAACAGGAGAAACATACAAATACAACTACAGTAGCCAAAAGGTACTTTCTAGAATTAAAAATAAATGACGGCAAGGTTGAGTGCAAACTCTGGTTCAGAAAACTAGGATGTGACTAGTCTGCTTTATGATGCACAGTCTTTTTAGAGCACTTTTTGGTATGACAATATTTTAAGTAGCCAAAAGGTGAGCAGTTCCCAGTAAATAATAAATATTATTATATACTGAATATATAATAATATAATATTCATTATGTTTGAGCTACGTACATGCGAGTTTCTTCTGATAAAGGCCTGTCACAGCTACTTGCTAAACCAAAATTAAGAACTCTGTGGATCATAATTTATGGCAACCAAACACTAATGCATGAATTAAACTCTCCAAGTCTGATGAGTCTTTGTAAGAAGTGTAAACTCTCAGTTAGCCGTGCATCACAGGTCTACTTGACCACACTTTCATGCTACATGCGTTTTGTCATCGTAATCCATCTGAACTCTCAGCATCATTTTCATATGATCTGTAATAAGGCTGCAGGCTGAAGATGACAGTATGTCGGCGTGCTGTGACACGATCAAAGTCGGACACGTTTAAACTTGAAGCCACTCAGAAATTTTACACAACACACTCTGAGCTGATGAGCTCCCTCATCAGCAGGCTGAGGATCAACTCATCACTGGCTATTGCGTTGGGTTTCCATAGTGACAGTACCCTGTCACCCCTGAGGGCTGGAGAGTCATTTACACCCACACAGCCAGTCAGCATTATACACAAATGACCAAACAAAACACACACTCGCACACACACACTCAAAGGTCAACAGCCATCAGTCCACCCTTCAGTGCTTACTGAGCGCTTCAATCCAACTAAGCACAACATATCTTCTTCATTAGACTTAAAAATGAAAATAAATCTGATATGTTAATCCAGCTTTCATAAATATTTGTTGCCAGTAAATGGGTTGCAGAAGTGAAATTTTCTTAAAACAAGAAAAATATAAATATTTCAACCTAATTTTGTGCACATGTTCTAGAAAAGCACAATAACATCCTAAAACCAGACAAATTAAACCTTTTTCCTGCATTCGAAAAATAACTTCTTAATTTTAGAAAATTCTTTACACGAGTTTATTTGTAATGGAAAGGCTGATGTTTATCACCAAACTGATGTTATTACATTTCTCTTCATTGGTGATGGAGGTAAACATTGTGAAGCAGGTAAAGGAAAAACAGAAAGTTTCACTCTTATGTCAAAAATTCTTTTAAACAGATTCTTTTAGATGTTTCTTACTCTCGACTGAACGAATTAAAAAGCATAAAGCAAATTTATGGTAATAACAATTATTGTCAGTTTATCCAAAATCTGTGGCTTCTTCGTCAAAGCCGTAATTTGTTGAGTAACTGGCTTGTGTTAAAGAGGGCAGGAAGGTGGAAAGGTGCTGAAAAATGCACTAATGCAGTGCTAGTTATGTTATAAAGAGACCGTTCTATTAAACCTGGTTTTCTCCTTCAACCCTTTCTGTTAGTTTCACTCAAATTCTATCACAGTGTGTGATCCAAATGCACAAACATCATATAGAGTCTGAGTCAGAAAATTATGAAAATATACCCAGTTCTTGATTTTTTTTAACCATTTTATTAAATTACATTCAGACGATTAAAGCTTTTTTTTTTTAAACAACCTAGGAAATGTTTAGAGCTTCTTATTTGAAAAAAAGAAGAAGTAAATTTGTAGTTAAATGTATGATTTCAACTAGGAAAACAGTTCAGAGGCAAAATGAATGAATCTGATTTCTCATATTTTCATACAAAATAACAGTAGGATCATGAATCTAACATGATTTTATAAAAGTACATCTAATGACTGACTTTCTGTTTCTAGAATGTGGAGATAATCCAGTAAATACAGTGAAGTTAATGATCCAATTATTACCCAGCATTATAATAATTATTGTAGGATCTACCATATAAAGCGCCTTTGTGGGAATGCTGTTGTGATTTGGTGCTGTATAAATAATACTGAATTGAACTGAATTGAATTGAATCATTTTGCGTACGGGCTGCGGTTCAACGCAGTTCAGGTTCTCTTCATTAAACACTCTTTCATTCCGTCCATTCATCATCTGCAGATTCTTATGTTCTAAATAAAAATACAAAGTTATCCACAAATTTGGAGGAAAAAAAACTAATTAAGACCTACAATTGATTTAAAATGACTTTTTCATGCCCCCACAGTGGGAAGCGTTTTTTGGAGACCTGATAAGAGGAAGAAAATGCGTGGCTAGATGGTGTTTGACTTACTAACGCGCGTGACAGGCGATGTGCGCATTAAGTGGTAATCTTACCCATCACATTAGTATTTGGATGGTCTCATGGCGTTAACCACGGCACCTCCGCTTCAGGATGTCCCGTTTTGTGACCAGAGGTGACGGGGAAGGAAAGTCGCGTTTATGCTGGATGTTACCCAATCTGTAACTCTGTGAGTTTATCTTTATTTACATCCGCGCGCTGATGTGAGCCATGACAACCAGGAGTAGAAATTTGTGCGTCAGTGAGAGAAACAAATCTTCAAATATCTTCTGCAATTTCACAGCCTGTGTTTCACTCCAAGTTTGAGGTTTGAGACGCATATGCGTAAAAACGCAATTCTGAAAAACAATACAGCTCTTTTTCATCGAGGAGCTGTCTTCTCACACTTTCTTCTTTTACTTTTTCATGACTGGCTGTGTTGCAAGTTGGAGGTACAAAAGCGCTCATGAACTCAAAAATCCCGAAATCTGATTGGAAATATTCCCAGTGCGAGTTTCTGGTCCCCAGATTTTCTCTTGGCTTTGGTCCCAACAAAATCTTCAAAAAGCGGCTGATCCCAAGGACGAGAGAGGAGGAGAAAGGGTCGGGTCCGCTTCTAAGTAACTGAAGGTGTATGCTGTGCACACTGGATCCGGTCTCATCCTGTCTGTGTAGCAGCACACATTTCCGATGCTGACCCGAGAGAGGACGCGACGTGCGTCACAGCAGCGCGCTGCAGAAACAGGTAAAATCCAGGTAGATTCAGGGGGGGAAAAGAAAGAATTGTAATAATGTACTTGCCCTCTTCTTAGAATACGTGGAAAAATTTCCAGTATATGAAAATATTCGACACTAAATGACCTTTGTAAAAAAAAAAAAAAGTTCTTCTAAACTCACTAATTTTCTTAACATATTTAAAACTGTGTGAGATACACAATTATATATACATATAATTATATATAATTATAGGATACTGAGAGTGTTTTTTCAGTTTTAAAGTCAGCAGCTTAAAGCTTAAAAGTCACCAGTTATCTTTGGTCAAAACACGTGAACAGATCTGAACTGTGAAGCTGTTTCACCCTAAATTATGTTATTATTTTGTGTTAGTTAACACCATAGACTCTCCATTTTATCACCCACTGGTCTCTGGACTTTTCTGGACTTGGTTTTTTCTGTTTTTTTTCTGGGGAAGCCATAAAGAGGGTGGAAAGCTAATTAATTAGCTAATACAAGCTTTGCTAGCAGGCTGCATCTGTGCAACTGAAGCTGAGGTGAAGTCTAACAGATGTTTACAGCTGCCTTAATCAGATTCCATCTGTTACTTCAAGCAATCAGGCCCCTACTAAAGCTAAACTTTAGCTCTTTATACAATTTTCTTTGTTAAATGTAGAAAAAAGTGTACAGTTAAGAAGGCATAACTTGGCTATGAGACAACTAAAAATAACACGTAAAATAAATATCACCTCCAAACAGAACAGTGTCAGTGTTGTTTCTTATGACAACAAAAAGTAGTGATTTTGATCCAAACATCATCCATTGTCTGATCACATACCTGCAGCTATTATGCCTAGACTGTCACATAAAAACTTTAACTTAGCTTAACTTGAATTAATTTTTGTCTGCATCAAATCTAATTCCCTTTATTTTGCTCTTCATATTCGCTCTTCAAGGGACAAAACACCTACATTAAAGCTGAACTTGTTGTTCTTATGTGATCTGACCAAGGAATTTTTATCGACGTACAAATTGACAAAAACTGAAAGATGTTTAGTTAATGTTTGTTTTCTAATTTGAAAGTGATTTCTTAAATTCCTGTCTTATCCATAAAACATTCACACCTTTTTTGTGTTTAAACAGACAACATAATTATAAACTTTGACTTACTGTAGAGAAAAATTAAAATTTGTTTAATGAAGAGTTTTTTTTGTTTTTATCTTTAAAATGACCCAACAGGATTAAAATTCCTCCAAAATAGATATAGATAAACAATTCCATGCTGTTTGCTTTTCCTGATTTTGTAGATAAAGACATATCAAAAAGATATTTGGATTCAGTCAGCAAGGAAGCAACAAAGCTCAGATTTGCAATATGTCTGTCTTTGTTCCAAATAAATATACGTTTTTGTTTCTTCTGCGTTACTCTTTGTTCGTAGTCTGCCACAGTCTCTTTTTTCCCGTCCTACACTTGGAGCGGCACCAAGAAGAGACAAGTTTAAGGTCTTTATAGAAAGAAAAGATTTTATTGCGTGAATTATTTAGAGGATAAAGCAGGCTGAGATTCCACTGTATTGTACAGACACGAGCGTGTAATATTAATGGAGTTGAGATGTTAGAGGTTATTTTTCGTCTTTTCTCCTGCTCCTGCGGTCTTGCAGTGCTTCTTTCTTTCAGCATGCAGCCGCTCCCTGAGGAAGCCTCTGCTCCGAGCAGCAAAAAGTGAAGATCTTGGGGTCAAAGCTGGAACAGTGACAGCACAGTGACAAACTGTGTCTTTTATTAGGCTGTTTCAGACCAGAGAACAGATGTTGAGTTTAAAGTTGGCAACGTTGCTTTGTGTTGTAAATTGCTTATAGACTTTGATACACCAAAATAGGCTCGGATCATGCTAGTATGCTTCTTAAAATCATGCTTCTAACTCATTAGTGGGGGGTGTTGTTGGTTTTTTAAGGAATATTGCAAAACATTTTTATTATTTTTTGTCGTAGAACCAACATTTCAGTGTATAAACTAATTCAAGGCCTCATTTAGTGTTCTTGCCTCACTGCTGAGAGATAACAATCTAGTTTTACTGACATGTTCCACGTTAGACAGACAGGGTGATGTTGGAATAAGGTGCAGGTTTGTGCCCCATTGATACCTTTATGTTTTGGAATTTGCTGATTCTTTTCATTCAGTTTTTACTGTCTATGACATTTGGTTTAATTAGGTTTAAGCACTAAAACCTACTTAGTTGGGTTCAGGAAAATTGATATTCTTAGGGCTAAACCACACTGCTTGCTAACACATCAGTTGGGAGTGACAGACCTCTCTAACTAACGCCATGACCCAGTGTGTAATTGGACCTCAGCAGAGGCACTAAGGTACTAATACGATACAGATGGAGAGTCCTCATATTTGTTTCTCACAGCTGGAGCTCTCAGTTGAATCTCACTGAGATGACTTAATTGTCAAGCGTTGACATAAAAAAGGCAGCTTCAGATTTTGTTATGTTAACCACCAAACTGATAAGAGAAATATTTTACAGTCTACAGCTGAGCAAACTCAGATTCATTGTGTAGAGAGTGGACGGGGCATTGCTGACTTCAACTGAGGATATAGTCGGGTGGTGGAAAGAACACTGAGCATCTCCTGAATCCCACTGACACTGCAGTGGAGTCCGGTGATGAGGGGGATGACACACCCACCACTGGAGGTCAGATTATTCATATAGCTCAACTCCACAGCAGATGAGATTCACCTTGAATTTGATGTTTCTACATGAACATTACAGGATCAAGAAAAATGGTTTTCAATAAAGTTCCAAAATTGTATCTACTTACAACATAAGGAAAATTTAAAGTGGTCCAAATTTGCTGTCTAACAGACTGTTTGTTAGTACCACTGGGATCACAGATGAGTTCGTTGCTTCCATTTTGACTACATTAAACTGTGAACATGAAGCTATTTAAACCTCGGTGAAAGGACGGACACATGACTCCACACTCAAACGCTGCCTCTCTCCATCCTCCTCCTCCTCTCACTGGCCGTTTAATGGCATCGCTCAATAAGACAAACAGGCTTTCGGTGTAAGTCGTCCACTTTGATGTGGAGATCCGCATTGATCTCCTCTTCGGGGCGATGGATTAGCTTACAGCAGGTGCTTTTTACACCTGCCAAGGTCAGGTAACAGACACTGAAGCACTGACGAGGCGAAGTCCGGTACAGATGAGGAATTCAGTGGGTCACACAGTAACGTCACAATAACCAGCAACTGAAAATCTGTTTCCATTATCAAAATTAAAGGTGTGGATTTCTCAGCCTGGAAACTGAAACTTGAAAAGCCAGTCTGCAATTTATATACATGTACATAGTATGTCCAGCTCAATCTCATTTATATGGCACTAATCTAGCAATAGCAAAAACCTATAATGTCAGAGAGAAAACCCTAAAAGTCAGATTCCTTTTAACAGGAGAGACCTCCGTAAGAACCAGGCTCTGGGTAGGACAGGGGCAGGTTTGGCAATAAAGGGAAAGAGAAGAGAAAAAGGAGCATAAAGAGACCAAAGACAAAACAAAAACTAGAGGAAAGAAAACAAAAATATTAATGACACACATGTAAATATATGAAAAGACCGGAATAGAGGAAAAGTGCTCAGTGCTTCATGGGAACTTCACCGGCAGCCTCAACCTATTTATGCACCCATATGGGAAAGTTCAGGAAGAACCAGGCTAACTGTAAGCTGTGGAAGAAAGCAAATTCTGACCCCAAACTGGAAGCCGGTTCACAGGAGAGGAGTCTGATAACTGAAGTCTCTGCCTCTCTTTCTAATTTTAGAAACTCTAGGCACATGCAAACCTGCAGTCTCAGACCAAAATGTCCTTTTAGAATAGTATGATGTGGCGAGTACTTTAAATGTGACAGGGCTTAATCATTCAGGACTTTCTATGTGCAAAGAAGGATTTGAAATCATTTTCTTCATTTGACAGGGACACAAAGAAGATAATTTGCTCCTTTATAAAGCTGATAACAACAACAAGTATTTAATAAGCGGATAAAAAAGTATCACCAATTCAGTCCCTCTGTTAGGAAAATGTAAGGTGTAATTGTTAAATGATCACCTAAACTGTGAAAAACTGAATATCACGCAGTATGTATATTAGCCAACTCTACGGGGATTAAGTGTGTTGTGTTTTTCATTTTTTTTTTTCAAAGAGCAAAGAAAAAGTAACAATTTTTTCATAATTAAAATGATACCCGAGCCCTGTTGAAGTTTGAAAATGGGTTAAAATAAAGTTATCTGTGTCTGTGCTTTTCTTCGTACTCTTCATCTTCTAAGCAGGCGAGTATCTGTCCTCCAGGACATGTTCCACTCCAGTTCATAAGCCTGACTGGCACGGAGGCACTGCAGAATACTTGATGTGACACAGCGTCATGATACCCACCAGATGCCTTCAGTCCTCCTCTGTATCTCTCACATTCTGCTTCGCTCTGACTGATCTGAGCTCTTGTTTTTTCAGTCGGAGCATCATCCAGAACATGGCTCCTGACTTAGCGAGCCAAGGGCTGACAGGATGTTTCCATCTCCCTCTGGATCTCCACACAAAATCTGTTTACAGCTGACGCATCAGCACAACAAGCTGCAAGACCAGAGCCTGAAACACACATCAGTGCTTTCTATGGAAGATTTAAGTCTTACTCCTTATTATATACAAATATGATTATTTTTTACTGCTACTACTTACTCCATACTGTTCTCTCATCACAAACATAATTTGCTCTTGAAACAGCAATTAAATCCCAGACTTAAGCCTAAAATTACCTCGCCAGCCCCCAAATTCTTAGTGAGGTCTCTATATTTTAACGTATAGCCTCAGCTGACTTGCTTTTGGTGTTCTGGCAAAATCAGGCTTATTTTAATATGTTTGCTTGGATTGTAGTGTCAGAAACTGATGCGCTGTTCTTTCAGAGTTAAAATGAACTCACTTCCACTTTTGTTCACATAACAAATTTTTACATTTTTTTACATGTCATCAACCGAGACAGATCCTCATTAAAACTGCTTTTTAGCAGAGATGACTCTTCTGTCTTCTGGCATTCAGTTACAGTTAAATCTGCTCTGACAAACTGGCCTGCAGGTTTGGATTGTGTCAGCATTGCCCTCCGTCCCAGCAAATCACGGTGGTTAAAGTCATGTTGGATTCCTGGGAAAAAGTATTGCATTCAGCTCTGAGAAAACATGGAAAACTATCTTTTAAAAGGAAAATGTAGCTTAGTGAGTTTCCTGTTAGGTTATGCAAGCATTGCATGGCACGTCATTCTACATGTGCACTCCTTTTTTTTATAGAGGCATATAATAGATTTAATAGAAGCAAAATCACTCCTAATAGTCTAACACTTTCGACACAACCAGGGCAAACAAGCGTGCTTCCCACTTTTAAAAAATCATTAAATGTGTTGTTTAATCTGGAAACTGTAGCAAATGTTGGTCACCATTTTTCAGGGTTCAAACATAACCAAGGTACAAGTCCAAAATATAAAGTTTTTTTAATCATAATTAGCGAGGTTCAAAACACAGAAGAAGACTAACATAAGACGAGGAATAGCGAAACACCTGACTCATGAACACGTCACTCGTTTGTCTGCTGGCACAGAAATACAAACTGTGTCTCAGTTCTGGTATCTGTGCTCTCACACAGAGAACATAAGTACAAGAATCTCAATTTTGATAATGTAGTTTTGTCTTAATGCTAACTACTGAATTGTGTTAGCAATTTGCAATTTTCACACATATTACAAAATTATTTTGCTTTAAAATAACTATTACAATGTAATACAAAACTAGAAGAAAAATGAAAGCATTTCATGTAGCAGTTCTTAATAGTGTGAAAGTGTGAACATACATGAGTTAAGACACAGAAAATTAGAACGGCAGACAAGAATAGAAAACAGGAAGTGAAGGATTTGAAAAGAGGGAACACGGGTTTGTACAAAATAAAGCAAAAACACTGTCAGAAAATATACAAAAACAACAAGAACTGTAATCTCAAAATAAAACCTGAAAACACGAGCTTCATATTTGGACTTTTCTTTGCATTTCAACACTGAAATCGAGTGCTGCTGCAGACACCTGATCCTGATGACTTTCATTTGAACGTCTACATTCAGAGAGTGCGCATCAGAGCAGTTTGCCTCCACTGATTTGGCTTGTGAGCTTACAGGTGTCTATTATTCTGCCTGTTATTTAGTCTAGAGATTCCAGTGTGAGAAAAACAGGTACCTATGACCTCTGTAAAGGGAAGGCAGGGAGGGAGCTTTTGGCACCTGGCAGCCTTATTATCATTTCATCAGCTCAGAGGTTGTCTTTGAAAGGACAGACTCCTGGATGGCTACCTGCTGTGGCATGAAGGCCCTCAGTGCTGTGGTGAGCTGGATTTCCTTAAAGCAATGGGGATGTTAGTGCTACATTAACCCTCCCAGCCTTTCCCATGAAACCCCAATGTTTATAGGATATATAGAGTTATCCTCATGTTACAGCTCATGATGTCAGGCTGCTGCTCTGCGCCGTTTCCCTGCGTCATCAGTCAGCCTGGATCCATTCAAGCGGCCTAAGATCCTGAAGAGTGCACAAACAGACCCTCACCTTCAGACAAAACAGAGGAAAGAACCCGTGTTTCTCAGACGTGAGCTTCTGTTCTTACCTCGTGGATTTGTTTCCAGCGGTTAAATGAGTGTAATTAGATTTTTTTAAAGGATCGATAAACCAACCTCAGCTGCAGACTTACAGGTTTTTGGCTGACAGGTCAAGCTTTAGAAAATGTGATTTTTTTTTCTTTTACTTTAATGATGACAGTTGACTCTCTCAGTGGGATATTACTAAAGCTACAGCCCTGAGAAATACTAATTCATTTCCATAAAGTTATAAATGTATGGATTTTACTGGCTAGTGGCTCATATTTTTAACACTTTGATTTAATAATGTAATATTATAAGATTTTACGTGTGATACTGAATCCCTGTAATTACCCAGACAAAACACCAAGTTTCAAGAAACGATGTAATAATTCTGTCTGAGCAACTTATGTACAAGTGTATAAGTTGATGTTTTATTTAATTATTGTGCAGTCTGTGAAGTCTCAAAGAAATGAACGCAGTAAATAAATGATTGGAGTGGGTTAATGAATGGGCTCAGCATAAGTAAAATATTTACTACTCTATAAAAAGTCTCAGTAGTTACGATGTTTGTGACACTATATTTGTACAGAGCTCAAACAAGAGGGCAGAGGAAAGACTCAGCGAGGACTTGGGTCCTTCTCCACTACCAATCTCTGCCTTAAATCATCAACTTCCAGGCCTGAATATAACAATAACAATAATAATAATAGTAATGATAATAATAATAATCATCATCATCATCATCATCATCATAAAGTAATAACCAATACTTTATTGGCTAGTGCCAAAAACTGAAATTCCTCCACTTCAGTTTGGATCCAAAAGTCACATCCTATAGACTCCTGTGTTAACATGTCCAGCCTGGTACAAAGACTTGTCTCCTCCTTCATGTCAACTCTGAGTGGGGAGATTTTTTTTTCTAAATCATCCATCTAGATACTAAAGTTAGCGGTGTGGCTACTTTAACTGACAGGCGTCTGTGCACAGGCAGCTAGGCCTTATCTACACTAATTAGAGTCACTCAACTGGACCGTGTGTGTGTGTGTGTGTGTGTGTGTGTGTGTGTGTGTGCTGTTGGTGCCTTTTAAGGCTTTTTAATGGAATTTTCTGCTTATTATGTCTTGCTGTGCACAAACAGCCTGTCCAAGAAATTTATGCTTCAGTTTTGGTGAGTGAAATTCTAGTATTTTATTAGTCTGTTAATTAACACTAATTAGCAAATGTTTGTGCTCGTG
Organism: Oreochromis aureus; assembly: GCF_013358895.1. Classification (NCBI taxonomy): domain Eukaryota; kingdom Metazoa; phylum Chordata; class Actinopteri; order Cichliformes; family Cichlidae; genus Oreochromis; species Oreochromis aureus. The sequence goes on along the minus strand of NC_052953.1, from coordinate 6,254,135 downwards.
CGTCATGTCTATAAAGTGGACACAGCTTCCAACCAAGGTTGCTAGTGTTAGCTAATCACATCATCTAATTCTTATTAAGGTAAGTCTGGGCGCCTGAAAAACCACCATGACAGTGGCAAAAAAGCTGAGTCATCAAAATCAGCATCTTGCTCATGCTGCTGTCTGTGGTTAAAATGTCAGGTTTTACACCAGAAGCAAACATGTCTATGGTTTAATACAGATCATGCATTTGACTTTATCCTTTCACTGACCCTTTTTGAGCCTTTTAGAGCATTTTTATAGTGATATGTGACTATATTAATTGCATACTTACATTACTGTCTGGTATAGGCATAATAAATTTGCTAATGTTATTCTTAAGTTTAATTAATGAAATCCTTGTGAACTTAGCACTAATTAATTAGCATCTGTGTCTTTGTGTTTGGGTTGTGAATTTTATGGAAAAGAAATAAGCTGTTTTTTGCACACAAAGACCTAAAAATAACTAGACACAAAGAAGACGCTAAATAAATGAAACAAATGGCTTCAGTTTTTGTCAGCAGCAGTTAAATCTGCTTCTTAACTCTTGTGGTTTTCTCCACAGCTGGAAAGCTCAGCTGGATGACACTACAGCTTCAAGTATAGCTCACATTCTAAATTGTCTCACAAGAAAAAAAAAAAAATGATCTTAATACTTTTGCTAAGTTCACCAATTTGAGCACAAACTAAAAGCTAACACCAGAGAACCAATAAGTGCTCTTGCATGTATTTTTGAGAGTCCACAGTTTGGTAACAAAGTTAGATTTGAAACATTTCAACAATGACACTAAGTATTAGAGTTCTTACTGAAAATCATTCGGCAGTTAGAGACATTTTTGCATGAAACATAAAGAAAAAATCTCTAAAAATATAGTGATGATTGTTTAATCATTTTGAACACTGTTACTGGGTCAGAAAGGTAACATATTTGTTTGTAGTAACACAGAGATGTACGGTCTAAAGTCATCCCACATGTGCCATCTGGTTGCAGAGACACCTCCTTATCCTCCCCCTGCAGAGAACCAACAGTATTATTAATAATGAAACACAAAGATTTCTACTTGATGGTTTGGCCCACTCTGTGATGCTCCGACCACACTTTTAGAAAAATGAAAAAGGCTTTTTCAAAGAATATTTCAACTTATCTCCAGTGAAGCGCGCCGAGAGCATCTCTGTTTTGAGGAAGCTTTTATGGCGTGTGGAGCCTAAGAGCGCCTGCCCGTCTCCATCTTCCTGCACCGTCTCAGCCTTTTCTGTCCCACTAACACAGCAGAAGACGGTTCAAACATTCAGATGTCAGAGGCTGGAAGGATTAAATGTTCGGCTCTAGAAAAAGTTCTTAATTTTTCTTAGAGAAAAATGATGTAAGGATGAACCAGATGAATTGTTAGTGGAGTAGAAAGATCTTTGCTCTGAAACAGAAGATAGAAAAAACATCCTAACAATTTACTGTTCCTGCAAGAGCTGATGGATATTGATGCTCTGGTAGCAAAACTATTATTATGGGAGAGTCAAAATAACGCTGATGTAATAAATAAAGTGTAATAACACAATGATAATAATAATAATTTCACCTTCAGATGTAATAGGAAGGTTTTATTGCATTCCATAGGCATTAATGTGGATGTTGGTCCCCCCTCTGCAGCTGCAGTGGTCAAGGCTTTGTGAGGTCAGAAACTGATGTTGGGCAAGAAGATGCCAGTCGCCTCCTGCTTCATCCCAAAGGTGTTTGACGGGGTGTCATGCTATTATGGTTAGTTGCACAATGGGCTACAGTCATGCTGGAGCAGAAAAGACCCTTTCCCAAACTGTTCACACAAAACTGAAAGCAGAGAGTTTTCATCCATCAATCTGCCTGATAGAGAAGATCATTCATCACTTCACAGAACATATATCAACTGCATGAGTCCAGCATGAGTCCTCACTCCACACAGTCAGCTTCTCTGCTAGCTGTGACAGTATAAACGTGTCTTATTTGTAGTGTTCTTTAAAACTCTAAAATTTTAAAAGTTTCATTTTCTGCATTTCCTCCATTTGTATTTTTTCTGGTTTCTTTTATCTATACAGAATGTGTAGAGCCAGACGACAGTGTGATTGTTTATCTCAAATAACACTAACAAACAAAAAAAGGAGAAACTGCAAGGTTCAAAATAATTGTCAATATCTGTAAAAGATTTTAGGTGTTACCTGCTGACAGGTGGGTTGAAGAAGGAAGCTTGTTGTACTGTATGAATTGTGACAAAGCTGGAAAAGTCTTCCATGAATAAGTGAAGGTTAAAAACTTTGTCACACTCAAGGTCATGCTATTAAGATATGCAGATTAGGTCCAGGTGAAAAAACAAGTGTATGTGTGTGTGTGTGTGTGTGTGTGTGTGTGAGAGAGAGAGATCACTTTAATAAACCATGCATAAAAGGTGGAGATTGCATAAAAATAAAGGTCGAAGAAACAACTGGCACTTTCTGAGTGCATACGCTTTCATTAGCAACGCTCTGTTACACGTGAATAGAACTTTAAAGTGACCTCCAACTTTAAAGAAAAAAATCTATTACATTCAAATCATAATAGAGTGTGAAACTGAGCCACACCTGCAGCTTTGATAAAAACTGCTCCTTGGAAATATGTTCAGGTAGGCAAACCTGACAGTGGTGCTTGAAGGAAAATCAAATCATTACCAAGCTTAAAACTCTGTTTTCACAGTCACGTGTACTTATTCTCTTGGGAACATGAATCTTGACTAAACATTTCTCACCCACTCCGTCCTGTCACATTGAGATTTTACCCACAGGGAACCCTTCTTTCTCCTAACCAGCCATTCTGGAACCAGCGAAGGTATGATCTACCCTGAGGTTACCTGGTGAGTCAGATTTAGACAAAGCAGCCATAAAGTTAAGTTTTACCTTTCCTCCAAAGACATCAAGTCTCAGCTCCCAACTGTCACCCTGAATGTATTCCAGTAAGTTAATGAATATTCGCTGGCACTTAAATTAGCATATTTTTCAGGGAATTAGCATAGCCAGTGACATAAATGTCAGCAGGAGGGGAACAGCTGAATCAGAGGGCATGCAGAGAGAGAGTGGGCAGATCGGCCCCCTGAGGGGACAGCAGGTCAGCATTCATTATGTTCATGAGCTGGACAAGATGCAGGAAGGCCTGACAAAGTGGTGGCAGCAAAGGAGATCGTTCACAATACTAACATTAAAGTCCAGGAACAGCAGGTTTAGAGGCAGGTAAAACCTCACTGATTGTTTCACTTCCTGTCAGGGGGTGGAGCCAATAGATCACAATATTCCTGAAATACTAGAAAGAGTTTAATGACACTCATGTGCTAATGCTACATTATCTTAAGATTACTGGCATGAGTGAAATCTATTTGCAGTATTCAGTATCAGGCCTTGGTTGTCAGAATTATCCTTGATGGCTTTTTAACAGTAGCAGCTTTATATATTTAAATTAAATCTACAGATAAACAGGAAAGGGATTCAATATTTTCAAAAGCCAGTTCATGCCAGTGACTATTCTGGTTCTGATGAAAGGACTTATTACCAGTTACAACTCATCTAGTTTGATTTGATATTGATTGTGTTTGATGAAGATTTAAAGCCAGGGTGTAACACTTTTCAGCTGTGTTATTGGTGACTTTTTAACTTTTTTAATTGGATTATCTGTCAATCAGACTTGTTATATTTACGTTTTTCCAAATATGGTAACCTCTGGCTCTAAAAACCGCAACATGGCAGGGGGCGTGACAACATATATATATATGTATACGTATATATATATATATATACATATATATATATATATATACATATGTATATATATATATATGTATATATATATATATATATACGTATATATATATATATAAACGTATATATATATATATATATATATATATATATATATATATATATATATATATATATATATATATATATATATATATATAGCAAGCCACTAGCTCATGTTTCAGTATCTTCCAACCTCACTGTCTTAAATTGTTTTCATTTGAGATTCAAATACTTGACAAGAAATCGAGGATTAGAGGAAATCTAATTACATTTCTTAAGCAGAACTTAGAATTCAGGCACTCGGATTGATCTTGTGATTGGAGGAACTGTAGAAATTTGACTTCAACTTAACCTCCTAGGACCTGGCGTCCACATATGTGGACATCACATTTTGAGTTATTTAGACCAAAATACTCAATTTTGCTCTATAAGGGCCTGATATCCACTTACTAGGACATTATACTGCTACTGTTCTATCAAAATTTTAAAAGAATATCCTCATATGTGGCTCTTACTTTTCTTAAAAACAAAAATAAGGTAAAAAAAAAAAATCTGATAATTCTTTGTTTTTACATTCATCGGACCCCAATATGCCGAAATATCAAAGAGAAATTAAAAATGCATGCCGTGGAAGAGTTCGGGTTTTAGGAGGTTAAGCAGTAACGTCTGTAAAATTCAGTGTTAATTAGGATTAGTGGGAATTATTTTGTTTTTAAATGCTTCATTTTATTTTGGTGAGGCCAACAAAAGGTCAAACATTCAGATTCTTTCTTTCTTTCTTTTTTGTTTTAATTAACTGCAAGTCTGCTTTCCACATTGAGATAATAGCAGAAAAATTAGAAATGCTGCTTTACTACCTTGTGTTTCCCTGATTCAAATTTTCTTTTTGAGACAAAATTCGACTTAATTGATCCATCCATCAATGTCCTTCCACTTACCCAATTCAGGTAAGCATCTAATACTCTCAATTCTACTCTAATCTTTTTTATAGTTTTCATATTGCCCTGGTTGCCCGCCTACTGTTTCCACCAGCCTGATATATCAGCCTAAAGTATTCCTGTACTTAAGTTTTAAGCACTGGTACTTTCCTGTGTGAGACTGGCTGAGAAAATACTGATATGATCCTCAGCAACTATCTAAACTAAACTATTTTGTTTGACATGGATACATGCATAGAGCCTGAGGATATGCTCCTGTTAGTACATATCAACTCAATATGACTCTAACAGGAAAACAATGCAGAGCAGCCAACATGTGCCTATCAGACTGTGGACACGCTGCATGCGTGCCATTTAGTGCTATCTTGAATAATTAGGGCAATAATAATGAATACAGTACTGTTAAACAAAGATGACCAGGTTAAGGTTATTTTATTATGCACTTTTACAGTGCTCCTGCTTTAGTTAGTGCCACCATCTTAAGGCCATGCATCATAGCAGGTCTCACTAGTGTCTTTTAAAACTTCTCTTTCACTCTCGCTCCATCTGTCACAAATCACCCCTGACTCTCATCTCCACCCACTCCACACTGCCAGCATTCCTCTTCTCATCGTTGTGCATTGTCTCATTTACACACATGTATTCTGTTTTACTTATACTGCCTTTTATTGCTCTTCTCTCCCGAGCATACCTCTACCTCTCCATGCTCAGTTCTACCTGTTACCTACTCTCACTACAGATCAAAATGTCGTCTGGAGTTCATGGAGAGTTCTTTCAGATGCTCCCAAATGGGTCACTGCTGCAGATGGATCCACATGTTTGATTTGGCACAGACTTTATGTCACACATGAATGCCATTCCTGACGCAGCCCTCTCTTTCAGCATGCAGCATACAAGCTTGTGATTCCATGAAGCTGGGTTTGTGTTTCCTCCTGGAAGGAACTCAAATCTTTCAAGATTAGATTTCTTTATATTTTGGATCACAACGTTCAAGTTTTATAAGGCAGATAACAACTTAAAAATATTTTTATATTATATTATATTATTATATTATGGGCGATCGTGGCTCAAGAGTTGGGAGTTCGCCTTGTAATTGGAAGGTTGCCAGTTCGAGCCCCGGCTTGGACAGTCTCGGTCGTTGTGTCCTTGGGCAAGATACTTCACCCGTTGCCTACTGGTGGTGGTCAGAGGGCCCGGTGGTGCCAGTGTCTGGCAGCCTCGCCTCTGTCAGTGCGCCCCAGGGTGGCTTTGGCTACAATGTACCTTGCCATCACCAGTGTGTGAATGACTGGATGTGTAAAGCGCTTTGGGGTCCTTAGGGACTAGTAAAGCGCTATACAAATGCAGGCCATTTACCATTGTTTTTGGGGTAGTATTTGAGAATTATTCATTTTATACATATATATGAGGTGTACATCACATTTTGCTTTTTGTCTCTGTGTGAGAGACACACAGTAACTCACCTCAGAGAGCAGCGGCTTCAGGCTCTAAGCTACTCCTTACTGTCAGTGTCTCATTAAAATTGGCATGGTGTGGTAGTTCATCTGTTTTTTAATGAGCTGTTTGCCTGATCACCATCACCCTGAGCACAGACAGCTATCCAAAACAGAACAGCTCATTCAGCTGAAATGAAGCCTGACACGGCCGTCAAGGACACTGCAAAGTGCTGGCTCGCCCTAAAACACACGCTGGTCACTGTCACGGGTTCAAAATATTGGGGATGGATACATGGAGGAAAACCAAAATAACAACACTGGTCCGGCCGGGTCAAGTCAAACGATGATTTTAATGAACACACATGTGGGAGATGGGACACTGTACGCAGACAGCACCAGATCTCTCACCGAAAACCACACAACAATAGTTTTTATGAACATCAGGGTATTGGAACGCCCCCTCATGCGTAAAGTAGGTACAATACAATCAATGTTGACAACTTTTAACACATTAAAAGAACATCTTCTTCTTCCCGAGGCCAGATCCTTCCCAGTAATCTTCTAACTCTGCTTATCCCCTGGAACAAACAGTCTCTCCTGCAAGCATAATCAAACAGCTACAAGGCTTTGCAAACTATTATTTAAATATTTGAACTCTCCCCTACACATGAGTTTAACTGCTGCTTGTATGTGTGCGTGTGTGCCTCGACCTCGGCCTTCACTCCGTCTATAAGGACAGAGGCCAACACTTCATGTGTGCAATAACCTAACTGAAACCATACATGTAATAAATGTTCTAATCAAATGCCACTACTCAAAGCTTAATCAAAAGAGTATAAATGAATAAAGGATCATGATGAATAACATGATATATGTGTTTTGTAAGCATGTGCGGCCTTCTACGCTCTACGTCACTTCCCTCAATAGATCAGCCAGACATCCCACTGACTGTAGCTTTTAACCCTTACTGACGTGAGCACAACTCCATAATAAGCACCAAGCAGCAATATGTATAAAGATGATCATGGTTACACCTGCAATGAAAGATTATATGATTATACCAACACCTGTAAATAGAAGATTAACATGAGGTTATAACAATCACTGTAATACAAACGTTAATGTACAGGGAGTGCAGAATTATTAGGCAAATGAGTATTTTGTCCACATCATCCTCTTCATGCATGTTGTCTTACTCCAAGCTGTATAGGCTCGAAAGCCTACTACCAATTAAGCATATTAGGTGATGTGCATCTCTGTAATGAGAAGGGGTGTGGTCTAATGACATCAACACCCTATATCAGGTGTGCATAATTATTAGGCAACTTCCTTTCCTTTGGCAAAATGGGTCAAAAGAAGGACTTGACAGGCTCAGAAAAGTCAAAAATAGTGAGATATCTTGCAGAGGGATGCAGCAGTCTTAAAATTGCAAAGCTTCTGAAGCGTGATCATCGAACAATCAAGCGTTTCATTCAAAATAGTCAACAGGGTCGCAAGAAGCGTGTGGAAAAACCAAGGCGCAAAATAACTGCCCATGAACTGAGAAAAGTCAAGCGTGCAGTTGCCAAGATGCCACTTGCCACCAGTTTGGCCATATTTCAGAGCTGCAACATCACTGGAGTGCCCAAAAGCACAAGGTGTGCAATACTCAGAGACATGGCCAAGGTAAGAAAGGCTGAAAGACGACCACCACTGAACAAGACACACAAGCTGAAACGTCAAGACTGGGCCAAGAAATATCTCAAGACTGATTTTTCTAAGGTTTTATGGACTGATGAAATGAGAGTGAGTCTTGATGGGCCAGATGGATGGGCCCGTGGCTGGATTGGTAAAGGGCAGAGAGCTCCAGTCCCACTCAGACGCCAGCAAGGTGGAGGTGGAGTACTGGTTTGGGCTGGTATCATCAAAGATGAGCTTGTGGGGCCTTTTCGGGTTGAGGATGGAGTCAAGCTCAACTCCCAGTCCTACTGCCAGTTTCTGGAAGACACCTTCTTCAAGCAGTGTTACAGGAAGAAGTCTGCATCCTTCAAGAAAAACATGATTTTCATGCAGGACAATGCTCCATCACACGCGTCCAAGTACTCCACAGCGTGGCTGGCAAGAAAGGGTATAAAAGAAGAAAAACTAATGACATGGCCTCCTTGTTCACCTGATCTGAACCCCATTGAGAACCTGTGGTCCATCATCAAATGTGAGATTTACAAGGAGGGAAAACAGTACACCTCTCTGAACAGTGTCTGGGAGGCTGTGGTTGCTGCTGCACGCAATGTTGATGGTGAACAGATCAAAACACTGACAGAATCCATGGATGGCAGGCTTTTGAGTGTCCTTGCAAAGAAAGGTGGCTATATTGGTCGCTGATTTGTTTTGGTTTTGAATGTCAGAAATGTATATTTGTGAATGTGGAGATGTTATATTGGTTTCACTGGTAAAAATAAATAATTGAAATGGGTATATATTTGTTTTTGTTAAGTTGCCTAATAATTATGCACAGTAATAGTCACCTGCACACACAGATATCCCCTAAAATAGCTAAAACTAAAAACAAACTAAAAACTACTTCCAAAAACATTCAGCTTTGATATTAATGAGTTTTTTGGGTTCATTGAGAACATGGTTGTTGTTCAATAATAAAATTATTCCTCAAAAATACAACTTGCCTAATAATTCTGCACTCCCTGTAATGTCAATAGCTTCAACAAATGCTTTAATGCAATGCTCATTATATGATTCTGATGCAATGATAAAATAACAGTAAAATACCTCCTCTCATCACCCTGTCTGACCTTTTTTCCATTGCACTGCTGACCCAGTCTGCAGAATGTGCTGCTGTAAACACACACAGCTGACAGGGTCTGAACTGTGACTGTCTGACATTCTTGGAAATCATTTGAAACTGTACTTGTTTTAAGGGATCTCATATTTGAATCAGATATTGATCTGGATCGGGTAACTGTGCCACTGTGCGCACCGATTTTGTCCATTCAGTTCAGTGTTGTTCTGCATTTACAGTGCCACAATTCAACAGCAGTGCATTGGTTGCTAACAGGATATCTGGACATACTTTATGCATTTTTTTGTAAGTTTTTAATTGTAATCAACTGAGCTGACAGGATGAAAAATCTGCAAAGATTATGATGTTTTTCCTGTTGGCTTCTCTCTCTCTCTCTTTATATTCAGACTTGATGGGGAGCTCGTACTGCCCAATGAAAACATTACATGTAGTCATCGACTAAATTCAGTATTAATTTAGTACTAATTCACTTCAATAAACTTTCAGGTGTAGTGTAGATACTAGGGGTGCAACGATACACAAAATTCACGGTTCGGTTCGATACTTTGGTGTCACGGTTCGATATTTTTTCGATACAAAAAATGTTCATGCCTTTTTAATTTATCATTTATTAAAATTATAAATATATATTTTAACTCAAAAGTACAGTTTTTAAATTTAATGTTGCTGAAACAACAAAATAATAATAATAAAAAAAAATCTATCTGATCGAGAAATCACTCATCTTTGGAAAAGAGAGTTTATTACAGAGAAATGGCTCTTTCCAAAATAAAAGCTATACTATACGCTTCTTCTGGGATATATTCTCAGCAGCATATTAAACATATCAGGTCTCCATAAGGAGAATCATGTGCTAACGGCTGTCTAATGAGTTTGTAGCATGCGTGCTTGTTGTTTTTGTCTGCTTCCACTTGTCTTTGCACTAGGATGATGTCGGTGTAAATGTGCAGTCATATTCGTTGTGTTCCCACTCGTGCTGTCAGCGTTAATCTCATTAAAATGACTTTAACGCCATAACGCCGCAAATCTCCGTTAACGAGTTACCGCGGATCGCCCCGTGCGTGGGGCTGGACGGCGTCAACACGTTAACAAGGTAACTGCGCTAACGCACTAGTTCCCACCAATTGAGCATTGCATGGCACATCCGACATACTGTTTTACTTTTGTCCATGACGCGCTTACCATCAGGGTCATGCTTCACATGAAAACCAAGATAGTTCCAAAGGCCAGATCTGAATGAGGGTGGGGGGGGTTCAGTTTCGGGTAGCGTTGAGGCAGTTGCCATGTTGCAACGAGCTTAGCTTCTGTCTTGCTAGCTTGCGCTGCCCTCAGTGGATCTGATTCTGCTTCACAAAAACTCAGCAGAGCCCCATGTGAGAATAAATCTGCAGCTGCAATCTTCTGTTTGAGTGATGCTTGCAAAGAACAACTGTGACCAGCTGCTTTAGGAAACATAAAATACACGTCTTCTATAATGTGGGATTTTAAAGATTTAAATCTTCAGTAGGAGCCAGCGGACTTGAAGCTTTGAGAGTATATCTGTGAGTGTTTGAGACAAAGAGACAGAAAGATATAGATAGATGGCAAGATGGGAGTCTATGATTTATTTATTTGTGGGTAAGTGGCAGTGAGAGCTGCAGTAAAACTGCTGCATGAGAACATTTCACTGGAACGTCCAAAGCAGCAGCCAAGTGTGCAGGAAGTGTCCTGCAGTCATCCTCATTCGAATCAAGTGCTGCCATTACATCACCTCTCCTGTTGACGTCTCCAAATTATGCATAACCTGCATCATGCCCGACACACCCGGCTAAAGAAATAGTGGGTCTGTGGCTGCCGATGTGTCACATATGGATGTTTGTCAAGGAAAGTTCTCACTTTTAAATGCACCGTTTAGGGTTTAGCATGATTTTTGTAGTATTTTAACGTAAATGCTCAAACTTAAGCACTTCACTCTCTGATGTCTAAGCTTAACCAGCGACTAAAGTAAAAAGTAAGCACAAATGAAAATCATGAGTCATGAGTGAAAGCAAAGCAAAAATTAAAAAAAAGAAAGAAAGACACCTTAATAATTTGAAGACATGAGTAGTATCTGACAGAACAGCAATGTTTGATGCCTTGGGATGAGAACACACTACCAGCCCTACAGAGCACTGTTCTTTAACTAAAATCAGTATTTTTCACCACTCACTGTCCCTGATATACCTCCATTCTGTGACCCAGCATAGCACCTTGTGTGCTAAGAAAATTTAGTCGATCCAAAGTTCAGAACAAAAAGTTTGAATAAGCACCGTTTATTATTTATGCTCTGAGCTTTTGGAATTGTCAGAAAAGCACAAAGTGTTGATACTTTTTAAAACCCTCATTATATTTTAGGCTAACAAAGATTTATTTGGGTCTCGAAGAGCAGAGCCTTCAACTGCCTGGCTCCTCTCCATTTGAACCAGCTCCCAGTCTGGGTTCCGTTGACAGAAGCCCTCTCTACTTTTACAATCTTTCATTTTAACTTTAATTCCTTTGTTTGTTTGTTTGATTGAAAAAGCTTAAAGTTAAAGCTGGACCAGGTGACCTTGAACCACTCTTTTAGTGAGATTGTTATACTCTGAGGTTGCTGGGATAGTGTCCCATTTTGTACAACCATTGTTTCTCCAACCTTCTTTCCACTACATGTTTGTTTTTGCTCTCTCTTTTGTATTTTGTGTTTTCTCCTCTTTGTCATTAGTGCTCTGCTTATGCTGCTCTTTCCTGTCTTTTCTTTCTTCTCTACCAATTGAGATAAATGGCAGCTGCTCTCTGAGCCTGGTTCTGCTGGAGGTCTTAGAGGATCATCTGATTATTGAGATTCTCTGTCATACTGTAGGACAATATAAATATGATAGTTGTGTATTTAAATAACATTATTTGAACAATGGATAGAAAAATTAAACAATTTAAATAAAGGTGCACAAGTGAATTCAGAGTCAATTTCAAGATTCTGGTACTGACTTATAGAGCTCTTCATGGACAAGCTGCTGCCTACATCACTGAACTTCTACAGTCCTTTGTCCCCAGCAGGTCTCTGAAGTCATGTAATGAGGGTCTACTTGTCATTCATATATAAATAAAGTTTTACTTACTTACCTACTTACACACAAAATCTTTGAATATTTACAGATATTATAGTCAGGCAGCATAAACACATGCGTATGAGGGAAGAGAATTCATTTCTGACAAGAAGCTGGAGTTTTCTAGTCAGTTGCTGCCTCCTGCTGACTCTCTGCCCTACATACATATGCACTTATAAGCTTATGCTCTGCTAATGCCATTTGAAGCCTCAGAGAAATAAAGCACATAATATACCTGTTTGTACCAGTAATCCATAATGACTTCTTCAGTTACAAAATAAAGAAAACTAAAATTTTGACCAAAATTTATTCAGAAATGTTTTCTCTGACATGAATCTCCAAAATGTTTCAGAAAATATCTCTTTTGCTTCCTTTGATTTACAAAAATACAACAGTATTTCTTCCACTCCATGGGACCTACATTAAGAAAGTTGAGGTCAAGATATCTAAACTTTAAGATATATAAATGTTATTTCAATGTTTACATTTGTATTAATGTTTATAGAGGATAATTTATAATTTTACTGGATCTCCATCAACATCGCAGGCTCAGTTTATGCTCACGCCATCTGCTATTACCTGCTGAAATGCTGTCAAACCTAAATTATGTGGTTACAGTACTGAAAAAATATTTAAAGAGGTAAAATTATAGTGAAATGGTCAATCTATTCATAACCACAGCATAAGCACAAAGACAAACTCCTTCAACGTCTCATTGATTTATGCTTTTACCTACTAAACTGAAATTATTGACTTCTCTTCTCTCAAATTCAGTGAAAGTGCATTCTGTCTCTGTCTCTGTCTCAGAAAACAGCTAAAGCTTCAACTTTAGAATGTAAACTTTTATGGACCAATAACTGTAATGGAGTACGTAATGGACATTGACTGTATAATCTGACATTTTGCATAGTGAGTACTTTTGCCTTTGCTGTTTAATATCAAGTTGGATTTCGAATGCAGCGATTTAATGTGAACATCACCACAAAAAATTGTATGGAGGTTTGAATAATAAATAATAAAGAAACATATTTGGGTACCACTTTACCATAAGACTCCCCTTATAGATGGCTAATAAATAGTTTATAGCTATGTTATTAATTAATCTGTAAATGCTTTATAAAAATTATTAATGGTTTATTATGTATTAGTTAAGGGTGAGAAAGAGAAAACCTGACCGGTTTCTTGCCAAATAGTGAGCCAAATGTGTTAACCTATATATTTCATCTAGAGTTGCTATATTAAACATTTCAGACTAAGTTACTATCTTGTAAGCACAATCAGCATTTGTAAACATATTTTTTAGCATATAATATTGTACTTCATAAATGCATTATAAATATCCACAACTATCAATCGGAGCTTTGTTGTAAAGTGTCAAGCATAAACCCAGGGTTGTGCAATCCACATATTTAAGTGTCTTGTGCAGTGCAAATATGGTTAAAAGTGATTTATTTAAGTGACTTGTGATAGAGTGATTAGATGACCACGCAGTGTAGTTGTGCAGTGGCTACTAGTGTAAACAAATGTCCAGAATGTCCAGTGTGTGTGTAAAAACCATGTGTATGGGTCAGTACTATGTGGTGGTGTGATTGAGAGACCGTATAGCCTGCGGAAAGAAGCTTCTCCTCAGTCTCTCTGCGTTGGTCTACAGGGAGCGGAATCGCTTTCCTGACCTCAACAGAGAGAACAGTCCATTGTTGGGATGGCTGAGGTCCTTCACGATCTTCCTGGCCTTGGTCCAGCACCGCCTGCTGTAGATGGAGTGCAGGTCAGGGGCTCGGAGTGGATGATGCGCTCAGCTGATCACACAACCCTCTGTAGGGCTTGTCTGTCCTGCATGGTGCTGTTCCCGAACCAGGTTGAGATGTTTCCGTCAGGATGCTCTCTATGGTGCACGAGTAAAAGTTCCTGAGCACCTTGGAGGGCAGTCGGAAGTTTTAAAATGAACTCTAAAACACATAGGCAGCCAGTACAGTGAGGCCAGCACAGGGGTTATATGCTCTCTTTTACAAGTTCCTGTTAACAGCTGTGCAGCGGCATTTTGAACCAGCTGCAGACGTGAGAGCAACGACGGACAGACCCCACAAAGTCAGTCAAAGTAGGCCAGACAGGAAGAAAGTGCTGTCTCGAAGAAAAGATTTCCCTCTTGCCACTTGCCTGAAATGATAAAACGGGACTTCACTACTGCTCTAATTTGGCTGTCCATTTTAAAATCACTGTCCAACTAAAACCAAGGTCAGCAACAACAGGTTTAAAATAAACTTTCCAGGGGTCCCAAATCAACAGAGGACTCACAGGGACCAATAGGTCCAAACACCAACACCTCTCTTTTCTTTTCATTAAAATGTAAAAGTTTAAAGCCAACCAAAATTTGTCATCTAAACACATCAAAAGAGTTTTTATGAAGATACCATCCTTCTGCTTTAGTGGCAAATAGATCTGGCAGTCATCAGCATAACAATGAAATGCGATCCCATGCCTTCTAAGGATGGAACCCAGAGGCGATAAATACAGTAAAAATAGCAGTGGCCCTAAAATTGAGCCCCGTTCTCTGCATGAGAGACAAGCAGAAGATGATTTGGAATCAGGAGGGCTGACAGAGAAAGTTCTATTTGTCAAATTAGACCTAAAACAATTAAGTGCAGTGCCACCAATGACCACTACATCATTTAATCTAGATATTAGAATACTGTGGTCTACTCCTGTCAAAGGCAGCAGTTAGGTCAAGCAAGACCAGAACTATGTGGTTACCAGAATCCCATGGAAGAAGGATGTCATTAAAACCCTTAATAATGCAGATTCTGTGCTATGAAGGGTTTTAAAACCTGACTGAAAAACCTCAACGATGCCATTGTCATCTAGAAAATATTTCAGTTTTTGAAAAACTATTTTCCCTAAAGGCTTGGAAAGTAAGGGCAGCTTGGATATAGGCCTATAATTAGCTAAAACTGTGTGATCAAGGCCAGGTTTCTTAAGTAGTGGCTGCCCTACTGCATGTTTGAAATTTTCAGGAACCACACCAGAAGACAGACTGCTGTTAATAATGTCAAGAACAGACTGCCCTATACTAGGAAAAATTTCTTCAAAAAATTGTGGAGTGAAAGGATCCTGTGAGCTTAAAATGGCGACCCACATCCTCTAAAGTGGAGAGAGTCACAAGCTCAAACTGAGTAAAAACAGCAGTGCAAGGGACAGAGGCAGAGAGGTCAGAGTCAAAAGCTGTGATAAGAGCCCTGGTGGTGACAACCTTGTCGATAAAAAAAGTTCAGAAAATTATTGCACATATCAGGAAAAACTGTCATCCCAGCTGTCATAGGGCGCCCCTATATTGTATGACAGCTGGGATAGGCTCCAGCGCCACCCGCAACCCTGAAAAGGATAAGTGGAAGCGAATGGATGGATGGATGGATCAGGAAAAACTTCCAAACAGACATTTGGTGAAGTATTAAGAACAGAATCAATGGTCTTAAATAACACACGTGTATTATGACAAAATATTCCCTTTTTGCCTCTTTAAAAGTGTTCTGGTAGCGATGCCAGCAGTTTTTTAGAATTTGAAATGATACATGCAGTTTTGCAGTCCTTTTTCAAGGTGTGTCTGTGCTCAAGTGTAGGGCCAGACACGGACTGTACCAGGTTAAAAAAGTCAATAAGGCTTAAAAAGTCCTTTACCAGTGGTTTATAAGGACAGCACACATGTATATTAAAATCTCCAACAATAAGAACATGATCATGGTTGGGCATAATCCCAGCTAAAAAAAATCAGAGAAGTCAGAAAAGAAGTTCTTATTGTATTTTGGGGGGCCGATAGATGACAGCGCAGAAAACCGGGTTTGTGCGACTGACATCAAACGAGGTACGTTTGAAGCTGGAGAACGAAGGCTACAGAAAACACTGCTTACATTTGTAATCCTTTATTTAAATATTTGCTGATTAATAAAGTTGTTTCTATCTAGCTATCTGTGAGGTGACAGTGTTAAACAACGCCCCTATATTTTTATTTAAAATGACATTTTTATTTATTGTACACTTTTAAAGACTTTTCAGACTGTAATGATATAATGGTTTATGTACAAGACCAATTGTCTGGCATTAGAATCTTGTATGATGTGATTTAGATAGTTATTAAGATATTCAATTCAATTCAATTCAATTCAATTTTATTTATATAGCGCCAAATCACAACAAAAGTCGCCTCAAGGCCTCAAGATATCCCAGTTACCAATAATGTTTCCATGTTTCACAGGTTTATGAGGTTTTGGTGTTAGTGAAGAGTAGTAGGTTGATTTTGATAATAATTGTTTGAATGCCTCACAGGCATTCACACTATTGAGTTCCTGTTTCTTTTATTGTGTGGATGCCCCAAAGGGCTTCCACACTATTGAGTTCCTGTTTCTCTTTATTGTGTGGATGCTTCCAGCATCCACACTATTGAGATCCTGTTTCTCTTTATTGTGTGGATGCCTTCAAAGGCATCCACACTATTGAGTTCCTGTTTCTCTTTATTCTTTAATTGTGTGGATGCCCCAAAAGGGCTTCCACACTATTTGTGTGGATGCCCCAAGGGCTTCCACACTATTGAGTTCCTGTTTCTCTTTATTGTGTGGATGCCCTAAAGGGCTTCCACACTATTGAGTTCGTGTTTCTCTTTATTGTGTGGATGCCCTAAAGGGCTTCCACACTATTGTTTTCCTGTTTCTCTTTATTCTTTATTATTGTGTGGATGCCCTAAAGGGCTTCCACACTATTGTTTTCCCGTTTCTCTTTATTGTGTGGATGCCCTAAAGGGCTTCCACACTATTGAGTTCCTGTTTCTCTTTATTGTGTGGATGCCCTAAAGGGCTTCCACACTATTGAGTTCCTGTTTCTCTTTATTCTTTATACTTTATTCTTCAAGTTGCTCCGTTCTTCGCCGCTTAACTACTCCCTCAGTTTTCAGCCGATTTTCTCCGTTCAAACTCTAAACTGTTCTGCTCTTTCTGCTATTTCCTGCTATGACTTTTGGTGTTTATTACTATTATACTTTTTAAAATATTACACTTTTTTCTTTTAATTTGTCCCATCCCATTGAAATGAATGGGAAAATTCCACAATTCTGTGCAATTAACTCAGAGTGAGTGCTAGTCTGTTCTGAATTTTCTCTTCATGTCTGAACAACTTCTTACTACTCGCTCAATTTTTACTCAATCCAAACAAATTATACATCAAAACGTAGATATTTTTGCTGGCTTTCAGACAATGTTACTATCTTTATTGTGAGATTTACCGTTTTTTCGCAATTTGCCTCGAAGTGACACATAGTCTGGTTACTTCCCATTCAAAGTCTATGTGGAGGTTTTGAAATTCAGAGCTGAAATTCTGTAACGGGAGGCATTTTGAAATTGCCATATCTCCTTAACAAAACAAAGTTAGGACATGAGGCTTGTGCCAATATATCTTCAGATACTGCTGACACTCACAGTGGAAGCAGTTTTTACATTCATCTTACAGTTGAGCCATAAATTACGTTTGTTTGAGGGGTGGAAATCTGTCCTCCTCTCAGTTCTCACACTCTGAAAATGAAGCCGTTTCTTCTCTCATCATATCTCCGCGACGGAGGTACAAAGAGCTATGAAAATCGCAGTCAAAATACACCAAAGTCCGCTGATTCACCCAGTACAAGAATTATTCTGCTAGCCCTCCTAGTTTTTGAGTTACACGACGTTTTGTAACTCCAAAAACCGGCGTTTTTCGCCTCTCACCGCGATCTAATTCTGACTGCTCAAGTCTCTGTGTCTTAGACACCCGCCCCCTTTGTGACCAGACCTCATTTGGCTCAGAGGGTTGAGCCGCTGCTGTGGGACCCGGTGGCAGAGGTTCGAGTCCTGCCTGTGACAGTTGTTACACATCTTCCCTACTTGCATGCACTCTTCAGTGTACCCTTACACATAAAGCCATTTCCATCAAGCGCGTCTACACCTCTTTTTTTAGCAGAAATCTGTCCTTCTCTCAGTTTTCAAACTCTGGAAATGAAGCCGTTTCTTCTCACGGCTCTGCACCTCAAAGGTCGTGGGTTCAATCCCACCTTGGTCAACATTTGTCTTTTTCACTACAAATTTATACACTATCACAGACCTGTAATTTATATTGATTTACAATTCTGCAAAAGTTTTATAATTTTAGCAGCTTTTCTAATATGGACCGAAATACATACAAGTACCCAGCCTAATGAAGCAGACAGAGGCAGTAGCTCTGATTGGTGAATTTGAGCAGAATCAGGTTGTTCTTTCATTTCATTTCTTTATTTATTTCACACATGGTTCATCGTGTTTCTTTTTCTACATACAGAACCTTCTGCCTCTTTTCAGCAGAAATTCTGCCTCTTTTCAGCAGACATTATGCTCATTCACCTCTTTTCAGCGCAACATTCTGCTTCTTTGCCTCTTTTCTGCAGAAATTCTGCTGATTCATCTCTTTTCTGCTCATTTCAGCCTTTTCACCTTTTTCAATGCTTTCATCTTTTTCAAATCATAGAGTTCAAATCAAAATATAGTATTTTTACCAAAGCATTGTATTTGTACGAAGTACAGTATTTCTGCCAAATCATAGTATTACTGCTATTTCATAGTATTTGAGTGAAATTACAGTGTTTCTGCAAAAACATTGTATTTCTGCTACTGTATTTCCGCTGTATTACGTAGTGGCAAAGTAGGAGGCTGACTATTACTAAGTGCATCAGTGTACATAGGTCATCTCTTGTGTTGGAGTGCCCTCTTGTGGCGCCTTTTGGGTAGTGCCTTAGTAAACGTGAACACTGCAAAGTAGTGGTATCAGACTGGTTTGTAGTGGAGGAATTTGTTGCCAGTTTATTTCATCTTTAATCCGTATTCATGTTCTAATGTAGTAGTACCACAATATGGAAGTTTTGGTACAAATACTTTGATTTGGCATACTTTAGCTTCTTCACCCCTTTTCAGCAAAGTTTTCATTTTTTTCACCCCTTTTCAGCACAAATTCCAGCTTTTTTGGCTGTTTTCATAAAAAAAAATCTTTTCAGCAGAAACTCTGCTGATTCATCTCTTTTCAGTGCAAGTATCTGCTTCTTTGCCTCTTTTCTGCAGAAAATCTGCTGATTCACCTTTTTTCTGCAAAATTTTCAGCCTTTTCACCTCTTATCAGCACAATAAATTTGCAGAAATATATACAAGTACACAGCCTGATGAAGCAGACAGAAGCAGTACCTCTGATTGGTGAATTTGAGCAGAACCAGGTTGTTCTGCCTCTTTTCAGCAGAAATTGTGCTGATTCACCTCTTTTCAGCGCAATGTTCTGCTTCTTTGCCTCTTTTCTGCAGAAATTCTGCTGATTTACCTCTTTTCTGCGAAAATTTCAGCTCTTTTACGTGTTATCAGGACAATTCTCAGCAGCTTCTGCTCATTCCACCATAATTGTCAGTCTCTCCATTTCTTTCTTTGTCAGAGTGAGTTTGGCACAGTGAGATGAGTTGCTGGCTTGAGCCTAGGAGGGCCAGGTTCAAATCCTGCTTAGGACAACATTTTTCTTTCACCACCATGCAACTTTTTTCATCTTTTCATCTTTTTCAGCTTTTCAGCAGACAGCTTCAGCGTTAAGGCATCCACACAGCATTTTCGCAGGAAATGCAATTTTTTCTAGTTATACTTTATTCTTCAAGTTGCTGCTTTCTTTGCAGTTTAACTACTCCCTCAGTTTTCAGCTGTTTTTCACCGTTCAAACTTTAAACTGTTCTGCTCTTTCTGCTAATGCCTGCTGTGACTTTTGGTACTTATTACTATTATACTTTTTGAGATATTAAGCTTTTTACACCATTTTTTGGCCCATTTTGCTGAATGGGAAAACATTATCAGTGTGATGAGCAGTTTTGCTTACTGGGCTGAGCCATGTTTTAGCTCAGTGAGATGAGCTGCCGTTCTCAGAGCAGGAGGGGGTTTGAATCCTGCTTATGGCAACATTTTCTTCAGTAAACAGTTCAACTATTTTAACTCTTTTCAACACAATTTTCAGCCTCTTCTGCTCTTTTTAGCAGAATTGTCAGCTTCTTGACCCCTTTTCAGCACAATCTTCAGTTTTTCAGCTCTTTTCAGCTAAAAGTTCAGCTTTTTCACTTGTTTTCAGCACAAATATTAGTTTCTTCACCTCTTTTCAGCACAAAGTTCTGCTTCTTCACCTCTTTTCGTCAAATTTCATCTTCTGCTCGATAGTGCACATTTTTCCTCTCATCATATCTTTGTTTGTGACCAGAACTTGTTTGGCTCAGAGAGCTGAGCAGCTGCCGTGAGACCCGGTGGCAAAGGTTCAAATCCTACCTGTGATGGATGCCGCACATCTTCCACGCTTGCATGCACTCCACTTTCTTGACACTCTTCAGTGTACCCTTTCATATACAGCAATCTTGAGCAAGAACTTCTGCTTCTACACCTCTTTTCAGCAGATAATTCTGCTTTTTCAGTTGTTTTCAGCAGATTCCAATACGAGGCATTCACGCTGCATTTTCGCAGGAAATGCAACTTTTTCTAGTTGCCATTGTCTCGTCCTGCCTAATTACTCCCAGCTGTGCACTCCTCCTGTGGCTCATTCCCCCTCATTTTCCCTCAGTGTAATTAAGCCCCATGTTTCTCTTTGTCAGTGTTGCGTCCTCCATCATAGCTGTGTGGTTCTCCCTGTGTTTCAATGTATGATTTATTATTAGTTTTCCCAGTTTCGTTTTGTTCTTTGTTTCCCTTCCACGCCAGAAATAAAGCTGTGTTTTTTGAGTTTACTTTTCGTCTCTGCGAGTTTGCATGCACACACCGTTTTGTGACAGAGAGAGACACTCACTCACGTGCACATACACACATACCCAGTGCCTTAGTTTTATGGCCCATCACAGCGGGGTTTTACAATGGGTGTTTGTGAAACTGTGTCACAGAATAAAAGGCTGCAGGGGAGACTGGTTCTTTGGAGTCGTCTGAGGTCGAGGGCAGAAGTGCTGCTGACCAGGCTCCCCTTGCTAGCAAGTTAAAACTGGTTAAGCTGTTTGTCTTGCTTTCTTCATGGGAGATGAGTCTCTGAACTAGTGGGCCTGCTAAACACGGACCCAACAAAGAGTGCCTTTTGTTTGTCCTCAAACCACTGGGCCTAATTCACAAATAGTCTGTGCTTAATGAAAGCTTTACTGTCATGTTGATTTCTGCCAAAAGCAAGTCAGTCCTTCCATATTATATGTTTATGCAAGTCAGAAGTAAGCTTCAAATTCTCTCTTTGTGTTATTTTATATGAAAGATTCAGTGGAATTCAATTAGGAGTCATTAATTAATAGACATTTCAACCAGTTAAAAGTTACACATTGAAAGAAAAGACTTTTGATATGCAAAATAATGTATTTAATTACATGTGTTTATTTGCATAATAAGCAAACAAGCAAAATGTTATGCAGCACATGTAAGTTCATTTAACATTTTAAAGTCTCATGTTCACCAATACAAATGAATTCATGCTAATATAAATCAATCAAGTCTGTTTAAAAATAATGGATATACAAACAAGTATGTGATTGATAGTATATAACTAAGTTAAAAATAAGTTTTTATTGATTGACACAAAAATCAAACTTTCAAATATTTTGCCCTTGCCCAAGTTTTAATATTTGATATTTAATGTGAGATTAAAAAAAGTAAAACTAAAGCAAACTTTAAAACATGAAGCAAAACTTTGCCTCCTCAGCATCGTTCTAAACATTAAGCAATTTTGATTATTTTTTTTAAGTATAGAATATAACTGGTCATTTTATTTAGATTTTTAGATTTTATGGACATTTTTTAGATTCATCTAAAATTTCACATTGGCCCAACACAGTCTCAATATTTATCATCTGAACGTCATTATACATTCCTTTGATGGTTGTTGTGGTTGTGGTCCTCTTTTGATCACCATAGGTGCGGCTGACACGTGCTGTGAATGGGATGTAGAGCAAGGCTTTTTGCCCCTTCATTAGAACTTTGCAGGAGCGGTTTGGCGGCACAGTGTAAGTCAAGGTAAAAGAATCGCTTATGCTCTCTGTGACAGTTGTTCTCTTAGTGAACTTGAATGTCACATCCACGCTAATCTTAACACTTGTGCCCATAATTTCAGGGATGCCAGCAGTGATGGTTGTTTCAACACCCAACGAAATAGAAGAGGTGGTTTCCCAGGTCTTCTCTACTTGATATGTTGCTGTGAGGGTATCTGTTTTCTGTGCTGGATGACAATCATAGTTTTTGATGGTTGATTCTGTCATGGTCACAATCCCTAAGTTGGAGATTTTGTAGTTTTGCAGATCGTACTGGACATCATCGATGTGCTCACTGACTATATTGTCACTGGTGGTCAGGACCTGATAATATTTGTACCAATATTCATAACCATTATAAGGCAAGAAGAAAGCCTTATTTTTAATGTCCACTTTGCCAAGTCCATATTTATCCCTGCCTACACATATATTGGAGCAGGGACAGACTGAATCCTGAGGCACTGAACCATATGAATCATCTTTCCACTCCAGAAGCTCAAAGTTGTCTATGTTAACTAGTATATCAAAGGGGGTGCCTTTGTGTTCTTTGTCATTGGAGGGATAATAACAATAAGGACCCTTGCCAGGGGTATAAAAGCCAGTGTCACAACCGTATTTGCAGATATAATCAGTGCGACCAACATAATCATTGTAAATTGAGACCGCATCACTGGGGAGAGAGTTTCCGAAGGCCACCCACTCCAAAACCACCATTCTTTCTCCAGCAGAAGACTGAATCTGCTTTTTCTGTCTTAAAAGCATAGAAGCACTTTCCACTCTTAACATTGATGTGTCCATTGTCGCTTCAGGACAATCATTTAAATCTGTTCATTAGTGCATAAAAAAAGAAGAGGGAGACAAACAAACATTTTTAACACAAAACAGAGATCAAAAATTCCATTTTAATTAAGTAACTAAATATTGCATAAAACAAATACATCTCAAGGGGTTTTAAAATCTGTTCTTAAAACTGTATCCTCTATTAAATTAAAATGCTTCTTTTTATGTACTTAGGTTTGGGGTACTGTGAAACAGTATATCCCAAACCAATTTTCCCCAGGACCCTAATTTTTCATCATTTTTACATTTTCCGTACTGTGATATGATTCAAGGCCTGCAATGTTAAATGTTATTCCTGCTTTTTGGTTTTAAATGGTAATAAGTAAACATTAAAATGGTAATAAGTTATCACTTTGAAAAAGGTCACAAATCTGAGCTGTAATTTTGTGCTTACCGCATCTCACATCTATGGTATTTTCAGTATCATGAAGACTAGCTGAGGAAAAAACTGGCAAGGCCAGCAGCACCAACACTGACAGATTCATCTGGATATAAAAAAAAAGAAAAAACGGCAAAAATATTTATCAGTTATCTGCACTGTATAAAAAACCTTAAGTCAGTAAATTGTAAGTGATTAAGACACTGTGTCAAAAGTTTGGACTGACTCAAATCAGTGAGTTTCTCAGAAAGCACATCAGAACACATCTTTCACAGAGTATTTTTGATGTTTCAAGGCACAGCACATGAATGAAATAAACCATTTAATCATTTGTATGTGAGCACTACAAGGAAAGCAAAAAATTAATTGATAATTCAAATTTAAGATGAAGAGAGAAAAGGCATTAAGTCGTACTCACCATTGCACCAATCTGCAAAGCATGATACACCTTCAGTCTGCTGCAGGTTTATATATTGTAGCTGGAATGTGGCTGAGCCCCTTTGGGGATACTTTCATTTTGTCTTTGCTGGTCCAACTGGACCAGTGGAAGATAAAAAAAAAATGTTGGGGATTTTTCTTTTTAATTGAAACTTCCTGTATGTCACTGCTTTTCCTGTTAGGTCCTTGGCACAGCACAACATTCAATTTGTATTCAGTTTTAATTATATAGAACCAAATAAGAAAATGTTTAAAAAAAATAGGTTGACAAAGACCCTACATGAATTCAGAGAAAACCATCAAAATCAGATGACCTCTTGTGAGCCTGCACTTTGTGACAGCAGCAAGGATAAAAGTAATTTTAACCAAAAGAAACCTCCAGCACAACCAGGGTCAGGGAGAACCAGCCATCTGCCATGACCAGTTAATAATGAAGGGAGGAAAATAGAAAAAAAATACTCCAATTAATTGATTAAATGCAAAGTGGTGTATAAACACGTAGTGAAGAACAAATGATCTAAAGTCCTCTGACGGTGGACTCATCACTATGCTTTGCTGTGCACTTTGTTCTGTTCAGTGCTATTGAAGACATATGCATATTTAGTTCCTTGTGCATATTTGGCATTTTCATCTCTGACAAACAATTGTTAATTCAAAGGAACGAGGAACTACAACAGGGTAAAAGTGTTAAGGAAGTAGGTGGTTGAACATTCCACATTATTACATTACTAAAAATGTTTCCTGCTTCAATAAAATTGAACAAACATGGTGGCACTGGTTCCAAGCTTTCCCTTCAAAGTGCATCGGTGACCTGCTACTGAGCTGGAAAGAGAATGGGTTTGAATTATTTTTTTCTTAATTCATACTTTCTTGTTGACCTTTGAGACACTCCAACCAAACAGGTCATATTTTCCTCCCTGTGTTCTTGGTCCCTAGAACTAAACTCTACTCCCACACAGCAGAGTTCCCCTTTACACTCACTATATGTTTATATACCCCTCTGCATTTAATTATGAGTTATTATCAGTCTCTGGCTTTCTTCCACAGCATGTCTTGCTTGTCATATCTCCATTTTTGTTATCATTTGGTGCTATATAAATAAAAGAAAATTGAAGTGAAATCTCTCTGAGCCCTTTCTCACTTCTAGCCGTCACTGTACAAACTCATTTTCAGCAGTCAAAGACTGATGATGTTTCTATACCCACTCTTTAAGAGTGATATCATCAACAATTTTAGTCCCAGCAACCCATAAAAAAAATCCGCTGTACTCAGGGCTCTTATCCAAATGTCTTCGAAATTGTGACTTGGAGACCAAAATAAATGAAACCAATGCTTCACTAATGCATTTGCCACTGGACTAGCTCGCTGATAGGGACAGTCTAAGTGCAGTGTTGATGAGTAACAGAATACATACAGCATTGTTTGACAGAAATAAAGGAGAAAATTGTTTTCGTTCATCTGTTTGTTTTTATATGAGCTTTGTGTGATTAGATAAGTATCTGAGGCTGAGACCACGGGACTGTAAAAACATTATTGTTGGGCTTAATTTCTGTACTGAACAGTCATTTTAAGATTAGCTAATAATAATAACAATTAGCTGATGTTGTTCATGAGACTAAAGTCATCTCACTTTGGTAATGTAAATATAATATGGACAATATTATTAGATTATTATGATATATTACAGCAGTATGTTACGGTTTGGAGGTCTCAAGCGCAAGATTCCGGTTCTGATGTTCACAAGAAGGGTTTATTTACAATGCACCAGGTGTATATACAAGAATGTGCGGGGGGGTGCTATATACAGCTGAGTGAGGGGAGAAGGGGTCTCCAGGGAAGTCCAGGGGAAAGCACGCGTTCTTCAGAATATCCACTCACACGATCACAGGCTTACACTCCGACACTGCCACATGGGAATCACACGGGGGGGAAATCCAGGGAGCTGCGTGGTAGACAACGATCCAGCGACGAACAGCAGTCACCACAGAGGACTAGAGAGGCACGGCTTCACTTGCAACACATGAAAGGTGTTATGGATTTTCATATTCCGGGGCAGTGTAAGACGGACAGAGACAGGGTCAATCACAGAGTCGACTTCAAAGGGACCAATGAAAGTGGGGGACAGTTTCTTGGATTCAGACCTGAGTGGGACGAATCTGGTGGACAGCCAAACCTTTTGTCCACGTGCGTAGGTGGGGGCAGGGGTCCGGTGGTGATCCGCCAGGCGCTTATTGTGTTCCACTGTGCGGAGGAGGGCGGCCCGAGTCGCCCTCCAGGCGTGCTGACACCTCCGAAGATGCTGTTGGACAGAGGGAACAAAGTGCTCACCTTTGACGGCTGGGAAAAGTGGCGGTTGATAGCCCAAGGATGCCTCAAAATGGGACACACCGGTGGCAGAGGAGGTAAGGCTGTTATGAGCATACTCAATCCATGACAGTTGCTCTCTCCAAGTTGACTGGTTAGTGGATACCAGGCACCGGAGAGCCGCTTCGAGCTCCTGGTTGGCACGCTCTGTTTGGCCATTGGTCTGTGGGTGGAAACCAGAGGAGAGACTGACCTGAGCTCCGAGGGCACTGCAGAACTCCTTCCAAACACGTGACGTAAACTGCGGTCCTCTGTCTGACACAATGTCCGCGGGGATTCCATAGAGGCGAAAAACGTGGTTAGTTAGCAGCCGGGTGGTCTCTAGAGCAGTGGGGAGCTTAGGGAGGGCGACAAAATGAGCAGTTTTGGAGAAACGGTCCACAATGGTGAGAATGACAGTGTTACCTGACGAGACGGGCAGACCAGTGATGAAGTCAACGGCGATGTGCGACCAGGGACGACTCGGAGTCGGCAGAGGCTGGAGGAGGCCAGAGGGTGGTTGATGGACGCTCTTGTTGATGAGCGCAGGGCGAGCATGCGGAAATATACTCGCAGACGTCTTTGGCAAGGGAAGGCCACCAGGCGAAACGTTGAAGGAAGGCAATAGTGCGGTGGACCCCCGGGTGGCAGGTGAATCTGGCTGTATGAGCCCAATGTAACACTCATGACCTTACTGAGGAGGGGACGAAGAGCAACCCTGGAGGTCCCGTTCCGGGGTCTGGTTCTGTCCGTTGAGCCTCTCGAATGGCCGACTCAATCTCCCAGGTCAGAGCCCCGATTACACAGGTGGGCGGTAGAATGGGAGAGTCCCGAGCTGCGTCTTCGGAGGCGGCGAATTGGCGTGAGAGGGCATCTGGCTTGACATTACGGGAGCCGGGTATGTAAGTGATCGTGAACTGGAATCTAGTAAAAAACAGGGCCCACCTGGCTTGCCTGGCGTTGAGGCGTTTAGCCGATCGAATGTACTCCAGGTTCTTGTGATCGGTCCAGACCACAAACGGCTGGGCAGCGCCCTCAAGCCAATGGCGCCACTCCTCCAGGGCTAGCTTGATGGCTAGTAGCTCTCGATCTCCCACATCATAGTTGCGCTCTGCAGAGGAGAGACGGCGTGAAAAGTAGGCACAGGGGTGCAGCTTACCTCCTTGCCGCTGGGAAAGCACCGCCCCATCTCCAGCGTCCGAGGCGTCCACCTCCACAATGAACTGCAGGTCGAGATCGGGTTGGACGAGAATGGGCGCCAAGGCAAAGCGGTCCTTCAGATGGGCAAACACTCGTTGAGCCAGCTCATCCCAGCAGAAGGGAACCTTGGGAGAAGTAAGACGGGTCAGAGGCAGGGCAAGTTTACTGTAGTCGCGAACAAAGCGACGATAAAAGTTTGCGAACCCCAGGAAGCTTTGAAGCTGTCTACGGTTGGAAGGAGTCGGCCAGTCAACCACGGCTTGAACTTTTGCGGGATCAGTCTTGAGGTTACCATGATCGATGACGTGGCCCAGGAAGGCAACAGTGGAGACATGAAACTCACACTTCTCCCCTTTAACAAAGAGACGATTCTCGAGGAGACGCTGGAGGACTTGCCTGACATGGCGTTGGTGGTCGGCGACGGAGCGGGAGAGGCGGTTCTGAAATAGTTTTACTGGGTGGTAGGCTCATGGCGGGGGTGGCGGCCTTTAAACAGGACATGTGACACTCCTCCCCCCACCCCGAAATACTCTCCTTTCTCCAATCAATCACAGGGTTATGTAGACGTAGCCAGGGATAGCCTAAGACTAGTGGTGTGAGCGGGGCTTTAAAGACATACAACTGTATGGTTTCAACATGATTGCCAGAAAGAGTCAGGGAAACCGGTTCTGTAACATGAGTAATGTCTGGTAGACGCTGGCCACTAAAGGCTGTGACTCGGTCGAGAGTGCAGGAGGCCAAAACCGTGCAGTTCCGGAGGCCGACCGTGCGAAAAGCAGCGGTAGCGGGGCAGGTCCGAAGGCGAGCCACGCAGTAGGCAGTGGCGAGGAGACAGTTTAGGGGGCCGACCGTGTGGACTGCAACGGCGGCGGCGAGAAAGCAGTTCAGGGGGCCGACCGTGCGGGCGGCAACGGCGGCGGCGAGAAAGCAGTTCAGGGAGCCGACCGTGCGCACGGCAGCGGCGGCAGCAATGCAAGTCCGGAGGCCGGGCACGCGGAAGGCAGTGGCGACGTTCAGGAGGTCATACATAGCGGCGAAGATGCCCAACAAGCGGCCTGGCAGATGACCGACGATGTTGAGACGGCAGTTGGGGACCTGAAGGCTGTGTGGCCCCCACAGCACCAGGCGAGGCGGAGACCGGACCAGGCAAGGCTGAAGCAGAGGCTGGACCAGATGAAGCTGATGATGCTGAAACCGGACCGGGCGACGGCGAGGCTGAAGATGCTGAAGCCGGACCGGGCGACGGCGAGGCTGAAGATGCTGAAGCCGGACCAGGCGACGCTGAAGAAACTGATGAGGAGGCTGGACCAGACGACGGCGTGGGTGAAGTGGATGAGAAAGCTGGACCAGACGACGGCGTGGGTAAAGCGGATGAGAAAGCTGGACCAGACGACGGCGTGGGTGAAGCCACGGAGGCTGCAGCTGGCGAGGATGAAGCCACGGCGGCTGCAGCTGGCGAGGATGAAGACTCTGAGGCAGCAGCTGGCGAGGATGAAGCCACGGCGGCTGCAGCTGGCGAGGATGAAGACTCTGAGGCAGCAGCTGGCGAGGATGAAGACTCTGAGGCAGCAGCTGGTGAGGATGAAGACTCTGAGGCTGCAGCTGGCGACGGCGTGGAAGCCGGAGACGGAGGCGCTGCAGCAGGCGTGGATGAGGCTGATGGTGGAGAAGCTGGACCAGACGAGGATGATGCAGCTGATGCGGGAGCTGGACCAGACGAGGATGAAGCCGGAGACACGGAGGCTGCAGCTGGCGGCGAGGATGAGGAGGCGGCTGCAGCTGGCGGCTGGACGGGCTCCTCTGGCCCTCCAGCTGACGAGGCAGGAAGCTGGCTAGGTTCTCCTGAACCTCCAGCTGGCAAGGCAGAAGGCTGGACGGGCTCCTCGGGCCCTCCAGCGAAAACAGTCTCAGAACCAGTGGGCACTGGGGCCCCTGGCAGAGACAGAACAGGACCAGCAGGTGCAGAGACCTCTGGCAGGAACAGGTCAGAACCAGTAGGCGCACGGGCCTCTGGCAGGAACGGATCAGAACCAGCAGGCACACGGGCCTCTGGCAGGGACGGATCGGAACCAGCAGGCACACGGGCCTCTGGCAGGGACGGATCGGAACCAGCAGGCACACGGGCCTCTGGCAGTGACGGATCGGAACCAGCAGGCACACGGGCCTCTGGCAGGGACGGATCGGAACCAGCAGGCACACGGGCCTCTGGCAGGGACGGATCGGAACCAGCAGGCACACGGGCCTCTGGCAAAGTTGACACTGGCTGGAACTGAGTAACCCCTAGGTTAGGCTCAGACAGCAACAGTTGGGTGCAGTCCTGGGCTGACTTTTTAGCCTCCAGGGGTCCAGAGTTAACCGCAGGCAGAAACGCAGACTCTGGGGAGGCCCTGGAGAGAGTAACGGTCTCTAATCGGGTCAGCTTTTGAAAAACAAGAACAGTCTTATTGGGTGTGTCTTTCTGTTTAACACGAGTGAGAAAAGAGGACTGTTTAGGAGGCGACTGGGTTACAGAAGACTGAAGTGATGGTTGTGGTGTGAATGAAACTAGTGAAGGAGCAGATGATTGAGCTATAGGTAACGGAGTAGCTAACTGGGCCGCTGACTGAGCTGAGGGCAGCTGGATAGCTAGCTGGGCTGCTGAATGAGCTAACGGTTGAAGCGGTGTTTGTAGTGAACGTAATGCAGGGGGTGGTATTGGCTCCCCTGAGCCTCTAGGGCTTGGTTTAACTGGCTGAACGAGTTCAGGAGAAACAGTTCTGCTTAGGCTTCTCGGCTCTAAGAGCACAGGGCGGAAACAGCCCATTAAGTCTCCCTCTCCATTCTTGGATTGCGAACCCACAGCATTATTAATCGGTTCAGCAGTACATGTCAAAACTGAATTCAAACTGTCCGGGGTTGGCTTGGTATCAACAAAAAAGTTCTTAGTTGGCTCCAACAGAGGGTGCACAATCAGAGTTTTGCCTGTACATTCTGATTCTTCAGCGGAACAAACATCAACGTAATCAGTCAGGGAGTCTTTTCTTTTTACAGGGCCGGGGTCAATGTCCATGGAACAAACCGCCTTCACCTCACTACTCTTAGCCGTGAGGGGAAAACAGTCGCCATTACTATTCGCAGGTGAAGCGATAGGGGTACAGTCAACGTCACTCACCATTGCCTGCAGTTCTGACGAGTGATTGGGCTCCGGTAGTAGTGAGGAATGACGGCGGTGGCGCCGCTTCCTCCTGGCGGCAGGGGCTGAGGTGACAGGAGAAACTGGTGATGATGGAAAAAAGACATCCTCGTCCTCATCCTGCGACCACATCGCTGCCAAGCAGGAGGCAGGTGAATTAAGCCCTGAGCGGCAAGTAGTGGAGCTCTGTGGCTGCGGTGCGGAAATGCCTCTCCCCCGTGACGATTGCTGCTGTGCGGCGGACGACTCCGCGGAGAGCTCCGTATGTTGTGGCAGCTGCCGATGCGACGGCTTCGGCGAAGAATACTGGGTGCGGGCAAAGGCCGCAAGCTCCCGAGCTTGTAACACCTCATGAGATTCATGCAGCTGGTCCATCAAGGCCATGTATTCTCTGAGCTGATGCAAATGAGGATTCCCCTCCAGGACCGCCTTGATAGCGTTAATTCCAATCGCCATCACCTTAGCGTCCGTTGTGTGGGAAATCCGCTTAACCAGACATTGAATGCGGGAGATATCACACTCCCGGGACGAGCCCGCTGGGTCCAGGTTGTGGTCGTGTCGTTCTGTCATGTCTCGGCTGTGTGCAGGCAGGCAGAGAGGAAGGACCCAAGATGCAGGACTCACGGAAGCGAAAGTGAATTCGATTGTGGTGTCGCGAAAATGAGATAACTGGAGACGGTTACTAAAGTAGTGACAACGCCACCTGGGGGAGAGCGCCCCAACCCCAGGACAGATTTCTCTAGCCAATGAGAAGATTACACTGGCTACCAAAGCCCACAGACTCGTTATTTAAAGGCAGAGGTGAGACAAAGGGAGTTTATAATGCAAAGTTTATTAAGAGAAACTACTAAAACATAACTAAAAGATTAAAAAGGCACCTAGGGTAGCAGGGGTAAGAGGGTAAAATAATTAATTAAAACACTTTATTACCAAACGATGATTAAAACGAC
Source organism: Oreochromis aureus (assembly GCF_013358895.1). Classification (NCBI taxonomy): domain Eukaryota; kingdom Metazoa; phylum Chordata; class Actinopteri; order Cichliformes; family Cichlidae; genus Oreochromis; species Oreochromis aureus. The sequence continues at coordinate 6,222,689 of NC_052953.1, read as the reverse complement.
ATACTCCCTACCACAATGCTACCCTCAAACAAGCACAATATGTTAAAAGAAGCAACTAGACAAAATGGTGGAGACCGGCCACTTGAGGAGGCAACCTACCGGGAGGAGTGCCCAAGGGTGCCACCAATTACTCACCCGTGTGATTTCACAGCAAACCTCACTCCCACTAAACTCTAAAGGGTGCAATCTGCCTATGCCCGGTGTGTACACTCGCATGCATCGGGGAGGGGATTCCACCTCATGTGCCTAGCCTCTGAACAAGCGGCCGCACCTCCACTAAAACAATAAAAGAAAAGATAAAACGTTAAACAATCAATAAAAGATCAACATAAAACCAACACATCCCAAATCACTATACATTATAAAAGTAGTGCATAACAAACAAAACGGCATCTGACAAGACAGCAGCAGTATAATATACACCTGCAACAAAAGAGGAAAACAGTAGTCAAAAGTCCACCCTACTATGCCACAGTATGATAAACAAAGGTCGCACTTACCACTCTCTAAGGGCAACTGAGTAGCTTTCCTTGAGAGATATGTGGCGCTCAACTGCCTAGTGCTGCAGCCACCTTAGATTGCCAAGACTGCCAAATGCCTTCTCTCAGTAGTGAAGCGCAGCTGTTTCTTATAGCCAGGTAATTGTTGGCTGAAAGGTGTGGATGTCAGTGGTGCGTTTAGGGACATCATGTAACATCCTAACCCCAGAATCTACTTCACTACAATCTACCCCCGAGATTTGAATCATCGTCCCGACGATTGACACTCACTGCCAAGGTCTAAACAGGGTAACTGTAGTAGGCACAGGTGCCTGTGAGTTCACGGCCTCTATTGCTCTACTTCCTGCTGCCTGGGGCAAATGGTGTGGATTTGGGTGCGTCCCAGCATTACCACGATTAGTCCTGCGTAAAGGGGCTATATCGTTATGAACACCAGCCATAGCTGGCAGCTGATCAGGGCAGGCCGACCCCGCGGAGGACGTTGAGGGTTCTAGCTCATCTGATCTACGAGGGCTAGGATTCTCTGGTCTTGGTTGACAATTGCTTGGGGCTGAAATAGGTTCAGAGACCAATAAAAACCACTCGCCGCCTTCCATCGGTTCTTCTACAGGGGCAGTGGTATCCATGGACCCATTTTGGTCAGTGGCCTTTAGCACTTTATACGCCAATGAACTCAAAGCACCCTTACTTTTATCACAACCTCCAAGCCCAACTTTCTTCAAATAGACCAGCTGACCTTCTCGCAGGGGAGCATCCTTTGCTTGCTGGTCGTGGCGCATCTTACGCCAATCAGCTACAGGGATTTGTTTCGGTTGGGGTTCAGGCAAATGGCCCCCACACACATTACGATGGGTTGGTGCATCCTTAGACAAATGGCATCGCTCACACTCCTGGCACCAACGTTGGATGTCTCTATACATCCCTACCCAGTAGCACCATTGAGATACCACATCTACCGTGCTCCGAACACCCTGATGACCATGCTCCTGGCACACATGTTGCAAAACTTGACCCTGAAGGGACTTGGGCAGCAATACCTGCAGCGTGTCTCCTTTCCTTGGATGACAGACCTTCCTATATAACACACCACCCTGCTCCACTAACCTACGCTATTGCCTGACCAATCCGAGGGCCAGCCTTGAAGTGCGACCACGCTCTTTAGCGTCAGGGCCCCGCCTCCGCCTCCAAAATTGCAGAAACTCCCGGATCACGGGGTCCGTCTCCTGCAACATACGAAGGTCAGACAATGCGTACCCAGAGAGGGGCGAAGTGATGGTTTTGACAGCGGGGGTTACTGGTTTCCTACCAGTTACTGGTTTCCTACCAGTAACCTGCGGCAACGGGTCAGGTAGTACAGACTCTGAGCCTAGGATGCCCCCACCTGAATCTCGGCTCAATGGTTCAGGGGGTGGAAGTTTTCCTGCATGGAAGAACAAACAACATTACTTAAACTGACTTGCGTTGCTGTACCAGCTGACTGCACAGTCATGACTGTGGGCTCACCAGGGCACTCTCTGGCAAAATGCCCAACCTGTTGGCACCGTCTGCAAATGACAGCCTTATTACGTGGGGCAGGATATGGTTTGGAAGCACTATTCAAAGCAGCAAGACTCTTTGCGAGCTGATTCAACTGCTCTTGCTGACTTTTAAGAATCTCTTTTAACTCCCGTATTTCAGATGCATAGGGTGCAATACCTGCCGGACTACCTCTAAAAGGGACCTCCTGAACAGTGTGTTGAAAGCCTAGCGCCGGGGGAACCGAGTAACTTCTATCCCTCCCGCCCCCTGGCATACCTCCACGCTCCCATAATATAGCCTCATGACGAACATCCATCAAGGTGGCAGTAGGGTGGCTGCGGACATACCGTTTTAATTCTCTGCGTAAGAAACAATCAAGCACATGTTCAACAAATTGGTCTCTAAGCAACACATCTTTGTTCAACTGAACATGAGGGGACTGTTTCACAACTCTATCCATGAGGCACATAAGAGCATGCGAAAACTCTTGCAATGTTTCTCCCTCCTGCTGTCGTCTTGAAAAGAACTCTTCCTGCAGAGAGACATAGGACTTAGTACATCCATACAGTTCCTGTAAAATAGTCAAAATCTTTTCGGGATCGTCTTTCTCCTCTGAAGGCCGATATTTAATCTCTTCTCTGGGCTCGCCTTCTAGATGATCATAGATGAAGAGGGCTTGGTCGGCTGGTGAAAGATGTCGTACCCTCAAACAGGCCTGCACTTCTTCCACCCATTCAGAAATACCTATACCAGTCTTACCGTTGAACCATGGGCACTTCCTTTCCCGAGGAATATAAATCAGTCTCTCAGTCACGGGAGCTGAAGCAGAATGCCCACTGGTGGATGATCCTGCAGCAGCAGCACTGGTGCCAGGTTGCTCCGACCCTCGCTCTTGCCGCATCCGCCGATTTTCTGCTTGCAGCTGCGCTACTAAGTCTCGTAGCTGTGTGAGCTCTTCCTCCATAATAAACCAGAGTATTTAAATATCACTTTATAAAAACCAAAAAAGTCCGTCCCGACGCTGCCACTGCTGCTGTCTTGCCGCTGCACTACAATAACCAAACAAACTGAACAGATTTAACCCCCCAAAAACAAAACACAAAAAAAACATACAACAGATCTCTGCCTGAAAATATCCTGTCGACAACGCCAGATTGTGGTGTCGCGAAAATGAGATAACCGGAGACGGTTACTAAAGTAGTGACAACGCCACCTGGGGGAGAGCGCCCCAACCCCAGGACAGATTTCTCTAGCCAATGAGAAGATTACACTGGCTACCAAAGCCCACAGACTCGTTATTTAAAGGCAGAGGTGAGACAAAGGGAGTTTATAATGCAAAGTTTATTAAGAGAAACTACTAAAACATAACTAAAAGATTAAAAAGGCACCTAGGGTAGCAGGGGTAAGAGGGTAAAATAATTAATTAAAACACTTTATTACCAAACGATGATTAAAACGACATACTCCCTACCACAATGCTACCCTCAAACAAGCACAATATGTTAAAAAGAAGCAACTAGACAAAATGGTGGAGACCGCCACTTGAGGAGGCAACCTACCGGGAGGAGTGCCCAAGGGTGCCACCAATTACTCACCCGTGTGATTTCACAGCAAACCTCACTCCCACTAAACTCTAAAGGGTGCAATCTGCCTATGCCCGGTGTGTACACTCGCATGCATCGGGGAGGGGATTCCACCTCATGTGCCTAGCCTCTGAACAAGCGGCCGCACCTCCACTAAAACAATAAAAGAAAAGATAAAACGTTAAACAATCAATAAAAGATCAACATAAAACCAACACATCCCAAATCACTATACATTATAAAAGTAGTGCATAACAAACAAAACGGCATCTGACAAGACAGCAGCAGTATAATATACACCTGCAACAAAAGAGGAAAACAGTAGTCAAAAGTCCACCCTACTATGCCACAGTATGATAAACAAAGGTCGCACTTACCACTCTCTAAGGGCAACTGAGTAGCTTTCCTTGAGAGATATGTGGCGCTCAACTGCCTAGTGCTGCAGCCACCTTAGATTGCCAAGACTGCCAAATGCCTTCTCTCAGTAGTGAAGCGCAGCTGTTTCTTATAGCCAGGTAATTGTTGGCTGAAAGGTGTGGATGTCAGTGGTGCGTTTAGGGACATCATGTAACATCCTAACCCCATAATCTACTTCACTACACAAACAAACAGCTTTAATGCAGGAGTTACTGAACAGAAAACTAACTATACTGAAAAACAACTAGACTGGCATGACGGCAAACAGAACACACAGGGAGTGAGGGCAGAAGACGTTAACGACACGACACCGAGTAGGGGAAGACACAGGCACTAAATACAAGAGGTGAAGGGAGCGAAGAGGAAACAGCTGGGAGACACGGCTGACGCTGATTACACTGACGAGACAGGGAGAGCACAAAGCTGAACGCACTGACATAGGACACAGACCTACAAAATAAAACAGGAAGCACACGACAGACAGAGAAACAGATGCAGACTCATAAGCAGGCATAAAGACATCATGGACAGACAGAGAAGACTAAGCACAGGCAACCTAAACTAAACATGAGGGTGTGGTGGACCACTGGAGGGCTCCACTCACACCCAGTCCTCAGGAAGTGTTGTTGTTATGTTTTGGAGGGAAAAGAGTTCAGTTCTGTGGTGATGAGAATAAACGACGAGTGATAATCGAGAGCTCTCATGTCGTGTGTGTTTACCTCCACATTGGTGACCCCTGACTCGAACATGCTGCAGTCCGATGGTGGCACCGACTCCGCTCTGGATGCATCAGCAGCCGCCAGCCCTCTGCCTCCGGCTGCGGCTGCGTTTGCTGTGCCGCTCGAGCTGCCGGACTTTTGGCTTCACGATCCCCCGTCGTGGTTCATGCACGTGGAGGCTCAGTTCGCCCTTCGTGGCATCTCGGCTGACGACACGAAATATCACCAGGTGGTGGCCTCTCTCGACCCGCTAGCCACCCGTCGTGCGTTGCCTCTCCTCCGGGACCCACCTGCCCGAGGGAAGTACGCCGCCCTTAAGGAGCTGCTTCTTCAGCGCTATGCCCTCTCCGACGCAGAGCGAGCCGAGAAGCTCCTCTCCTCTCAGGCCTGGGTGGCGGTGCGGCTCTCGAACTGATGGAGCGCATGCTGTCCTTTCTCGGTCCGGACGACGGGGGATTCCTGTTCGCCCACATCTTCCTCCGACAGCTGCCGGCGGCCGTGAGAGCCGGCCTCGCCAACTCTCCACTTCTGGGCACGAAGGATTATCGCTCCCTGGTGGAGGACGCGGATCGTATTCTCTTGGCTACCCGTGCTTTCCACGATCACGACCTAGATCCAGCCTCGCCTCCTACTTCCCCGCTGACCTGCCCCGACGTGTCCGCTCCTTCGCTGGCGGCAAAGGTCGCGGCGTAGCCACACCGCGGACGGGACCTCTGTTTCTACCATCAGCGTTTTGGCTCCAGAGCGCGCCGCTGTTTGCTGCCTTGTGTTTTTCCTACCCTGGGACACGGGACCCGACAGCGCGCTGTAGCGGCCGCGACCGCTGGCGACAAGGAAAAGCTGCTCTTCATAGAAGACTCGCGCTCCGGGAGACGTTTCCTGGTCGACTCCGGCTCACAGAAGAGCCTCCTTCCCCCGTCCGGCGCCGACAGTTTAGCAGCGGGCTGCGGACCGCAGCTCATTGCGGCTAATGGCTCTCCCATCGCAACGTTCGGGGAAAGGTTCGTGACTGTTTGTTTTCATGGTCGGGATTTCCAATGGACCTTTGTTGTTGCCGCTAGCTCTGTTCCTATTTTGGGCGCTGATTTTCTTTGTGCTCATGGACTGCTGGTCGATGTCGCTAACAGACGCTTAATCGGCGCCCAGTCTTTTCTTCAGTACCCTGTTTCACTCGCGCCATCGAGCCCCTGAATCGGGCTAATTTGGTGACTTCTGGGAATGTTTTTCAGCGTTTGCTCTCTGAGTTCCCTTCACTGACTGTTCCTAATTTCTCAAACACGGCAACGAAGCACGGGGTTGAACATTATATTCCGACGGTCGGTCCCCCGGTGTTCGCACGCGCGCGCCGCCTCGACCCCGCAAAACTCTCCGTCGCTCGGGAAGAGTTTGCCGCCATGGAGCGCCTCGGCATTGTGCAGCGTTCGAATAGTGCCTGGGCCTCTCCGCTACACATGGTGCCCAAGTCCGACGGTCGGTGGCGGCCGTGTGGGGATTTTCGCCGTTTGAATAATGTCACGGAGAACGACCGTTACCCCATTCCCCACATACAGGATTTTTCCGCCCACCTCGCCGGCACCTCGATTTTTCTAAAATTGACTTGGTGCGGGGTATCACCAGGTTCCTGTCTTGCGCGAAGACGTCCGAAGACTGCCGTTATTACCCCTTTCGCCCTGTTTGAATTTTTGCGCATGCCGTTCGGCCTGAAAGGCGCCGCCCAGACTTTTCAGCGGTTGATGGACTCTGTCTCTTGCGCGGCTGCCTTTCGTCTTCGTGTACCTTGATGATATATTGGTGGCCAGCTGTTCTGAGAGTCAGCACGCGTCACATTTGCGTCAGGTTTTCCAGCGCTTGGCGGCACACGGCCTGATCGTCACCCCCTCCAAGTGCCAGTTCGGCTTGCCGGTTCTGGATTTCTTGGGCCACCGCATTTCCGCTGACGGTGTGGTTCCGTTGCCGGACAAGGTCCGGGCGTTTCGGCTTTTCCGCGTCCCCGCGTCCGTTAAAGCACTGCAGGAGTTCTTGGGGATGATCAATTTCTACAACCGCTTTCTCCCCAGAGCCGCGCACCTGCTGCAGCCTCTCTATGCTGCCTTGAAGGGTAAAACTGCTAAGGACCCGATTGATTGGCTCACTGAACGCATCCAGGCGTTTTCTGATGCCAAAGCCGCGCTGGCAAACGCCGCCCTGCTTGCCCACCCGTTTCCATCGGCGGAGATCGCGTTGACCACCGATGCGTCGGACGTGGCGGTGGGCGCAGTTTTGGAGCAGCGGGTCTCCGGTGTCTGGCAACCGCTTGCCTTTTTCAGTCGCACGCTTAGGGACAGTGAGCGCAAATATAGCGTTTTTGACAGGGAGTTGCTGGCCCTGCACCTTGCGACCCGGCATTTTCGTTTTTCTCGGTCGGAGTTTCACCGCGTCGTTGATCATAAACCCTTGACATTCGCGATGTCCAAGGTCTCTGACCCGTGCAGCGGGCGCCAGCAGCGCCAGCTGGCAGCCATTTCGAGTTCACAACTGACATTCAGCACGTGGCTGGTAAGTCCAACTGCGTGGCCGACTGTCTATCCCGCGCACTGGTTTCTCCCGTTTATGTTGGCATAGACTTTGGCGCTATGGCCGCTGATCAACGGGCGGACCCGACGTCCTTGCCCTTCGGTCTGAGCAAACGGGCCTTGTGCTGGAGGACAGACCCGTGTGGAACGGCGGGCCTAGCCTGCTTTGTGCGTTTCCACCGGCCGACCACGCCTGTAGTTCCACTTTCGTGGCGTCGTCGCGTTTTCGACTCCGTGCACGCCCTCTCTCATCCAGGCGTCCGGGCCTCGGTCAAGCTGGTCAGCTCTAGGTTCGTTTGGCCGGGCCTTCGTAAATCGGTGAAAGAATGGGCAGCGGCGTGCATCTCATGCCAACGCGCTAAGATCCATAGGCACACACAGGCGCCCCTCGAATCCTTCCGCGTTCCAGGGAGGCGTTTTGATCATGTACATGTGGATCTGGTTGGTCCCCTGCCGCAGTCACAAGGTTTCACGCACCTTTTGACTGTGGTGGACCGCACAACCCGTTGGCCTGAGGCAGTGCCTCTGGAGTCCACTACAGCTGCAGCAGTGGCCAGGGCATTTTTGTCAACGTGGGTTTCGCGTTTCGGTCCCCCCGCCGACATCACCTCAGACAGGGGCCCCCAGTTTGTTTCGAGCTTTGGTCTGCCATGGCTGACAGCCTGGGTGTCAAGGTCCACCAAACCACTGCGCACACCACCCGCAGGCCAACGGGATGTGCGGCGTTTCCACCGGTCGCTTAAGGCGCGTTCCGTGCTTCTCTCACGGATGGCAACTGGGTTGACCGCCTCCCATGGGTTTTACTGGGGTTGCGCTGCGCGGTTAAAGAAGACCTCGGGGTTTCCCCGGCTGAACTTGTCCTCGGTCAGCCCCTCCGGGTCCCCGGGGAATTCTTGCCCGAGAGCCCACCCCCGTGCTTCGCTCCCTCTGTGCTGTCTCTCCGTCCCCCGAGAGACTCGTTTTCTCTTCCTGGCCCAGTGCACCATTGTCTGCCCGACACCTTTGTTCCGAGGTCGTTGGACTCTTCGCAGTTTGTTTTCGTCAGGCATGACGCTCATAGGCCTCCGCTGCGTCCACTGTATGACGGCCCCTTCAGGGTTATTCAACCGGGCCGGAAGCATTTCCTTTTGGACTTTGGGGGTCGTCAGGAGACTGTTTCTATTGACAGACTTAAGCCGGCACATGTGCTGCAGGATGATCAGTTGGTGCCGGCTCAGGCCCCCCGCCGTGGCCGCCCGCCTTCCACTGGACTGGACAACCCTGCCTCTTCCTCTGGGAGCACCCCCCACCTGGCAGGGCCCGAGCTATCTTCAGCTTCTCCTGGCCGCCCATGCCAGCCTGGTCCTCAGGCACATTTCCCCTCAGCCAGCTCTCCACCTCCCCGGTTCAGCCGTTCTGGACGTTTGATTAAGGCAAGGGTTCTGGACTAGGGGATGACCCTACTGGGTGTTCGGGGGGCATGTGTGGTGGACCACTGGAGGGCTCCACTCACACCCAGTCCTCAGGAAGTGTTGTTGTTATGTTTTGGAGGGAAAAGAGTTCAGTTCTGTGGTGATGAGAATAAACGACGAGTGATAATCGAGAGCTCTCGTGTCATGTGTGTTTACCTCCACAAGGGCAAGATAACAAAACCCTAAACCAGAAATTATAATAATCATCATTATCATCATCATCATCATCATCATCATCAGATAGCTACAGAATCAGAACATATTTATAATCAAAACAGTATCACAAAGAAACAGCATATAACTAATAATCCTGAGAAAACCAAACACATAAGAATTAATCCCTCACCAAGAATAAGACATATTTATAATCGCAATCAAAGCACCAGAGGATAAAGAACAATCCATAATGCAGAAAATAAACTAAAACATAAGAAACTCAAAATGCTGGGTCGAACCGACCCAGGACCGTGACAACTTAGCTCAGAATATCTAAAGCATATATACAATTACAGCAATATGATGCAACAAACACAGCAGTACTACTAATCCAAAATACTCAAAGCTTCATAGAACTGAAACAAACATTTATTTTCAGCTCCATTCTGCTGCTGATACATACTTTAGATTTCTGAATATTAAACTTGTTGCTGCCTTTCATAGTGTGTAACTTGAAGGCCCTGAGTACTTTCTCCCACACTGAAAACACTGGAATGATAAAATTATTTGAACATTACCTAATAAGACTGATTCAGGACAGACAATTAGTTCTTTTAAACATTTCTAGCAGTCCTTCACAAACAGGGAGCAGTCTGTCTGTTCTTTCCATCAGTCAGCTGCTGCTGGATCTTCCTCCTCCTCTTCCTCACACACTGCTGAGTTTGTCCTGGTGGATCATCAGGGGTGCAAAGCCTAACAGATGATGTCCCTCAGTCTGTCCTCACTCTGGACACTTGCAGTTGTCACACATGGAAATCAAATGTGTGATAAGCTGTAGGATTCAAACACAAGTGTAACTTATAAATACATGTTCATACTTTTATTCCACAATCAGAGAGAAAGAAAAAGAGAGAGAGTGCAGGACAGACAGACAGGTGACAGTCTCAGGTGTATACACTGCTACAAAACAGCACAAGAGAAGGAGGATTTAGTGTTTGTGTTATTACGAGTGCTAAACAAGAAGAGTTCCCAGATGGTACAGTGGACACATGTGTGACTCCTGTGATTAAAGCATCTTTCTTTCACGAGATAGCAGAGTAGGCTGAGATCCAGAAATCCTGCTAGTGGCTGGACAAAGCTTGACAGAAAGACAGCACAGAGGTACAAATCCTAGCAGCACAGGAACAAGCTCTGAGCACAAGATCCATAGAGGCTGGGGTCTATCACACCAGGCAAGACCCCAGGTCGGCGCAGGCTGTGTAAAGATGCCTCTGAGACAGTCCAGCACATAACAGCAGGGTGTAAGAAGCTACAAGGTAGGGCATACATGGAATGCCATAACCAAGTGGCTGGTATAGTGTACAGAAACACCTGTGCCAAATATGGCCTGGAAGTCCTGAAGTCAAAATGGAATGTGCCTCCAAGAGTGGTGGAAAATGACTGAGCCAAGATCCTTTGGGACTTCCAGATACAGACGGACAAAATGGTGGTGGCTAACCAACCAAACATAGTGGTGATAGAAATACACAAGAAGATGTGGTGATCAATGTAGTGATACCGAATGACAGCAACATCAGGAAGAATGAACACAAGAAGCTTGAGAAATACCAAGGGCTCAGAGAAGGGCTCGTGAAAATGTGGAGGGTGAAGATAACAGTGGTCCCTGTGGTAATCGGAGCACTAGGTGCAGTGACTCCCAAACTAGGTGAGTGGCTCCCGCAGAAGAGTGCAGTCCTAGGAACAACTAAGATACTATACAGGACCCTCAAGCTCCCAGGCCTCTGGTAGAGGACCCGAACTTGAAGGACAGACCGCCCGCAGGAGTGAGGGGGTAATTTTATTCTTTTTTTTACATTTGCTATAAATATTAAGTAATGTGCATACATTCTTAGATGTGTACTGTGTTCTTATAATTCTCACATTCCTGTTCTACAGTTGGCTTGTGTTAGAGCCAATCTATTGCAAAATATTTTGATACTGTTTCAGTTATTATGTTACATGTGTGATTTTGTATAACATGTTGTTAGAGAATAGATGCTGCGTGTTTAATTTGTGTCGGGTAAGAAAACGTTACAGCGCATGTGTGGTAGCAGGTTAGGATGCAGCCAGAACAGCAATAGAAATGTGCGCTGTAGCAGCAAATGGTTTTTTGACCGTGACATCATCTGTTTGTATGTACGCGTCAGAAATAAATCTGGACAGCTCACATTAAGAAGTGGAAGAATTATTTTTTCAAAGCTTGGGACAGAAATTCGCCACTACATAAAAGTCAAAAAACCAGCGAATAACGGAGGAATGTTTGCACGGTGGAGCCACCGACTGAGTCATAGAAAAGTCACCGGATCATCGGCATAAGGACGCCTACGCACAACAACACGGCGAACAGCTAAGTAAAAAGTGTTTTTTCAGATGCATCTTACCTGTGGAAGTAGCATAAAGGAGTTTGTGCAGTACACCACCCGTCAGCTGTGCCGAAGAAAAATCATTACGGATTAGCGGTGTTATATAATTACAATGGCGGACGGCATTAACAACAGTGTGGGTGTAGTTACGCGTGATGACCGCCAGAGGGCGATGACAGACAAGGGTCTGGAGTTCAAACTGCATCAGCTCACAAAGGTGAGAAGAGGCAAATTAGGACAAGTGACAGCACAGGAAGATGAAACTGAGCGACTTTTGAGCCGTGAAATTCTGCCGGCTGTAAATGATGTGAGAGGGGCACTGAAGGCTTACAAGAAGTTGTATGAAGAGTTTCAAGAATGCAATTATGCAGTGTTGCTGTGTATTAAAGATGAGGAGGAAAAGGAGGCTGACCAGCAACTTTGGTTTCAGCCAATGTCAGAACGATGTTTGCAGTTCATTAATAGAGTTAATACATGGATTGAAGCACAAACATGTGATCAAGAGATAACACCAATGGACAGTGCATCCAGAGTGTCAAAAGCATCTAGAGCGTCAACCACGTCTAAAGTATCCAACACGTCAAGGGTGTCGACAGCATCATCAGAGCGCATCAAGGAAGAAGCTAACAGAGCAGCTCTGATGGCACGAGCAGCGTCTCTGAAAGAAAAACAGGCTCTAGAGTTAAAAGAAGCAGAAATTAAAGCTGCAAAAGAAAGGCTGGATATTGAAACAGCCATTGCAGTGTCTACTGCCAAAGTGAAAGTGTATGAGGAATGTGAAGGTGTTAAGTCTCACGTGAGTGAAACCAGACTTACGGTAACGCCATGGCGTGACCTCCTGAAAATGAACAACGAAAATGGTCATGGCAACGTAAAACACACACCAGGGAAGCCAACAGAGATAGAGAGGTCTGCCTCTCGGAGGAATCCTGGTGATCCAGGTGCTGCAGCAGGGGCCATACCTAAGACACATAGAACTCCACTGCAGGGGCCGAGCCAACGCCAAGAGGGTGTCTCACTTCAGGAGACCAGACCAAGTGAGCTTCATCAAGTTATGCAGAAACAGGCAGATATCACAGAGATGCTTGTAAAGAACCAACAGCTGGCTCGGTTACCACAAAGGGAAGTGCCAGTGTTCCACGGAGATCCTTTGGAGTACAGGTCGTTTATGAGGGCATTCATGCACGCTATCGACACCAGAGCTGATAGCAATTCAGACAAGCTATACTTTCTGGAGCAGTATACTCGAGGCGAGCCTCGTGATCTTGTGAGGAGTTGTCAGCATATGCCTGAACATCGGGGGTATGAAAGGGCCCTGCAGCTGCTTCAAGATAAATATGGAAACGAGCTACAGATTGCTAGCACGCTAATCGAAAAGGTGTCAAAGTGGCCACAAATTAAGGCTGAAGATGGAAAGGCGTTGAGCGCATTCTCTGTATTCCTGGTGAGCTGTCGTAATGCCATGGAGGATGTCGACTATATGGAAGAGATGGACAACCCAGCAACTATGAGGGTCATCATTTCCAAGTTGCCATTTAAAATAAGAGAGCGCTGGAGAACCCATGCATATGACATCCAGGAGCGGCGCTGCAACAGAGCAAGATTCACAGAGCTGGTGGCCTTCGTTGAACGCCAAGCAAAGATCATGTCCGACCCACTCTTTGGCGATCTTGAAACAGCAGTGTCAGACAAGGTCATAAAAAAGCCACAGCAAGGAAACAAGTTGAAGAAAGACATTAGACATGGGAGCAGCTTTGCTATCAAGGTTAACCAAGGTTCAGAAATGGACAAAAGAAGCAGAGTGAGTAAGAACCAGAGTGACCTGTCACTCAATTGCGCCTTCACAAGACCTTGCATGTTCTGTGGGAAACTTCATACACTGCAAGAGTGTCACAAGATTAGAGAGGAGACTCATAAGGATAGAGTGGACTATTTGAAGAAAAACGGACTTTGCTTTGGATGCCTGCTAAAAGGTCACATGAGCAGAGATTGCAAAAAGAAGATGGTGTGCGAGGTTTGTTCACTCAAGCATCCAAGTTTGTTGCACTTCTCAAGTTATGAGGAAGAGAAGCCTCCCACTGAGGTCAATACGGATAGCACTGCTAAAGGCCCAGCAGGGTTGTCTGAAGAAAAGGAGACAAGTGCCTGTACTGGGGCTGGAGGCAGCTGCGTGCTTGCCATTGTACCTGTAAGGGTGAAGTCCTGCAAGAGTGACAAGGCTGTGGAGGTTTACGCTTTCATTGACCCAGGTAGCTCTGCATCGTTCTGCACCGAAGCCTTGGCAAGGCAGTTGAAGGTGCAAGGCAGACGAACTGAGCTAACGCTGAGGACCATAAATTCCAAAAGTCGAGAGGAGAGTTATGTGCTCACAGAATTAGAAGTCAGCAGTCTGGCAGACAACAACTTTATCGCACTGTCAAAGGTCTTCACACAGAAAAGTATTCCTGTTTCCAGAGAGAACATCCCACTTCAGAAAGAGGTTGACAAGTGGCCGTACCTTCGCGAGGTGAGGTTGCCTCATATTGACGCTGAAGTGGAGCTTCTCATTGGAACTAAAGAAAACACCATATTGGAGCCATGGAAGGTGATCCCAAGTGAGGACAATGGTCCATATGCCGTAAAGACAGCACTTGGATGGATTCTGAATGGACCACTCAGAGAAACAGATACTGCAGCCAATGATGTACAACCATGTGCTACTGTGAACAGAATAGTCATGGACAATGTGGAACAACTGCTTGTACGACAGTATAACCACGACTTTCCAGAGCGTCACTGTGATGATAAAGCAGGAATGTCTCAAGAGGACCACCACTTCATGGAGTCTGTGTCAAGCTCTACTCATCTCGTTGATGGACACTATTTCATAAGTCTTCCTACGAAGAAGCTGTGTGTTCAGATGCCGAACAATCGAAGTGCAGTATTACAGCGTGCACTGAGCCTTCAGCGCAAGCTGAAAAGGAATCCTGCACTCCATGAAGAATACACTGCCTTCATGAGTGACATGTTGAGCAAGGGATATGCCGTTGAGGTTCCAACAACACAGTTAAACCGCAAGGATGGCAAACAGTGGTATATTCCCCACCATGGGGTATACCATCCACAAAAAAAGAAGCTGAGGGTCGTCTTTGACTGCGCTGCCAGCTACCAAGGAGTTTCACTGAATAGTGAACTTCTACAAGGGCCAGATTTAACAAACACGTTGATCGGAGTGCTGACACGGTTCAGGGAAGAGCCTATTGCCATTACAGCAGATATCGAAGCAATGTACCATCAGGTGCGCGTACCGGATGACGATGCTGACCTGCAGCGCTTTCTGTGGTGGCCAGCAGGGGACCTCAATCGAGGCATTGCTGAGTACCGGATGATGGTGCACATCTTTGGTGCGACTTCTTCTCCCAGTTGTGCCAACTATGCACTGCGAAGAACAGCAGAGGAGAACCGCAGCAAATCATCACCTGAAGCTGTAAGCACAGTTCTGGAAAATTTTTATGTTGACGACTGCTTGAAGTCTGTTGCCACGGAAACTCAAGGTATGGAGTTATACACAGACCTCACTGAATTGTGCTCTGGTGGGGGATTTCACCTAACGAAATGGACAAGCAACAGTCGTGCCTTGCTCACATTCATCCCTGAGCATGAGAGAGCCAAAGATGTCAGAGACCTGAACTTGAACCATGACCTGCTGCCTATGGAATGTGCTTTAGGAGTTCTATGGTGCCCTGAGTCTGATGCATTCAAGTTCAGGATTAACATCAAAGACAGACCTGTGACGAGGCGTGGGATACTTTCCGTCACCAGCTCCATCTACGACCCACTGGGATTCCTTTCCCCAGGCACGCTCCCTGCAAAATGATCTTGCAGCAGTTATGCAGGAGGGTCTTGCTTGGGATGATGAGATCCCAGAACAGCTCAGTCGTAAGTGGAACAAGTGGTTACAAGAGCTGTGCCAGCTGTCAGAGGTAACCGTACCCAGGTGTGTCAGACCATTGGACTTCGGTCCTGTCGCAACAGCACAGCTCCACCATTTTTCTGATGGGGCGAATGTGGATATGGAACAGCGTCATACTTGAGGATGACCAGTAAAGACGGACGTGTTCACTGTGCGTTAATGATGGGAAAATCCCCGAGTGGCGCCCCTGAAGCAAACCACTATTCCACGAATAGAGTTGACTGCAGCTGTGGTTGCTGCAAAGACAGACAAAATGTTAAGAAGAGAGCTTAAGATGACTCTTCATGAATCTACGTTCTGGACTGACAGCACAACTGTGTTGAAGTATATTGAAAATGAGAATCTTCGCTTCAAGACATTCGTGGCCAATCGCATTGCGGTCATTAGAGAGCTAACAAAGCCTCAGCAGTGGAGGTACGTTGGTACAGCAATCAATCCAGCTGATTGTGCATCCAGAGGGCTTGCACCATCTAAGCTCATGAAGAATCTAAGCTGGTTCCATGGCCCAGCCTTCCTGAAAACCCCAGAAAGACAGTGGCCAGAAAGACCTGACAAGGAAAGGATTGATAAAGACGACAGCGAAGTGAGGCATGCAGCCATGGTACATCTCACAGATGCAGCTGAGAATGTTCACACGTTGAACAAGCTGATCAATCACTATTCCAGCTGGCATCGAGTGAAGAGAGCTGTAGCATGGATGATCAAACTCAAAGGCTTACTGCTACGACGATGTGAAAAAAGGAAAGAGACATACGTCAAACAGAAAGAACAAGACAACGAATCAATGCAGACAACACTTACCCTGAAGGATCTGGTGCAAGCTGAGACAGAGATCATTAAGTTCTGTCAAAGTCAACAATTCCCAGAAGAAATCACCATGTTAAAGAAAGGCAAGTGTGTGACGAAGACTAGTCACTTGAGGAAGCTTGATCCAGTGATGCAGGATGGAGTTTTGAGAGTTGGTGGTCGCCTCGCAGCTGCTGGGATGCCAGAACACGTGAAGCACCCAGTCATTATCCCAAAGGGCTCACATATCACCACACTGATCTTGCAGGATATACATGAGAAGATTGGGCACTGTGGAAGACTGTATATGCTTTCACGGCTGAGACAGAAGTATTGGATTCCATCCGCTAACTCAGAGGTGAGGAAGTTTCTGTCAAGGTGTGTAATCTGCAGGAAAACTAGAGGCAAACCACTGGAACAGAAGATGGCAGATTTGCCAGAGGATAGGCTTCTACCTGATGAACCCCCCTTTTCTAATGTTGGGGTGGATTACTTTGGACCGTTTAATGTGAAGCATGGCCGCAGCACAGTAAAAAGGTATGGTGTGTTGTTTACCTGTCTTACAACGAGAGCAGTGCACATTGAAATTGCACACACCTTGGACACTGATTCATGTCTGAACGCCATCAGGCGCTTTGTGTGCAGAAGAGGTCAGGTATCTGTCATGCGTTCAGATAATGGCACCAACCTAGTTGCTGCTGAGCGGGAGTTACGCGAAGCCATTCAAGAGTGGAATCAGTCAAAGATCCTAGATTGTCTCATGCAAAGGGAATCCAGTGGGTATTTAACCCACCCGCTGGTTCTCACTTTGGAGGGATATGGGAAAGGCAGATCAGAACCGTGAGGAAGGTCCTGAGGTCTATACTGAAGGAACAGTTGGTCAATGATCAAGGTTTACTGACACTGATGTGTGAAGTGGAGTCGGTACTAAATGACAGACCGCTTACTACAGTAACAGATGATCCAACAGACCTGGAACCACTGACTCCTAACCACTTGCTACTGATGAAGAAAAAGCCGGTTTTGCCTCCTGGACTTTTCAGAAAGGAAGACTCATACTCGCGCCGCCGTTGGAAGCAAGTGCAATATCTTGCTGACTTGTTTTGGAAGAGGTGGGTGCGCGAGTACTTGCCTATGCTTCAAGAGCGTCAAAGGTGGACTCAGGTCAGAAAAAACTTAACTGTGGGGGACGTTGTAATGGTGGTCGATGAGTCAGCGCCAAGAAGCTCGTGGGTGTTGGGGAGAGTTCTTCGTGTCATTCCAGATGCTAAGGGTCTGGTGCGGCGTGTGATCATCAAGACAAAGACTAACACCTTAGAAAGACCCATTGACAAGCTATGCTTGATCTGTGAGAATGTCATGTAAACTGGAATGAGAAAATACCGTGTATGTTCTGATCGGTTACAGGGTTTGTGAAAGATAATTTGAATGACCATGTGTGATACAGAAAGTATTGATGTTATTTGGCTCTTTTGTAAGTGTTCAATAATTGTCAGTCTTCACGCCCTCCAATTATGGGGCTGGAAATGTTAGAGCCAATCTATTGCAAAATATTTTGATACTGTTTCAGTTATTATGTTACATGTGTGATTTTGTATAACATGTTGTTAGAGAATAGATGCTGCGTGTTTAATTTGTGTCGGGTAAGAAAACGTTACAGCGCATGTGTGGTAGCAGGTTAGGATGCAGCCAGAACAGCAATAGAAATGTGCGCTGTAGCAGCAAATGGTTTTTTGACCGTGACATCATCTGTTTGTATGTACGCGTCAGAAATAAATCTGGACAGCTCACATTAAGAAGTGGAAGAATTATTTTTTCAAAGCTTGGGACAGAAATTCGCCACTACAGCTTGTATCTTATGTTTCTTATATTTTGCACACCACTGTCACTTGTGAAGCTTGCACACAAGAATTTCACTCACATGTGCTGTACCAGTGTGCCATGTGATGTGACAATAAAAGTGATTTGATTTGATTCCTTGAATATGATATCAAATACTACAGTATGGCAAAAAAAAAAAAAAAAATCTTAAAGCTTCATTAAAATTAAATGGGCAGGGAAAAGGTACCAATTTTAATGTTTTCAAACATCTGTCCAGCAATTTAATTCAATTGTACAGACAGAAAACCCAGACAATTGTATAAGCCCTTTGAGCAAGGTCTTTGGTGACAGCGAGACAAAAAAAGCTCCCTTTTAACCCTTTAACCCTAGAACACTATCGCTGGGTGATTTTCACCCAAGTAAATACATTTACATGATTTCTGTCTCCTGCAGCTGTTAGTGTGTCGAGGAGATTGTGCCTTCACCAGGGAAGTCTCAAATGTCCCAGGAATGGGTGTATCAAAGACCAGCTTTCCAGCGTCTTTTTTTTTTTTTTAGGAATTTTTTGTTCTTGAATCCCAGATTTTTCTGTAATTTTGGAGCATTATTTTAGCATCCCAACACTTTTTTTCATTTTGTTAGACATGGCACAGTTGAAAGTAAAAGCTGACCACTCTGATTTGTCATGTGTTTGATATATTTTAATGACAAGTACTTTTAGTTGGTCATATTATATCGGGTAAAAATCACCCGGCGTTAGTGATTGTGTTACTATTTATAGCGATAGTGTTCAAGGGTTAAGACCTACCATAGAACCAAGTCCGCCAGAGCTTATATTATATTTTTACATGCTGTAGTGCCATTTTTGGGAGCATTTCAAGTTGCTATACATCAATACAACCATTATAGCCCAAATTTTAATAATATGTATGCATTAAGTGCATAGCAATTACATAAATTGCAAAAAAGTGCAATAAACTACAAAAAATTGAAAATCGTTTTTGTTTTTTTAACATATATTTCTAGTCAGAAAAAGTTAAGAGGCTTATCCCTCAAAACTGTAAATACAAAAAAGTTGCACAAAATAGTTTCCTACCACAGGAAATTTATTCTGAGTGTCTTCTAGTTTTATTTTTGAAATACACAAATTTTTATATACTGCAGTAAAAAAAGAAAATAAATATTATAGTGCAAATTTGCAAAAAAAAAACAGCATATGCATCAAAATTAACTATTTCCAGCAGTGCAATTTGACTTCTAAGCATCCCAGAAACAACACAGAAAGTTATAAAGTCAAACATAACTTTTAAAAACACCAGTATAGCCTTACAAGGCCATGATGGTAAAAAACTACATTTCCGCGAATATGACGTCACTTCCGTTTTCGGGCAGGTAATGGCGGACATGCGATAGTTCGCGCTGACCTCTATTCCAGCATAGGAAGTGTTATAAACAGCCGATCGGATCGGCAAAGCGTGTTTCTCGAATATTATGTTTTTGTTGCTGCAAGCACTTTTTATGCAATGTTTGCAAAGCTATATGTGGAAGGAAACCGTGACTTAGGACAAGCTGATGGCATAAGATGTAAGTACAACTCCTCCGGTTTCATATGCAAAAAAAATTATTGCGCTAGCTTATGTGGTTGCAGTGCTACCAGGATTTAAAAATAGTTACGCAAAACGGAGCGTGCCCGCTCCGACCGGCTTTAAAGGGTTAACAGGAAGAAACCTATGCCATAGGGCAGGGGTGTCGAACTCCAGGCCTCGAGGGCCGGTGTCCTGCAGGTTTTAGATATAACCCTCGGTCAACACACCTGAATCAAGTGATTAGTTCATTGCCAGGCCTCTGGAGAACTTCAAGACAGGTTGAGGAGGTAATTTCGCCATTTAAATCAGCTGTGTTAGATCAAGGACACATCTAAAACCTGCAGGACACCGGCTCTCGAGGCCTGGAGTTCGACATCTGTACCATAGGGCATAGGTGTCAAACTCTGGCCCCCGGGCCAAATTTGGCCCGCAGCCTAATTACATTTGGCCCGCGAGGCCATACCAAATTACTATTAGAGCTGGCCCGCCGGTCTTATACAGCGCATGTACTGCTAATACTACAAATCCTAGAATGGTTTGTTGGTGTTTTGGCGCATCAATCACGACAGGACCCATTAAAGCCCTCTCCTCTGTTGACTATGGTCTGTTGACCATAGTCATAGCAACCGTGCGAATACTGCCGCACTACCTCTCCCAAAATGGCAAAAACAAAGAACGAAAACAGGAGCTTTCTGAACAGGTGGGAGACAGAATATCTGTTTGCCTATGTAAAAGACAGACCTGTTTGTCTTGTATGTGGAGCTCATGTGGCTATAACCAAGGAGTACAACATTAGATGACACTATGAAACGAAACACCAAGAGAAGTACAAGGACCTGGACATGACTCAAAGGCGCCGGAAAGCAGAAGAGATGAAAAGAAGTTTTGTTTCACAACAGACTATGTTCAAAAAAGCCATATAACAGAGTGAGGCTGCTGTAAAGGCTGGTTTTGTTGTGGCAGCAGAGATCGCAAAATCAGCCCGGCCCTTGAAGCGAGATCGATCAACTGCAGACCAGACAACAAACGACGGAGGCCCCAGAAAAGTGCAATCAAACGATGAGTTTATTAGCAGCGGAGAAGACATATCAGGATATGTCCTCTGACAAAAATACATGTGAAGAACATTTTAAAGCACTGGGGTATCCGCCCCCCCATGGCGTCAACACAAAACAAAAGTTCATCGTGTACAGTCAATGGTATATCTGGTACATCTTCAATAGCTATAAACAGACATATAACAGACATATAACTTCCCCTTTCTGCAACACCTTCCATGCACAATCATAGTCTTAAGCCTTCAGAGTGTCTGAGGGCTGGTTATTGCCTCCCGTCATCTGCTACTAAGTAGGTAAAAGGGCAGCCAGTTACAAAAAGGTCAAAGACACTTGGGCCTGCGCTCAGGCCTGTTGCTAGATTTATGTATTGTAAGCATGCATGCAATCAACCTGCTATGTTCTCATCTTCCCTCAACGTGTATCACCTGGACACTCTCACCAGTGAAGCTTAAAACCCTCTTGGATGGAACATCAACTCTAAACAAGCACAGTTATGCATTGTGTATAGAATGATCATAAATAAACCTGTGAATAGAAAGGTTAATGTGATGACAAAGATATTCAATGCAATAAGAACCCTGTAAACAATATTACTGTTAAAATAATACTGTAAAACACGTTATCAATGCATTCATCATAAGGCAGATTATATAATAGCAATAAAAGAATCTCTGAATCCCAACATTCCCTCTTTTGACATTCCAACCAGGAATGTCACCACACTTCGTGTTGTATCACTCCCTGTCCCACTCTACGGGTTCTAAGTTCATCTGGTAGATGCCCTCGACCCAGCCAGGGTTCGCAACCCTAGCCATAATTTTTACCAACACTCTGACACAAGGAATGATACCACAACCAGCGATGACCAACATACCCAGAAATACAGCCAATGAACATATCACTGACATAGCCACACCTTTCCATTGTCCAAACACAGATGTCATCCAGGACGCCAGCGGATTTTCGATACCTGAGTGCTCATGCATTGTTTTAGACAAAATCTTCAGACTCTCCAGAGCTCAGGTTACTGAGCCATCTCGGGCAGTATTAATAGGGATAAAAGTGCAGCACATGTCTCCGAACATGCCGCATACGCCTCCCCTCTCACGTCAAGGGCCATTTGATTTTTCACTCCCATCAGCAAACTCGGACCCAATTGTTCTTCAAACCCCATCATGGCGTCCCTGGTGAGGTTAGAGAGTCTCAGCAGGTTGTAATGAACATAGTTAATGCGGTCAACATTTTATTAGGCGTTACCCAAAGAAATATACTCTCAAATCCTGCAGCTATCAGATTTACCAGCTTGTACTCGTCTGGAACTCCCCTAGGCACTGCTATGGAGTCTATCCAAGTCGGTGAGTCCAGGCGAGGATCATAAACATGTGTACCCTGGGTCCCTCTTTTGGCCAAAATCTGTCTCTTATGTCTGGCAGCTAAAGTTCGCGTGTTATGTTGCGGAATAGTCTTTACCTGGTTTCCAATCAGTATGAGTGGAGCTCCCAGTCGCTCTGTAGACAAACGTGGCCTGGCTGAAGCACAGGCAACATTGTCAGATACATGTTGTTCTCTAGCCTTTTGAGCCACCCAATCAAGCCAGAGGTTACTGTCCTTGAAACCTGTGGCACGCTCGATTAAATCCTTAAGCTTCAGTCTAGAGTAATCTGTGGTCAGAAGTACTCTCCCTTTTGATTCCTGTTCCTTTTGAGCTACTGTTCTCGAAGTTACCATCTGATCAGTCAGAATGGTGATAGAACTTTCTACGAGCGGCTTAGACTTTGGATCAACTAAATTTACCTAAGCCTATCATGGGGTGATTGCAGACCTGTACATCATACGCTCTCCAACTACTATTAGCTCCTGTACACTTAATGACGTCACACAAATCAAACGTGAATGAGCTGGTAGACCCTTTAACATAATTCAACTCTATGCCATTATTGACACTCATCACCTTTACCTGACACCTCGCGCTTTTGTCTTTTTACCGATCCTATTTTAGCAACTACAGTCTCAGGAAGCGCTGGACTGGACTGGCCTCCGTGTTCAGACAAGGGGTCTGGAGTACCCTGCAAAATATAAACAATAAACAACACAGCCATGGTTAATATCATTGCATACAAGAAACATGTCATTGTAAGGAACATTTTAATAAATTTCTTCTCATTACGTGTCTCTGATTCACGTGTTTGCATCATGATATATAAACTTTGTATCCTGGAAAGAAACTCCCCTGCTTTTATGAAGTTCTCAAGGTGTCACCGCTCCTTTCTGTTGGCATGGCGACCTTCTCAACTGCTGCTCTTCTTTCTTTGGCCCCCCAGTTAGACTACTGGTTGGCCCGTTGCACAGGTGAGAGGATTTATTCTGTCTCTGCTCGTTGACACCCGTGTTAGTTGAAGAGGAGTTTTCCTCTACCAAACTCTCATGTGCTGGAGCACACTGCGACCAATGATACCACGTATCACCTTTCCCTTTCAGTTGAACTGCCGTAGTCGTCCTGGCAACGACCTCGTAAGGACCCGTCCAGCATGGCTCCTTTCCAAAGACCACCCTCTTTTCGGGCTCCTTTGCTCTGCCACACCTCTTTTCCTGGGAAGAAGCCTCCTGTTGGGCCCGTCTGGCCTCCCCCAACATATTGATGCCTGCCTCCTCTTCAGCAGTTACCTACACCCTTTGCTGTTGTCCTTTATAGCCTGCTGCTTCCCTTGCGGCTTCATCCGCTCTCTGATTTCCTCCTGCAACCAAGGTATTTGCCTAAGGGTGTCCCTCAATTCTCCCTGCTTCTTTTACCTCAATTCAGTTCTTTGTTTGCAGACTATAGTATAGCCACTTTGGCAACAGTGGAAAGGAAAAAACTCCCTTTTAACAGGAAGAAACCTCCGCCAGAACCATGCTCAGGTATGGGCAGCCATCTGCTGCGACCGCTTGGCGTGAGCTAACCAAGACTTTGAAGAGAGAGACCTAATATTTAATAATCCACATTTCAC
Organism: Oreochromis aureus; assembly: GCF_013358895.1. Lineage (NCBI taxonomy): Eukaryota > Metazoa > Chordata > Actinopteri > Cichliformes > Cichlidae > Oreochromis > Oreochromis aureus. Next base: position 6,199,201 of record NC_052953.1, on the reverse strand, counting down.
TGTTTTTTTCTTCGGTTCAGATTTGGATTCTGTATTGTTCTTAATTTGTTATTATTTATGTTTAGATTGTTTGTTGCTAGTTTTGGTTTGTTGTTGTCTGTTTGGGAGCTGACATAGTCTCTATGGATAAGGGTCTTTGGCGGGGTAGCATCAGGAGAGAAGCTCCAGAGAGGCATGTTCCATGTTAAAAGCTAAAATATAGCAAAAGCGATTATGCTAAACAAACAAAACCTTTCAATTGCCCAACCGTATCTGTCTCCTCAACGGGTTGTATGTTGTATGTTTGTTTTCAATGTATGTTTTCAATATTTCCTTATGTAGCCAAGTGAACTGATACTATGCATGGAAAGGGTTTAAAAAGAGGGGATTGTGTTTATGACTGGTTGCCTGTCTACCAGAGGTCTGTTGTAGAGTTGTCATGGTGATGACTAGACCTAGCGTTTGGGGGTATACTGTCCTTTTAAGAGCAGCTGTAAGCCAGAGCACGCATGCACGCAAGTTTGCGTCACACACTGAGCGCGGGAGCACTGGAGAGTCAGAGGCTGCAAAAGATTCTGTGGCTAGCTAAACAAGAGAGTTCTTAACGCGCGACGGGTGTATGTTTAATGGTCACGTGCTGTGAGAGGGACTGAAGAGCGAGTTGGCGTGAGTAGTGACAGTGTCATAACAGAGTTCAAAGTTGTTAAGTTTATACTATTATTCATTTTGCATAACTCTGTATATTTCTGTTTGATTCAGAGGGGAGATCACTTGCTGTGTGATTCCTGCGTGTGTACTTGTCTTAGCAGTGGCTGTGTGGAGAAACCAAAGTGAGTTCATGATGTTCTCCCAGAGAAACGTGTATGTTTAAAAAAGAGTTTACTGTGTACTTTATTGCCAGTTGAACTGCGAAATTGTGGGATGTAAACAATGTGTTTATTTGTTTTGTTTTCTCTTTTTTTGTATTGGTTTCTAGACAGGTCACTACTGTTGTCTATACTGTTTAAATTTAATGTGTACACATGACAGTTACTGTTGTCTCAGGCCCTGAAAGACAGTTTTAGGCTGAGCCAGTGGAATAATTACGTTTTACCGTTTTCACTCAAAACTATAGTATTAAAACTGTGCTCCTCTGAATACAGTCGGAGAATAAAAAAGCCCACAAAAGAGTATTTCCTGTGTCCTGTCTAATTCCACCATGACCGGGCCACATAGTTTGGTGTCAGTAGTGGGATTCTCAGTTTAGTTTTGAGTTTCAGTATAGAGAGACACAGTGAGTGGGGCTTTATAGACAACAGTAGTGGCTGAGAAGATTCCAGTCCTACCCAGAGGGCGGCAACTGCAGTGTGGCTATCCTGAGGTGGTTCTGTGCAGTGGCAGTTGGTACAATAGGAGTCTGCTTCAGCCGTTGGATGAGGAGGGCGCCTGACACAGATTTTGGACTGTTGAATCTCATCTACAAGTGACTGTGGGAATCTGCTGCAGTAAAGACTCAGAGACATCGCAGTATGTCACAAGAGGACGAGGGGGAAGGTCCTTCAGGGGCCGGGGCTATCCACACGGAAGACAGCCAGCTGCCTCTTTGTTTGACAGTGCAGGCAACCCGTTGGTGCAGCTGCAAACACAGATTAACGAACTGAGTAGGAAACATGATGCTGTTATGTCTAGTATTGCTAACATGGGTAATGTTCCAACTAGATCTGTTGTGTACATTCCAAGAGAAAAGGTGATAATAGCTTTTAGTGGGGAAACAGCAAAAGATGCTTACACTGTTGATGAATTCATAGAAGAGGTGGAAAGAGCAATAAGAACTAGGGGTCTGCGTGGAGAGGATCAAACCGACTTTATCCTCTCACAGCTGAAAGGGTCTGCCCTAGAGGAAGTTAAGTTGCGTATGGCAGGCCAGGTGAAGCAACCGAGTGATCTCTTTTCATATTTGAGGGAGGCATTTAGAGAGAAGCGCACCACACCACAGCTCTTGCATGCTTTCTATGCACGCCGCCAACTAGATGGGGAAGACCTACGAGATTATTCACATGCACTCTCTCAGTTGCTCAATGCTGCAATACAACAGTCCCCTAATGTAGTACCCAACACACAGCTGGCACTTCGGGATCAGTTCATTGAAGGTGTGCATGCCCCAAATCTTCGGCGTGAACTACATAGGCTCACTAGGGAGAAGCCTGGGTGTAGTCTCTTTGATGTTAGAGAGGAGGCAATCATGTGGACTATGGAAGATCGTCCACACAGCACTAATGTAGCAAGACATAGAAATATAGTGAGTGACAGGCCAGATGAAAGCTGTGCAAAGACAACCTCCACAAGTGATGTACAGACAGACTTTTCCATGGCTCTGCAAGAGATGGTTAAAATAATCACACAACAGGGTAAGGCAATAGGGGAGTTAACTAATGCAGTGAGGGAGCTCACAACACAGACTGCCAGTTCCGAAGACAGTAGAGGTGTTAAAGCTAAGCCCAAGCCTAAGTACACTAGAGAGGGTCAGCCCATTTGTCTCCGATGTGAAGGGGTGGGACATATGGCCAGACACTGTAATGCACCCCGACAACCTACGAGCCAGTCTGCAACCATGCCCAGTTCACCGCTAACGGGAAAAGGGAACCCTCCATTGCTATGAGCCGGGCAATGTGAGGCAAGTCAGAGGGCTCAAAGGAAACTCTAACCAAGGAACATTTTCTAGAACATGCTGTAGGTCAGTGCCCTGAAGTAGATATCCAGATAGGTGGTGTATCCCTTAGATGTCTACTAGACACAGGAAGTAATGTAAGCACTTTGACAGAAAGCTTTTTCAGAAATCATCTCCAGGGAGAAGATGAAGATATGCACTGTACTGCCAAGTGGCTTAAAATCACAGCAGCCAACCAGTTGCCGCTGCCCTATTTAGGCTATGTAGAGTTAGATGTACAGGTTATGGGGCTCACTATACCAGAATGTGGTTTTCTCATAATCAAAGATGATAAAGCAGAAAGAGACAATGGCAAATGGTTGGATTTGTCACCTCATGGCATTATAGGGATGAACATTGCAAAACGATGTAGACAGTTAGTACTCTCAGAGTTTGACACCACTCTAGGGGGAGAGCTGGAGTCCAGCTGGAGGAAGGCCTGCCACTGTGTACAAGCTGCTGAGCTGGTGGAAAAGGTGTCTACTGCCCGTGTTGCAAGCAAACACAAGGTGCGGGTGCCTGCCTAATCCCTGACCACTGTCTATGCAAGGGGCCATGGCAAGCAGTTTGGTAGCGCGTTGGTTGAACCAGGAAATGTTCAGCTCCCAGGTGGCTTACTGGTGATCCCAACACTGGTGTCAACTAACAGCCTGGTATTCCCAGTACAGGTGATGAACATCTCACAAGAGGATGTTTGGCTTCCACCTAAGGCTAGACTAGGCATCATGAGTCCTGGCCGCTGCATTGAGGGTGACCCATGCGAGGTAAAATTTGAGCGCATATCTGCCAACCATGAGGAGGTGACTCTTAACCAAAAGGACTGTCAGGGGGCCAACAGCTGCGTACAGGACTTATTGGGAAGATTACACATAGGTGGCACACCGGAACAACAGGTCGAGGTCAGAACTCTTTTAAAAAGGTACGCGGATGTTTTTGCACTTCATGATGAGGATTTGGGGTACACTGATCGTGTGAAGCATGAAATTCCTGTGGTAGATGAAGTCCCTGTTTCTCAGCCTTACAGGCGCATTCCACCAAATCAGTACAAAGAGGTCAGGGAGCACATTTCTGCACTGTTGAGAAAGGGGGTGATTCAGGAGAGTTCGAGTTCCTATGCTTCACCAGTTGTTCTGGTACGCAAGTCAGATGGGAGTCTTAGACTGTGTGTAGACTACCGCAGACTAAATGCAAAGACCAGGCGTGATGCGTTTCCGCTCCCTCGCATTGAGGAGAGCCTGGATGCCTTGAGTGGTGCAGAGTTCTTCTCAACCATAGATCTTGCCAGTGGCTACCATCAGGTAGAGGTACATGAGAAAGACAGAGACAAAACAGTATTTACCACACCATTTGGCCTGTATGAATACTTGAGGATGCCTTTCGGGCTGTGTAATGCCCCCGCAACCTTTCAGCGTCTTATGCAGGCCACAATGAGTGATCTGGTCTTTCAGATTGTGTTGATCTACTTGGATGATCTGCTTGTGTTTTCAACAACATTCCAGGATCACATTGTGAGACTGGAGACTGTTTTGAAAAGACTGAGGGATAAGGGGCTGAAGGTTAAGGTTGAAAAGTGCCATTTCCTCCAGCCCAAGGTCAAGTTTCTTGGTCATGAAGTGTCGGCTCAGGGAATAAGCACAGATCCTGACAAGATAAGCGCTGTGGCAAAATGGCCCATCCCTAGTACTGTGAAAGAGCTAAGGTCATTTTTAGGATTTTGCAGCTACTATAGGAGATTCATTGAGGGCTTTTCCTAAACTGCGGGGCCACTCCATGATGTAGTGAACGTCTGTGTTAAGGAGATAAGTCCTGTCAGGGCTAAACAGCTTTTTGCTTCAGCCTGGACACCACAATGCTTACAAGCTTTTGAGTTGCTTAAGGAAAAGTTGACTAGTGCCCCTGTTCTAGGCTATGCTGACTTCAGTCTCCCTTTCACGCTGGAGACGGATGCTAGCAGTCTTGGATTAGGTGCTGTTCTGTCCCAGAAGCAGGGGGGGAGGAATAAAGTCATCGCTTATGCTAGTAGGAGGTTCAGAGGGGCTGAGAAGAATGATCAAAACTTTAGCAGCATGAAGCTCGAACTCCTAGCATTAAAGTGGGCGGTCACAGAAAAGTTTAGGAGTTATCTGCTGGGGTCCAAGTTCACAATCATAACAGATAACAATCCCCTGTGTCACCTTCCCACTGCTAATTTAGGAGCCATTCAAAAGAAGTGGGTAGCTCAGCTGTCTGTGTTTGACTTTGATGTCAAGTATCGCCCTGGCCGCTGCAACACTGCCACTGATGCCCTCTCTCGGCAACCAACAGTTGGCACGGCAGAACCTGACAGTGAGGATGCAGAATATGATGGCTCTATAGCCATATGTAATGTGCTAAGGGCCAGTACGAGTCTAGGCTCAGATCTTGTCATGGCTGGAGTTGAGGCTTGTAGGGTCAGACTGCTGCAGGCCTCCGAACCAGATGACGAAGCAGTAAGTGAGGCTGTGCTGGGCAACACCCCAACGATGCCTGGTTATTCCAATGCAGAACTCTATCGCTTTCAAGAGTCAGACCCAACAATTGGTGTCTTGAGAGAGTTTTGGTGCAGACAGAAGAGACCTACCTACAGAGAGAGAGGGGGTCTGTCTAAACCGGTACGTTCTCTACTGAAGCAGTGGCCTCGGATCAGAGAAAAGGATGGACTGCTATACCATGTGATTGAGGATGCTCACCTTGGACAGTGCCATCAGCTGCTACTACCTGCCTGCCTTAAAGAAAAAGTGCTCAGGAGTGTGCATGACCACATGGGACACCAGGGAATCGAACGCACCCTGGGATTGTTGAAACAAAGATGTTTCTGGGGGGGCATGTTTGAAGATGTTGAGCACTGGGTGAAGAAATGTCAGAGGTGTGTGTTAACAAAGATGCCTCAACCCAAAGTTCAGGCACCCAACGCTCCATTTTTAGCTACCCGCCCACTTGAAGTTGTTGCTGTTGATTACACCACCCTTGAGCGGGCTACGGATGGTTGTGAAAACGTTCTTGTAATAACTGACGTATTCACCAAGTTCAGTCAGGCATTTGCCACACGAGATCAAAAAGCAGATACCACAGCTAAGATTATCCTGAAAGAGTGGTTCATGAAATATGGGGTACCAGAGCGCCTGCACTCAGACCAAGGCAGGAATTTTGAAAGCGCAGTGATTGCTGAGCTATGCAAACTGTATGGAATAAAGAAAACTCGTACAACACCCCACCACCCTCAGGGTAACCCACATTGTGAGAGGTTCAACAGGACTTTGGACAACCTCTTGCGTACGCTTCCCCCTGAGAAGAAGCGGCGCTGGCCCGAGCATCTGTCAGAGCTGGTGTATGCTTACAATGTCACGCCGCACTCGCCCACAGGGTATTCGCCCCATTACCTGCTGTTTGGGGTCCACCCACCTCTACACGTTGATGCATTGCTGGGGCGGGAGGAAGTGAAGGATGACAAACTGGACTGGTTAGCAGTGCACCAGGAGCGTCTCCAGGATGCACATGCCAGAGCCAGAGAATTTGCTGAACGGAAGGCTGCAGAGAGAGTGGTTCAGCAGCAAGGAAAGGTGTTCTGTCCACCTGTTGACATCGGACAGTTCGTGTATCTCCGTTACCGAACACCAGGAAGGAATAAGTGTCAAGAGATTTATTCTAAATGACACTTCTTCAGCTAAGAGTCTAAGAGGAGAAACACACACAGATGCTGCAGCATTTACTTGTATACAAGGGCGATCACAGAACGCTCACATCAGAGTGGGGGCCCTGCGATGCGCGCTCTGCTCTTGCACTTGTCTTTATTTATACACAAGAAAAATGAATACATTTGACGTGAGCATGTGCGTATGTGATTGTGTGTGTGTGTGTGTTTTCGAGGTCAGAACTGCTTGTTTGTCTTCTTACTATCGCTGTGAGAAGACTCAGATACAAATATCAGAACACGTGTTATGAGGAAGAATCAGTCCTGAACAATGAAAAGAACAATCAGTTCTAAGCAAGGAAAAGATCATCATGCAGCATTCTATCACAAGCAAACTTATATCATTAAAAGCTTATACTGACTAATAAAATACAATTTTCTATTGACAATAAGAGTCAAGATGCCTGGGCAGCCCCTGTGTATAAAGTGGTGGATATCCAAGGGACAACATATACAGTAGTGCCACTAGAAGGAGGGCCCGTGAAAAGAGTCCACAGATCTAACTTGAGGCCATGCGTGGGGTCTATACCTGCACCCAAGCCAAGGCTATGTGACCAGGAAGTCAGTTCTGCAGATGAGCACCAAGAGTCTGACACTGAGTTTGAGCACCCCGAGTTTGCCTTGACGGAGGAGGTCCAGTACCCAATGGAGCTGCCAGTGGCTCAGGGACCTGAGAACTTGGTTCCAACGGTCGACAGGCCTGGTAACGAGTTGGAGAAGGGAGCTGAAAATATGGTGGAGGGTGAGGAGCTATTAGGGCAGGAGAGCGGCGACGACCCTGATGACCTCGAGGTAGAGCCAACAGCTTACCTTCCACCTGGACCAGGAAGCATTGGATTCTCCAGTGAAGAACCGGTGGCAAAACCTGTTCCAGCTCCTAGGAAAGGAAAAAAAGAGAAAGCGGAGGGGGGTCCACCCGCACCTGCTACACGCAGGAGTAGGAGAGAAACTGCAGGGGTCCACACAAACCCATTTAACCTACCTAGGTCAGCATGCAATGCAGTATCCCTCAGTCCCGATGTACTCTCCCAGGTGTTAGCCGGTATGGTTTTCTACACCACCAAACTCAGGGGAATGGTGGATGAGCAGGGCGTCACCGAGGACGTTGACTCGTAGCAGGGGAGAATGTAGCCAAGTGAACTGATACTATGCATGGAAAGGGTTTAAAAAGAGGGGATTGTGTTTATGACTGGTTGCCTGTCTACCAGAGGTCTGTTGCAGAGTTGTCATGGTGATGACTAGACCTAGCGTTTGGGGGTATACTGTCCTTTTAAGAGCAGCTGTAAGCCAGAGCACGCATGCACGCAAGTTTGCGTCACACACTGAGCGCGGGAGCACTGGAGAGTCAGAGGCTGCAAAAGATTCTGTGGCTAGCTAAACAAGAGAGTTCTTAACGCACGACGGGTGTATGTTTAATGGTCACGTGCTGTGAGAGGGACTGAAGAGCGAGTTGGTGTGAGTAGTGACCAGTGTTGGGCAAGTTACTTTGAAATAGTAATTCAATTATAGTTACTAGTTACTTCTTCAAAAAGTAACTGAGTTAGTAACTCAGTTACAATATTCTAAAAGTAATTAATTACTTGGAAAAGTAACTATTGTGTTACTTTAAAAAAAAAAAAAACGTTTAACCCTCTGGCGTCCAGAGTATAATTGGCCATTTTTTACTACTCTTGATTTTCCCTCCACATTTTACCTTTAAAAACTATTTACTTTGCCTTGTTTGGTATCATTCTTTTTAGCGCAACCTCACGTGCCTGAATTTACAGTTATGTTCTCATTTTGTCATACTGTATAACCAGAATTGATCTAAAATCAAACAAAAAACATAAAATCAGAGTAGAAAAAGTTATATTTTTAACTGTAACAACCATAAACATGTTTAATGAATCATATTTCATAACTTCAAATGCAAATATTAATTGTCAATTTTAAAATCCTATGCACAAGTTTTGCAAACAACAAAGTTATTTGCATCCATTTACCTTTTACCCTTTTTTAAAATATCCATTTCAAACTATTTACAGAACAATCAGCTGTTCTGCATTCAATAAGATGTCACACAAATTATTTGTGCCACTCCAAAACATAATTTCTGTCCACTACAAAGGAGAACATCACAGCCTGATACCTGCAGGTCTGACAGCAGCAGGTGTATCACTCCGGTTTCTACCTGGAGACAGCAGTCGCCTCATTGTTCTGACACACAACACAAAACTATACACAACACTACACACTAACTACACAAGACAACACATTAACTACACAAGACAACACATTAACTACACACTCCAAACACGCTAAACGTCACAAATCTCAAAACTCGCTCTCTCTCTTTTCCTGCTCTCTCTCTCTCTCTCGCCGTCACTCCTAAAACTTTTTTTTGGTTTGCTCATAAGCAGAGAGCGCTTGCTAGCGCTAACGTGGCGAAACTATTGAGGAAAAAACGCCGCGTATATATTGTTTATCATGACTCTGGTTTTACGTGGCCTATCGACACAATTTATAAACTGGTATATATCACCTTGTTGCTTTGTCTTTAAGTGGTCATGTGATTGGCTTACCACGACTACTTTATTCTTCCTCAGTCAAACAGCAGCACTCATGCGATTGTTTTGCCCCCTGAGCTCCAGGTGTTGTGCTGGACAGTGCTTGTGATTAGCGTCCGCGGGAGCGCGCGCAGCTGCTTAAAGCTGTAGCGTCCAGAAGATGCGGTAAGTTGAACACAGCGTCAACCGTCTGTTTGTTGAAAAATAGTAACGGATCGCGTTTCCTTGTTAGTAACTGTAACGCCGTTGTAACGATAGGAATAGTAATTAGTTAGATTACTCGTTACTGAAAAACGTAACGCCGTTAGTAACGCCGTTACTTGTAACGCCGTTATTCCCATCACTGGTAGTGACAGTGTCATAATAGAGTTCAAAGTTGTTAAGTTTATACTATTATTCCTTTTGCATAACTCTGTATATTTCTGTTTGATTCAGAGGGGAGATCACTTGCTGTGTGATTCCTGCGTGTGTACTTGTCTTAGCAGTGGCTGTGTGGAGAAACCAAAGTGAGTTCATGATGTTCTCCCAGAGAAATGTGTATGTTTAAAAGAGAGTTTACTGTGTACTTTATTGCCAGTTGAACTGCGAAATTGTGGGATGTAAACAATGTGTTTATTTGTTTTGTTTTCTCTTTTTTTGTATTGGTTTCTAGACAGGTCACTACTGTTGTCTATACTGTTTAAATTTAATGTGTACACATGACAGTTACTGTTGTTTCAGGCCCTGAAAGACAGTTTTAGGCTGAGCCAGTGGAATAGTTACATTTTACCGTTTTCACTCAAAACTATAGTATTAAAACTGTGCTCCTCTGAGTACAGTCGGAGAATAAAAAAGCCCACAAAAGAGTATTTCCTGTGTCCTGTCTAATTCCACCATGACCGGGCCACACTTATTATTTTGTCATAAAATAAATCAAACAAATAAGTTAAGCTGTGTGACAGCACCTTGCGTTTATGCCGGGCTGTGAGCTGCCCTGAATCTACTTGCTACACCCCCCTTTTGTGACACATCTCATGTGTTACAAACTCAAAATCCTTCACTCGCGCTTAGGGATTTAAAAGAAAAGGTTAGTCATATCATATTAGGTATACATGCTCCGGACCTTCAAACCTGTGTTTAAGGAATGAAATCAAATTCATCATCATGTCAAATCTTTTTTTGGCTCCATCCACAGGCTGCATCCTTGAAACGTCCTAGAAACAAAAACCTGTGTGTTAACCAGAACTTCACATTTTATACTCAGTTTCTCCCACTTATGATCCAACCTGTGTTATACAAGAAAACTTAAAACAGAACCGTTATCAGTCATGTGTCCAACCTTAGTCCAGTCTTTATGTCAGTGTCCAGTCGGTCCAACCTATGGTCTGCCTGGTCCGTCCAGTCACCGTCCATTCCCACACATTCACTCACATTGCAGACTCCCGCACAAATAATCAGATTTTCCACTTTCAGCAAAATCAATTTATTTATATAATCATTTATTTTCTTTTTACTTGTTTCTAGGAAAATAGTTCTTTATACTTTTGGACTGGATTGGCTCGCTGCAATCCTTTTAGACAGGGACTCACAATCTGATCAGATCCCCACACGTGACCTCTTTCCTCCGCCCATTGTAATCTGGAAAAGGTCACCTTATGTTTTGTTCTCCCGAGACTTTTGTCAGCGCTGTTATTCACTCTTTTGCAGGCCTGCTTAGAACAAAAATGAGAAGAAGAGAGCTGATTATTAGCTCATCAAAACACAAAACAAAATCACCTGACAGGTTTTTTCTAAGTGCACTGTTACAAAAATAATGGGCCTAATTCTACACATGTCCATGTTCAATAAAACTCCCTCTATTAAAATAAGAAAACAACACAAATCTAACCACTATAAGTAACCCATCACTACAACAACAACCTCAACAATCTTAAACACAGAACATTTTGCCACAACTTCTTCAGGGTCCTGACACTCTCAGGTCAACTTAACATAATTTCACCTGCTCAAAACACAGAAAATCTCGTTAAACGCCACACAACTTGCACACCATCAACACTAAATTCTGAATTTTCTCTTCTAAAAACTACTACACACTAAGCGAGTTGGACAACATGATAAACAGACTCCTATGCTAAACCTGCCATCTGATCTTCATGAACTCTTTTGTATTCTAAGGTTAAAGCATTTTCTATTTGTGTGTGTGATTGTGTATAAGTTTCGGTTTTTTTTGTTTTTTTTTCCTCAGACTCCTTCACAAGGAGTCCCCAATTCTGATTTCCCACCTTAAATAACAGCATTCCTTGTCCTTCGCCAGAATTGAATGACATTTCCCCTTCCCACTCGGCCCAGCGGCTTCACCCTTGAAGTCCCGTCTCCACCAGTGAGTCCGAGCTCACTCAGGCCGTAGTAATCGTGACTGTGCCTGCCTTAGGTTGTCCCGTGGTTTTTCCAAGTGGGATCTTACCCATCATGGGCTACCAGCCTTCCATACTCGCCTGTTACGGGGGCCAATTGGCCAGGGGTGGCATGAAGGGAGGGGACACACTGGCTCTGGACATTAAAGGAGTGTAAGCTGCTTTCTTCCTTGCATGGGTATATTAAACTATCCCACTTCTGATTGTTTCCCACCATAATTTCACCTGTAGCAATTTGTGTATGTGCGTTTTCTAATTATTAATGTAATTGTTAGTTCATGTATTTATGTTCTCGGCCTTTCTCTTTTCTAAAACATATAATTAATATAATTTGATTACTTTTTCTTAAGACTTTTATTCTCTAATTCCTTTGTTTTCATGTTGCAACGTCTCCCCATCTCACAAGCTATATCCAACTTCCTGTTTCAAACACACTCTCCAGCTTGGCTATACACACATACTTCTCTCAGACTTCCTCTTTCTCCCACACTCTGCTATGTACCTACGTAGTGTTATTATTACTTTTTATTATTTTGTACAACTCACACAGAATCATTCAAATCCAGTACAACATTCATACACTAAGAATCACTCCATACACGCTTTCCTAAGAGTCTTAGAGAGTTTTATCAAGCGGCATGAGAGCTCTATCAAACATGCTTGTTTAGAATCAGGAAGGGGAAGTAGACAACACTCAGTAACTGCATCTGTCCTCTTAAAAGAGAAGAGAAATAAACACATATGGGACAATTCTCCCTATATTAGACAAAATGTGACCTTTAATGTCCGTTTCTAAGTCATGTTCTTCTCTACACACGACTTTTGGCCTCCAGGGCATAAAACTTTAAACATAATATTTTAATTTACCAGAACTAGTGCTTTACCAGAACCCTCATACGTGCAATAAGACAGCTATATGTGCAATTCTTTCTTTGACAAAGTTGTAGTTTGTATTTTCTTACTCAGTTGTATATAGTATTGGTATTCTTATTTTTCTATTGTATACATCATTCTGCTCTACTTTATTTTATGGCATTCCAGTGTTTCCTAATTTCTGCTGCATAACTTTGCACTTTTGCTTTAACAAAACAAATTTCCCACCTGTGGGACTGACTAAGATCATCTTTATCTTTAACTAGCCCAAATGAAATTCTAGTCCAATGCACACATGTGTTGCAGTTTAAAATTAAAAGAGGAAGTAACTCACCCCTAAGAACTTTGTGTGTGTGTTAATGTCTGTGTCCCTTTAAATGAAAAAAGTGAACACATATGTGGTGAGTCCCCCTCAATTTACACAAAATATGACATTAAATATTTTTTCTAATTCCTGTTCTTCTTTAAACACCATGAATGACCTCCAGGTCATAACCTTTGGACTTATAACTCTAATATAAGTCCACACAGCGCACCAAGCACAGAGAAAATTCAACCTCAGTGCTTCAACATTCTCCTCAAAATTCAGAAACTGTTTCTGTCATTTATCTGCCCAAGAACTTCATCATATGGACCTCGCCGGGTCCAGTAATCTTCAGCACATGTACATCACTGCGGCCAGTGCTACTTTGAAAACAGTTTCTTGTCTTAGTTTACCCAGCACGCACTTATCAGATGGACTGCAGCCGATCCATATCAGCATAATTGTGAGTCCACATGTACAACTTATTCTTCACTTGTGTCACAACACCTCTAGTAATATCATCGGAATTACTTCAACATGGTAAACATTGATTTTCCTTTTAAAATCAACTTACCATTAAAACTCAAGATCACAGCTGACTCGATTCTCTGAAATCCTGAGTCAGTTAAACACCTTGTTCAACTCACGGTGTCCTTTTCCCAGACTCCCTTGTCTGAGCTCACTCTTTTTACCCCGGGATCTCCACCGGAATGTTACGAGATTTTCATAGACCCAAAAGTACGCATATTATTTCCCTAGTCAAAAGTCAAACCGTTCCTCACACAGTAATTCTTAATCTAACAGCCTTTGTGTTTTGAAACTAAAAAGAGGAAGGAACAGCACCCAATTTAAACTGCGCATGTTGTCACTGAACAACACACACACAGACACAGATCCCGGGCAAGTCTTATCTGGATCATTTACCAACGTTCAAACCAACACAGTCCGCATTGATTATTCTTCTGGACCTCAGCGGATCCACCAAAATTCATGTAAATATATCAACCATTCACTGATTTATTTATTTTCCTCAGACCACCGAATCTGTTACTTCAGCACAACACTGATTTTCCTTCAAAATCAGTTTACCAAGAGCCACAAAACCATTTCTGACTCGATTTTCTGAACTTCTGTATCACTTAAACATCCTGACAACACCAGGTGTTTTCTGTCGGACTCCCTCGTCCGAACTTAATCCTTTTACTTACAAATAAGCGTCTCCCAAAATTATCCTCTTGATCATTAGCTATTCACACTCATTAAACCATAAGCTGACCAATAACTCTTATATTCTTCTATTCTTAAACATGCATTGGTCTCTTTTTTTCTCTTTTACCATGAAATACCATATAACCTTTTAACTCAGTACTGTCTGTTTCTCAAAGTTTCATTATCCTTGCTTCAAAGTTTATCATTACTTCAAAGTTTCTCATTACTTCAAAGCTTCTTTGCACAAATTTGCTTATTGAACAGGTTTGTGCATACCTTTTTAATCTTTAGACCGGCCCTGTTCGCCTGGTATCAGATCCAACCTTCGGCCACATTCCCAAACATACCACTGAAATTACTACCCCCCTTTAATCAATGTATCCGTTCTTTGTTAAAATTAAAAGGGGAAGTGACCGCACCCAAATTTTAACTGCGCACTTTTCTTCAGCACGAAAAGAACAGAAAAAGAGACTTTTTACAGCCTCTCAAACACCCAGCCTGCAACTGGCTGGCACTTTAAATCATTTTAGACAGTTTCCTACGTCACAGCTTTAGTTCAGTTTACCCCGGATATGCACCGTGCCGCTCATCTCTCAGACGGCCACAGGAATATCAACAAAAACACAGTTTTTTCATGGGCCACAGCGGGTCCACAAATTTTCACTGACCACGGCGGGTCCACAAATGCACAGGTAATACTTTTTAATCGTCTCTCATAACTCACAAAATTTATTATCAGACTTTCACTTTTAATTTCACTTTTGCTGGTCGGCTCGGTTTGCTGCAACACTTCAGGCTCACGGCTGGCCTGAGTTTCTCTTAGCTCATATATCAACGCCTCGGACCTTCGTGTCCGGTATTTATTCTCTTAAAACATGTCACACTTCCTCGGACCTTCTGTCCGGCATTTACTCTTAGAACATGTCCCTTTTCCTCAGGTGGGAAACAAATTTCCCACCTGTGGGACTAATAAAGGCCATCTTATCTTATCTTATCTTGACCTTCTGTCCGGCATTTACTCTTAACACATGTCACTATTCCTCGGACCTTCTGTCCGGCATTTACTCTTAACACATGTGTCACAGTGTCTCTCAAGATGATCCTCTGATCACCAGGGCTATATCTGAGGCCACAAAATCTCAGCGGGGCCCCTTCCCCTAGTTTTAATCCTAGGAAACGTCTTTCCCAGGGTTGGAGTCCTTCGGCTCCGTGACTTTTAGACACTTTTAATCTCTTTTTCCCTTAATCACAACTCAATCTCTAGTTACTTTTAGCTCAGTACTGCTTCTTCTGAGCTGGCCGTGAACACAACACTGCTCTTAAGTTTCACTTTCGTTGCAACAACTGTTTTCGTTTCAAACAAAACTCAAAACAGAGATCAACGGATGACCACTTGACTACCTGTTTTAGAATTATATTCCACTATAGTACAATTTCTGTTTAAGAGGTTTGTGCCTTTTTTATGTTATATGGGCCCAGCAGTCAAGAGAATCACCGTGACGTCTGCCGTCCGATCACCTGATCTGGGCTCGACCTCCGCCGACAACAACAACAAACACCTGTACTTCTTTCTGCTGATCGTTAGTTGCCCGCATTCTCCACCAAAATGAAGCGAGATCAATCAACTGCAGACCAAACAACAAACGACAGAGGCCCCAGAAAAGTGCAATCAAACGATGAGTTTATTAGCAGCGGAGAAGACATATCAGGATATGTCCTCTGACAAAAATACATGTGAAGAACATTTTAAAGCACTGGGGTATCCGCCCCCCCATGGCGTCAACACAAAACAAAAGTTCATCGTACATTTGTACAGTCAATGGTATATCTGGTACATCTTCAATAGCTATAAACAGACATATAACAGACATATAACTTCCCCTTTCTGCAACACCTTCCATGCACAATCATAGTCTTAAGCCTTCAGAGTGTCTGAGGGCTGGTTATTGCCTCCCGTCATCTGCTACTAAGTAGGTAAAAGGGCAGCCAGTTACAAAAAGGTCAAAGACACTTGGGCCTGCGCTCAGGCCTGTTGCTAGATTTATGTATTGTAAGCATGCATGCAATCAACCTGCTATGTTCTCATCTTCCCTCAACGTGTATCACCTGGACACTCTCACCAGTGAAGCTTAAAACCCTCTTGGATGGAACATCAACTCTAAACAAGCACAGTTATGCATTGTGTATAGAATGATCATAAATAAACCTGTGAATAGAAAGGTTAATGTGATGACAAAGATATTCAATGCAATAAGAACCCTGTAAACAATATTACTGTTAAAATAATACTGTAAAACACGTTATCAATGCATTCATCATAAGGCAGATTATATAATAGCAATAAAAGAATCTCTGAATCCCAACACCCTTCAGTGAGGGAGAGTTTGTGAAAAGGTGTATGATGAAAGTTTGCGACGTTGTGTGCCCAGTGAAAAAGCAAGCATTTTCAAATGTTAGCCTGAGCAGAAACACAGTAGCTGATCGCACACGTGAACTTGCCAACAATCTATATAACCAGCTGATGGAGAAGGGATACAGTTTCGTTGCATTCTCCCTGGCTGTGGATGAGAGCAGCGACGCCTCTGATACTGCCCAGCTTTCAGTCTTCATCCGTGGTGTGGACTCAACTCTCTGTGTTACAGAAGAACTTTTAGGATTAAAATCAATGCATGGCACAGCCACAGGGAAGGAAATATTTGAAGAGGTTTCCAAATGTCTAACTGAAGTTGCCATGGGAAAAACTTGTGGGGTTAACGACAGATGGTGCACCAGCGATGTGTGGTCAAAGGAGCGGACTGGTGGGCAGGGTATGGGAGAAGATGCGAGCGGAGAACTGTGCAGGTGAGCTGACTGTTTATCACTGCATCATACCTGTACATCAAGAATCACTTTGTGGCAAAGCCTTAAAGATGGAACATGTTATGACCGCAGTAACACGAGTAGTTAACTTTATAAGAGCCAAAGGTCTGAATCACCGTCAATTCAAATCTTTTCTTGAGGAGTGTGGTTCGGAATACGGAGACATGCCGTATCACACGGAGGTGAGGTGGTTAAGCCGAGGAAAAGTACTGAACAGATGTTTCGAGCTACGTGAGGAAATATTTCAGTTTCTGGAAAGCAAAGGGCAAGACACAGCTGAGCTCAGGGAGCAAGAGTTTCTGTGTGATCTGGCCTTTATGTGTGATATCACGAGCCATCTCGATCCGCTGAACCTGCAGCTTCAGGGACGGGGGCGTATCATCACAGATATGTACACTGCAGTGAGGGCTTTTAAAACGAAATTGTGCCTGTGGCAGAATCAGATGCTACAAGGAAACCTGGGCCATTTTCCCTGCTGCCAAACGATGAACATGTAAATCTCTACTGCTGTGTTCCCATGTGCACAGTTTGCTGAAAAACTCGATGTCGATTTGAACTGCTCAGTAATCTTTTTGCAGTTGACGTGGCAAAAGCACCAACAAACCTCCAAATGGAACTGATTGAACTCGTGTAGTGACACGCTGAAGTCAAAGTATGATGCTGTGGGCGCTTCACAATTTCCACATTTCATCCCTGACACAATGCCTGGGCTCCGCACCCAAGCTGCTCAGATGCTCTCCATGTTCGGCAGCACTTACCTATGTGAGCAACTATTCTCCTCGATGAAGATGGCTAAAACAACTCACAGGAGACGTCTGACCGATGAACACCTTCATTCAATCCTGAGGATTTCCTCAGCTCAGATCCTGAGCCCAGACACTGAGGAACTAGCATCCAAGAAGAAGTGCCAGGTATCTGGCTTGGACACATCAGAGTAGATCAGTATGTAGCAAACTGAGCTATAATTAAAATTTTCTTTGTGCAATTTGTCTTGCTACTCCCAGACATGGGCTTGAATGGTTTCATGTTTAATGATATTTTTATTAGTTAAGTAGTTTATTATTGTTATTTTGTTTTTACATTTATTATTAGCCTGGGGAAAAGGTTTACTGCTAAAATTTAATTCAGAAGGCTGCAAATACAATTTTTATTTAAGAAATTAATTCCAGTGATATGTTATTTAATTGGAATTTCAATTTTGCATGTGTGCAATATTAAGTTATATATATTTTTATATAAGTTATATATCCTTCAGTATAAAGCTTTGCTTCTTCCATATTCAGTTTTTCAGCAAAACTTATTTGAGTCTATAAGAAAAGGTTCCTTGTTATATCTGGAGGAAGATTTTTTTCAATAAATATTAATTTTAGCCCGCGACTTTGTTCCAGTTTTGAATTTTGGCCCACTGTGTATTTGAGTTTGAGACCACTGCCATAGGGTGATAGGAGGTGGGGCGCACCGTGGGCAGACTGGCAGCAGTCTATTGCCGGGCTAACTTTGAGGATATAAAGCTAAATAACACAACACTGTGATGCCTGATTTAAAAACATGAACATTTTGTTGTAAATCAATAATTAAAAAGTCAGAAGAGTTGCTGTAAATGCTTTAGGTAGGTAATACTGTTGACCTTTAAAACATAATCAACAATATAATATTATTGAAGTACTTTGAATTCAAAAACAAAAGCAGCTTCTCTCAACGTGTTTCATTTATTTATTTAAATTATGAATAATGAAAGAAAGAAAGACAGGAGAGTATGGCATAACACAGAACTTTTCATGCACATTTTTATTTATTTTTTTTTTGGGGGGGGGGGGTGTTAAACATGGAATATTAAGTTTTACTTTACAGTTTAATAAATCGATTCAATCAATTTTATTTCCATAGCACATTTAAAAATAACACAATTGACTTCACAAATGTTTCACAATTAGTTCTGAGCAATAGAAGAACAAATGCAGAAAAATTATATATATATATATATATATACATACATACATATATGATTACAACGGTGTTATTATGTCTTTTGTGGGCAAGGCTGTGCAGAACTTATGTGAGCACACCTTTCTACCACAGCACGGACCTCTCCGACCTGGATGCCGTGGTACGTTCCTGAGATGCGCATTCGTTTAGTCACTGTGTTACTGTAGGTTCGGGTGAGGAGAGCAGTAAAAGGGATGTTTACATTGTACTTGTAAGCCAGCATTTTGACTTTGCAGGAGTGGTTTGGTGGGACAGAGACCTGTACTTCAGCAGAGTGGGTGAAGTCTTCTGCATGAGTTGCCCCCTCTGAAAAGTCAATACTTACGAGAGTACTAACCTCAATCATTCCAGATACTATGCTAGGGATTCCTGCACTGAAAGTCTTAGTGACACCAACCGATAGAGAAGCTTGAATGTCCCAACTTTTCTCATCTCTAACCGTCTTAGAAAGAGTTACTGTCTTTGTCACGGAATTGCAACCATTGTTAGAAGTAGAAAAGATACGCATGGTCTCTGGAGGATACCGGGTGGTTTCACCGTCATTAATTTTATACGAGACATCAGAGATGCGCTCACTCTTCACATCCCTATTGATGGTCAGCACCTCATAGTACCAATACCAATATTCTGTACCTTTCCAAGGAAGATAAAATGCCCTGTTCCTAGGATGCACTTTACCCAGACCATACTTGTTTTTTCCAACATACACCTTATCACTAGAACATGTTCTGACTGCATGTTCAGACACTGAACCAAAGGAACCTTCTTTCCACTCCAGGATCTCAAAGTTGTCTTCATTCACAAGGATATCAAAGAAGGGTGCACGATACTCTATGTCGGCATAAGGGAAGTGGCAGAAATCTCCCAAGCTATGGCTGTAGAAGCCAGCAATGCATTTAAATTTGCAGACATAGTCAGTACGTTCCTCAATTGTGTTGTAAATTGACACTGCTCCATCAGGGAGGGAACCACGCCAGGTCTGCCATTTCACATTACTCTTATTATCATACGCCTGCCTTTTCTGTTTCGTCTTGGCAGGAAAAAAAAGATGTTGATATACTGATGTGTTAACTGAGATGTCTGTAATTTCAGGAGCTCTGTCCTCCAGATCTGGGTTCAGAGAGGTCACTACACGAAAGAAAAGAAAAAGATTATTTTTTTTAAATCCTCATATACAAGTGTGAAAAGATGAAACTTCAGATTTTGCTCTTTCTAAAGTTCACAAGGTCCACACAGTTTAGACTTGACTATGATATTTCCTCCAAACAGGTTAGAACCAAATCATGGTCCCAAAAAATTTAAATATGAACTGGACTGTGGATTTAAACAATTATTTCACCCCAGATTATTCTGTGACATTTTTAAATGGGTTAATTCAAATTTAATTAGGAGATCAGCAATTCTATTGCTGTAACCTAAATGAATGATCCAAGGACAAATTTGTGGTGTTTGTTGTGTTGCAACCTTTAGACTGACATATCCTGGTCTTTAGCTGTTTGATTAGAGATTATTGCTACTGAGCACATAGTGTACAGTGGGTTTATCTGAGCATTTAAGCATTTAAAAAAGTAGTTTTAGAGCCAGTATCACGAAGGCGAATCTAACTTTCTTGTTTGTTTCACAAAATGACTCATGAGGACACTTTTGTAAATTCATAATGCCAGTTACATTTTACCATTTCTGTCCTCTGAGGGCTTCTTCATGATGTCCTGAGGACTGGCTGAGGAGAGAGCCAGCAGCAACAGCAATGACAGCTTTAATAAAAAAGAAATGTTTTATTGCAAACAGTTTATATTGCAGTCATTAATTAGCTGACCACCACTGTTTACATATTAAACACAAAGTCTGCACAAGAAACATGAAATTCAAACTTCTGGTAAAAAGTAAAAACTAAAATATATTTATTTAAAACAAAAATATTAGAAATTAAATATTAAATTATCTGCAGCAATAACTCAAAAGTCTGCTTTGTTTTGCAGTTTTATATTTAAGTTAAAGTTTCAAAACCTGTTTAAACATCTACAGTAAAGTGAAAAGTTACTCACCATCATTAGTATGGCCTAAGTCTGTCTAGGTCTGACCTGTGGCTGGTTTATATATCTGAAACTGCAGACCGATATGTTTATTTTGGACTCTGACCAATCAACAAATGGGTGAAAGTAGAGATCAATAACCCGTTACAGTTGTCTGTTTATGCTTGTGTCAAATTGCATTTATTACCTTTCCAACGTTGCAACATTGCTTCCTTCCTCATTAACAGCCACTTGTCTCTGCACTAAAAGTAAAATAAAAATTCAATATAATATTTAAGTGACCTTTTGTCTTTTATTTCATGTTTACATTTAGAGAAAACATTTTTGTTCATGTTGATCCTTAATGAAACTGCTGAAATAAAGTTTAAGATTCCATCTGATAAACAAAATGTCATAATGTTTCACACATTAATACTGATAATAATACAGTGTAACTGCTTTTTGCAATTACATACATTTGTGCATTGTCACATTGTCTTTCTGAAGTAATTAAAACCTTTTATTTATTTATTATTAATCAAACTTTATTTAACCAGGAAGATCCCATTGAGATTAAAAAGCTCTTTTTCAAGGGAGACCTGGCCAAGATAGGCAGCAGCACGTGTCTCACAGTTACAGAGATTATTCAAACACAGGCATCAACAACACACATGCAACAATAAGTGAAAGAAAACAAATAAAATAAAATTCAATTTAAAAAAAAAAAAAAAAAAGGCAGTTAAAATGACAATCTAATTAAAACAGTTGCATATTATGGACTTGGCCTCAAGGATTCGTAGTTTAGATTTAAAAGCACTTAATGAAATGAATTCAGTCATTTTCCAGTCCTTCTGCAGTTTGTTCCAAGCCGAGGGTGCTAAATTGACAAAAGCTCTTTTACCAAGTTCAGTTCGGGCAAGTGGAACAGAAAGCAACAAGTAACCATGCGGACGAAGAGAATACCGACCAGCATGTTTCATTGCAAGCAGGGAACATATATAAGAAGGCAGCAACCCAAGTATTGCCTTATATATAAAACTGTATAAATGAGAGTTCCTCCGACTTACCAAAGCAGGCCATCCTACCTGAGAGTATAACTCACAGTGGTGAGTCTGAAATTTACGGTTAGTGATGAACCTCAGAGAAGCATGATACACAGAATCAACCATTCGAAGACATTGAGTAGAAGCATTCATATATAGAATATCACCAGAATCCAGCACAGGCAAGAATGTTGCAGCAACAAGCCGCTTCTTTGTATTAAAAGAGAAACACAAGTTATTTTGAAAATAAAATCTCAGTTTTAACTTCAGGTTTTTCACAAGATACTCTACATGTGGTTTGAAGGTGAGCGAGTCATCAATTAAGATTCCCAGATATTTATAGGTGTGAACCAACTCTATTTTATTACCTTCAAGAGTGGTTACCGATGGGATTATATTGGCCAAATTCCTTGATTTAGAAAACAGCGTGAGCTTTGTTTTGTCTGCATTGAGAACAAGTTTCAGCTGAAGTAATGAGTGCTGGATAGCAAAAAAGGCTTTCTGCAAAGAGTCAATGGCTTGGACAAGAGTTGAACCACAGCTGTAAATAACTGTATCATCAGCATAGAAGTGCAAGTTTGCATCTGGCACATTTAGACCAAGATTGTTTATGTAAATAATAAATAGAAGTGGACCTAATACAGAACCCTGTGGCACTCCATTGTGCACTGTAACAAAGTTAGAACATAAACCGTCAGATTTTATGCACTGAGACCTGTTACTGAGGTATGTCTGTGAAGGTTCTCAGTCATCCAGGTCATCGTAGTCAAAGGAGTTTGCAAAGAAAAGCGTCTGGACTTCTTTAAGTTGCTTGAAGACGTTTCACCTCTCATCCGAGAAGCTTCTTCAGTTCTAAGGTCAAATGGCGAGAGTCCCAGATTTAAACCCAGTGGGAGTATCCCCCAAGGAGGGACAAAGGACCCCTGGTGATCCTCTAATCACATGCGCCAAGGTGTGGCGGGTGTGGGACCTAATCAGCCAGGGTTTCGGGTGAGCCCATTGTGAAACCTGGCCCCACCTTGTCATGTGAATTCCTGAGGTCAGATGGCCCAGGATGTGAGTGGGCGTTAAGGCGTCTGGGGAGGGAACTCAAAACTGGATTATAGATGGCAGACAGTTGGTGTCGTAAACCACCGCCTCTGTTCAAAGATGGTCGCTCACAGTGGACATAGATGGCCTCTTTCACTCCTCTTTCAAACCATCTGTCCTCTCTGTCCAATATGTGAACATTGGCATCCTCGAAAGAGTGACCTTTATCCTTAAGATGCAGATGGACAGCTGAGTCTTGTCCTGTGGAGGTGGCTCTTCTATGTTGTGCCATGCGCTTGTGAAGTGGCTGTTTGGTCTCTCCAATGTAGAGGTCCGGGCATTCCTCGCTGCGGTACAGTGCAGCGAGGAAGACTCAGCTGTCCATCTGCATCTTAAGGATAAAGGTCACTCTTTCGAGGATGCCAATGTTCACATATTGGACAGAGAGGACAGATGGTTTGAAAGAGGAGTGAAAGAGGCCATCTATGTCCACTGTGAGCGACCATCTTTGAACAGAGGCGGTGGTTTACGACACCAACTGTCTGCCATCTATAATCCAGTTTTGAGTTCCCTCCCCAGACGGCTTAACGCCCACTCACATCCTGGGCCATCTGACCTCAGGAATTCACATGACAAGGTGGGGCCAGGTTTCACAATGGGCTCACCCGAAACCCTGGCTGATTAGGTCCCACACCCGCTTTCACACCTTGGCGCATGTGATTAGAGGATCACCAGGGGTCCTTTGTCCCTCCTTGGGGGATACTCCCACTGGGTTTAAATCTGGGACTCTCGGCCATTTGACCTTAGAACTGAAGAAGCTTCTCGGATGAGAGGTGAAACGTCTTCAAGCAACTTAAAGAAGTCCAGACGCTTTTCTTTGCAAACTCCTTTGACTGTTACTGAGGTAGTTTGAGAACCATGCCACTACTCTCTCAGAGAGTCCTGACTGGAAGAGTCTAAGTTTTAAAATACAATGATCAACAGTGTCAAATGCTTTTGACAAATCAATAAAAAACCTTTAATTAAATAATATTGTCTCAATTATTGCGAAGGTCATATTTTCACTTAACTCTGTCCATCTTACCCTATTATACCCTATAATGATGTGCTACGTGATCGCTAGTGACACAGCTATCTTAGCATAACATAAACACAGTGAAGCTGGAGAATGAACACTAACTTTTTTCCACTCAATAAAAGTTAGTATGAGGCTTCCCGATGGTTATGGACAAATGCAATTGCATGACAGGATGTTGTAAACGGACCAAATCTTAGTCAGGAGAACAACTGAGATAATCCATCCACAATACAAGGCTATTCATTAGTATACTGCAACAACATGGGAATAGAGCAGCTGTGAGAGAATTCAGCATTAATGAATCAAAGGTACAGAAGTGGAGGAAGGTACACATTTTTTTTAAAACATTCTTAAACAATACTTACAAAGTCAGAAGAGTAGAGGTGTAATAAATCAGATACTTTTAATAAATCAATTAAGCATCATTTTTATTTCTATAGCACATTTAAAAGCAACAAAATTGACCAAAGTGCTTGAGATGAGTGCATGTCAATATATTTAACATTAAAACAAAACATAAACATAGAGCAAGCCTGAGGGAACTTAAACTGTACTTAAATTAAAAGCCAACATTGAAAAGGGAGTTTTAAGACGCGATTTGAAAGGCTGTATAGACTCTGAAGTACAAACATTGATTGCCAAGTTATTCAGAGTCTATGCTGCAAAAGCAAAGGCCCAATCACCTCTATGCTTCAATCAAGATCTCAGCTGTACCAAGAGCATCTGGCTATATGTATATGTAATGTACACTCACACACACATATATATGTATTTTATGGGCAAGGCTGTGCAGAACTTAGGTGAGCACACCTTTCTACCACAGCACGGACCTCTCCAACCTGGAGGCCGTGGTATGTTCCTGAGATGTGTAATTTTTTAACCCTAATCTTCCTGTAGATTCGGGAGAGAAGAGCAGTGAAAGGCATGTTTACATCATACTTGTGAGCCATCAATGTGACATTGCAGTAGTGGTTTGGTGGGATGGAGACCTGAACTTTAGCAGAATGGTCTACCGCTTCTGTTTCAGTCGGCACTCCTGTAAAGTCCAATATGCTGTCAGTCGTGCTAACCTCAATCGCTCCATTTACCATGTTAGGAATTCCTATCCGGAAAGTCTTCCTGGCACTAAACAAGGGGAGAGCACCCAAATCCCACCATTTGTCATATATAACTCTCTGTGAAAGAGTAACTGTCTTTGTCACTGGATTGCATCCATTGTTAGAAATGGGATCGACCCTTATGATTGATGACGATCTAATGACGAAACTGGTGTTACGGCCCATATAGGGGCCAGGCCATAACATGAACGAAGCACTCGCTCACCTCCCAAGACCCACAAAAAAAAAAATCTGACACTTCGGGGTGAGCCCAGGCCAAACTAATTAACAAAAGAAACTAACTCCGATTCCCACACACATAATCTTATGCAATATAACGAAAACAAAAACCAAAACAAAGAGTCTGACCTCCTTAACCTACTCAGAACAGGAGAAAAACGAGTGATCAAAAGAAACAACACATCACCCCTACCCACTCCACTTCCTAAACTGCTACAGGGTACTTCAGTCACACATGTATGACTCAGTAGTTGTTTGATAGCTTGCTGTGAAACATCACACCGAGCACATCTACTGCGTACTATCCCCCCAAAAGCCGAAGAGGAGAGTCCTGGCCCCTAGACCTGCCACTGTAGCAGAAATGATGACGGATGATGATGGCAGCAGCAGCTGTTCTTCTCTGCGTGAGTAGCTTAATGTTGTTCGTGTGTACTTTATGTTAAGTAGGCTAACCACGCTATTAAATTAATGCATGTAAGGTGAACTAGCAAACACTGTCGTAGTTACATGCAGCTGTCTTCTTGTTTGATGGCAGATACTCGCTTCACCCTGGCCAAAAAGGCTAAAATGACCAAAGAAAAAGTGGAAAACAGTTAAACATGAGAGGTTTTTGGACAAAGTTTGTGTTTTTTCCATTGTTTAAGCCAGTGGTTCCCAAACTTCTTTTTGCCAGGCCCCCCTTTGTTTTTCAAGAAAAATGTCCCCCCCTCCGCACGCACATCCTCCAACCACACACACCCATATTTTGCTCCATTGCGGTTTATTTCACACCTCAAACATTTAGTAAACAATTAAGCAAATACAAGTAATCTGCAATAAATTACAGGTAGTAATAAAATAAACTACTAACTCTTTCACGCTACGTCCGCACCTACACGGGTATTTTTGAAAGCGCAGCTGTTTCGTCCACGTAAACGGCATTTCGAATCACCGAAAACTGAGATTTTTTAAAACTCCTTTTTTGCATTTACGTGTGGACGAGGAATACATAGTTCCTCACGCAACGTCAAAGGTATGTGCCTTTTTTCAAGTCACGCTGTGCGCCATGTTATTGTCTTCATGAGATGAATTGCAGAATGGCAGATAGAGACACAATACTGTTAATCTGACTGTCTGCACGTTTTACATGCTTACATATACACACGCAGTTACTGTCCCTCTATTTAGAAAGGCAGAGGCGTCACGGTGTAATTATTTTACGTGTAGTTGTTTTTTCCCCTGTGTAATTGACCCTGTGCACGAGAAAATGCTAACTTCCTGGTTTGAGACTGGATGTGGGGTTGTACATTTCCGGTTGCTTTACTTTACGGTCAATCGCTACTGCGAAGATATATGCCAAAATCATGTCCAAAACTCGAAAACGGAAAGATCGCGTTAAGTTACAAAGAGGAGAAGGTGGGAACACTCACCTGTTGTGTCATAAAAAGTCTAATGATCAATTTTGACGTTTCAAGAGTTTAGATCGATCAGTTGTTTACATCACTCAACACAAGCAGAACTGCATTACAGAATCAGAAGACACATCGTCCACATTCAGAAGCACATCTCTGTATAGTGACTGGTCTTATGATTTAAACAGAGAAATGTTCAGCATTCAAACTACAGGTGAACAATAGTCAAACCAGATGTTTCCCCATTATGTCGATATCAGCTAGTCAAGTACACACCTGGACAGCATGTTAACAAACCATGAAAAAAAGCCACACAAAAAATGAATGATTGCTGGAAAGGGTTTCTATACATTAGTATTTACGAAGGATATGTTGTGACTTACCTTCAAAATTACAGAGGTCCCTCACTATAACGCAGTTCACCTTTCACCTCGCTGTTTCGCAGATTTTTTTTAGTGCAAGTTTGCATGCTTTTTTTTTTTTACATCACATTGTGTCCTGCGTCCTGATCGCTGCAGACGATCTCCTCCGTGACCTCTCCTGTACAGTACAGAATCGCTGCATCGATCGCTAGCAGTGTGACTCTAAAGTGCAGTACTGTATGTCCACGATGTCCACGCGTCAAAAAATAAAATTGGCTACTTGATTTCACCTATCGCTGGTTATTTTTAGAACATAACACCCGTGATAAACGAGGGACAGCTGAGAAATATAACATTTGAATCCCTTTTCTCTTTTGCTATGAGGCATCATTTACAGATATATTGGGTAAATGCCCAAGACATCTATAGAAATGTAAATCGCCGCTTGATTCATTCATTTGCTTAACTTGTTTTGGACCGTAAACAAGGCGCGAATAGGACACCGGAGTTACCGCACTGGAAGTAGCATATGCTAACGTGCACATAGTCAATAATATTCAACATTGCTATCAATACATTTTTCAAAAAATGTCTCTGTGCAAAATGGGTTCAAAAACATAAACAGCTGTGGGATACTGTTTGTCCGTGATTTGAAGAGCCCAACGCTGCTCCCGACACAGGGAAAAGCAATTCTGCAGGGGAGACCTACCTCAGCACTTGTGCAGGTGAAGCCAAAGTGAAGATATGCTTCAACATATTTTCTAGTCTTTGGCTTAGAATGAAGTTGTTTTG
Source organism: Oreochromis aureus (assembly GCF_013358895.1). Taxonomy (NCBI): domain Eukaryota; kingdom Metazoa; phylum Chordata; class Actinopteri; order Cichliformes; family Cichlidae; genus Oreochromis; species Oreochromis aureus. Next base: position 6,171,610 of record NC_052953.1, on the reverse strand, counting down.
GAAACATATTCAGCGATGCTTCATCTCCTGCTTTGCGTTTGTGTCGCCGCCCTGTGCTAGCAGTGTCCATGCGTTTTGTTTCCCCCCCCTCTTTCATGCCGCGCCCCCCCTGCAATGGCTCTGGGCCCCACACTTTGGGAAGGTCTGGTTTAAGCACTGCTTCCAGCCAAGAGTGATACCATATATGCCCTATAGCTGCAGAAAAGGTTAACATTGTTATCTTTTTACAAAAAACCCCCAGCTGAACATGAGAGGTTTTTGCACAAATTGTGTGTTCTCCATTCTTAAAGCACTGGTTTGAGCACCGTTTAAGCACCGGCACTGTTTCAAAAGTACCAGTTTGGTACTGGTATCGGATAAAACCTAAACGATACCCATCCCTACACAGTGATATTTGAGAAGTGAAATGAAGTTTACTGGATTTACAGAAAGTATGCAATAATTGTTTAAACAAAATCAGGCAGGTGCATAAATTTGGGCACCACACCAAAAGAAATGAAATCAATGTCTGTGAAGGTTCTCAGTCATCCAGGTCATCATAGACTAAGGAGCTTGGGAAGAAAAGCATCTGGACTTCTTTGAGTGGCTTGAAGACGTTTCACCTCTCATCCGAGAAGCTTCTTGCTTCAATGGTGGAGAGTCCCAGATTTAAACCCAGTGGGAGTTTCCCCCCAAAGAGCGACAAAGGACCCCTGATGATCCTCTACCTATTCACATGAGCCAAGGTGTGAAAGAGGGTGTGGGTCCCAATCAATATTTAGTAGATCTGCCTTTTGCAGAAATTACAGCCTCTAAATGCTTCCCGTATGTTCCAGTGAGAGTCCGGATTGTGGTTGAAGGTATTCTGGACCATTCGTCTTTACAAAACATCTGTAGTTCATTCAGGTTTGATGGCTTCTGAGCTCTCTTTAACTCACACCACATGTTTTCAATAATATTCAGGTCTGGGGACCAGAGATGGGCAGTAACGCATAACGCGTTACTGTAATCTGATTACTTTTTTCAAGTAACGAGTTATGTAAGGGATTACTATTGCAAAAACGGTGATTAGATTACCGTTACTTTCACTTTTTTGCGAGAATGTCTCATGACAGTGACGTAATATTGGCCTGGGCTCACCCCGAAGTGTGCGGGAGACAGTATGAGCATGCAGCGTTTAAAGCGTGGAAGTACTGACCTTATTTTGAGTTTGATTCCATAAAAAGTGACAAAAATATTAGTGTCCGCTGTGCGTGGGAAGAAAACTTCTTTTTACAGCGAAAAAAACCCCCCTAAACTTCCAAGCAAGCAGCGAGTGCGCTACGATGTAATGTGAAATTCACAGAGAAACTCGCGGATTCTTCAACTGAGCGCTGCGGCACACCTGCACCAATGTAAACCTCCGCCTTCCCCAGTTCTGCTTTACAGGTGAAAATAGAGCAACAGGACCGCTAGTCTTTGATTTTATTTATTTTCTGCTGTGTTTTACTTGCATCTATTTGAAAGAGTGAGTGTAAACACAAAAAAATATTTTATTTTATTTGCTGGAATGTGCAGAAAATAGGTTTAAATGTTAAACAAATTTCTTCCAGTCAGAGAATGTTGCATATAATTAAGTTTTTGCTTGATGCATAAAGTTAAAAGATTTAAAGTTTAAACGTTTAAAAAGAGACGTTCCCATTTGATTACATTTTGTATGATGGATTATGCAGAAAAAGTAGAATTGGGTTGAAAGATCTATAGCTTTATCACCTATTCAGGTTGTAAATCGTGTTTTTTAAAAGTAACTAAGTAACTAAGTAATTAATTACTTTTGAAAATAAGTAATTAGTAAAGTAACGGGATTACTTTTGGGGAGAGTAATCAGTAATTAGTAACTGATTACAAGTAACTTGACCAACACTGCTGGGGACTTAGATGGCCATTCCAGAACGTTGTGCTTGTTCCTCTGCATGAATGCCTTAGTGGATTTTGAGCAGTGTTTTGGGTCGTTGTCTTGTTGAAAGATCCAGCCCCGGCACAGCTTCAGCTTTGTCACTGATTCCTGGACACTGGTCTCCAGAATCTGCTGATACCGAGTGGAATCCATGTGTCCCTCAATTTTGACAAAATTCCCAGTCGCTGCACTGGCCACACAGCCCCACAGCATGATGGAACCACCACCATATTTTACAGTAGGTAGCAGGTGTTTTTCTTGGAGTGCTGTGTTCTTTTTCCTCCATGCATAATGCCCCTTGTTATGCCCAAATAACTCATTTTTAGTTTCATCAGTCCACAGCACCTTATTCCAGAATGAAGCTGGCTTGTCCAAGTGTGCTTTAGCATACATCAAGCGGCTCTGTTTGTGCTGTGGGTGGAGAAAAGGCTTCCTCTGCATCACTCTCGCATACAGCATCTCCTTGTGTAAAGTGCGCTGAATAGTTGAACGATGCACAATGACTCTATCTGTTGCAAGATGATGTTGTAGGTCTTTAGTGCTGGTCTGTGGATTGACTCTGACTGTCATCATTCGTCACTTCTGTCTACCTGAGATTTTTCTTGGTCTGCCACTTCGAACCTTAACTTGAACTGAGCCTGTGGTCTTTAATTTCTCAATATGTTCCTAACTGTGGAAACAGACAGCTTAAATCTCTGAGACAGCTTTCTGTATCCTTCCCCTACACCAGGAGTAGGGAACGTTAGTCCTCGAGAGCCGGTGTCCTGTAGGTTTTAGAAATGTCTTTTATCCAACACAACTGATTTAAATGGCTTAATTACCTCCTCCACATTTTTTGAAGTTCTCCAGAGGCCTGGTAATGACCTTATCATTTGTGTCAGGTGTGGTGACCCAGGGTGAGATCTAAAACCTACAGGACACCGGCTCTCGAGAACTGACATTCCCTACCCCTCCCCTAAAACATGATGGTGAACAATTTGTCTTCAGGGCATTTGAGAGTTGTTTTAAGACCCCCATGTTGCTACTTTTCAGAGAAAATTAAAAGAGGAGGGAAACTTACAATTGACCCCCTTAAATACTCTCTCATTATTGGATTCACCTGTGTATGTAGGTCAGGGGTCACTGAGCTTACCAAGCCAATTTGAGTTCCAATAATTAGTTCCAAAGGTTTTCGAATCAATAGAATGACAACAGTGCCCAAATTCATGCCCCTGCCCGATTTTTTTAAACAATTATTACACACTTGTGTCTCTCATATGCATATATATATATATATATAGCACCTTTAGGCAACGTTTGTTTTAATTTGGCACTATATAAATAAAATAGAATTGAATATATTTAACTGCCTTTTTTTTTGTAACAGCCAACCATTTATACAGGAAAATAATGACTATTAATAAAAATCGAGAGAGGCCGTCAGTGATCACTGACTGTTTTTAGGGGCTTGTTGACATGAAATAGGACAAGATACAAAGCATTAAAATATGTTAAATATGTTAAAAGCACAATAGCCCTATTAAACGCCGAGTACTTTGGGAAGCAGGATTCACATGTCATCACTTAAAGGCCGGATAGCAAATGTGCATTATGAGAGCAAGAAACCATCACACTTCTCAAGACAGATACAGTTTATTGTGCATGGGCACAGCAGAAGCCCACAGTGGGTATCACTCTGAGACTCACATTGTATAGCAATAGGTGGCTAGAAAAATGTTGGCTTGTCTGAGTCTTGATTTCTGCTGCAACATTAATTCATTGTTCATGTTTTTTCACTACCTCCACATTGTGACTGATGATGATGTGACTGATGAAAGATGAGGACCCATGTTAGTAGTTCAGCTTGAAAGGCTGAAATACTGGGTCAGTATATGTGGATTTGTCTTGGAGTGGTTCTCTTCATATTCGTATGAACAATACTTTTTTGTGGCAGTTTGTAAGTACAGCTACACGAAGGGGAGACATAGGAGCAAAGACGGGGAGATGTAACAACCGAAAGCTAAACATAATAACCTAGGGACTAGGACTAAACTTTCAAATAAGGCTACATCCACACAATTGCGTTTTTCTCTCGTTGTCTCAGTGTTGCCTCCCGTCCACACTGAGACAGCCTTTTCGCTGATGGAAAACGCAGCGTTTTCAAACCGCTCTCAAAAATGAATACATTTGAAAACGGTGCTTTCGTGTCACAGTGTGGACAGCAAAAGCGACTTTCTAAAATGCATGTTAGTATAATGATGCAGTCATGTGACCAATTAAACTAAGATAGGGGAGGGCATTATACAGCAGTTGTTTGTTTGTTCTAAATTTTGACAGCCCTATTAAAGATTAATATCAGTTTGTACAGGCTCCAGATAGCTTTTCTTCAAATTCTTTAAGTCTCACTCGCTTTTGCAACTTTGTGCTTTTGTGTTACTCACTGCAACAACTCCACCTCATTGTTAGTCCGTTTAAAAAACTCGGTGCTTTTCCTCAACATTTTGTTGCAATGTTTCAAAGAGCCGGAAAGTAAATAAACGGCACACAGAAATGAGGCAGGTCGAATCTTCTTGCATTTCACACATGCGCAGTACTGGAACATAAGCGTTTTCAGCCGTTTGAATGTGGTAACTCTGTGAAAAATGACTGAAAACAACAGTGTGGATGAAAACGCAGTTTTCAAATCTATCCGGGCTAGCGAGGACGCATGTTCATGTTTTTTCTCACTCTGATTTCTTCTTTTCGCACGTTGAAGCTTGTTGTGGAAGTTTTTTCCACTTAAATAAAGCCTGCAGATGAGCAGTGAGCGGTAGCCAACATTCTTTAATCCAAAGCACACAAAGACATACAAACAAGCTTGTGGAGCCCCTGCATGTCCGCGGGACAGACGGTCAGCAGAGTCTCACTGAGAGTAGTGTGGCTCTCACTTAAATACCTTCTCCAGGAACAAAAGGCAGTACACAGATGTTTCACACCTTAAGATTCACCACTCCCTGGAAGAGACAAAAGACTCTTCCTGTGGAGTTGTCTGCTTCCCCCAACTTCCTAACTAGACCCCCACCATTTGTCTTACAGTATGGGTGTCAGACATGTTAAAATCCAGTGGCACCAAGGCATAATACAATAAAATAATGTGATTAATACATCAGTAAAAGAAATTCCTATACAATCCCACCCTTTGATTCTTAAATCAAGAATCACATTAAAACCAGAATTTCTTTCCTGTATATCACATCAACATTATTGTACACTTAAAGGAGTTTCACACTGTGTATCCTAACTTCACTGTTCTCCCACCACCATTTGTTCATCTTTAATCTTCCCCCCAATCTAAGCTCTCACATGCAAATGGCAACAACAATGATACAGAGGAAAGGTCTTCTCCAGAGTGTCAAAGTACTTTGCATGGCAAAGTGAAAAAGCATTAGGTGGTCATTCTCAGTTCCCGATCATGGCTCCTGGTGTCTGTGCCATTGACAGAGTTGTAATTCCACCGCTGATCTCCCTCTGTGCTGTCACCTTTGGAGCTTGGCATGCTCTCTCCATCCCTCGATTTCCGTTCCATCGCGGCTGTAGATTTAAGGCAGAGCACGTTGTACACCTTAGTTGTCTTCCTCAACGTCAACGTAGAAACTGTTCATTTCATTTTAAGATTTTGCTGTTAGAAATCTCCTCCTGACAATCCTTTGGAAGCCCAGTGGTGCAGCCCACTGTTGTTTGTCTGCTGTCCTGCAGATGGTCCATGCTTCTCACTGGTCCTGTTGAAGCGTCCTTTCTCGTGGTCTGTATCTGCGTCAATCCTTCCATATCCCTCATGTCACGGTCTCTGCAATTTAAAAATGAAAGCTTCCACGGAAAACCCTCTCTTGCCCTATGTCAGCTTAGCACAATTAGACATGCACAATGAAGTCGTGCATTGTCTCTTAAAAAATTCCCAGGGATTCTCCCCTGAAGTAGCTTCACTCCAGGCCCTGTCGTAAGAAAACATTAGCCAGTGGTGTGTCCTGCTGTAAATCATGTGATTAGATCCCACGATTACCCCTTTGCTGTGAAAAAGTGATGTTAGCGCAGCGCATCTGTATGCAGATTTCTCACAGTGACCTCTGTACTGTAAACAATACAAGGTCATGAATAACACACTGCTGGTAAATTCACAAAGACACAGAAAGTGGTGATTAAAAGGTTAAGTCAGCACGGCCCAAAAGCCCATGCAACCTGTTGCTGTCACCTTTCTGCTCCTGTAAAAAGAAACATACATACATCCACCCTTTTGTCAGGTCAAGGTGGAGGTGCAATCTTGCATACTGGTGTCAAGTCAGTCAAAGCTTTTGTCAGTCCAGTCAGTCCCCATTTTTTATTTGCTGACAGTAGAACCTCTCGTGACGCAATAAGTTTCTACTGCCAGCAATGACGTCATTTCAAAAAAAAGAAAAATAATTTAGACTGGTTTTCATCGCCGAATCCTTTTTGGCAGGGACTTGTTTTCTGATTGTCCCAAATAAGTGGCTTTCTCCCGAGCCCATTTTAATTTTTGAGAAACTCACTTGCGATTGTTCAACATGTTGTGTAGCGCTTTCGATCCCGATCTTGCAGGCCTGCTTCAAAAAGAGAAAATTGCCAAACAAAAATCTCAGTGCACTGTTAAAAATCAAAAAATATGAAGGCCTCTTTTTAGAACTTGTCTAAGCATACTCTCTTAGAATTACAGATCAAAACGAAACTAATTGGCAGTTTCAAAGTGGTACCAAAGGAAAATGCAAAATCCCCAAAACTTTCATCCACCAGTCACACACCTCACACAACAATATTCTATTAGATAACGAGTTTTGTTTTCCCCCATGTGACCAGATGTGTGTTATGATAAGACCTCCCCCACACATCAGAAACAAGAAACTCAATAATCTATCAGTCTCCACTCACCTGACCCCCCTGCAGCATTCTGTTCACCCCTGCAATGATTCAATCATCCTTCCCCAAAATAATACTAGTTCACTAGTCTATGTGTCACTTCTTAACCCACTAAGTGAACCGGACAAGATGATGGTAACAGCAATGCATGCTTAAAATGCTATTTGGTCTTCATGAGCTTCATTGCATGTGTGTTTGTGTTAGTAGGATTAATGCATTTTTCTGTTTGTGTAATTTTTGTGTACCTCTCCTCTTTGCGGTGCTCCAGACACTTTTCAATTCTCCACGCAAGGCAGTCGTTTTCCTTCCCAGTTTCCTAAACCCAAATTTCAGTTCCCAAACTAAAACAGCCATGTTCTCCCCTGCTCCTTCCACTGTGGTCTCATCTCATCTCTCCCCCCTTGCAGCAGTCCAGTGAGAGTCAGTTTTCTTTCAGCTTCGTCCTGTGGTTTCCACTGTCTCATTTTGCCATTTTGCTCCAACAGTGGCAAATGTCCAACTCAGACAGTCTTTTCAAAGGTCCATTCACACACAGTGAAGTTGCAGCTCGTTGGAAATGCACATCCATCCATCCAGTCATGATGATGCCATTTTCTCCTTGCTGTTGCTGTCTTGCACAGCTGCTGCTGCTGGACCTTTTCTTCACTGCTCAGGATACTGCTCTAAGCTCTTGATATCCATCTTGTTGTTCTGGAACTGCATTTCTTGTCTTCAGGGAGAGATTCTTGGAGCTTGTGTTCTCAGGGTGACAAACACATGGAAGTTAAGCTGTAAAACAATTCAGCCAAAACTGGGCTTGAGTGTTTCTAAATGATGTTAACCTATAATTTTCCCGACTGCTGAACGTGGAAAATTGATCCGGGTCTGCTCTTCACCTGCAAGTGACACACTGAGACATTTTGATCATTCTTCTCATTGCTTAAAAACACACGTCTCCCCTCT